>NC_060143.1:181996019-182615602 GCF_021461385.2 Schistocerca piceifrons | reverse complement strand
CTCCTGCATGTCATCACACATGTTCACACCGTTATAGAGGCCTCCCACCTATGCAATCTCTCCTCGGTATATAACAGTGGAATTCCATTGCACTCCTAATATTACTGCCCTTACTTTTAATTTCGCACAAGGGTGTTTTGACTTTCCTGTATGCTGAGTTACTTTTCATATACAGTCATTTCACATTAGCTACCTTCACTTCCTGTTTATTTCATTTCCAAATGACTTATATTGTTGTATTCTTGAATTTCCCAGAACGTTTTTGTACCCCTTTTATCGGTCAGTTGAGGTATTTCATTGTAATCCATGGTTTCTTCATATTTACCATCTTTGTACCTATGTTTTCTTTTCAGACTTCTGTGATTGCCCTATTTAGAGAGTTCAATTCCTCTTCAACTGATATGCCAACTGAGCAGTGCCTTATCTGAAAACTTGAAGAGTATCTCTTCAATCTCTAGTATTTCCATATCCCACCTCCTTGCACACTGATTTTCCTGACTGATATCTTAAACTAAGGCTACTCTTCATCACTACTAAATAGTGATATTTGCTACTGGGTACGCTTTACAACCCAGTATTTGATTTCCGAATCTCTGCCTGACCAAGATGTAATCTAACTGATATCTTTCCATGTCTCCCAGCCTTTCCCCAGTATGTGTACTCGTCTTGTGATTGCCGGCCGTTGTGGCCGAGCGGTTCTAGGCGCTACAGTCTGGAACCGCGCGACCGCTACAGTCGCAGGTTCGAATCCTGCCTCGGGCATGGATGTGTGTGATGTCCTTAGGTTGTTTGGGTTTAAGTAGTTCTAAGTTCTAGGGGACTGATGACCTCAGAAGTTAAGTCCCATAGTGCTCAGAGCCTTTTGAACCATTTGAACCTCTTTTTCCCTGTTTCCCACAATACTACATTTTTGCTTATTTTCCCCCACATGTTGTACATTGCCCCACTAGAATATTCGTGCGTCCGTGTGTTACAATACAACCGATATTGTCATTCACACATCGTTTCAGCCGCTACTATACGATTCAGTTCACAGTACCTGCCAACCCGTTAACGTCCATTAGGTTGATAGAGGCGGCTCATAGCTTATTAGGAGCTAATCGCTGTCCTCCTGCTGTCCATATTAATTCTGGGCATTATTTTCAACATTTAAGCTGACTCAGGACACCATGATAGCAGCTCGCAAGTACAGTAAAATGTAGTAAATAGAAACAATGGGGGCGAACATAAACGAAACTTCCAAAAAAGTTCTATATTATCGTGTCGAAAGACAAATGAAAAATTATTCAATTTTTTTATTTTGTCTGGGTTGACAGTGAACCTGATTCAAAGTGAAATTATGAATTTAAAGTTGGCGACACTGTCGGTTAATTTTTTTGTTTTTGTTTTACTCTACGAAAAATATCGGATGTGGTGCTCAGTTTGCTTACTTCTAAATTTATTTTCAAGTGAGCATACCAGTCTAAATCGTATTGTTTTAATTGAACATGGTACGCAAGTTTGCAGTTCTGTTAAATTAAGCGGAAGTTCAGTGTCAATGTAAACTTTAATCTGACTTGGGGTTCCACTAACTGGAGATGTAGGTTTGTTTTTTCGGAATAAATAAGGTGAATACAAACGGTAACCATCAGTGTCTCTTTGAAAGACGACTAAAAACTTGACGGAAACGAAGAAACACATGGCACTGTTCTCAACCGAGATTTATGCTCTGGTGCTAGTATGCGGAAAAACTAAGCATTTAGGTTGTATACATGTAAAACTTGTCACGCAGACGTTAAAGATTATGTTGAATTTACTTGAAAAAACAAGGTCGGTTAAACACTTTTATTTTATGAGATGAAGTGTCATTTTTTATCAAGAAGATGTTCTAAGGCTCTTCGTTAATGTCTGGGGAATCGACCTGTAGATCCAAAGACACATTATTAAAAGTGATGTCAGCGATTTAATATACTAACGAACTAACCGAATTCATCAGTTTGATGTTATCATCGAGTAATGAAAGATGCAACAATGTGTATTTGGACAACAGTTTTTGTGTTGAATGGAACTCTTTTTTGAGCAAGGCAAATTTTGTTTCTTATTCTCATGCATCTAGTACAGGTTTTGATGTATCCTTTGGAATATCTCAAAACCTTTCTTGCATCTGAGAGTGCAATGAAAGAAAACAAATAATAAAATTAGCACCGATATGTTTATTCAACCCTCTCTGCGGGATGGATAGAAACACCGCGTTTTTATCTTTATATGTTAGAAACGTATGCCCTATCCGCCTAGCTGTATAGCTCCATATAATTATGGTTTTCACAGCTCTTTTCCTAAAACCCCAATTTTTTTTCTTTTAATGCAGAAACTGCTTCTGTTTACCTTATTTTACAATACGCGGTTCTGTCATAAACCCCCGCACCAGACTAGTCACAATGAACAACATTAATTCTTCATTCTTGCATAGGGTCTCATAACAAAGATAACTTATTCGACATTGTAGCTCTGTGGCGCGTCAGATGTACCAGCAGATATTAAAAGCAACAGCAACAATAATTGAATACCATATAATTACATATAAGAAAAGGAAATAAATTACAATTCAAGTAGACTCTCCAGGGAAATAACGCTACAAACTGAACAAATATAAGCTCTCCCGGCACTACTTCATAGTCATAGCCCATCGCTGCCGGCAGGGCCGCAGAATTGAACCCTCAGACCCAGAAGAAGCCTTAGCAGCGCCCATCATCGTCCCAACCTCCTCTCGTTGAGCCCCATTTAGTTTCAACTTATGGCGGCAATTGTTTCTAATACTCCCGCCACCGCGCGAAGTAGTCCAAGTGGTTGCTATTAAGAGCTTAATAAAGCCGACTTATCACCTCACTTTCACGGAGAGCTTTCCAGGAATGTAACAAGATTGTCTAAAGTAACCGTATTATTTAGACTGTGTAGACCGCTGAGATGTTAGTAACTTAATGTTCAGAGTTCTGGAAATCGGTATGAACCAACGCAGAAGAATTCGGGATGCATTGTTGCTCAGCATGTATTTGAACTACGCAGAGAAAAAAATGCCAGTAACACGATGGATACACATTTTCAAACTCACCCCGATTCTTTCCCAGTTTAGCAAGATTGTATTATGAAATCATCTACCTTAGTTATTCAAGTTAAGCTGGACCACACATGATACTTTGTGGAAAGACAAAGATATACTCTCAACTAAAACAAACTTTCCGCAGTAAAGTAAATCTTAAAGTTAGTATCCAATCTGTGCTTCGTGCGACTGTGTGAAAACACCAGCTTCGAAATGTATCGAATTCAAAGTTCGAGTTTGTGCATAAGGATCTGTATAGTAATCTACGTAAACCACGAACTTCTATGACTCTCTGAGAAAAAGACATTGAAGCACGAGTATAATTAAGTCCACACTAAATTCCGCACCAGTGGGCTCCGGTATAAGTTGTTGGCTAGTAATGGCAACATTAAGGAACATTGGAAAAATCTCGTTCATGGGAAAAACTGTCGTGTTAAAAGAAACATTTCAATGGATAATTGACTGGACTCGTGTAGTTTCCATTAGCTACACAGAGTTAAAGGTATGGAGAAAAGTTTACACAAAGTCTCCACACACTGAGAGGCGACATGGCTGCCATTACAGTGTTTCTTGATAGAAATTCATACATGATAATGTTATTAGGTAATGTAACTCTCGAAGCACTGGTATAAGTTCTGCTCTCGTTGAGGAACGTGAAACCGGATGCAGGCCTGGTTTTCAGGCATAAAAGTTTCCAGAACATATTTCAAATCAAACTTTTATCTGAGTACAGTATAATTACGTGAGCACCAGGTAATGACACCATCTATTTATGCGAATAGAAGGAAGGACAGTGAGTAGCGCGCAAGTCCTCAATACGACTTTAACGCTCAATAAGGGATGATATAGGGGATCAACTAAACAGCGACAGAACAATCTGTCTTAAGTTGTAGTCCTTGAAGCAAAATCCATTCAAATTTGTGATGATGATGACGAGGATGATGTACTGGAAGGGATGATCAGGGACGTCTCTGCATGTTAGGGCAGATTCCGTTTTGGCAATGTGTAGAACAAGGTGCGCAGGTTGTGTGCCTGAGGGGCGTGCACTTTTAGAGCTTACACAGCTAAAAGATTCAGAGAACCTGTTTCATTATTTTCTGGATCCAACAGGTTTCAATGCCAATGATATTTTACGACACAGGTCATCTACTCGTCGTCGCAAATATCACGACAATCCAGAGGTACCGCTATTCAAGGACGCTAAAGAGCAGATGATCCCACAGCAAGTAAGCCTCCTAACCACTATGATTCGTGTCAGTGCAACCAGGACCATTTTTATTTGTTTACTGATGGCCAATGGATTGCTGTCACCAGAAAACGTATGTTGAGATTCTTAATGTTATGGCGTAAAGTCACCGTCGGCACGCCAGTTGGGAACGAC
This sequence comes from Schistocerca piceifrons, assembly GCF_021461385.2. NCBI lineage: Eukaryota > Metazoa > Arthropoda > Insecta > Orthoptera > Acrididae > Schistocerca > Schistocerca piceifrons. The sequence goes on along the minus strand of NC_060143.1, from coordinate 182,611,145 downwards.
AGCAAAGAGAAGGCTGTGAGAAGAGTTCAGCCAATCGCACATTGACTGACCTCCCTCCAGGACGACAACGCGACAGCAGCGGCCCCTAGGTGAAGACGACATAAGCGCTGCCCCCGATTGGTGGCAGCCCACTTCGATAGCAGCCTCAACATCAGCTACTTCGTTATTCGATGCATCGTAGCTTCTTCATTAGCAATCTCTAGGTCGCTCTGTTAGAGATCAGCAGTCACTGAAGCTCAGCTGTTACTAGCGGTCACTTAGGACGAGAAATGTTACTTGGGTTCGTCTGTTCTGAAGAAGACTGATTATTTTGTATATCGCCCTTTTCTTGCGACACATCTGTATAATTGCATTTATGGATGGTCATGTATAAAGTACTACAAGAATTCTGAGATCAAGGTTAAGTATTTGTTGTAATGAAACTTTTACCTTTTCTTTTTTTGTGGGGTGTGTTTACATGTTTTAACTGAGTGTCTTATAGTGTTCCCAGGTGCGCGTTGGAGAAATTTTCTTAACTCGTGGGCTTACTTTTATTGCTCGAATTGTTTGATTCTTTGTCTAGGGAGCGGAACATGCAGGATTCCTAGAGACAACAACATTGTGACGAGATGTACGAATAACATGGTGCCGACGACATAGGCACAACAATATAGCGAAAACCTGTTAACACTTCGAATCCAGAGCCACCATCTGCCAGAGGTTGTCTCTGTTTTGTTTTGCCGTGGACTTTTATGCTTTTGTGTTTTGCTGGCACCTTACTTTTACCTTGTCTTTTCTTTGAGGGGTGTATTTAAATGTTTTAACAGTATCTCTTATAGTGTTCCCTGGTGGGCGTTGCAGAAATTACCTCGTGTGCTTATTTTTATAGGTCGCATTGTTTGTCTATTGCATTTGCCTATTCCAAAATGAGCAACCCACCTCTCCAACACCCCCCCCCCCCCCATCCTTCCCCTGGCCAGCCGCTGTGACCTAGCGGTTCTAGGCGCTTCAGACCGGAACCGCTCTGCTTTTACGGTCAGAGGGTCGAATCCTGCCTCGGACATGGATGTGTGTGGTGTCCTTAGGTTAGTTAGGTTTAACTAATTCTAAGTCTAGGAGACTGATTACCTCAGATATTAAGTCCACAGTGCTTAGAGCCATTTGAACCATTTGAACAACCCCCTGGTCAGACGTCTCAGCTGCAAGTGATAGATGCAACGCCGCTAACACAGATGTTTCAGTTTCTGACGCAGCTGATTGCATACCTTCTACACACAGTACAGCAGTTACTGATCAACCAAGTAATAAACGAAGCACGACCACCTCACCAACATGCAGCAAGTGTAGCTGCAAGTGCCATACTGCCTTTTCGCCATTTTAACGAAAAAGAAGAGGAATGGCTTAAGTGGTTGCAACAGTATCAAGCCCAAACATTGTCCACAAAGTATCAGGTAATGTCAAACTACATTACTTTTTGTCAACGGTAGGAAGTACAGTCTTTCGCCTAATTCAGAAACGGTTCCCTACCGCCGCTCCAAGTAAGGCTCTCTAACAACCTGATATGAGCGACAAGTGTATGTGGTAACAGCTAGGTACCAATTCTTTCGTTACAAGAAAAGGTCGGAAGAAACTTATTGCGAGTGGGTAACATATTTGCAGGGTATGACGAGTAAATGCAAATTCAAATATGCTTATGGTGCTTTATATTCAGATATTATGCGGCGTTATGCGATCGTATACGATGTAAATGATGACAGACTTAGAGAGCAGATTTTCAAACAGTCGCATCCATCATTTCATCACCTAGTGCTAATTCTACATCAGTATGATTCAGGTGCCGTAGCTGTCAATAAATTTGAGCAGCCACCAATTTGTCGGGTCAAGTCGTCCCTTGCTCACGACCAGCACAGTAGGCAGCAAAAGCACACACGCACCAATCCGCGTATACAGTTCTCCATAAAGGCAGCTACATCAGTGAATAGACTTAAGTCATGCCTTCGGTACTAGTCACGGCACAAACGCCAAGATTGCCCATCCAGACAAGCACAGGGTTACGATTGTGGAAAGAAAGGTCACGTTTGCAACGGAACAAACATAAGAATTCTGCACGCCCATAAGAATCCAGTCAAAAGGCCAATGTAATCAAAGCAGTGTATTCAGAGCCTCCTGCAGGCATTAGCAAAGCTAGCAGGAAAATAGTTTCTTCAGTGTTACGCCAGTCCAACGAAATTTTTCTTCATTTCAAACTTAGTGGAGAACGTATGAAATGTCGGTTGGACACGGGTGCCTCTGTCAGATTGCTGTATCGTAACGCATATGAACTGTTAGGCTCCCCGCGCCTGCGATTTTCTTTGCCCAGGGACTAGGTGTTTGTGTTGTCCTCATCATTTCAACGTCATCATCATTCGTGACATTGGCTAGATTGGACTGTTTAAAAATTGGCTGCGTAGAAATTGAGACTTTGTACGGGTGCCGATGACCCCGCAGTTGAGCGCCCCACAAACCAGACATCATCATCATCATCATCATCATCACCGCGCCTGTTAAAACTAGCACGTAGCTGACGGCTCAGAACGGACAAGACATTCCGTTCTCAGAAAACGTACTTTGCCTGCTACGTATCGCTCGCATACGTGAACTGTGACTTTCACTGTGCTACAATCACGCGATTGTGAGAACATATTTGGCTTTGCTTCGTTTGTTTTGCTTGGCTTTCAAATTCAGGACAATGTGTTGTCAGTGACTGCATTAAAAGACAGTGCAGCTGGCTTGCTGAAAGAATCGCCTGAACTCTTTTCTGAAGTTTTAGTTAGGGCTAACAATTACGTAGCACATATTACTATGAAAGACAATGGCAAGCCGAAATTTTTTTGGCCCTGAACTGTTACGGGACAATGTGGCTGGTGATCTTAAATAACTGAAAGATAGCGGAGCTATTGCGCCCATACAAGCTAGTCAATGGGCAAGTCCCTGGTTTTGCTCCCCAAACGTTGAGGTCGCATTCGCGTATGTGTTGACCTTAAGTGTACAGTCAACACACAAACTGTAAATGATACATATCCATTGGCATGCCCAGAGGATCTCATGGGCAGATTAGGCGCTGGCGGCAACTTTTAAAAAACTGATTAGCCCGACGCATTATCAGATACGACTTGATTAAGAATCTCAAATCTTGTGTGTTGTCAACACCCTTTTGGGCTTGTTTAGATATTTGCATTTGCCTTGTGACAGTGCTTAAGCACTGGCCATTTTCCAACGGTAGTTGGAACAGCTGATTGCCCAAGCACCAAACTGGTCAAACTATTTCTGCAATATTGTCGTGTCGGGTCGTTCACCTGAAGAACACATTGCAAATTTGTGTACTTCGTTTTGCGTGTTTTTTGATGCACGACTAAAGTGTACACTGGACAAATGTGATTTTTTGAGACCTGCCAGTTCCTTGCAATGTCACAGAATTGCAGTCAGTCTTAGGAAAATTGCACTATTATCTTCAGTCCATATCAAATGCTGCACAAATCGCAGTTCCCTTGCTTCGCTTGCATCGCAAGAACGTCCCTTTTGTTTGGACAGATGAGTGCCAAGAAGCTTTTCAAAAACTTAATGATTTATTGCTCAGTAATCGAGCCACGTTTCACTTTGATCCTGACAAACCAGTTGTGTTACAAGTTTCAGAATCGCTACAGTGCTTTCGCTTGGATTTTGTGATAAAGACAGGCTTATTGTTTACGCATCAAAAGTCTTGTACACAGCTCAATGTAACTATTCACAAATAGAGAAAGATGCATTGGCTCATGTGTATGGTGTCACCAATTTCCATCATAATTTGTATGGCAGAAAATTTTACTTAGTAACGGATCACAAGCCATAGCAGTCCTTGTTTCATACGATGAAGCCGGTTCCCGTATCAACTTCCTAAAAATCGCAAAGATGGGCTACGTTGTTGGCTCAATACCAGTGCATGATTATACAGGGTGTTACAAAAAGGTACGGCCAAACTTTCAGGAGACATTCCTCACACACAATTAAAGAAAAGATGTTATGTGGACATCTGTCCGGAAACGCTTACTTTCCATGTTAGAGCTCATTTTAGTTTGTTCTTCCACCTATGCTCAATGGAGCACGTTATCATGATTTCATACGGACACTCTACCTGTGCTGCTAGAACATGTGCCTTTACATGTACGACACAACATGTGGTTCATGCACGATGGAGCTCCTGCACATTTCAGTCGAGGTGTTAGTACGCTTCTTTATCGGTGACCGATGGATTGTTAGAGGCGGACCAATTCCATGGCCTCCACGCTCTCCTGGCCTCTACCCTCTTCACTTTCATTTACGGGGGCATTTGAAAGCTCTTGTCTACGCAACCCCGGTACCAAATGTAGAGACTCTTCGTAGTTGTATTGTGGACGGCTGTGATACAATACGCCATTCTCCAGGGCTCCATCAGCGCATCAGGGATTCCATGCGACGGAGGGTGGATGCATGTATCCTCGCTAACGGAGGACATTTTGAACATTTCCTGTAACAAAGTGTTTGAAGTCGCGCTGGTACGTTCTGTTGCTGTGTGTTTCCATTCCATGATTAGTGTGATTTGAAGAGAAGTAATAAAATGAGCTCTAACATGGAAAGTAAGCGTTCCGGACACATGTCCACATAACATATTTTCCTTCTTTGTGTGTGAGGAATGTTTCCTGAAAGTTTGGCCGTACCTTTTTGTAACACCCTGTATATCGCCCGACAGCTAAACATCGTAATGCTGACTTACTTTCACGTCTTCGAATTGGCCCTGATACAGATTTTGACGCTTCTGCTGGATCTTGTCACATCGATTCACACGATACTGAATTGCTTCAGTCCTTTCCTCTGACTATAGGAAAATTACATAGGCCAATGAAGCTGATTCAGATTTGAACATTTTTGTAAAATATATTCCCACATCTTGGACTCGCTCATTGCATAATATAAGGAACTCCGTTGTGCGCCGATACTTTGCACGTCAGCATAGCCTCGTTATACAGCAAGGTGTGTTTCTTGCTGAAAATGACAGTGGACAGTCACGTGTGTTGATCCCCAAAGCGTTGCAAAAAGAAGTGTTGCTGTTACTTCTCCAATGACACTGGAGGATTGTCCGCACGAAACAATTAGCATGTCGACACTGTACTTGGCAGGGTATGGACATACAAATATGACATCACAGTGTCACGCATGCGAGGAAAATCAGTCCGCTCCGCCAAAAAAATTCTCTGCTTGGCGTAAGGCTTAATCACCATAGCAATGCATGAACATAGAATTTGCAGGTCCTTTTTGGAACATCCGTTTAGTGGTAGACACTTACAGCAATGTTCCTTTTTGCTTGCCAGTGAACTCGACAATGCCACGTAGCACAGTTCAGGCGTTGTCGTCTGTTCGTTGCGTCGCAAGTCATAGTCATGGCGTCGGACAACGTCCCTCAGTTCACGTCAAATGAATTAGAAACATTCTATGAACGCAATGGCATACAGCATCTAACTAATGCACCGTCCCATCCATAGTCAAACGGCGAAGTGGAACATTTTGTCAGAACCTCTAAGCAGCTGGTGGCCAAACTACGCACTGTACGCACCAGGGATGAAGCATTGCAAGTGTTCCTCGGCTCCTATCTTTCTCATCCACGAGATGGACCATAGCCGGCGGATTGATTCATGGCCGGCGACATCGGACACTGCTCCACCTGAACCATCCCTCTCAGTGGCAGCAGACACTGGGCGAGGCGAAATCCTTCGTCGACTTGGCACTTACATGTATCTCATTTCAGGCCCAGACGGATTGCAGCGCCGACATCACAATCAAATTCGCCAGTGTCATGTGCACGGTCTTCTGATGTCTTACCCCCGATTCACTGATCCTGAGGACAGTGTGGCCACAGCACCCGAGGGACGACCCCACGCAGACTGAGTCTTCGCCTCCTCCACCTCCTCTCGTCCTTCCGATGTAGCTGGACCCATCCACGTTGCAGCAGCAGACGCCTTCTACACTTTGATATGGGCCTCAGGAGGTGGACACGCATCCTTCTGGCCATGTTCCAGGGGACGTCTCCACCAGAGCGAAGGCCAGATGGCGGGTTACGACTGGGAATGTGACGTCCCCTCCAGTGAGTGCGTCCGCGCTCCTTCTTCTCCCTCCCCCTCTACCCCCCCCCCACCCATTTTCGTGTTCCATATACGACGACTGTCCATCGCTTTGGGGGGGTTGGGGGAAGGGCTTAAGGTCAGTGCAGCATGCCAGTGGGGAACGACAGAGAAGAGAAGGCTGCAAGAAGAAATCAGCCAATCTCATGCTGGCCGACTCCAGTCGCACACTGACCGACCTCCTTCCAGGACGACAGCATAACAGCAGCGGCCCCTAGGTGAAGACAACGGAAGCGCCGCTCCCGACTGGTGGCTGCCCACTTCGATGGCAGCTTCAACGTTAGCCTGTTCTTTGGGCGACGCATCGTAGCCTCTTCATTAGCAATCTCTACGCAGCTCAGTTAGAGGTCAGCAGTCACTGTTATTGAGTTGACAGACTATTAAAAGCGGTCGCTAGGACAACAAGTGTTACTTTTGTTTGTCTATTCTGAAGAATACTAATTATTTTGTCCCACCCTTTGCTTGCAACACATATGTATAATTACACTTGTGGATGATCATGTATGAAGCTCTACAAGAATTCTCAGATCAAAGTTACGTATTTGCATTTGTCATTTTGTAATAAAACTCATTAATACGAATGTTTGTTTGTTTGTCTAGCGAACGAGTATGCAGGTTTCCTACACGCAACAGCTGGTTTTGTTTTCCAAGACATATCTGTGCTGCCAAATTAGGAAACGAATATTCCTCCGCTGTCTGGTAATGTTTAACTCTCTCGGAGTAAGTATACAGTCGAGTGGTGTACCTATGTTAGGATAAGAGTTCCAAAACGTTATGGAACATTACATCACGTAAGTATATCTCGTAAAAGTAAGTGTGGGTAGACGCATGACCCTCACTATTTACGTAGAAACATGGCAGTTATTCTCTGATGTTAAGTTGCATGTACTATTACCCAGTCCTTCTTTTAATCAGTGTTCCTCCAAATTACTTCTCGCCTATCAGCCCATTCTGTGGAGTACATTTTATATAATTCCACGTAATTTACCGCATTTTTTTCTCTTCCCGTTTCCATAAGAAGAAAAGCTTATTTTTTCATTCTTCAGGTAGACGTATGTCTGGCCCACAGTACGTTGCTGTTAATACTGAATCAGCTGGAGGTTCTCCACAGCATGGAGAATACAGTGAAATGAAGAGAACTGGGTGCGGAAGTGACTGCTCGGAGCTGACATAGCCAGTGAGCGTGTGCAACGAGATAGACGCTCATCAGAGCAATGACCTCTCTGACAGGCTGACCATTCCTTTGAATTAATAGTAATACGTATCTTAATTATTCAACCTTAATGACGATCTTGTGAAGATTTGCACAAGAAAAACGTGTTGTGAATTTCAGAAGATTTTAGCGCATTGTTGGACACTATTAGAAAAGAACTGCTTATTTCGTGGAATTGCTAAGACTTAGTTAACTTGTAGCAACAGTATGCTCTTCGCAGATCATTAATTGAAGACTGAAATTATATAGACTCAAAACAGGTTAATGAAAATAATTCTGTATCCATTTCACCTGATTGTATTAGATACTGTGACTTTGACGCAGAAACAGATGTGTGTATCTCTTGGTTAGGCGGAAGTCATTGCACTATGACGACCCCCTCAGTTTCATGTACGCCGTGTGAATAATTGTCATAAAAGAAGAAAAATGGAACCACCGAAGTTTCAGAGACGAGTAATAAGATGGTTGATCTACCGCAGCTTAGTGTCGGTTTGTGTACATGAAGGCACCACGGTCAGATTATTTATTCACATTGCTGATGTTCTTATTGTCAGACCTTGGAAGTGAATTTGTAATTACTGATTGGCAGCGAGTGATTGAATCTATACAGCTTACATTAATTTAATGAATGTTACTAACTTTGGTAGTACATACTTTATTGTTTTAACAGTCACGATTGTACCTAACGACGAGATTCAGAAATGTTTCTTATAAGACGATCTAAAATATTATTTGACATCAAGCGGACTTTTTGTGATTGTAGTGCATGACTGTCTGGATAGGACATACAAATATACACACCACTTACAACATAATTATTCGAGATCATTCTGTACTACAGGGTCTTTCGGAGTACAGTTCGATGATCACAATAACACTGGCACATAGCAATTGTACGTTCATCTCCTTGTCTGAGTGGTCAGTGAGTCTGACTGTCACGCAGCCGTCAGGTGTTCGATTCCCAGTGCGGTCAGAGAATATCTTTTCTTAGGGATTGGGTGTTATGTTGCCTTCTTATCATTTTATCATCATCGACATGAAAGTCGGAATTAACGTGGCGTCAACTGAAAGGACTAGCAAGTCGGCGTCCAATTTGCCCAGGGAGGGACTCCCGGCCATCAATGCCACATGATCATTTCATTCAATTTCATAGTAATTGTACTGTGGCACACACTAATACACAGACATCCAACGGAAATATCATATTAATAAAGTAATAACAACACAGCTATTAGCTCATCCTACGGAGGACCTAATTTCATGTAAGTCCACGTAGTTTACGGAATTCTTTTTTAAACATTTTGATTATTTTCCCTTCAGGTTTCCATCGAAAGGGACAAGTAAGCTTTCTCTGGTTACCTACAGTTAGCCGGATGTTTGTCCAATTGTGTGCACATTGCAGGTGCTTTGGTACTGAGCACGTTGCGCGTTCTTCCTAGCAAGGCAAGATTGTGAATGCCTCTTTTTTTGGTAGTCCAGCGTATAGTTCGTGCGTTCTCTCTCTCTTACTCTTTCACTCTGCCTCTCTCCTTTCTGCGAACTCTTAGCTAATTGTAATACGTTTTCTATCGGTGACTGTTTCGTGATGTGGTAATGCTCAGATGAAGAGAAGCTAAAACATGGACTTAGTTTATTTCTTTCGTCAAACTAAGTGCTACATCTGTTGTTCGTCTTCTTGCGTTGTTTACGCCCATTAGGAACCATATCAATTAAGCTCTCTCATTCTTCGGAGCATTAATTGCCGCCGAATGCTCCGGCATTCGACATTCGTTTAGGCATTGTTATTTTCTGTGTTCGGTCGCGCAATCAGCTTCGGCTTCTCCTAAGTATCTTCGTATTTTTTCCTTAAGCCGATCAAACGCGTGAACATCTTTTGGAAAAATTTCCAGTTCTGCCAAAAACAAATACACACTGTCATCATGATCTTGCACTGTTTTCCGACATAGCAGCCACCGACATTGAGACTCTTTTGTAGTGTCCAATCAGCTTGAAGAAACTCGGTGCCTTGCGACATCTGACACTGTTATGCCCCTGACCGCTAACACCATGACCTGTACACTGTCAGTGTTACTTTCATTCATGTATGTGGAAGGACGACGACTTCGACATTCATCCTCAACACTCTGCCTTCTTTATTTGAATATGCAACAACAATCGCCAACCGTTTGACGAGACGTGACCTCTTCACCAGGCACATTTGAATGCGTTCATGGATGAAAGACACACTAGTACCACGTGGCCATTCATACTGGATAACAGAATGCACTTCCATTGACGACCACGTTATCAGTACACGTCCGTCTGCCATCGTGATGCGTACTTGAATAACATCGGGGACGCCTGTCTGCTGCTGCTCTCTCTTCTTCGGTGCTCTGTGCACACGTCACTCCTCCTCCGCTGATGCTCCTTCCATTTTTGAACCCGCAACGGATGTAGATTCGTATGATGTATGTATGTGTCATCTGGTGTACCACATTCTTTTTCAAAACCAATGACAAAAGTTACTTTCGGAACGTCTCTCGTAAAACTTCTGTGAACCATGCCCTTTCGGCTGTTTTATCTTGAAAGTAGGTTAATATCTTTTCAGTGTCCTTCCACGGGATTCGTGTCACGTGGAAAGCCTTCCGTTCCGAACTGTGTCATGTACCTCCTCCATGCGGTTATATAGTTCGTGATTAGGCGAATTCTGTTCTCGATGTTTCCTTTGCTGTGGCCCATGATTTCCGTCACAGTTTTTCTTTCTTTGGCATCAAGTTTCTTCACCAGCCCTTTCTTGTAAGATTTTCTGAAGCGTTTACGACTTCCGGTCGAATATCAGTGCAGTAATGAAACTTCCTGGCATGTTAAAACTGTGTGCCTGACCGAGATTCGAAGTCGGGACCTTTGCCTTTCGCGTGCAAGTGCTCTGCCATTTGAGCTACTGAAGCACGGCGCACACCCCGTCCTCACAGCTTTACTTCCGCCAGTACCTCGTCTCCTACTTTCCAAACTTCGCTCCAGAGCACAGAGTAAAAATCTCATTCTGCAAACATCCCCAGGCTGTGGCTAAGTCATGTCTCTGCAATATCCTTTCTTCAAGAAGTGCTAATCTTGCATGGCCAAGATAGACTATACAAGTTGGCTCCAACTAAAAACGGCCAGCCGGGGTGACCGTGCGGTTCTAGGCGCTACAGTCTGGAACCGAGCGTCCGCTACGGTCGCAAATTCGAATCCTGCCTCGGGCATGGACGTGTGTGATGTCCTTAGGTTAGTTAAGTCTAATTAGTTCTGAGTTCTAGACGACTGATTACCTCAGAAGTTAAGTCGCATAGTGCTCAGAGCCATTTGAACTAAAAACGAGGGTTTCCCTAATCCAGTGATGAGCTTTACAAGTTGACAAAATGTATCATTAAGACGGACCAGCACTTCTCGACAGTATCTATAACCTACTACCTACCTTCATCGTCTGCCTGACGAGCCAAAAAAAAAAAAAAAAAAACAACAAGGCTACTCAGAGCTAACTTCTACATGAACTACAAGAAAAGCAATACAGTACACAATAACTTATCATTAGTATACAACCATGGTTCTATAGTTTAAACGTGTATATCATTTCACAATTAAAAATATATTACTCTCTTACACCATCCTCCTGCAAGCAATATTGCAAATTTATTTCACAGCCTCGCCATGTCTCTACACAAGAACAACAGATGCAAACGGTTTGCGCCTATATAAACACACTCAGTGATTACCACAAACATATATGGCTCTCAAAATCATACGCCACTTCGTGCTCTGCACAGTCTTGCGATAATAAACTTCATTATCATGCCTCCATATTTAGCGTGAGCTGGCGTCTTCTCCTGGATATAGGCAAGGATACATTGCCTGCTCTCCAGTTCCACAATGTCTGCGTACAGCTAGCCATCACCGACTCTGTCCACAGCAGACTGCAGCTATATTGCGGTGCACTATTCCATAATGTCCTCGTCTGAAGTGTGCTGTGGTCAGTTGCCATCATCAAGTTCACAGCTGTCACTGGTTTACGTTTATACCCACCCCTTGATCAGTGAAGCTGAGTATGAAAATAAACATAAGCTAATTCTGACTTTGAACTGATTGCTTGTCCGCCACTGTCAGGCGCTGAACTCGACACTGGTACAAATCACCTCCACGCTGTCCTGCTGACTCGCATTCCCATCAGTCTCCAACGCGTGACAACTCACTGGAACAAATACGCTAAAGGAACAGCTTCAACCCGTGTGTCATATTATCCGCCGGTATCGCCCCTTAACTCGTCTGCCGCTGCCCACAGTGCTCCAACTCTGAACCCAGTCGTTGTTGCCTCCGTTGGTCCAAACTGTAGACCCTCTTTCGTTGTCTTAAGCCATCCCAAGAATGTGCAGAGTACCATGTGCCTCCCTCATGCTGCCGCACTCACCCTCTATCAAGAAATGAGCCCCTAACCCACACAACAATGAATGGCATAGCAGGCGGGAAGACAAGCATGCGACGAAATTATAATTTCACTACCATAGTGTGACCCTAGTAAATAACTACGAAAAACATTAAAGTTCCCTATCACACAAGAGAACTGCTGTTTCTCCTCTCCTATAGACATCAGGTAGCACCAACATCTTTTCGTTTATAGTACTGAATGTATACAAAACTCAAAACTGAGCATAATGTCTGCCAATGGATGTGGAAACCTAGCGAGCTGTGTCATCCACTTCCTGTTCTCCGGTTCTGGTGTCTCTAACACCTCAGCGTGATAGACATTGCATTTACACATATACAGAAAGTACCTTTCGAAGGTGATGCTGACAACCAACCACTAATAATCACATCGACCTAAGTTTTCCAACCTTTCAACTCAATCAAACCTAGTTCAATCATGTATCCTCCTTAGATAATACGTGAATCTAGTCAATAATCTACATCGCGGCACACGTGTCTCACTCTCAAAAATCTTAAATACTATTCTGATGTCAACGAGTAAGAACTGAACATTTTATATTTCCATACACGCCCCAGATGTCATTTGCGATGAACCTCCACAACCCCCTTCATCTCCCCTCCCCCCCTCCCAGTTATTGGACTGGCACAGCCACATTGCTTGCAGTGGACACCTCTTAAGACAATTAGTTATTCCACAAACCACAACACCTGGTCATACATAGAACATGAAACAGAAATGTAAGACACTGTTTCCAAGCAAGGTGCTATTAAGGCTAATGGCATCACTAAATTACAACGAATAATCACACTCTGCTACCTAAATATGTGAGTAGAGTGGGTAGAGTGGAGTTTGGCTGGGTGTTGTGTGAGTATGGGCTTGCAGTAATTATCTTCCTTATTAAACAATAGATTACAACACGCCAGTGCATAAGAAAATTAAAATTTCGGCGCTCAATAAAACAAATAATGAATTTAAAAAACTGAGGATTACATAAAGTAAGCAATGCATTTGCCAGATAGAAATATAATAATTGTTAAATTAGCAACAAAAATAACGGAACATATACGTAAACTCATCCACTTTACTTAGATAAAATATTCTTACTTGGATTAGATAAATGTACAAGTGGGCTCATATTAAAAACGGCAGATTATTTAAGTCTGTGATTAATTTTACATGTAGGCACAGTACAAAATGTTGAGTCATATGACATAACTGAGTGGGGGCCCTAAAGAGGCAGGTTGAGTTGTCTAATTGGAAGGGTTTCTGCTGTCTTCCATGTATAATGTCATTTTTCCTTCACAAAGAGTGAGATTTGTTTTAAGAGTATGTGATACATGTAGATGACTGTAATGGCTGTGTGTGTAGTGTGGCGTCATGTCTGCATTGAACAATGGTGAGAGAATGGAGAGGGTGAAACTCAGTGCTGGCACATAGCATACCCCTCTCCAAAAGCCAAGCTTAATGTCCCCATCTGACAAATGGATCACCATCGACTATGGCACAGGTTCTCACTCCATGGCATACTGAGGAGGGGTTGGAATTTAAACCAACATATTCATGTTTGATGATAAGGAACCGTACACCCGATCCCTGCATACCCTCACCAGAAATCGAAATATAAAGTGCCTGCAGTGTGTGATGTAGCAGGGAGGTTAAACATCCAGTTACCAGCCATATCTGGCATTGCTTGACTTTAGTGATCTAACAGGAGCTGATATGTACAATTATTCGAGGCCAGTAAGTAAGCAGAGTAAATAACTAAGAAAAATAAGCAGCTCAGTTTGGTATCCATGGTCTTCTAATATTAATCTTCACTATCTACTAGACCGACCACAATACAACATGACTGCATGCAACTGACTGCAACATCGATCATAAGGGATGGAACACATTTGCGATAACTTATCACTAACATACAACTTCGGTGTATATGCATTTCACACTGCCGGCCGCTGTGGCCGGACGCTTCTAGGCGCTTTAGTCCGGAACCGCGCGACTGCTACGTTCGCAGGTTCGACTCCTGCCTCGGGCATGGATGTGTGTGATGTCCTTACGTTAATTAGGTTTAAGTAGTTCTACGTTCTAGAGGACTGATGACCTCAGATGTTAAGTCCCATAGTACTCATAACCATCTGAATCATTTCACACTGAAAATATTACACCCTCTTACATCTTTGTCCTACGTTGTAGACAGCAGTTCATTTGACAATATTCTTCAGACTTTCTCCACGCCCCTATTCAACAACAACAGACCCAAGCTTGCCCACACTGCCTCACAGTAAATTAATTAGCTGTATACAACGAATGCTTGCCACTAATATGTTCGACTTAGAAAAGCACAAGCCACCTTGTACTCTAAACTGTGTTGCTGTAACCAACTTCATAACCCTTCTTCCTCATTGGTTGTGAGCTGTTGTTCTCTCCTGGAGCCAGAAAGAAGACTCCATTTACCAACAAGCCGGAAGATGTTCGTAGCCTGCTGACTGCACCCCACACTGACCGTGGCAGACTGCTGTATCAAGCTGCTCGGTTCCACAGTGGTCTCCTCTCCCATGTACAGCGCTCAGTAACTGTCAACAAAATCATAACTGTCACAGTCTCATAACTGCAGCCTCACCTTGATCAGCTTCAACGAATATGAAAAAAGAATGGCCAAAGTCCCATCCATGCCGCCGCCAAGTCAATTGCTTGCTCACCACTGCACCAAGTTGACATTGATGCTGTCACAAGTTGTACTGGCTCCCTCCATATACACAATCATGCTCTTCCTCATAACACAGGCAATGCTATTTCGCATTTATTCGACAATACCAGGCACTCGACTCTCAATAAATACGTCCTTCCTGGACGCGAATGTATTTAATGTCCGAGTGCAGGTTGTGATACATGGACGATGGCAAATGGAAGTTTGAGTGTGGCCGTGATTCGTGCTCAGATGGCCTAAGCAATTAAGGCAACCATTCGCGTAATGCGGGAAATTGTCCTCATTCGTATATACCGGCAAAGGTGGTTCCTATTCGTAACTGTGGGTATATTTCCAATATTAACCAGTATGTTCGGACCTGTGTCACAGGCTTCCCGGAATCTGTCACTTGCTCAACATTCATAATTTGTAGGATTACAGGTGCGATATGGGTAATCTGAGTTCTGTACTAGACTGATTTCTAAATTCGTGTTGATTTGTGGACAGAAGCGTTTCTGCGTCAAGGCAAGTAACCGTAATCAGGCTTAGAATATGAATGAACTAGTGAGGTCTCTCTGGCATACGTACTCCAACAGACAAATTACTATATTAATCCTCCTTGCCGTAAAGTGAAAGGTGGAACGCGGTCCGTAGTCGAAATTATCCTCTGATGAATGCTAACACAATGAATAGTATGCACAAGATGCGTATTCACGTTCATGGCTGTATACAGAGCGTGCTGTACTGAAATATAACCAGCCAAGCTGAAGAGTTTTCCAGGGAGGCAGCGTCATTTTGCTTGTACTCTAAAAACAGAGACAAGATGCCTAATGGAGTATACTCAAGTTTCCTTACAAGTGGAGCACTGCCAGACGCAACAAGTCTACACTCCAATGTCGTGCGCAGCTCAGCAATGAGATATTGCTCATTAACTCTATCATCTTAGACTCACTTTTATAGCGCTAATTCACAGCGCAATTTTTATACGTCGATGTTCTGTTAAGTAAACCACTGGCTGCTTTAATTCTGTTGCTTCATTTCTACACAAAAACCTAATATAGATTTCCGAATTTTAATATGTCCTTGTAAGATTGTTCATAACATTGCACATATTGCTGCCTAATTAGGCATTGTCGACATCACTGGTGGGGTGTTTGATGTGTGTATTTTGCCTCTTTTACTCCTCTCAGCTCTATATCATTTCAGCCTTGATTTTTACACATCGACCTTTTCAACTTTGTTTTGCTTGCGCGTTGCGTCAAATTTTCTGTCTGCACTGTCACTCCCTTGCTCTTCACACCGTCAAAAAAATTTATGAAATCACCAGTAAACGGCCACCACTGCCAGCAAAGGTATTTTCCGCTAAGAGCTGGAGACCTGAAATCAACTCCCTCAAGGCATCGTTAGTGGAAGCATCCGAAATGCCACTAAAGATACGAACAATCAATTGTGTTGAAATGCCAAAATCTTTACCAATAAGTCTACGGCAGGCGAAACTACCTCGCTTTCGATAAGTGTTTGATATTTTCTATAATTCATCCCCATTGTCATACTTGAGATTTAAGATACCGGGAGGACATCAGTAGCGAACTAGAGCCATTTGTTGAACGGAATTGGCTATAATACGCTTGTGTATACAAAAGCGGTTCTAAAACAGAAGCAGGAGTAGGATACACATGCTTCACCTGTCTAATGGTGACTATCCAAAGATCCATAAGCGGATTAGAGATTTATTTAGGATGGATTGTAGCCCATTACAGAACAAGCAAAATTGACATTGACGTCCACTTGCTGTGGATGGAAGGACATCATGGAATTTTACATAACAAAATAGTCGACAACCCAGTATGTAGAAGCATTACTGAAGAACGATTGCAGCTAACGCTAATCGCTCGCATTGCTTTCAAACCTAAAACCAAGAGAGCTGTCAACCATAAATTAGTTTCATCCATATCAGTGAAATAAGGATAGAAAGCCAGTGACCTTGTAGCCGGACATTTTCTTGGCCATGATTCGACTATGTGAAGTCAACTAAACGTCATGTGATTCCCATTGTTTGTGTGCGACAGGAACAAGGATCAGCAGGCTTTCGTGGCCGTTGTCACTAAAGTTAAAATCTTCTGCGCTGTTAGGCTGCGTCGCATTTCCTTCTGAAATAATCGACTTTTCGAGGCCTCTGCTGGGATCTTCTTCAGCAATCTCATTTCTTCAGCAATCTGAAGGAGTTCCCAACAGAGGTGTCGAAACGACGATTATTTCAGAAGGAAATACGACGCGGCTTAATAACACAGAAGTTTTTTAACTTTATTAACAAGAACGGTTCCCTACAGGTTTACATCGAATAAAAATTTTAGAGTATGGACATTGTAACCAGGAAGCATGTAAAACAGGTATGCATGAAGTCAAAGACAGCATGTGAAGCCCTGTACACCTACAAGAGCTACCTCTGCTACTCTATATGGTTCAAATGGCTCTGAGCACTATGGGACTTAACATCTGTGGTCATCAGTCCCCTAGGACTTAGAACTACTTAAACCTAACTAATCTAAGGACATCACACACATCCATGCCCGAGGCAGGATTCGAATCTGCTACCATAGCGGTCACGCGGTTCCAGACTGAAGCGCCTAGAACCTTCTGATACTCTAAAATTTCGATGTAAACAAGTACAATTTTGTAGCATGTTGCCTAAAATCAAGGTCATACACATATTTAAGCTCGATACTAGATTTAGTTTGAACTGAGTTATGACTTTCGACATTTCAGAACATATGAGTGGAGGGAAGCGTAGTTGCTAGCGTGCGCTAAGGGAGGCAGTATGTGATGATAATGCAACACCTACTCGGAGTGGAACCGGGTAGGCTCGATAGACTTCGTGTACAGCAAGGTGCGACAGCCGGCCGAATTGCCATCTTTGTGAAAAGATTTTAAAGCAATTATTCGCTAAAATCTTTGATTCCTTCAAATTTTATAGCTTTATTCGTCATTTTAATTATGAACAGACTATCATTTCGTTAATGGTCCAAGATATTATAATGTTTCGAAGTCAGGTAAACTGCAGCAAGAAATGCTTAAAGTTTGCAGTGAAAAATAGGGCAGCAATTAATCAGCGTTTGGTCATGTCACGTCATACTTTGCTGTGTATGAAATGTAAATAACATGTTGAATTATTACTTCATCTTTGAAGGATATCACTACTGGCCACCACTTCCGAGGAAACTGATCGTGTGTGAAGGTCTCCTTCATAAACACTCATGCCAGTGAAAGAGCTAGAATGAAATATTTATAAATCCTCCATATTTCATAAACTATTTGAGATATCGAAACAATATTTTTAAGGAAAATAGCACACAAAGAGGAGAATATTTTTGCGTGTGATTAAGATGCGGAACTCACATATCCACCATGATATTCAAGCAATTACACAATTTATAAATAAAATGCAATTCTCAAGGGCCACAGATAGCTCTCAAAATACGAATTATTGGGGGTTTAATTTTTTTTCTGAGAATGGGCTTTTTCATATATTATTGATCTGTCCTGCCCTCAAATAAATGCCAGTTTAATAATATACTTTTTTAGGATTCTGTCGTCATTGTACCTGTATTACAATGTTAGTGAAATGAATATCTGTAAATTGTGCTGTGTCCCTGGCAAAATAAGCTAGTTTTAACATGGGAACAGTAGCAGTTATTTATTACACAAAACGCATGAAGTCTTTAAGAATCTATGCCTCCTCAACTACCTTCTTGGTATGGCTGACAACTCGATACTAATCCTATCTTGAAACATCTGCAGTGGCTTGTTTTGTCAGCATTTCAGTCTCACTGGGTGTAAACTTCTTACTAGTTTTTGCCACATTACTTTTTAAATAGGCCCACATATTTTCAGTCGAATTTAAATGACCATAATAAGAATGAAAACCGATGACATTATGCCCTATCAGCGGTAGCTAGCTGGGCGACATGGTAGGGTGGAGTTTTAGGCTTGTGCAGCACTATAAGTTCCATTAGCTCCGTCTTATACATGCTAGATTCAACTTACTTCAATGGAACACTTCTTTGTCAATATATCCACTTTTCTCCTCTGCATTATTCGAGCCTCATCCATCTCAACGGAGTAGTATGGCCGTTGTCCATTACTGTTGTCGAATTTTGAGGAATATTTTGCTGGAAATCTTGACAGCAGGTTAATGTGTTCTTGGGCAAATACTTTTATTGTGAATCTCATGTTCATTCACGTGTTATTGTTATTATTAATATGACGATAACGCAAAACACTTGTTCATAATTTATAACGACTGTAGAACCCTTCAGAGTCGGAAAATACCACATTATAATTAGAACTGATGAACGTAAGTGTTTCTAACGTGCGACGCCACGTGGTACTGTTTGCCCACAGCTTACCAACAGAGTTGCCTTACCAACCGAACCGCTTGCAGACTGGTAGGGAAAGCCAATCTGCGGTTGGTATTAACTGGGCAACAGCGACATCTTCCCTCTGGTTAGCCGAATGTCAAGAGCTACAACTAATTTGAAACGCACTACAGTTCAAATAATCTAATGGAGACAACCTGGTTAGAATAATGCACCGTACCTTTTTATGAATATTTTAAACTAACTGAATACCAGACGTTGAGCGGGTATGTATTTATTCCAACCTTCTAACAGTCCATCTCATCCTTCCCCTCTCTCTTTGTCCATCACCTTCTTCGCCACCTCTCTGTCCATCTCCCCCTCCCCACTATCTGCACCTCATGTTCATCCTGTGTTCATCTTCTCCTGCCTGCCGATCTGCTCGCCCTTTCTTTTTCTGTCCATCTACTTCTTTCCCCTCTCTCTGTTCATTTCTTCCACCGCCACTCTCCGTCTATCTGCTCCCACGCCCTCTGCACTTCTGCTCCTTTCTCTTCTGCCTACCTCCACCCTTCTAAGTACATCTGCCTCTCCTCCTTTGTCTCCTCACTCCTCTCTCTTCCATTTCTTTCCCTGTTTATTGTGTTCCTCCCCTGCTCCCTACTCTCCCTGTCAATCTCCTCCTCTCCCCAGACGTAGTCCATTTTCTCCTCTTCAGCTTCAGTCCATTTTCCAATCCCCCTTTCTGTCCATTTCCTCCTCCCATTTCCCCTCTCCACATGATTGCTCCAAAATCAATGAAGATTTGCTGCCTTAAGTCCCAAAAGTATTTTAGTAAATTATGTGTGCACCAAGTGTGCTTGAAATAGATCCTCGGGTTTATCAGGAGCTTTTTCCCTGTAGGTTTCCCCACTTACGCAAATATCAAATAGGTTTCACATATATGTTACGTATTTGTACACATATTTCACATGTATCTGTTGAGAAATTCACCCAAAAGTTTCGTTTCCACGGAGCTCAGTCTTAGTGACGTTATGTATCCTGAGCTATATGTACTACAATGATATAACTTTCGAGATAAATCCGGTGGTACATATGTACCACTACAGAAATGTTTTGCTAATAGCGTTAGTTGTAAAGAAATATTAAATTAAAACGTCATGCATGAAGCGGCGATTTTTCAGGCATTGTAGTTTTTGTGACGTCTTATGTACAGAAGAATGGTCGTGCAAATATATTATTCCTAGTTCTTCCAATGTTATGTGTGAGTACTGACAGTAAAATGTTCTGCAAAACAGTTAGCAGTAATAAAATAATAGATTAAATTATTATCTCTGATGCTGTAATTTTACTGAATTAACAGCTAAAATGTAGCAAGCGATAAACACTTTTCCTTCCATCATTTTGTGGGGATGGGAGAGTGAAAACGTCTCATAAAAGTTTGAAATTATGCACGAAGTGAGTTGCATGTTGCATACATTTTTAAATATGTATGGATTAATGACATATATTTGTTTTTAAAAGGCTCAAATTACCGTTCTTCCATATACATTTTAATAACTAATTTGTCTGTCTATATGTGAGCTTCCAATATCCTAAATAACGTAGTTCCTTTGAAACTACCGTACGAAGAGTCTCGTGAGAAATGTAATATCCTAAGTACATTGTACCATCCACAGAGCTGCACTTAATCCATTATTTTACTTTAAATGAAAGTTTTATGTTAATTTCGTTGTTATCACTATTGCTGGCAATATGGTAAATTTTGCTTAAAGACGACTTCCTCCTGTTCTTTAGTGCTTGTTTCGACTTGCGGCAATGTTCGCTGAGTGAATTCGCTGTCTCCATTTTGTTCGATCATGGACCATGTCTGGATGAATATCTATAGTCCTCAGTCGTTGTGCAGAGAGTCGGCCCTTGGTTGTATAAGTTGTCCCTTGGGTCTCTTACCCATGGCTTCCAACGTGTGTGCTGCCTCTGCAAGGACATCGTCTTCGGCTCACACCATCTATTTAAATCGACACAGGCTGCTTTGTTGCATTTCCTTCTGGAGAGGTGCTAACCAACACGATATTTCGTTATAGTGTCGTTCGCAACGTGATCCAGGCGAGTGATGCCACCTGTACACAGAAGCATCTTAGTTTCCATGACCCCCAATCGTCGTTCTCCTTCTTTTGTAGCTGGCCAATACTCTGTCCATAGAGAGCGACAGGACAGTCCGGTAGATCTTTGACTACAGATGAGCACAGGTGACGTCTGTTATCGTTGGCTACATCATCCAGGCTGCCTGCATCCTGGCGGTGACTTAGTCTGCAAGCTGGCACTCGCCACGCACTGTAGAACCGAGATACTTGAAGTTGGGTACTCTTGGTAGATCTTATCCGTCAACCTTGATGGCCCCAACATTTCGCTAATCTGATGTCATTTAGTCAGTTTTCTCTTTCTTTAGCATCAGGCTAGTCGGTCATTCCAGTTCTTTGCTCCGCAACCAGCATGAAATCATCAGCATAGAGAAATGCAGTGGCAAGTGCAGATCTGATGGGACAGTGACCATCACAATAATAAACAGTAGTAGCGACAAGGCCGAGCATTCGTAGACTCTATCTACTATCATGTTCAAATGGTCAAATGTGTGTGTAATCTTATGGCTCTAAACTGATAAGGTCATCAGTCCCTAAGCTTACACACTACTTAACCTAAATTATCCTAAGGACAAACACACACACCCATGCCCGAGGGAGGACTCGAACCTCCACCGGGACCAGCCGCACAGTCCCTGACTGTAGCGCCCCAGACCGCTCGGCTAATCCCGCGCGGCTATTATCATTTGGGTCATTACATGCTCCTGCTGAGGTGACCGAGAGGTTGTAGGCGCTACAGTCTGGAACCACGCGACCGCTACGGTCGCAGGTTTGAATCCTGCCTCGGGCATGGGGTTGTGTGATGTCGTTAGGTTAGTTAGGTTTAAGTAGTTGTAAATTCTAGCGGACGGAAGACCTCAGAAGTTAAGTCCCATAGTGCTCAGAGCCATTTGAACCATTTGGCAAGCCGCTTGGTCACAACTCCTTCATTCTACACACAGAAGCTGTACACTGGAATGCGATGAACTCGAAGCTCTAACAATATTGGGTCATTTGGTACCTGATCAGAAGCCTTTTCGTGGTCTAGAAACGCAAGCTGTAGTGGCTTGTTCTTTTCGCGGTACTTTTCAAAGAGCGGTCGCACAGCATGGATTGCGTCAGCTGTGCCTCAATTTCTCACAAATCCTGCACCGTTCCTTGTGATCTGAGATCTCTCTCGAATCATTTTGCCGAAAGAATGTTTATTATGTGACTCAGTAATCTTATCGGGCAGTAATCAGAACACTCAAAAGGGCACCCATTCTTTTTGAAGATTGGTACAGTGATGCTCCGCTACCAGTCTGTTGCTGTTTTATGTTGTTAGCCGATCTACCACAATTCACTGTTGAAAGTACAATAGCTCTGCTATAAGACAATCGGGGTCAGTGACTTTCCTCATCTCCTTCAGAGCAGACTCCACTTCGCCTAAAGATAATACAAGTAAAAAAGAAAGAAACAAAATACTACCGCCGAGTCAATTGAGAGTGGTTGTTCATAACTCCATTACTCAGGTGATTGTACTGGGTGATCAAAAAGTCAGTATAAATTTGAAAACCGCGGAATAATGTAGATAGAGAGGTAAAAACTGACACACATGCTTTGAATGACATGGGGTTTTATTAGAACAAAAAAAAAAAACAAAGTTAACAAAATGTCCGACAGATGGTGCTCGACAGCAAAGCGTCGGTGACTGCGCATGACAATCGTGTATAACAGGAGCTGTAATGAGAGAGAGAATCAGATGCGCCAGCAGTCGCAGCATGTTGACGTTACCTGAAAAGGCTCTTTTAGAGAAGCTGTATTATCAGAATGGGGAATGTGCTACTTCAGCGTTACGATCCTATTGCCATAGGAAGGGGATTCGAACGGGTAAAGGTCCGTTGACAAACGCAGTTGTGGAGAGAATGATTTCGAAGTTCGAAGCCACGGGTTGTTTGGACGATAGACCCCGTAGTGGCCCACCGAGCACAAGGCGTAATGCTGCTGAAACGGTTCAGGAAGAAATGGAGACTGTAGCGGGTCCGTCTATGCACGGGGAAACCAGCGCTCGTGCAGTCGCGCGTCGAACCGGCATTACATACACTACTGTTTGGTTGGCACTGAGGCGTATCCTCCGATGCTATCCGTACAAAATCCATCGGCATCATGAAACCTGGCGATTTAGTGAAGCGGAGGGCATTTGCTGTATGGGCGTTTCAAAAGATGGCGGAAGATGACGATTGGTTGAGTAACGTGTTGTGGACCGACGAAGCTCACTTCACACTCCGAGGGCCTGTCAGCGCCCACAACTGCAGAATTTGGGGTACCGGAAATCCTAGAACTGTCATGGAAACGCCATTGCACGACGAGAAAGTTACGGTATGGGTTGGATTTACCACATCTACCGTTATCGGGCATTTTTTCTTAGAGGAAATGCGTGATTCTGGCTTTGTAACTGCTACCATGATGGGTGAGAGATACGCCGATATATTACAGAATCGCATCATCCCCAACCTGGCTGATAAACACCTACTGGAACATATGATGTTTATGCAGGATGGCACTCTACCCCGTATTGATAGACGCGTGAAAGATCTCTTGCGAGCGTCGTTTGGTGATGATCGTGTGCTCAGCCGCCACATTCGTCATGCTTGGCCTCCCAGATCCCCAGACCTCAGTCCGTGCGATTATTGGCTTTGGGGTTACCTGAAGTCGCAAGTGTATCGTGATCGACCGACATTTCTAGGGATACTGAAAGCCAACATCCGACGCCAATGCCTCACCACAACTCCGGACATGCTTTACGGTGCTGTTCACAACATTATTCCTCGACTACAGCTATTGTTGAGGAATGATGGTGAACGTATTGAGCATCTCCTGTAAAGAAAATCATCTTTGGTTTGTCTTACTTTGTTATGCTAATAACTGCTATTCTGAGCAGATGAAGCGCCATCTGTAGGAAATTTTTTTAACTTTGGTACTTTTTTGGTTCTAATGTCATTCCAAGGATATGTGTCAATTTGTACCTCTCTATCTACATTATTCCGTGATTTATTCAGTTTTCAAATACATACTCACTTTTTGATCACCCAGTATGTAGCAGTATCCTGTGGTTAAAAGAGTACAAAGTAAGAGCATATGGACCATCAGACCAATTGTGTGATTGGATTGAAGAGTTCCTAGATAACAGAATGCAGCATGTCATTGTCAATGGAGAGAAGTTTTCCGAAGTAAGAGTGATTTCAGGTGTGCCGCAGGGGAGTGTCGTAGGACCGTTGCTATTCACAATATACATAAATGACCTTGTGGATGACATCGGAAGTTCACTGAGGCTTTTTGCGGATGATGCTGTGATGTATTGAGAGGTTGTAACAATGGAAAATTGTACTGAAATGCAGGAGGATCTGCAGCGAATTGACGCATGGTGCAGGGAATGGCAATTGAATCTCAATGTAGACTAGTGTAATGTGCTGCGAATACATAGAAAGAAAGATCCATTATCACCTAGCTACAATATAGCAGGTCAGCAAATGGAAGCAGTTAATTATCTTGGAGTACGCATTAGGGGTGATTTTAAATGGAATGATCATATAAAGTTGATCGTCGGTAAAGCAGATGCCAGACTGAGATTCATTGGAAGAATCCTAAGGAAATGCAATCCGAAAACAAAGGAAGTAGGTAACAGTACACTTGTTCGCCCACTACTTGAATACTGTTCACTGGTGTGGGATCCGTACCAGATAGGGTTGACTGAAGAGATAGAGAAGATCCAACGGAGAGCAGCGCGCTTCGTTATAGGATCATTTAGTAATCGCGAAAGCGTTACGGAGATGATAGATAAACTCCAGTGGAAGAGTCTGCAGGAGAGACGCTCAGTAGCTCGACACGGGCTTTTGTTGAAGTTTCGAGAACATACCTTCACAGAGGAGTCAAGCAGTATATTGCTCCCTCCTACGTATATTTCGCGAAGAGACCATGAGGATAAAATCAGAGAGAGTAGAGCCCACACAGAGGCATACCGACAATCTTTCTTTCCACGAACAATACGAGACTGGAATAGAAGAGAGAACCGATAGAGGTACTCAAGGTACCCTCCGCCACACCCCGTCAGGTGGCTTGCTAAGTATGGATGTAGATGCAGATGTAGACCTGCTAAAGAAAGAATGCGTGTCATGAGAGTGTAGCAGACTTTCTTTTTCGGCAGTTGACGTGTTTGACCGGGATAATCATTGTAAGGTAATGACGGAATTATTACCGCGGCATTACTTTCGGTGCAGCCACCGTACACGAGCGGTGTAATTCCGCGTCTCCCCGGCGGCGCCCGGGGCTTGTCGTGTTACCGCATAGGTAAGCAAGGTGTGCTGCGCTGCGGGTTGCAGGCACGCGAGGAGAGCCGAGCCGGCGGCAGCAGGCCACGCCAGAGCTGGGCAGGGCAGTGGCAGCGGGCAGCGGCGGCAGATTGCCTGTGGGACGCGCGCGGCACAATCACGCAGGATTAATCGCGCCGCCGGCAGAGAGCTGCAGGCCGCACGCCGGATCCGGCCCGCGCTGTAATTAACCGGCGCGACGCGGTGCGGCGGCCGGGCTGCTACCTGCTGCTACCCCTACCTGCTACCTGCTGGCTGGCCACCGCCTCGTGGACTTGTTGCGGCCCGTGTCCCTTGCTGTCTGGCTCCACAGTATTATTTATCACGACCTTGTAAACTTTCACTGTCAGTTGTCCACAGACTGTACAGATGTCGCCAAAGGTTAATTCTCAAGGCCATCTCTGCTGAACCACTTTCTGGCGCAACAGTCCAAGGTTATCACAGAATGTATAACGCCCCGCACCTCTTTACACATTCGAATGCTTTTTCCAGGCCAACAAATCCTATTAACACGTCTCCATTTTTCTTTAGTCTTGCTTCCATCATCAAGTGAAAAATCAGAACTGCCTCTTTGTGACTTTGCTTTTCCTAAAGTTTTGATTGGAATACTCTCTTTCAAATTCTGATGGTGGCAGGGGTAAAATACAGGAACCGAAAGGCTATTTATAAATTGTACTGAAAGCAGATGGCAGTTATAAGAGTAGAGGGGTATGAAAGGGAAGCAATTGTTGGGAAGGAAGTGAGACAGGGTTATAGCGTCTCCCTGATGTTATTCAATTTGTATATTGAGCAAGCAGTAAAGGAAACAAAACAAATGTTCGGAGTAGGTATTAAAATCCGTGGAGAAGAATTAGAAACGTTGAGGATCGCCGATGACATTGTAATTCTGTCAGAGACAGCAAATGACTTGGAAGAGCAGTTGAACGGAATGGACAGTGTCCTGAAAGGAGCGTAAAAGATGAACATCAATAAAAGCAAAACGGGGATAATAGAATGTGGTCGAATTAAGTCTGGTGATACTGAATGAATTAGATTAGGAAATGAGACACTTAAAGTAGAAAAGGAGTTTTGCTATTTTGGGGGCAAAATAACTGATGATGGTGGAAGTAGAGAGGATATAAAATGTAGACCGGCAATGGCAAGGAAAGCGTTTCTGAAGACGAATAATTTGTTAACATCGAGTACAGATTAAAATGTCAGGAAGTCGTTTTTGAAAGTATTTGTATGGAATGTAGCCATGTATGCAAGTGAAACGTGGACGATAAATAGTTTCGACAAGAAGAGAATAGAAGCTTTCGAAATGTGGTCCTACAGAAGAATGCTGAAGATGAGATGGGTAGATCACATAACTAATGAGGAGGTATTGAATAGAATTGGGGAGAAGAGGAGCTTGTGGCACAACTTGACTAGAAGAAGGTTGGTAGGACATGTTCTGAGACATCGAGGGATCACCAATTTAGTATTGGAGGGCAGCGTGGAGGGTAAAAATCTAAGAGGGAGATCAAGAGATGAATACACTAAGCAGATTCAGAAGGGTGTTGGCTGCAGTAGGTAGTGGGAGATGAAGAAGCTTGCACAGGATAGAGTAGCATGGAGAGCGGAATCAAACCAGTCTCAGGACTGAAGACGACAACAACAACAAAGCGAAACTGATCATCTTCTATCAGATCTTCAATTTTCTTTTCATTTCTTATTATTCTTGTCAGCAACTTGGATACTTGAATTGTTAAGGGGGGTTGGACGTCAAACGGGCCGACTTGGAGCAGGTGACGCTTCACAGGACATTTTAATTTCCAGTGTCTATACTTTTATAAATAAATTCATAAAACTTGGTCAGCATCGCCAGAAAGGATTCAGGATTCAGACTCATTGCAGTGGAATTTCGAAAACATAACAAAATAATCTTGTTTTACGTGTGAAATTTCATCATTTTTTCACTTACTAATGGCAGTATGTGATACTATGGGTACACTTTTCTGCATAAGTTAGAGAGATTCTTCGATGAATTTTGCGCAGCATACATACCATATTTACAGGTGTATAAAACTCTAGAATTTATTTAATTTATGAAAAAAGAAAGAGCTGTTATATTTTAAACTTCATGTTTAGAAAAAAAACACATATTTTATAGTTAATTACCTCAATTTTTACCACAATTTTCAATAGATTTTGAAAATTCTAGACTTTGGTTTATATGCTGTGCAAAATTAATCGAAGAATCTCTCTTACTTATGAAGAGTGTACCTATAGCAACAAAGGCAGCCATTAGTAAGTGAAAAAAATGATGAAATTTGACATGTAAAAGAAATTACTTCGTTATGTTTTCGACCTTCCACTGGTATGAGTGTGAATTCTGAATACTTCCTGGTCATGCTGACCAAGTTTTATGAATTTATTTGTAAAAGTATGGACAGTGGAATTTAAAATGTCCTGTGGTGCCTTTCCTGCTCCAAGTTGGCCCGGTTGACGTCCTAACCCCCTTAACCTGACAGAGAGTTAATTCTAGCAATTGTCGGCTCATGTGGTCTTTGGAACAATTTTGACGAACTTTTTCCGAAAGTCAGTCAGAATGTCATAGGTTTTTTTCAGGCAATTTTCAGTGCTCCATATATGTTTCAAAAAACTCCTGACACTGAACTGTATTAAATGGATTTTATTAGTATTACCGGCTTTGCCAATAAGCCTAACAATACAACATTCCAATTTGTAGAACAACATTAAGACAATAAAGATTCGCTTCTAATAATCACATAATAGTATATTTACAAATATCACTTTAATCACTTCATTTGTTATGAATATTAACACACAAATCATTGAATATTTTAATCCACATGAAATGCGGTAGTAAAAATCGCATATGTAGCGTTTACAAGTGCAGCAGCTGCCCCTGTGGCCGAGCGGTTCTCGTCGCTTCAGCCCGGAATCACGCTGCTGCTACGGTCGCAGGTTCGAATCCTGCCTTGGGCATGGATTTGTGTGATGTCCTTAGGTTAGTTAGGCTTAAGTAGTTCTATGTCTAGGGGACTGATGACCTCAGATGTTAAGTCCCATAGTGCTTAGGGCCATTTGAACCATTTGAGCACCTGCTCCATTCATATGAGATGACAACAACAGATACTGCCGGAAAAGGAATTCCTGGCCAAGAGTATTCTAGTGGTATCAATCATAGGCTTTAGTATGACGAAGTAGTTTCTGAGAATGTACGTTGGAGCACAGTATCGGATGGTAGTGATTTATGGACTGTGGGAAAAACCGAACAGCAAACAATCGAGGCATTTGAGATGTGGTACTACGAATGTTGAAAATTAGGTGGACTGATCAGATAAGAAATGAGGTGGTTCTGTGCAGAATCGGAGAGGAAAGGAATACACGAAAAACTTGACAAGAAGAAGGGCCAGGATGACAGAAAATCTGTTAAGACACCAGTAAATAGTTTCCAAGGTAGTAGAGAGACTTTCGGAGGGAGAAAACTGTAGAGGAAGACACAGATTGGAATACATCCAGCAAATAACTGTGGTCGTTGACTGCAAATATTACTCTGAGCTGAAGACGTTGGCACACGAGAGGATTCCTTGGCGGGCCGCATGAAACCAGCCATAAGACTGAAGACTTAATAGAAAAATTAAAAACTCGTCTAATTTCTCTATCTCCTTATTCTTCATCTTGCAACATTGACATGTATAACTGAACTATTTTTGTCGGTGATTGTTTGCTGTCCATTCTGATGAGAACAATTCTGTCACTGAACCTTTCAGAGTAACTCACTCTCCGCCTACATTCCTATTCATAACGAAACTTACTCATACCATTTTCTGCTGCTGTAGATATTACAAAATACTCATCTGAACGGAAACCCTTCGTTTCTTTTCACTTTACTGACCCCTAATATATCTAGACTGAGCCTTAGTGTTTCCATTTACAGATGTTCTGGCTTCCATATCACGTTTATACTTCTGAGATTCCATTTCCCGACTAGTAGAACGTTACCCTCTCGTTGCTTATTCAGTCTTTGTGACATGGTCAGCTTCCCCTTGGTAGCATCCTCCCACATGCCCGACAGGGTGGCTAGTCGGGAATCTTTGGCCAATGGAGAGATCATCGTGAAACTGTTTCAATTGCAGGGCACATGTCCTGTGAATACACATTATGTATCTTTAACGTAGTGGTTTCTATTTCATTCTGCATCCTCATGCGATTAGCTATCGCTAATTCTGTCGACGTTTGGCGGCAGGCTCACACCGCAGGGTAAGAGAGTGCCCTTAATCTCTGGTCGCGGCCCCCGCCTCTTTGACAAGGCCGTTGTCAGAATGAGGGTGACCTCTTACGACTCCATTGCTGATTATATTTATTTAAAATTTAAGCAGTGAAGGTATTCTAACCCGGAGCAGAGGACGGAAGTTTGGATTACTCTTTTTTGTGGTGTCGTAGACGTAACTAAGTTTAATCTAAAAAAAAAAAAAAAGGAAAATCAATTCTACACCTGCTTGGTGCCACCACTTTAATCCTACCATAAGAAAATGAACTATCCCTCTTCAGGTATTGCCCCTAACTATTAATAAAAATTCTCCCAAGGTGATAGGCTCTATGGGTCTATAATTTGTTTTTCTTATTGATGTATTATTTTGATTACGTGATTACAATTTGTAAAGGTGTCTAAATGAAAGTGCTGTAAAAGAAATAAAAATATGATTCAAAGCATAAAGTAAAACATGTTTGAATTCTGCTTGCGCTATTTCAGCTAAAAGAATCTGTTTTCATGATATGGTGCACCTGGGATTTTCTTGTCCAATAGCTCTGGCATTTTTAATACTCTCCCGGAAATTGAAATAAGAACACCGTGAATTCATTGTCCCAGGAAGGGGAAACTTTATTGACACATTCCTGGGGTCAGATACATCACATGATCACACTGACAGAACCACAGGCACATAGACACAGGCAACAGAACATGCACAATGTCGGCACTAGTACAGTGTATATCCACCTTTCGCAGCAATGCAGGCTGCTATTCTCCCATGGAGACGATCGCAGAGATGCTGGATGTAGTCCTGTGGAACGGCTTGCCATGCCATTTCCACCTGGCGCCTCAGTTGGACCAGCGTTCGTGCTGGACGTGCAGACCGCGTGAGACGACGCTTCATCCAGTCCCAAACATGCTCAATGGGGGACAGATCCGGAGATCTTGCTGGCCAGGGTAGTTGACTTACACCTTCTAGAGCACGTTGGGTGGCACGGGATACATGCGGACGTGCATTATCCTGTTGGAACAGCAAGTTCCCTTGCCGGTCTAGGAATGGTAGACCGATGGGTTCGATGACGGTTTGGATGTACCGTGCACTATTCAGTGTCCCCTCGACGATCACCAGTGGTGTACGGCCAGTGTAGGAGATCGCTCCCCACACCATGATGCCGGGTGTTGGCCCTGTGTGCCTCGGTCGTATGCAGTCCTGATTGTGGCGCTCACCTGCACGGCGCCAAACACGCATACGACCATCATTGGCACCAAGGCAGAAGCGACTCTCATCGCTGAAGACGACACGTCTCCATTCGTCCCTCCATTCACGCCTGTCGCGACACCACTGGAGGCGGGCTGCACGATGTTGGGGCGTGAGCGGAAGACGGCCTAACGGTGTGCGGGACCGTAGCCCAGCTTCATGGAGACGGTTGCGAATGGTCTTCGCCGATACCCCAGGATCAACAGTGTCCCTAATTTGCTGGGAAGTGGCGGTGCGGTCCCCTAGGGCACTGCGTAGGATCCTACGGTCTTGGCGTGCATACGTGCGTCGCTGCGGTCCGGTCCCAGGTCGACGGGCACGTGCACCTTCCGCCGACCACTGGCGACAACATCGATGTACTGTGGAGACCTCATGCCCCACGTGTTGAGCAATTCGGCGGTACGTCCACCCGGCCTCCCGCATGCCCACTATACGCCCTCGCTCAAAGTCCGTCAACTGCACATACGGTTCACGTCCACGCTGTCGCGGCATCCTACCAGTGTTAAAGACTGCGATGGAGCTCCGTATGCCACGGCAAACTGGCTGACACTGACGGCGGCGGTGCACAAATGCTGCGCAGCTAGCGCCATTCGACGGCCAACACCGCGGTTCCTGGTGTGTACGCTGTGCCGTGCGTGTGATCATTGCTTGTACAGCCCTCTCGCAGTGTCCGGAGCAAGTATGGTGGGTCTGACACACCGGTGTCGATGTGTTCTTCTTTCCATTTCCAGGAGTGTAGTATCTACTCACTCCCCTCTACAAGTCTCAGAACATGGCAACGGGAATTTTTGAACACCCTATTTTCTTAAAATACCAAAGTTTTTGGGTCGTGGCGGCTCATTTCGAAAGGATTCGTCGTTGCCTGAGTATCTCTGGTCGCTGCCGTGCGGTGTGGCAATGTGGCGCTCCGGGGCCGGGAGGTAAGCCAAGCGAGGAAGAGCTGGCGTAGTGGCAGTTAAACGAGTGCACCGGGCTAAGAAAGATCGTTTTACCAGGAAGTGTGCTTTATTGGGCGTGTGCACGCCAGTAGCAGCTCGGCGAGCTGGGAAGGCTGGGAGCATTTGTACAGAGGTCGCCCCATATTTTGGCTGCAAGTTGGCAGTCGGAGATAAATCATTTTTGGCGCCATCCGTTAGTCCATTAAAGCTGTATTTGCAGAGAACGAGGCCGATCGTCTGGAAGCCAAGGTATTGCTGTTCTGAACTCTGGATCCTAGCATTGCAGTTGCTTCCTTCTGCGTATATATTGTTAGAGTCGCTGAGGGCTGGCTTGAGATTGATTTTAAAGGACTGTCTTCACTTGCTTTGGTTCAAAATCAAATGGCTCTGCACTATGGGACTCAACTTCTCACATCAGTCCCCTAAAACTTATAACTACATAAACCTAACTGACCCAAGGACAGCACACACATCCAAGCCCGAGGCAGGATTCAAACCTGCGATCGTAGCGGTCGCGCTGTTCCATCCTGTAGCTCCTAGAACCGCTCTGCCACCTCGGCCGACACCTCTTTTGGCTCTGGCATTTTTTGTAAGTGACACTCTTTAAGTTTGCATGTAAGCGATTTGTTTTAATTTGTTGCAGTTATCTGCACTGAAAATTGATGGTTATCTTGGCGTGATGTAGTATTGCTCATGTGGACTGCTAACAAGAGAAACTCCCCATCGCACCCACCACGGATTCAATGGTAAGACAGCCCGGTGGGCAGCCCGTTAAAAACTGAAATCAGTTCAAGCGTGAAAACAGGAAGATGGTGTACTGGACTGTGAAAAGAAAGAGAAAAATTGAAACAATGAACCCTCGAAGAATAAGGTGTGTAATATAGAATAGGTGCCAGAGAAATGGTATTGAGGTCGGTGTGCTCTCAGCCGTGTTATGAAGCGGACGTGGGCGGGGCTCTGCGCAGCGCTCCGCTACCGAGCCGTTGTTTACTCGCGCGGGTAGTGGTATTGCAATGCGAACAGGTGACCTCGAACGACGATAGCGCTTTCTCATATAAAGGCCACGATTAAAGCAGCGTTGGATGCCCAGTACGCACGACCTAAGGCCAGGAACACACTTCGCGTTTTTGTCCGATCGGAATTTTTACCGTCGCCGCTCTAACATTAATGTAGCGTTTACACACTGACCGGTAAAAATACCGACGCCACATCAGTCGATCACTGACCACCGTGCAACAAGTGTTTATCATATTATAAATTGCGTTGTGTACAACATGAAGAGAGAACAACTTCTTGCATTATTGTTATATCATCGACTGAAGAGGAAGCGAAAAAATATACTTATTTGGGTTCATCCGATTAATGAAAAGAGAGAGGAAGTTGAAGCTTTCTACATTTTTGTTTCCTGGTTTAAGAAACGATTAAGAAAAGTTTTTCAAATATTTTAGGATGTCAATCTCGTTATACGAAGAACTGCACAACCTGCGGAAAAATCATATACAACGACAAACTTTAGACAGAGGAACTGTATTCAACTGGTGGAAAATCTGGTAATAACTTTAAGGTAAGTAAAATTGAGAGTTGGGAATTAATTCACCACTCAGTTTTTAGATTAAAAAACCTTATATTTCTGTACAGAATAAGTTACAGCATTTCATTACATGTTTGGTAATATTTCGTCATTACGAATTACAATTCAGCAAAATCAATAACGTTCGTTGAGGATAGTGAAGTTACTGAAGGGCTGTGGGATTGAATATTATCATCCCCGATCATTTGAGAATAATTTTAGTAATGCTGAGCAGCAGAATTTTCTGCTGAGGTACGTTTTGAATTGGCTGGAAAGTTGTGATTGGAGAGCAGGTCATTTGTTGTAATGGAACTGGAGTACTTGTAAACTGCAATGAATGTATGTTAGTCGTAAATCCTTGTTGAGGCGTCTGGGGAACACTGAAAGGTTGTGTAAACTTAGTATTTGATGGTTGATTAAGCTGCAGGATCTGTGAAGTAGACTGGTTGTATACATTATGGGTATGAGGTGTGGATGAGTATGTATTTTTAATGTTCAGAATGACCTGAAGAAATTCCATTTGGCATTGAAGCCACTGAGTTTCATCAAACTTGTCTACACGAGGCAACAAACTTTCGAAGAATGACAGCTGTAGTTTTTTTTAGTTTCTTTTTTCTGTAATGTCTGTAAAATGGTTAAGTCGAATTAATCCATTTTTTTATGTTGCCTTGTGGGTGGTTTTCTTTTGAAGCAAATGTTTCGGCTGTTCCTTCAACTGTAGTCACTGCTGGAGATCTTCACCATCTTAGTCTTCATCTCCTTTGCTACAGCTTTCTTCTGTTTCTCTTTCCTCGTATATTTTTCGCAGAAATTGTAGCTCATTGTTGAATATGTACTTTTTTTCCTTGCAGGCATGTGAACAGCTTGCTTTTGATTCTCTGTATTTTTTGTGATTTGATAAAAGCATCATGTAAGTGTTTCCACCTTTTCGTGACTTTTCTACTTGATAATAAAATATTTCTAAGCCGAAATAAGGAAATATATTTAAAAAGTACAACTTGTTAAATATAATATATGTGTTGCATTGACACTGAAATAATGTTTTTACTTTTTGGTATTTGGCCAGTGGATGCACATTTACCGACCTCCATTATACATACAGAATTGGAATATCTGTACCAAGACTGATTGTTAAAGAGGTCTGTCATGCTCTGTGGCTAGTTTTGCAAAGTGAGTGCGTGCCACCACCCACCAAAGAAATATGGGAGGAATTAGCAAAGGGATTTGAAACAATAGCAAATTTCTCTCATTTTATAGGTGCCATAGATGGAAAGCACATCCGTCTCGTGTGTCCAGCTCTATGTTCTTCAATTATGAAGATTATTATTCAATTGTCTTAATGGCTATCACAGAGAGTTCGTACCGATTTATGTTCGTGAACATTGGAAGTTATAGAAAAAACTGTGAGTCTTCTATTTTCAAAGACAATAAGCTGTGGAAATCAGTTTAAAGAGGTTCACATAATCTACTGGAAGAGATGTGCCTACTAGGAATAGAAAGCCTGAAAGCACCTTATTTCTTTGTTGCTGACACTGCATTTGGCTTACATAAGCATTTGTTGAGACCTTACGCTGGCACTCACCCGGCTGTTCAAATGAGGATATTTAACTACAGACTGTGTAGAGCAAAAAGGTACACTCGACAGCAAAAAAAGTGGGTCAAGCCTGAATTGCAACGTGTAGGCTGCACCTGAATGTATGCAACCAACATACCATATCTTTGTTGCACATCGTCGCAAACCTCCACAGTACAGTCATTGTAAGATACACAATGGGTATCGATGGAGACTACTAGAGAACACCAGTCTTTATGACAGTCCATCCAGTTGTAAAGTAACACCACGATAGTACAGAAGAGATCAGACAGTCCTTAACGTTTGTAAACTAAACTTAATTACAATAAGTGACATATCAAACGTTATGGGACAACTAATTTTGTCACATAAATCGTTCAGTAAGCCTTAGGCACAATTAAATTTTTGAGACGGTATATGGATTTATAGAGTTATATGGCAATTGGAAACAAGTTCTTTGCTGTCTAAAAGGTTTATCCAACACATACTGAACGTCGTTCAACCTTCAACAGGGAGTGGTTTCGCATCAACTTTATGTAATGTTAAGCAGTTAAATGAAAACGTGATTAACGGCAGCAATCGGTTTACGGAAACCCCAACATTTACAGGGAATCACAATTAATATCAGTGTTCACATTACTCAGTAACAGTTCCTTATACACAAAGTTGTACTTTAAATGACATGACCAACGTCTTCGTTCTGGATCTGGATGCAAACCCAGAACGTAAAGCTTTATGCCTTATCGACACTCGGTCACTAGTCAGAAAGAGACGTCAAATATTGACGTTTGCACCAGTATCAGTTATCAATTCATAACTTGAATGTAAATGACGATAATGTTTGTACGAAACCAGGAACCCTAACATGACAATTATCTTCTTGGTTCAAACTGGTTCAAATGGCTCTGAGCACTATGAGACTTAACTTCTGAGGTCATCAGTCCTCTAGAACTTAGAACCACTTAAACCTAACTAACCTAAGGACATCACACACATCCATGCCCGAGGCAGGATTCGAGCCTGCGACCGTAGCGGTCGCGCGATTCCAGTCTGTAGAGCCTAGAACCGCTCGGCCACCCCGGCCAGCACCTTCTTGGTAATTAACCTCGAAAGACGTTGTATATTGTAGCGTTGTCGAGGAACAAAGGATGCACATGTTTAAAACTGAAATGCCATCATGTAATGCTGGTGACAAGAATGCGAAAGCAGGAAGTTTGTCACCACTAGTGAGGTTAGAACCTTAAATGGCGAATGAAGTTGTATTGCCTGACCGGGATTCGAACTTAGCACCTATTGCCGTCGTTGTCTAACCATGATCAGACGAGAAATGTCCAATGTTGATCCACCATTAGCGTGATGTGCGCACGTTTAACTAGAAATAAGGCGACGAAAAAGTCTATGCTGACTGAGAGTCGAACGCCGCTCACATGGTTATGAAGACACGTTAATAATCAAATTCTCATTCAGTAGTCGCTAGGAGTAGCATGTTTAGTTGCAAACCTTAAGGTCTTACTCATCCCTAGTAACGTGTTGCCTAATATCTGCGATATCATGGTGTTAATTTATAAGTGGATTGACTGCCGTAAAGAGCAATGTTCTCTAGTAGTCGTGTATCATTGAGATGTAAATGAAGTGCCTCAGCAGAAAGTAATTTCCGTCGTGCAGCACGTATTGTTTCAGAGACACTGAGTACATGTTGTAAGTGCACAAAACGTGTATTATATACTACGTATATGCTATTATTTGGAGAAGCTGCCGCCAAACCTGTTTACTTTTACATTCCACTTAGTTGTGGCTGAATACACGTTTTCTTAAGGCTACATCTAATGCAGAGCGCTTACAAGAAAGAGTAGTTTCCTGCGTCATGCTATTGCTAGCTAGGTGAAATATTTTGTAGTAGCTATGTTTAAAATGAATGCATTTTTAAACGTATTGTTCGTAAAATATTTCAATGAATCGTCAGTTGTAGGTGTGCCTGCACATGTTATATAGCATAATAGCTGTAGCTGCGTCAGTTTATACTACAGACTTGGGTAGGTTATGTGTAACTTTCTATCCTTCAAGGGGTGATCGTGGCCTTGCGGCCCGGCTCTGTACTAGACGCGGCTTGCGAGCTACGGGCCAGCCAGGCTGGCACACGGTATGGCGTACCACATACCACTGCAACGAGATGGTAGAGGATCTGCCTTGACAGAGGCACCACCAACAGGGCTCCTGGCTCAGGCAGGAAGAGAGTGAGCTCACAGCAGGAAGACAGGGACCTAGTGTCTAGGAGCAGACGAAATCCATTTCCGAACGCGAAGAAGTTGCGGCGGGAGACCAACTTCCCCGGCTCCAGTGACACGATTCGCCGAAGGCTGAGGGACGCCGGACTGCATGCACGACGATCTGCCGTGAAACAAGAGCTCAGCGAAGACAACGTTTTATACTGGCTAGCATTTGCGGAGCTCCATCTGAGGGCGTCGTGGGACGTCATTTTCACTGATGAGAAGGTGTTTTCCACCAGTAACGACGGTCCACGAATCGTTTACAGGCCGCAAGGGATTCGCCATCGACGCGAATATGTAACTACGACGAGAATTAGTGGCCAGCTATCCGTTAGCTGTTGGGGTTGAATTTCTGTTAGAGGGGCGGGAATTCTTCACAGGGTATAAAGAACTCTGGACAGCGTGCAGTATGCCCACATATTGAAAAATTTGATGCTTCCGTCAGTGCGAAATCTGCACGCAGAAGAGGCGACACATTGCACGAGGACCATTCTCCCATTCAAAAGTCTGCTATCGTTCAGCAGCGGGTCTCCTCGATTGGCGTCAACGTCATGGACTGGCCGCCACGGGCGGCCGATATTAACCCCATGGAAAACATTTATGCTGAGGTCGCCAGAACATTAACAGAGAACTGGCAGCGAAACCAACCAACTACTGCGGACGCTCTTTGGGACTGCGTCCTGGAAGCCTGGGAGGAAGTTGCTTCTTCAGGCTGTTACGTCCGACGGCTTATACATTCTATGCCAAGACGCATGATAGAAGTACAAAATAATGAAGGATTCTGGACAAAATATTAGAGTCCTTAAAATGTTTTGTTAGGTCTTCTTTTACGTCATTTTTCCTCATTGGGAGCTAGTGGAAGATCGCGTGGCAACAGAAAACATACAATATGGGTTAGTTTTCATTTGAGTTGCCTTTCTGATTCAAGTGGGTTTCTTTTGAATATACAGTTTATTAAATATCCTATATCATTTCACTTATACCCTGTCTAGATACTTCCAAACTAATCAGTGTAGATGGACTCTGTCACAGTGGTTTCTGTTATTTCAAATACATCTCCCTCTTCCCCTCCATCCACGAATACACCCTCCGTCCTCCACACAACACGCAAACGATTTCATATTATGTTTACTCGTTGTTAATATCTCCTCCATTCTCTCTCACACACACTCTCTCTCTGACACTATCGCCGGAAATGCCCTTCTATTCCATTCCCCCAAAACTTTAAAAAACAAATCAATCGGTTTCCATTGGCACTACATTTTCTCTTTTAATTGCTGCTGTCTTTATTCTCTATCATTCCTCTCAACACCTATGAAACGATATTCTTTGATCTCCTCTTCCCTATAACCCATTCTTCGTTCTGAAAACAGTCCTTCCTTATCTCTAGGTCCTAAGATAAAACGAACTGTGGCACATATCTAAGTAAGCAATGCTTTGCAAGCATTTCACGCATATATTTTGCACTTCTGCACTTCTATCCATTCCCAGATCCCGCCCTGCTTTCTGTTACCAGTCCCTTGACGTCTGCATCTACATCTAAATGAATACTCTGCAATTCATAACTATGTGCTTGGCAGGGGGTTCTGTGGTCTGGTGGATTAATCTTGTATTGATGTATAAAACGTGTAGGTTCACATCTCACGTCAGGCGTAGATTTTTAACACACACTAGTAACTCTCCTTCACCCCTATTAACGCCAAGTGCATAACGACAGTAAGCTCCGTAGTTCAATATCCGCAGTAAAGATAAAATCCCTTCGCTGCCGACTGGGGCAGAGCGGCATTCGTTAGAGCTGTGACAGATGGAGAAACCCCGGAAGGCAGAGACTCTGTCACCAGCAAGGCGTCGTAAACTAGAAAAAATTATTTCATTTAATTAACCAATGGCCATGTACACAAGGCTCCTACTTTATTTGAAACTGAGACGGTGAAAATTGTGGTGCTGGACTGGGATTCGAATTCGATTTCACTGTGTTCCCCAAAATTGCCAACTCATCTAGGCCTCCTCGAAAGGCACCTATCTGGTTTCGAATCCTGATCAGCACAAAATATTCATTATTTCATTCCAAGCCCTAGCATGTGCGCTCCGAACTACTAGTGAAAATTAGTTGCATTTTCAACGTCTCTTCGTGGGATGTCAGTTGTAACGTGTTCGTTTCAACTCACAGCCACATGATGAGCTTTTTATCACAACATTACAAGATCAAACGTTTCCTTACATCTTTTCAAGTTCAAACTTTCCTCTCTATCCTACTGGCGAAAACGGATTTGGGTTTGACGTTGTGTTCGTTGTGATCACCAACGACGATATGTTGTGGATTCAACTTCTAGCCAGCAGAGTATTTACCATCAGATCATTGAAAGTACAAGCATGCCACTCCTAGCTATTATTGGAAAAGAATCTGATAGTTAACATGTCATCATGTCCACGTGTGCGGGGTTTGAATTCCATTCAGCACAAAACTTTTCGTCGCTTGATGTCTAAACATGCGCATATCTCGCTACTGGTGAACCAACAATAGCAATTTATCGTCTGTTCCTGGCTAGAAAACGACGGCGCTAGATGCTGGGTTTGAATCCCAGTCAGGCAAAAACAATTCTATCGTCATTTAAGGTTCCAACATCCCGCTATTGGTGAAAACATTTGATATTTAACTTCCGATTTTAAATACTTCGTTAACAATCCGATTAGGTGCTGGGTTCGCATCCCTGTCACAAGCTTTACATGATAACATTTCAGTTTTAAACATGAGCGTACCTTGTTCCTTGTGAATGATACCATATTAAACGTCGTTGTGGGTAGCTTTCAGGAAGGTATCGGTTATGACAAGATTCCCAGTTCAGTGCAAACATTTTCGCATTTATTTTCAGGAACTGAATTAATAAGTGATACTGGTGCACACGTCTATACTTCACGTCTCTTTATGTCTAGTGACAGGGTCTCAATAAGGCACAAACAAAGCTTAGCTTAGCTTAGCAATAGCTATAGATGCTGGGTTTGAAACCAAGTCCAGAACGACGACGTTGGTCATGTCATTTAAAGTTCAAATTTGTGTACACGTAGCTGTTGATATTTTACGAGAACAATGGTATTACTGGTGATTCGCTGTTAATGTTGAGATTTCCCTAGAGTGCTTGTTGCCGTTAATCGCGTTTTTTTACTGGTTCGTCCAATATCCAGTTTCCAGAGCCACTCGCCGTTGAGCGACGTTCAGCACGTGAATGCAAAATCTTTTCTGAAGAGAAAAACATTTTTTCCAATTGCCGTACAGTTTTGTAACTCCATGTAGTATCTCAAATATTTAATTTTAACAGAGGGTTACTATACGATATATGTAATATAATCCGTTTTCTCAGAACTATTGGAATGTCACTTGTTGTAATTAAGGATAGTTTATGAGTGATATGGGGTGTCTCATCGCTAAGAACGTGTTTTCTAATATGTTTCGTATGACGATATTAGTTGACGCTTAGACTGCCTGCCATAAAGACCTTTGGTACTCATTGTCTGTAGTGAAACGACTGTACCTCATGGGGTTTTGGTGTTTAGAGGACCTGCAACACAGCTACTTTATGTTGGTTGTATTCGGCAGTGACCCACTTTTTTTGCTGTCAAGTGTACATTGGGTGCACTTTCGGAATACTCAGTGACAAACGGCGAATTTTTCATCTTCCCTTGAATGTACAGCCTGATTTTGCTACTGATATTGTCAAGGTTTGTATTGACCCATCAGGATGGTCGAGAGTGCTAATGCGCTGCTTCCTGGACTCACGTAGGCGCGCCGGCCCTGGATCGAATCCGCCTGGCGGATTAACGAAAAGGGCCGATGTGCTGGGCAGCTGGGATGTGGTTGTTAGGCGGTTTTCCACATCCTGCTAGGTGAACACCGATCTGGTCTCCATGTTCTGCATCAGTTACATAGCTCACAGACAAATGAACACTTTAGTACTATTCCATGGATTATACTCGACGCAGACAGTTGGGGTACACTAATTCCGTCCAGGGGGTACGGGGAGGCGGCAGGAAGGGTATCCAGCCACCCCTTAACCTTTAACATGCCAGATTCGATTAACGAGGGCTGACCCTGCGTCACTGAAAGACAAGGCTCAATCGATAGATAGATAGATAGAATTGTCAAGGCTTGTATAGTGCTTCACAATTATGTTAGCGATAGAGCTGGGTATGTAGCTGACGATGCTACATCAATTACAGGACTTGAAAACATCCGAATAACGTGCTGTTCAAAGAGGTGGTTTGAAAGCCAACAACTTGAGAAACATTCTGTGCAAGTACTTTGTGTGAAATGTTGAAAGCATTCCCTGGCAGATGTCAAAGATCTGAGGACCAGATACGTGAAACCAGGAAACATAAGCATAACCACATACATTGTGGACTGATTTGACACCGTTTGGCATAAAAAATAACATATAATGTACATTGATACTATCAAAATGTAAAGTAAATGCAATGATATTGAATAATGATGTTAGTTGAAATGCTATTTAACTGACATTAATAGTCTTACATCTATTTAATATAATAGAAATGATTTGATAATTACTTTTATTACTTTTGCTTCAGCGACATTTCGAAATTGAGAATTTCTATATCAAGCCTTGTTTTAAACAATGATGATAATGTAATTTATTCATTACTACTATGACTGTCCAATTATCTACTGGTGGTATTGTAAGATCTTTGTTGTTTTGTAATTATGCTTTAGTGTCTTGTTTTCGCTTTTGTGTAATGTACGGTGTTTTGTATTTGTTTTTAAAATTTTGATTCTTCGCCTTTGTTAGGAAGTTCAAAATTGCAAATAAAAATTAAATAAATTTAAGACTATTAAGGACAATTTAATAACATTATAAAATAAATAGATAAAATTATTTGTACCTACCAAAGTCATTCTTTTTGCTGTTTATCAAAATCATTCCTAAGTTGAACACAAACTTCCTGCAAGCACTCCTTGTGGCGTTCCTATCTTTAAAAATGTACAAGGTTTTGTCCCAGAGCACAGGCCTCTCTTGTACAAAACGAATTAATAAATCACTGCCAATTACAACCACTTCAGCCATGATTAAATCACACCACTACGCCACTCTCACCGCGTACACAGTAGCGTTCGGCGGCAGACTGGACGATGAGTGTGCAAGCGCGCAGTTAGTCACGTATGCCACCATTTAGGCGGAGACGGTAAAAAATCCGTCGATTGTAGTGACCGCAGCTGCATTGGCGCCGTCGGCGTTAAATAATCCAATCGTCGAGTTTTCCACACAATGTGTACCTCGCTATACTATCCTATGCGCCACTACTGGTATGTCGGCGACGGTAAAAATTCCGATCGGACAAAAACATCACGTGTGCTCCCTGCCTAAGGCATATAAAGTAGAGCGTTTCCTGCATGAATTAATGCACGTCGATCCACAGGAATTTCTCGGTATACATCTTTCGATCGTCTGCAGCACAGTTTACCTGAAACTTGTCGATGAATCAGCGTGCGAACGACTTCTTCGTCGTTCCCCCAATGGATATCGTTTCCATCACGCTGACGGCAACGTGGACGTAGTGACTGTC
Organism: Schistocerca piceifrons; assembly: GCF_021461385.2. NCBI lineage: Eukaryota > Metazoa > Arthropoda > Insecta > Orthoptera > Acrididae > Schistocerca > Schistocerca piceifrons. The sequence continues at coordinate 182,568,412 of NC_060143.1, read as the reverse complement.
GACCATGCAGGACTCGGAGTTCGGAGCATACGAATCTTCTAACTGCCGTTTAAAGTTGCGGCCACGCTTGTCCTGAACGCGCTGCGGCCTAACGGAGAATATGAAGTAACGTGGAAGAAAAATGGCATTCGTTCGAGGCGTATCCTGTATTGAATGCAGTGCGTCAAGTGCGAATCGAACTGCGTAAGCACATCCCATCGTACGTGACCGTTGGTGGCTGTCGAGCGATCGTCATTTATGACAGTCAACTGCGAACTTGTTCATGGTGCGGGCAGGAAGGGCATGAACGCTCTGAATGCCTCCAGCGTCGCCTCGTCCAGATACCACGTGCAGACTCGACGCCTCAATCGCAGCCGACAATGCCGCCTATTACATACGTCGAGGCAGAAAGGAACATGTCGGACGCGGACATTGTTCCGTTCCAATTGTCGACCCCCGCGGGCCCGGTTCCCATGCCCACGACGCCGCAGCCTCAATCGGATCTGTCGCCGTACTCGACAGCAGCGACCACGTCTGCAGCCCAGCCGTGTGAGGAAGGACAGCATCAGCAAATCGATTCGAGCTCGGACACGGAAATGCGGGAGGTGCCTACTGTTTGTCGTGATCCACAGGGCGCGGAAACATATTACCGGAAGCAGAAGTCCCCAAGCGACAAAAGAAAAGGAGGCAGTCTGCAGTAAATGATTCGAGAGATGGTGACACGTTTCAGGAGGATGAGGAAAATCCATCTGCGGCCAGGTTAGTGGATCTCACACCAACGGTTCCTGGTTAGCTGCTGGCAACGTCCGCCAAAGGACAAAGCCAAGCTGACGATGCTCAGCTCACCAACGAGCCCCATAGCGATTTTGAAGCTAAGACATCGGATGCACGTCATGCATCGCCTAACGTACCACACCTCCAGCTTGGTGATTGGGCGTCCGAGATGGAGAGAATGATACCAGACTCGAGCGACAACAAGATGTCCGCAGCCGGCGGATCGTCGGACGGACATCTTGTCTCAGCTGATCAATGATATATGCGGTGTGGGTAACAGGGACGGTCGGACGGACGAAGTGGACCATACTGGCTTAAAAGACCGTAGGATATGTCGTAGTACTATCAAATGACCCAGGTTTATCGGATAGGTACAATCAATGTCAACGGCATTAGTTCCACGATCAAAACTCAGTTGTTAATGAACATGATCCAGGGGGCGGACATTGATATCGTGTTTCCTCAAAAATGGCTCTGAGCACTATGGGACATAACATCTATTGTCATCAGTCCCCTAGAACTTAGAACTACTTAAACCTAACTAACCTAAGGACATCACACAACACCCAGTCATCATGAGGCAGAGAAAATCCCTGACCCCGCCGGGAATCGAACCCGGGAACCCGGGCGCGGGAAGCGAGAACTCTACCGCACGACCACGAGCTGCGGACCGTGTTCATTCAAGAGGTGCAGCCTGATCTGCGTCTAGATGTTTGGTTTGACGTAAGATACGTCAACCCAACCTCCGACGGTGGTGGTGGTACGGCCATACTACTACGAGATGGCCTCGAACCAACGGATATTCAGTTTTTGCCTTTAGCGAGAGGCATGGCCCTCGCCATCGGCGCAGTTCGCCTTGTGAATCAGCATGCCCCATCTGGTACTGCGAAGCGTCGAGAGCGAACACTCTACTACTCCACTGAGGTAGCTCCATTATTTCAAGGCGCTACAGAGCACCTGGTGGAGGGCGGGGACTTTAACAGCGTCGTACGCCCTGAGGATCAGATCCCTCACCATGTCCCATGATCAGCCCTTCATGCTATGGTCAGATATCTCGCTTTGCATGATACATGGACGGTAATCCACGGTGACCGATGTGGATACACACACTTCACCAGCCACTCGGCCAGCAGATTGGACAGGATTTATGTCTCCTGAGATCTTCAGGCAGCAACTGTCGGTGCTGGACCACTGCATTCACCGACCATCAGGCCGTCATCTGCGCCGTGACTCTGCCACGACAACAGACGAGCCGTACTAGATGGCCTTGGACTTATAACGTTAACATTCTCCGGGAAGAGACTTGGCGTGTAGCCGTCACTGATACCCGGCACAAATGAGAGCAACGGCGTCATACCTATGATTCCATGACACGATGGTGGATATACTGCACCAAACCAGCTCCTCGTCGCAGACTCATGGCGTAAGGACGAGACAGAGCGCTTTGGCTCCGATCCACCTGCGAGTTTTACTACAAGGTCTTGCTGGAACTAGCGTCGCAACAACCTTCGACAGAGCGCTAAATGGCCGTCCCCGGACACAGTCACGATTTCTGCAGATCACAGCAGACAGATTCGACGGCACGCAGGTTTGATCGAGACTGCAATTTTCATCCCAGAGGAACGTGCCTCTTTTTATCACATCGTCGGATAACGGAGACACCGAAAGAGACGGTTCATCAAGGCAGTTATTTCTGCCGACGGGCAACTCGCAGAGACACCCAACGCCATCTCCATGCCCTCACAGATTATTATCGCACTCCCTATCTAGCAGGACAACAGCGCGATAATGACACTGAGGACGTCCTGCACTACCTGCCACCTTCGAGTGGGGCCATGGCGACGTCACATTCTTGGAGGCTTTCACGTGGGAAGAAATACGCATGGCCCTCTTGCGGGACGCGAGAAACAACCACCTGGACCTGATGGTCTACCGCTTGAATTTTACAGCACCTTTTCCAACCTGATGATGTAAGTTTGGCGGAAGATGTGCTGCGAACTCCTGGACCCGGACTTCCGCGTCCCCCTCCAATTTTTGGAGAGCATGATCATCCCTGTGCCAAAATCAAACGGGGCGTGTAGACTGCTAGACATCCGGCCGTTGACGTTATTGAATTCGAATTACAAGCTCTTCGCCCGCATTCTTCTTTCTCGTCTCCTCCCTATTGTCGAAGATGCCATTCATGCCGATCATGTCTGGGAGGTAGCAGTAATGAACACACGGCGTTAAGTTCTTAAAGAGTGTGGTGGCGCTCATGTCGGCATGCCGCTTAGAAGGCGCCCTCATGGCGGTTGACGTAGAACACGCATTTGACCGACTTGCGTGCCATTTCTTGTAAGCTGTCCTAGAGAAGATGGGACTGTTCTCAATATCGGCAGGTGTGGTTCTCCGTCTCATCCACGGAGCCCCTTCAACAGTTCTGGTCAATGGCTACAGCTCGCCAATGTTTACTATTGAGCGCACAGTGCGACAAGGATTTCCCCTATCAGCTTTTCTCTTCGCCGTCGTCCTAGAGCCTGCTCTTCATGGTCTGCGACAGCGTTAGGAGGGAATTCGCCACCGCGATGTGCATTTTAAATGCTATGCCTATGCGCACGATGTAGCACTCTTGGCGAAGTCGGCAGAAAAGATATGTACGGTGATGGCGTGACTTCAGCAATATTGAGGGGTGGCCGGGAGCCGTATCAACTTGCGAAAGTCGCTTTACATGGATGTGGGCAGAGGATTGCATATGAGTTCGCCAGCGCTCCATTACCAAAGTCCCGGCGATGGGAGTGACCTTCCATGGAAACGTGCAGCGTTCAGCAGCAGCTACGCATTGCAGGCTACTTAATGTCATCCATACGCAAGTTCGTCTCCATAACTTTCGAACACTTAAATTGATCATGCGGGTACATTTTGTCAACGTCTCCCTTGCTCCGAGACTTAATCATTACACACACGTTCTCCCGATGGCAGCTACGGTAGGTACCAAGTTCCAGGCGGCCTTTCGTCATTTTGTCAGCGAGGGTAGGGTGTTCAAGTACCTTTACGAGACGCTAACGTTGCCCACACATGCAGCTGGCATTGGAATGATAAACGTATACATGAGGGCGCTCGCTCTCTTTCTGTGAACGATGCATCGCCTACGTACTTCGGACAAGGACTCCCTCCCTGGTACACTGATTCAGGAGGTTTTGCCTCAGTCCCTCTGACCGCCGATTCCTGATCGACATATCACGCCAGGAATGTGTCACATCCGCATCTATCAGGTCGACATGAGTTATCTGTTGGATGTCTTACCGACCACGCGGGACCCTAGAACCAAGGACTTACACCGCTACTTTCAACGGACGCTGCCTGCTAATGTGGCTGAACGCCGACATACGGCAGTTGGCTGGAAGCGGGTGTGGAGTAACATACGGGGGCTGTGGTATGTGATAACGACTGAAAAATTCCCCACCCGACAACGCTTACACATAATCCAACTTGCCGAGGATCCTCTCTGACCCAGATGCGTCGTTGTCGACACCGACATGCACCGTCTCATTTGTGGTACGACTACCGACTGCTGGCTCCTGCCCGCATCTCGTGGTCGTGCGGTAGCGTTCTCGCTTCCCACGCCCGGGTTCCCGGGTTCGATTCCCGGCGGGGTCAGGGATTTTCTCTGCCTCGTGATGGCTGGGTGTTGTGTGCTGTCCTTAGGTTAGTTAGGTTTAAGTAGTTCTAAGTTCTAGGGGACTGATGACCATAGATATTAAGTCCCATAGTGCTCAGAGCCATTTTGCTGGCTCCTCAGACGGCGCATGTTGGCGTTGTTGCTGTGACGGACGCTTCAGTCCGTAGAGCCCACCGAACTGATTTATCCCGACGTCACTTACTTCACTGCTACTCGTCATAACGCTAAGGGTATGGCATTGTCATACGTTTTTAATGAGAGAGTTGCTGGGTTGTTGAATTACTGGCATTATTTGCTGGGTTGTTGAATTACTGGCATTATTTATTTTACGGCGCAAAGTGTCGTCTGGTATGCCCTTTGCGAATGACTTGAGGTCGTTGTTTACGCGCCCTCCAGACCATTGGGGTGTACTGGGTGTGAGAAGAGACTGAGATATTTCACATGATGAACTGATAAGAAACATAAATGGTAATTTTAGGGTGTTTCACCCTCGCTGAACGAGAAAAAGAAAAGTGGTTACGGTGTTGGCGTAGCAAGCAGGGGAGCCGCGTTCATCTACATCCACGTGGATACTCTGCAAATCACATTTCAGTTCCTCCATTTGCCACATTCTTTCGCTATGCACTTTATTCTAATTTTGCGTCTCTGCCGTGGTGTAACGTCTATTTGCAACAGTGAGGTGTACGGTAGGGACATATAATGACAGTTGTATCTGCGCAACTACTCCATTCACAGCCGTAAGGAAGTGGCTTTCGAATGGAAATCGCAAACGTTTGATGACAGGGTGAAAAGTCATCCGAATCCTCCACCGGAAGACACGTCTAGTGCGTTGTACACGGCATTAGTGACAGTTCGTGCGTCGTATGATAGGATTGTCTTATCGACGCACCTAATGTGTCTGACTGGTGAGTGAGATACGCCTCCTTGCCCGGTGTTCGCATCAATGTGAATATGACCAGTCCAAGGAAATTATGAAAACATAATAGTTTGCCATATAAGCTGCAACAAATAAATGCAACAGTTTCACAATTACACAGTTTCTCTGTGCTCTATAAAAACATATTTTATTAACGTTTTTAAAGTTGTGTTCCGTTTTGGAAGTCTTCACGCTTGAATTTCTTTTTTGTAACCTAGACCATACCCGCGTATTTGTTGCTTTCACTTCTGTGAGACGTCTACGTGGTATCTCGCCTGCTCTTGCTATTCATCACATTTAACTATGACGGTAACTTATTCGTACACTATGACTCAAATTCTATAACCGAAGTATAGTATGACAACTGCCAGTACTACAGAAAGAGAACAAAGATTTCAATGACCGGACGAACAGTTCATAACGTTGTGAAAAAATAAATAAATAAATGGATCGACGAAGTTTCGAATACGGCTCATCCGCTGGGGAGACAAACACCATGACCACCATGACCGTGTACCCACGGCACCTTTGATATTTCAGGCTACTCTTTACTGCGCCTCTTGCACCCTTCACTTTTCCTATTTTGCTTTCTTTTTCACAGTTCAGTGTTCTTTCTCCCTGTTTTCGTGGTTGATCTGTGTTCAGTTTTTGACGGGCCATCCCCTGAGCCATCGTACCACTAAATATGAGGGGTGTGCCCTTGTAAGCTAAAACTACGGTTGTGTGAGTGGACGCTTATTCCGCTGGTTGTGTATGACCTGTTGTCTATTCGCGTGATCGCTGAAAGATACTGAAGCTGATTTTGCTTGTTTTAAGTTATCTGGTCTTGGTGATGGAAATATTTTATCTAATATTTTATTGCAAATAATATAGTTAAGATTTATGTAAATTTCTTGTGTTGTCTAGTCAACAGATTAATTGAGTTTTATCGTATTTGTAAACCTGTCATGTTACTGAGGCTTCAAGGCAGTAAGGCTACGGTATTTCGGGCGATTGCTTAAATTTGTGGTAGGTCTTAAACGTAGTGGCCTGTTGCAACGTTTTTCTGAGATAAATTTAATACTCATACTGTACTTCAGATTTAGGCAACGCCTCTGAGCAGTTAACGCTAGTTTTACCTGTTGTACCTCGACTAATATGTTGCTGTATCCTATGTCTGCCTCCCGTCCTAGTTGTTAATGAACTTGCTTGTGTGGCTCTCCTTAGCTTACGTTAATTGTCCACTTCTGGGTCGCTGAGAGGGTTGCGCTGGCCAGTTCGCACATTTGCGATTCAGAAAGGACACCTAGACATCTAGCGATTCATCTTGTTGGTGTATCCATTCAGGGAGACTTCGTCTGTACATTGTGCCCGTTGCAACAGGTACACGCAACTCATTGGGAAAGTTAAACTGTTCCTCATTCTGGTTGGAAATTGGCTTTGGGCCTTTAATATTTGCATGTTGCAAGAAGTTGTTTACTGTAATGTTTGATGTTCTTCCATCTGATCTATATACTGTTCTGACTCTAATTTCGCTAAGACAATATTATTGACATAACATTAATCACCTTGCCATTTTGATTCAGTTAATTTTCTAAAGGGGTGCAATATTTTATTCAGTTAACTGTGCTTAATGTGCTGGTTCCCTGTGGTAAGTGAATTTGATTCGTTTTCTGTAAAAGAAAAAAATTGATGTTAAGTTTTATTCTGAGCGTTTGCCGGTTCATGAAGCTTAATTTTCTTAGCATTATTTAGAGTCACATTACTATGGCAAATTCTGGATTAATTACGGTTTCAAGGAAACCTTTTTTTATTGATTAACCATTTAACTAAATTGTTGTTGTCAGAATGGTTATGAAAAACATGAATTTGTGTTTGAAATGAAACAGAGAATGCTGTAGAATAACTTGGTCCCAAGTCCTTCCATGTGGGTGTTTTCCTAGTAAATCGTTGAGGCGTAATTTGCTCGTTTCAGTTTTTATTACAATAGCTCCACTTTTTCATTGTGACGTCCACTGAAATTCATCGCCAGTTGAACGTAACATATGACAATGGTGTCACGGATATGGGAAATCTGCATTAGTGGGCTATACAGCTCGAACTGGCAAGCGACATATACACTTAGGTGGTGACATCAATCTACCCTCGATATGATCACGAAAATACGTGTTTCAGGTTTGTGGTACGGATAAAGCATCGTCGGAAATTCTACTAAGTGCCTTCCCATACAATTATTTAGAGGCATTAGTTCAAGATCTCACAAAAAGTGTAAAAGGTTGCGATAATGTACTAGATTTCACAGCGCCATACAATGCTAAGCAAGTGAACAGCGTCGTGGCGCTCACAGTAATTAGTCATCTCATAGTCGTAACAAGACTGAATACTATAACGTAAAAATCTACCCTACTTAAACCCAAAATCCATCGATTTGCAAAAAGGAGAGAAAAATTCACTTTACGTCCTTGAACGGTAAAATTACTACTACTTCACCAAAGGTTATTAATCTCAATCAGTACACAAAATGTAAAGTGGAAGTAAGTACCAAGGAGTAACTGGTGAAATTACACACAACGTTGAGTAACACACTTCATTCAAATTTGCTGCAAGACTTCATACGATATTAAAAAAAAAAAAAAAACAAAAATCATCTAATAAATAAGGCACAATTTACGATAGGAAAGGACTTTTAAATTATAATAAAAAATTCACGCCAGTAAAAAGTAAGTAGAGGTAAGCTATTTTACGAATACAACGCGACGCTGTATAATATTTCAAGCTCAGCTAAATTACAGGAGAATTTCGCTCCATTCAGTAAATGGCGCAGAATCTAACTTGTCTGCAACATATAAAGACAATCCTGTTTACAAAAGTTCTCAAAATAGAAAAACCAAAACGCATGAGTCATGCATACGGGGGGACAATCACAGTTAATAACATTAACATTTACATAATAAATAAAAAACAAATTTTACAAATTTCTGCCAGTTAACTTACAGCAAACATACACGCTCGCCAGGTAGGACTTGCGAACTTTAACAACATGCTCCTTTCAGGGCAACAATTTCTATCCGTAATGAAATAGCGAGCCTTTGCATGGCAAGAAAACACACTAATAACCCACTACCGGTATAAAACACGTAAGCACGTTGAGTAAAACCCTTAAAAGGTACTGAATTTAAAAAAACAACAGTTTTTGCTGACTAGAAACAATATACAAAATCCAGTACGGCGTACATTAACCCTGCTTGATTATAGCCAAATATACATAAACACAAATTTACGTACGTTACAGCTTCCAGATGAGCAGGAATTCGTTATGCAATTGACTAGTTCTGACGACGAGGCAAAAGGAATTTTTCTTCTTTCTTAGAGTACACGTGAGTCTAGTAATACTAGTTATGGCACGCGAGAGAATGGATCAGGTTTTAGTACCTTGCATTTTAAACAGTGCAGTCATTGGTGCCTTAGACATTCACAGACATGCCAGAGCCTAACAGTCGAATAAACCCGTAGGTAAGCTAGGAGGGGAAAGAAGCAATCCGCACCTCAAAAGGGGGCAAACGGACCACCCTTTCTAATATTACCACCTTCCCGCGGTGGGCAGACGAGAATGAATGGCGGGAAGCCCCTCCAAAAATACGGCTGGTATAATTAACAAGAAAAAGTAAATTGAATTCAATTAAACTTCATAAAATCTGTTAACAATCAATACTCAACTTCTGGTGCGTTACGACTCCGAGGACTGAAACAACGCAGCACCTCCAAGTGCTCTGACGAGCCGCCCGCTGCAAGTCGTTTCAAGGGACGCAGGAAGGCGCGCCGATTTTCGGAACCTCCTCGCCGGTCGACATCATACGGCCGAACTGCATATTAAGCCCTTGCGGACCCACGCTCATGAAAATTCCTTTAGCGACGTGCAGTTAACGCCCCTTACCACGGAGCCGCTGCTCGCGTCTCTTACGCTGCAGCCGCGGTCTGCGTGCTGTTCCTCTAGCATCGGCAGAGAAGTCGCTTCTTGATGCCCAGACTGCCAACTCTCCCCGAGAGCTCATACAGCGACTACTTATACCCACGCGAACCGCTCACTTTTCCCCTTCCTCGCTAGAGGGAGACACAGAAGCCTTCAATTGCGACAAAGGCGCCACCGCCAGAAAACGGAGGGCGACTGCTTCATGCTACGTGCTAGGGCGCGCTTTTCAAAGCTAACTTTACTACGGCTCAGTCCTCCTATGAGAGTCTCTATTCAGTATTAAATATGTAAGCGTCGACAAAACGTGGCATAAATCCAAAGAAATGTACTGCGGCATTTGATAGTTTAATACCAAGTAAAGTAACAGGAGATGAACAGATCTCATATACAGTTGAATGCAAAGATAAACGTCTGCTAGATTTGAAATAACGCAAAATCCCAAGATTAGCTGCTATTAACAGATGCTGCAAGCTCAGCGTTGACTTTAACGCCAGGTACTTTACGTTCTGTAGTGGTACGGTCTCAGAAATCCGGCTGATAACATGAAGAGATTCTGGTCGCATGTAAAGCATACCTACAGTAAGACCCGTGAAAAACCTCTTCTGCTCATTAGCTCGGTAATGTTACTGACGATACCGCAGCTAAAAAGGACTTACTAAACACTGTTTTCCGAACCTTTTTCCTAAAGGAATATGCAGTAAATTGGAGTCAATTTCGAATCAGTAACACCTGCCGGTATCAGTGGTACGGAATTAGATACTCTCGTCACAGCGAAACAACCAAAGTCACTTAAAAGAACTACCTCTTCCGCTTCAGATTGTACACCAATCGGATTCTTTCAGGACCAAGGGATGAAATAGGTCAAGTTGTAGAAATTGGGTACAACCGCACACTAGGCGAATGGTTCGTCACTGAAGAGCAGGAATTTGCACAGGTCATACCAACACACGAGAAAGAAAATAAAAAGAAACCACTGACCGATGCACCCATATCACGACACCGATTAGCTGGGGAATTTTGGAAAGTATCATCCGAGTTGTGCGACTGGATTGGTGATTTCTTGTGAGAAAGATGACAATTTATAGTTACAGGAGGTCGTCTAGTAAGACCGAAGTTGTTTCTAGAATTGTCTAATAAATTTTTATAGCCTCCTAGGCTTTCCATAACCTATAGAAACGACTTGGAAGATACCTGAGTAGCTCTCTTCGGATATTTTCACATGATGCTGTCATTAACTCTTTCGTAAAGGTATCAGAAAATTAAGATGAATCGCTAACTGAATTACATAAGATATATGCAAGCTGCAAAACTGGCAGTTAACCTTAAAAAATAAAACTGGGAGATTGTTCACATGATCGCTAAAAATCAGTAGTTTCGGTATCTCGTTAAATGACCCATATTTAAAGTTTGTAGATCCATGATTACATTTACAAAAGAACTTAAACTGGAACCATGCCGTAGAAAGTATTATCGTGAAGGCAAACCAAAGACAACATTTTGTTAAGAGTACACTTAGGAGGTGCACTAACTGTAGTTAAGAGACTGCCTGCACCACGCTTGTCCATTCTCTTCCAGATTACTGCTGTGTGGTATGCCGTCCTTACTAGACGGAACTGACGGAAGGCATCCAAAGCGTTCAAGGAAGGGCAGCTCGTTTTGAATTATCGTGAGACAGAGGAGAGGGTGTCTCGGATATGATATACTCGTTGGTTTGGTAATCATTAAAATAAATATCTTCAAAATATAATGATCAACATGATGGCCATTGTAATGTCTGTTGGCACTATTGAGCGTTACCCTTCCATTTGGTCAAGAGCTTACTCACCAGATTCTGTGGAGGACACTCACTGATTTCAACCACAGAGTTTCTTTTCCGTTCATAAAAATTTAAAGTTTACGATTTTATTTTCATGTTAGTTATTAACAAAACATCGTTCCGATAGTTTAAAAAGAGAAGAAACTGCCTTCACTGTAGAATGTAGATAACTTTACACGATTTCATCAGTTATAAGGACCGTCAATCTGAATTAATATGTAAAGATAGCATTAGAAGAAGTACATTATTTTCATTTTTGTTATTCGTACGTGCAATCATTTCCGATAATATATCTTAATATTATATTATATGTACATCTACATCACACTCTGCAAGACACCTAATGACGTGTGGCGGAGGGTACTTTTCGTACCATTAACTGAGTCCTCAAACCTTGTTACATTCGCTAAAAGCGCGTGGGAAGAATGATTGTCGGTAAGCCTCTGTATTGGCTCTAATTTCTCGAAGTTTCTCCTCGTGATCCTTATGCGAGGTACATGTCGCGGGAAGTAATATGCTGTTAGACTCCAATAGTAAGCCGGCCGGTGTGGCCTAGCGGTTCTAGGCGCTTCAGTCTGGAACCTCGCGGCCGCTACGGTCGCAGGTTCGAATCCTGCCTCGGGCATGGATGTGTGTCATGTGTTTAGGATAGTTAGGTTTAAGTAGTTCTAATTTAAAGGGGCGTCATGACCTCAGATGATAAGCACCATAGTGCTCAGAGCCATTTGAACGATTTTTCCAATCGTAAATCTCTCGGTGATGCACAATGTCTCTGTTGAAACGTCTGCCACTGGAGATTGTTGAGCATCTCCGTAACGCTCTAGCAACGGCTAAACGATCTCGTGACTAAACTTGCCGCTTTTTGTTGGTGCTTCTCTATCTCTTCTATCTGTATTATCAGGTGGGGATCTCAGTTAGATGAATTGTACTCAAGAATCGGCCGAACAATCGCCTTATGAGCTACATCCTTCGTGGTTGAGCTACAGTTCCTTAATATTCTTCCTATGAATCTGAGTCTGGCATCTGCTTTTCCCACTATTTGTTTTATGTGGTCATTCAACTTAAGGTCGCCCTGGACAGTTACTCCTAGATATTTTACAGTAAATACTGTTTCCAGGAGTTTGTCATCAATGGTGCAGCTGTACAATAATGGACTTCTTTTCCTGCGTGAGCGCAATGTGTTGCATTTATTTAGATTGTGTGTCAGTTGCCAGACTGTACCATTAATCAATTCTCGGACTTCCGGCGTTGCTACTTTGTTATAGACATTTCTCCGAAAATTGCCTTTACATGTGTTATTTTTGTACTGTGAAGAGCGTCGTGTTGAGTCTTGTCTCCAGTTGCAAATCTTCTCAGATACTCTGTAAGCTCGTGTTCTTTTCACTAAACGGCAGTGCGGGACGGCGTCAAATGCCTGAAGTCAAAGAAAACGGCATCGACCTGAGCGCTGTTGTCTTCGGCGTTGTGAATCTCTTGGAGTCCACACCCCTAATGGCTAGCGTAGCTGCATCTGTATCACGGCGTCGCGGGTATGATTCCCTGCCGGGTTGGGGATTTCCTCTGCCCAGGGTCTGGGTGTTTGTGTTATCCTTATCATTTCCTTATCATCATCATTATCATTCGTCAAAGTGGCTAAAATTGGACCGTGTAAGGTTTAAGGCATTGTACGGGTGCTGATGACAGCGCAGTTGAGCACCCCACAGACCAACCATTATCATCATGAATCTCATGGAGGAACAGAGCGAGCTTGGTTTCGCAGGATCATTTTACGCGGAATCAATGCTGATTTCTATAGAGGAGATTTTCATTCTCCAAAAACGTCATAGTTCTTGAGCATAAATTGTTTCCCATAATTCTACAACAGACTAAAGTCGTCGATATATGTCTCTAATTGTGTGCATCTGTCCTACGGCTCTTCTTAAAAACGGGAACGATCCGAACTTCCTTCCACTCGCTAGGTAACCTTCATTGCTCAAGCGATCTACGATAAATAACAGCTAAAAGGGGAGCAGGTTCTTTCGCATAATATTTGTAGCATCTTATAGGTATCACATCTGGTCCTGATACCTTTCCATTACTAAGTGATTCTAGTTGTTTTTCTGTTCCGCGATCCGTTATCTAAATACCTGCCTTTTCGACGTTCGCACGACGATTGAAAGGAGCGACCGTGTTACGATCTTCGGCGGTGAAACAATTTCGGAACACGGAATTCAGTTTTTCGGCCTCTCTGTTATCTCCAGTTTCGGTGCCAGTATGGTCAATGAGTGAATGAATAGATCATTTTGACCCACTTTCTGATTCTACATGCGACCGAAACCTCTTTTTACTCAGTTCTGTTGACAGAGTAAACGTATAAAACAGTTGTTAGAGTCTGTTTCGATCAGCTTCTACCTTCTCATCAGGGTTCTAGTATAAATCTTTGTCACCCCGACCGCCTCTTGATCTCCCAAAATTTAGAATTTGGTTAGCGAATAACGTAGTTTTGTTGAGCCATCTATGCATATTTTAATAGAAATGCATGCTGTCCTAGAATAATAGTCTTGACAATCAAGGAGCCAGCGAAGTTGCTTAGCGGTGGCGAGCGATTATTTGATATGTGGCAGCGTGCTTTAACACTTACTAGAGTGTTTGGGAGGCTCGTTTGACTCGGCCTTGTTTACGAGACTCACATTCAGCGAAACGTTGTCAGATTTTCCAAAAGTATTATTTTAGTTCCATGTAAGAGGTGAAGGTAACACTCAATGTATTTTTATTTCACTTATTTCAGAAATAACAAATTCATTAGTCTTTGACATTTCAACAATTACCTGACTAACATAATATAGACAAATTTTAAGTCGAGAAAATAAAACTACCTGCCACAGTTTACTTTTGTTCACTGCATCACATTGCAAGGAAAAAGTACTGTTTAGTAAAGTAAATAATTAAATGTAATCCTGTGATTTGTGTCGCTCACAATATAAAGACTGTTAACCCCTGAAACTGTTAACGCTGCCTCGATTACAGGTCGTCCCTCGTCGGTTCTATGGATTGGCTCCAGGCAGTTCGCCACCCGAGCTAATTGGTGCAGTCATGAACTCAATAAGCGTTTTCCACGTCAGTTCCACAGTCGAACACCAATACGTAGACACATTTCGACCCTCATATACCCACATCTACATTTGGTCGCCTTGTTTGAGCAAAACTCATACTAAGAACTTTTATCAAAAATAGGTCTTTCTGTAATCATTGAAAATTTTTAAACTATATTTACCCACGTAGATTCTTGTCTGACAAGTAATGGAGAAAATCACTATCTTCCCTCATGGTACTTATGGCAAGAATACCACTGCCCTACGACTAAGAAGTTTATTCGGATCGATTTTTGTGTATATTCAGAGAAGTGAAATGAAAATAAAAATTACTGTTAACAACATAGATTTGGTTCTTAGTAATTTTACCACGTCCCCGAGTTGTTCTTAATCTTGCTATGAGAAGAGTATGGGTAGCTAACCACTATTCCATATTTCTACCACCGGACAGGTTCCTGGAAAGTAGAATAGACAGTTGACCACCATTGCCTTGCTGACTTGAACGAGGTGTTCAAAGAAAAGTTTGAATATTTTGGGAGGTGGTAGTACTCATCGAAACAAGAAAAATAAGTCCTAAAACCATGGATCCAAAAAATTTTCCGAGATAAACACGTGAATATTACCACAGTTGTGGCATTGGCGCTCCATCAATGTGTCGGCAGGGTATTACAATGTCTTACTCACATTACTATACCTGTCATTAGATGGTCTATAGTCAGTTGTGTGCTTCGAGCTGTTTTGTAGGCTACTTCACTTTCCGTCGTTTTTGTGTGCCTTTGTGTAGAGTACTGTCAACCGTGGATACATATCACGGTGTTTGACCATGTTACAAACGCGGATTTACTTATGTGTTTACTCTTATTGCAAGGTTTGTACGTATAAATGGTGTAGTAAACTTATATTTTCTCTCTTCCAGCACTTGGTAGCAATGGAAGCCTACTACTCGGCAAGTGATATGGCGGATATGAAATTCTGCTAAATAAATAAATGTCGTGTGGCTAGGGCCTCCAGTCGGGAGGGCATCCATTCACCGGATGCAGATCTTTCGAGCTGACGCCACTTCGGCTTTCTGCGCTTCGATGGAGATGAAATGATAATAATTAGGACAACACAACACTCAGTCCCTGAGCGGAGAAAATCTCCGACACAGCCGGGAATCGAACCAGGGCCCTTAGTACTGACATTTTATCGCGCTGAACACACAGCTACCGGGGGCGGACATATTGTGCTATGGCTTAGCAAATGGACTTAGCCTGTGAGCCCTTGCCCTATACGCTGAAAAATATCTGAAGTGCAGGGTACCCTCTCATAAGCTGTTCGTTCGCCTATTCCAGCGTCTGAAGAACACTGGTACCATTGCAAAGCTGACGGTGGAAGACCACAAGCAGTCCGCTTGCCTGACATGGAGGAGCGTGTGCTGCATTAGGTGGAAGAAAACCATGGGACCAGCGTGCGATCATTATCAACAGCTGCAGAAGGCGTGTCTCACTCTCTTATCTGAGGGGTAGTTCACAAACAGTTGCCGTACCCATATCACCTTCAGCATGTTCTGTTCCTACGGCTGCAGGATCATCTTGGGTGTGGCTGTTGCAGAAGTGTGCCGCAAAACCATTGATTACATCAAAGATTTTATTTTCCGATAAGGCAGGGTTCAAAAGAGATGGTGTTGGGAATTTCCATAAGCTGCATGTATGGGCAGATGCAGGTCCCCAAGCAATTCACGAAAGAGGGCCTCAACATCGATTGTCAATCAACGTATGGGCAGGCGTACTTGGCAGTATATTGGTACGTGCTACCACAAAGGTCAACTGAGGCGCATTATGTGCACTTTCTCATTAATGTATTGCCTACTTTGCTGGAGGCCGTACCATTGCACCAGCGAATACAAGTGTGGTTGATGTATGCACAACTGTGGTTTCGTTCGTCACAATGCGCTAGAACGTGTTATGCAGAGATTTCAGGATGGCTGGACTGTGGGGGGAGGGAAGGGGGGTGGAGGGAAGGCACACCTTGTGGCCTTCTCGTTCCCCAGACCTTAATCGACTATGCTTTGGGTTATAGCGAAATTCAAATAATTTTTGCACGTCACGCCAACCAAAGATGTGCGAACAGTACAAGGGCGCGTCTTCATTGCGTGCCAGCAGGTACAAAAACAACTGTGTACACTTCAAACGATGGCATGTTGTTAGTAAGAACTCCTCTCACAGGTGGTAGAATTGGTGTTTATTAAAACACAACTGGTTTCGTGGCATTAACTCGCATCATCAGGTGAACAATGTTAAATATCATGAGGATACCCATCACTCCTAGTCAAATGTTACTATTCTGAGAATGTCCGCCCCTGGTAGCTAAATAGTTAGCGTGACGGATTGTAAATCCTCTGGGCCGGGGTTCGATTCCCGGCTGGGTCGGGGAATTATCTCCTCCCAGGGACGGGGTGTTGTGCTGTCCTCATCATCATCCTATCATCCTCATGGACTGCAGGTCGCCGAAGTGGCGTCAACTTGAAAGACCGGCACCCAGCGAACGGTCTACCCTACGGGTGACCCTAGCCATTCGATAAAATAAATAAATACATTCAGAGAACAGTAATTAGAATAGTTACAAGGAGCGATGGGTATGCTTATGATCTTTTAACACTGTTCACCTGATGATGCGGGTTAAAGCCGCGAAATTGGTCGTGTTTTATTAACCAACAATTTTATCAGCCGTGAGAGGAGATCTTTCTAACATCATGCCATTCAACAGCTGCGGTTGCACGAATATAAAATAGTTTGTTCAAACGATGGGTCATTCTATACGCCGGAGGGCAGAGGGGTGCATTGTCATGAATGGACTCCGCGTCGAACACCTACTGTAAATGCGTGTCTATGGCAGAATGTATGCATTTGTGGACTTATCTCAGAAAGCATGCATTGCCGGTCCCATGTTTACTGGACGAACACCCTGTAAGATAAGGTGGAAATGGAAAGCACCGCCATTCTGGCCTCAGACGAATCAATCGGTCCTGACTGACCGCCGTGTCATCCTCAGCCAGTGGCTCCACCGAAGGGCCGCAATAAGATGCGTGGTGTCGACACGCCACTCCCCGGTCGTCGTCGGGATAGCAGTAGCAACGCAGCAGCTACTCTGTCACGTAGCTCCTCTACTGGCCTCACGAGGATGAGTGCATCAGTTCCAGTCCGCCCACACACAAAAAAAATCCATGCCAGAACCGGGAAACAGACCCAGTTCCCCCGAACGCGACAGTCAATCGCGCTAAACACTCAGCTTCGGAGGCGAACCTTACTTGTACAGAATGTCTCGAAATTTTGAGCCCCTGACAATGGGGGACCCGTAACACAAGACAGTAGCGAGTCAGCTGTTAAGAAAATCGGTGTAATGACTTGTGAGATGACCAATTCTAATAGACGAAGCGCGAAGTTCAGCAGGTGACATCAAGCTAATGCGGCTGCCTCTCGGAAAGTAAGGCGTACACTGGCCCAATGCTGAGAACGAGAATGTGTTCCTTCATGTTGGAGAATCTATTTTCTTAGAACTGGAGCACAAGTCATTATTACACGGATTTTCTTAACAGCTGACTCGCTACTGTCTTGTCTAATTATTGGTTTTAATGGCATAATCTTTTAATACGATAATTATCAAACCATCTAGCTGTAGCACAGTTCTGCCTTGGAGCGGGACTTAGCTGTCGAGCTGCAGGCTACGACGATTTTCCGACCGTGGTGTTTCCTACCTTTTTGCAGACGGAGCAAACATCGTGCGACTTGCAACGAAGAAGTTTGGCACTGTGGGTCTTCCGATCAGCCCGTCACTCACTTTTCATTTACGCGACAATTAATAGCAGCGTTTGTGTTGCCACCGTCGGAGAGAGTGACCTTGATGACACTCCTCGTCTCCGTGCATGCTGCACAGTCTCTGAGTAAAGCAAGTAATTACAACAACGAAACTGAGCCCATGTCTGCTTAAGGAGGGATGTAACGGAAAATGTAAACATTTATTTAAGAAATCATCAGAGTCATATTTATTAAAGTAAAAATCTAAAATTTTGAATGTGTAAATCACAACAGCTGTATTGTAAAGGAAAAATACAATAAAATATGCAGGATTGATATTTTGCCAGAAATTTTTAATTGTCTTTTTTGTAAAAAGCAATAACTCAAATTCTAATAATGCCATGAACCTGAAAATCTTACTGTAGTGTCCTGAGAAGGTTATAAGGTCACTGTAGTACAGCTATTAATTTATGGTACAAATTGTATCATTAAAAGAGTTTTTAAATTTGGACAACCAAAATTAACCTTTTTTCTACATACTATCATCTAAAAATCAGAATGTAATTGCAGGATCTCGTATTTTTTAGTTCTAGGGAGACAGCAATACGTAGTGAACAGTTCCTGAAAATATCATAGCATTAGCGCATGTAGGTTTGTAAGGAAAGGCTTCTAATAACATAAAAAACTTAAAACAGAGAAAATGAAGTTCAAACATTTCTTCTCATAATAGTATGAAGGCTTTCACGACCGGATGACATATCTTCTGGTAAACCTTCCGGGATGTAAGGTCGTGGTCCATGAAACTCTTCAGCTCCTAACGTTTCGTCCAGAGCTGCGCTTCAGAGGGGTGTTTCTCCTCCGGTGAGTCTTGCCGACTGACGGGTCGGGCGTCTGAGAGCGACTTATATATCGTAGAAAGGGGGCGTGACCAGAGTTGCACGTGATATGCAGAGATAATCTTTGTCAGAGATAAAACTTAACTATCGATCGTAATCTCGTCACGGATAAAACTGTCTAGCAATTCTGTAGTGCTACTGTCCAAATATCACTAAGTTTCATGGTCCATGGTCGCAGCCATACGTCATCACAGGATGAATGCATTGATAATATACTGCTTTCTTCAGATTTACTGGCATTTTTGATCTGAATACTGTTGAATTCTTCCCAAATGCTTGCTAGCCAAGCTTGATGCGTCGATAGATTTCCGGCCTTATGTCTCCCTTCATATTTATAATGTGGCCAAGGTAGACATATTCACTGACCTCTTCTAATAGGATGTCCTTGACTTTCACATCTCCTGCTGGGACCCATTTGTTGGACATTACTTTTGCTTTGGAAAGGTTCACGTTCAACCCAAGCAGTTGACATTCCGATGCGAGATCTGTAACTAAGTTTCGGAGATTTGCGAAGTCTTTGGCCAGTAAGGCAATATCATCAGCAAATCACAAGTTGGTAAGCCTTCTTCCATTAATTCTAATTCCCTTATCTCCCAGCTCAGCTTTGACACAGTCATTTCCAATACAGTAGAGAACAGTTTTGGGGAGATGGGATCGACTTGCTTGACACCCCTCATGATGCGGAATTCTTGAGTTGATTCGCCGATGTTAAGATAAGCTGAAGAATTCTCGTAGATTTTCCTGAGCACTTCAATGTACGAGTATGCTGCTCCCACTCCTTGCTCACTCAAAGCTTTGAGGACAGCTACATGGCTAACGGAGTCAAATACCTTTTCAAAGTCAACAAAGGCAATGCAGAGAGGCAGTTGGTATTCATTTGCTCTGCTTATCACTTCACTAACAGTCAGAATGTGGTTAATAGTGCTAAAATTGCTTCGGAATCCTGCTTGTTCTATAGGCTGGGCTGAGTCTAGGGTGGAACTAATTCGGTTTAACAAGATCTTTGTGAAAATTTTGTACAAAATTTAGAGCAAGCTGATAGGAAGATAGTTTTTAATATTGAGAATACTTCCTTTCTTGTCTATGAAAATGATCTTAGCCTTGGTTCCCGATAGTGGGCTTGACGCATAGTGCAGGCAGGAAGTAAATACTTTTGCCAAGTGATTTATTGTTACCTCTCCTGCCAGTTTGAGGGTGTCAACACTGAGCTCATCATCACCCAGCACTGTTCCCTTCTTCATGCTATCTAGAGCACACTTGACTTCTGATGGGAGTACATTTGGAACACTAGATACGTCATTTAACTTAGATAAACTCAAATTTTCCCTTGGATTACTATACAAATTGCTATAAAAGTCCGTGATGAACTTCAAAACCTCCTCCTTTTCAGTGATTCGTCTGTCATTTCCATCGAGTGCGATAATCTGCTTTTTATCGATTGTGAGTTTGCGTATGGCTGACTTTAAACTTGTCTTGTTCTCCAAGCTTGCTCGTAAGGGGTCTTCAGTGAATTTCTGTATGTCAGTTTTCATTTCTTTTCGCACTGCCTTGCATAGTTCGGAACACGCTACCTTGTCACGATCGGTTTGGATTTCCATTTCTCTCCTCTGTTGTAAAAGGGTTTCAGTTTTGGCACTGAGTTTCTTTGGTTGTTTATTTTTTGGCATAGGCCACCAACTTCTTGAGCACTTGAAACAATCATTTCCGCCAAATCACCATGTTTAGTCACGTGGAACTTGCTTTGGAGGATTTCTTGGAATGTCGAGGAATGTTCTTCCAGGGTTTTGATGTTGATTACCCTTCTCTTCCCTTTCATAAGTTTATTCCTTTCATTTATTACATTGAGTTCGACCCTTGCTCACACAAGACGGTGATCACTGCCAGTGTTGAACTGATTTAGAACTGATACGTCTTTTACAATCTGCGGAATGTTTGACACAGAATAAAGTCTATCTCATTTTTGACACAGAAACTTAGGCTCCTCCAAGTCCACTTTCGGTCAGGGTGCTTCTTAAAGAACATAGTCATGATGGACGTATTGGTGTACTCAACGAACTGGACTAATATCTCACCTGTATCGTTTCGGTCGTCAATCCCACAGTTGCCCACCACTGTGTCGCCTTGTTTCTTGGTGGCAACTTTTGCATTGAAATCGCCAATGACCATCTGGAAGTGACAATTGCTACCTTTTTTACAGGTGCTATCCAGACTTTCATAAAAGTATTAAATTTCTTCGTCAGGGTGTCTTGTGGTGGGAGCGTACACCTGAACAATCTGTATTTTGTACCTATTTGACACCTTCAGGACTATTTGAGCTGTCCTGCTGGAAGTTCCTTCTAAGACAGATACTCTATCAGCATCATTCTTGTTGATTAAGAACCCAACTCCATTGAGTTTTCCTTCTGGATCGGCACAAAAGTAAAACAAGTTGCCAGACTGCAAACGGAGACAATCTTCCCCTTTTTGGCGTACTTCGCTTAAACCAACAGTACTCCAGTTGATTTTTGTAAACTCTTTCTCGATTTCATCTAGTTTGTCGTTGCCTATTAAAGAGCGACAGTTATATGTACAGACTTGAAGCGTCTGTATCTTCTTCTCAGCACCTCTTGGTGTTTGGAACATCAAAGTTGCTCCCACCCGGAGATCCAACTGTTGGGCTATTACTCCGGAAAATTTAACCTTAATGTCACACAACATAACTCGAAGGTGAAGAGCATAATCGCCACGCTTGCTTCAGAACGGATTAGCGATATAATTTACAGGCCGCCCCTTGCATGGGGTACAGACGCCCTTGGTGGGCCGCTCCACTAGAGTACAGACGCCACCACGTTTCTAGTTACGGTCCACCTCGGGTGTTTCATTTTCCCGGTGCCACCCATATCTGAAAGGCTTTCCCCATTCCGCCACCTGGGGAGGCGCCCGATGGGGAACTAGCAACCCCACACGTGACTCTAGTTATTAATGTACCAGAATTCCACATTTGCAATTGTTTATATCGCGCTTACGTTAGCCTGTGATCTTTCAATGTTAATCTCTGTAATATACTACCGAGACAAATGCATCCCCGAAGTTTCATTACTCTACATTAATTATTTTTGGTAAGAATATTTAAAACATATAAACATGCCTGTGTACTATGAACACAGTCAGTCCTAAGGCTGCATAAAAATGAAGTGATGATCTTATTACAAACGAATCGGCATACCCTCGGCCACTGATGTGACTTCCTTTGTTCGGAAAACCAACGAGAAAGAATACGACACCGAACTTTGGTGGCTGCGAACAGCCGTACCCTCACCACTACCTCACCACTACCATTGTCTCCTCCCTTACCATCCAGTCTGCGCAGGTCTGCGCCAAGCTACTCTGAGCGCAATCATCATATGTAGTGTAGGTAAGCCGACTTTGCGGTTTGAGTACCCGAAATTAACAGAGCTCTCCGCACAAGCTAACGACGAAACAGCCGTTTAAAAACAAGGCTTCATATCACTCACGACAGAACTAATTTTAGTAACAACTCGGCTCAGACGGGAAAGTAGTTGCTGCGCGAGTCGTCAGCTATTGTGCAAATCGATGCGAGCACCGGCTTAAGCCTCGGCCAGAGTACGCGCCTTTCCGCAACGTCGATCGGCTTTCGCGGATTCGCGTCCCCCGGAGGCCGGTCATCTGTTACTGGGCTGCGGTGGTGGTGGCGGTGGCGGCCGCATCGATAGGACGCGTGACATGACAGCCGATTCCAAACAGCGGCCGACACGAATAAATGGCCGCCCCTATCTGCCGGCTCCGGCGCTCGCCCTGGTGCTCTGCGCTCTGCGTCTGCCCGAGCTGGGCACTGTTTCTGCGGAATACGGCGGCACCCGCTGCAGTAACCCTACTGTGCTGCCACCTTTGACAGTCTCTTACAGCGTTATTCTTGGTTGTATGTGCACTGATCAGCCAGAACATTATGACCACCGATGTTTTGTCGATATAAACCCGTCCAGGCGAGGAATGACTGCTAGTAATACACACACAAGGTTTATGTGGCATCAGTGAGCGTTCTGTAAATGTGTAGAAAGGGGAAGGCGCG
This sequence comes from Schistocerca piceifrons, assembly GCF_021461385.2. NCBI lineage: Eukaryota > Metazoa > Arthropoda > Insecta > Orthoptera > Acrididae > Schistocerca > Schistocerca piceifrons. The sequence continues at coordinate 182,545,508 of NC_060143.1, read as the reverse complement.
CGATCTATCCATGTTTGGCTGAGGGAGCTCGGCACTAGCATTTCGGCAACTGTAAAACTTGTCTGATGTTCGAGTGGTGCTGTGGTGAATGTCTTCAGCACCTGGCGAAACCAAGTACCGACGTCGTGCAGTTATGCAGCCGTCCCTCATTACAGATGTCGGATGTCGTCGGCTGGGCAGACTGGTAATACACGCCAGGCGGTAAGCTATGGCGGAACTAACATCAGACTTTAGTGCTGGGCAGAGTACAAGTGTGTCCGAACACACAGTGTACCGAACGCTCCTAAGTAAGGGCCTCTGTAGCCCTACGACACTAGCGAAGTGGCAGAGTGTTGCATGGTCTGATGAATCGCGACGCCATTTTCGTAAATGCAATGGCAGGGCGCGAATCCCTCGTCATTCAGGGGAATATCTCCTCGACACCCGTGCTGTAGGATGGAGACAAGCTGGCGGCAGCTCCATTACGCTCTGGGGAACATCCACGTTGGCATCCACGTGTCAAGTCGAGCTCGTGCAAGGCACCACGACGACCAAGGTGTATCGCACATCGGTTGCAGACCACATACATCCTTCATTACCGTTCATGTTTCCCGACAGGAGTGGCATTTTTCAGCATGATAATGCACCATGTCACAAGGACAGGAGTGTAATGAAGTGGTTCGAGGAACATAGTATCGAGTTCCAATTGACTTGCGGAACACCCCGCAACTCACGTTATCTGAAACCGAACGAACACATCTGCGATGTTATTGATCATGGCGTCAAGATCACCGCCGCCCTTCTTGGAATTTAGGGGAATTAGGTGAGTCGTGTGTACATATGTGGAGCCAACTCCCTCCAGCCACCTTTGAAGGCCTCATTGCTTTCACGCCACGACGCGTCGCTGCTGTTATCCGTGCCAAGGCGGACATACCGGCTATTAGGTAGGTAGTCATAATTTTCTGGCTTACGAGTGTATCAGCGGCAGTCATATTAAAAGGAGAGCGACGGAAAAAAATTGGTGAGGAGTTAGTAGGACTCGGGCACTGCGGGTGTAAGTAGGCGGCTTAGGTTTTTATGTTGGTAACGTCACCTAACGCTCTGTATAAAAATCACTGGATGTGAAGTGTGCAGTCTGTGGCTGGTGGGCATTGTTGAAATTGTCGCTATTGTAGTGTTTGGCAGTTGGCTGTTAACAGCGCATAGTGTTGCGCAATTGGAGGTTAGCCGCCAGCAGTGGTGGATGTGGGGAGTGATATGGCGGAGTTTTAAGAGACAGTAAATTTGTAATATTGGATATCATGGACTGATATAGATATTATGACTTTTGAACACTATTGAGGTAAATACATTGTTTGTTTTCTATCAAAATCTTTCATTTGCTAACCATGCCTATCCGTAGTTCGTGACTTCAGTAGTTTGAATCTTTTATTTAGCTGGCAGTATTGGCGCTCGCTGTATTGCAGTAGTTCGAGTAATGAAGATTTTTGGAGGTAAGTGATTTGTGAAAGGTATAGGTTATTGTTGGTCAGGGCCATTCTTCTGTAGGGATTATTAAAAGTCAGACTGCGTTTTTTTGCCTTTGGAGACGCTATTTGCCTAGTGAATGACGTGTCTTATGTAGCTTTATATATATATATATTTACTCATTTCGTTTAATATCTAGTTTCTAGCTGCACTTCGGCATTGGTTAAAATAAAATATGATAGATGTACTAATATAAATATTTTCTGTCTACAGATCCAGTAAATAATAATTTTATGATATACTTCCTAAAAATGAGGGAACACAAAAAGACATTTCCCTTCACAGGAACTACATACATAATTTTCTTTTCAAGTACTTGCTAATTTATTTTGTAGAATAAGTTGTGGTGCACCATTTAATTACATAGACATTAAGATGTGAATAGACATTTGCCATATCTGCATTGTTGTCTGTAGTGTACTATTTTTTCTGCTACAGCTTTGTCATGTTTAGATATTAATTATTGCATTTGCTGCTGCTGTTTGCCAGGCATTGCGCTACTAAATTTCACTTTGTATTACTCTGTTAAGCCAGTTTTACTATTTATTTATTTTTCTTGTTGCTGCACATTGGCTCATATTAGTTGTAATGTCGCATTTGCTTTGCTAATTTAGATATACTGCTGCTTGCTTTGACAATTTACATTTTTTTGTCATTGCTGTTTGTGTTAATTTGTTATGTGTTGCTGCATTCCCTCGTCCCTCAGTTTATACATCTGAGCTCAGTAGATTTAAGTTAGCTTAAGAGGGGGTTGACTATATAAGAGAATGAGTAGCGATGAATAGGAAGAAATGCACTGAGAAGATTTACGAAAAAAGTACAGAAAGCAGGTATAGATAGGACTGTTTGGGAATAATGATGAATGAAGGGAGATCTCCAAGAAGGAACAAAGTTTTGTTTGCAAAATACTGCAGTAAAACAAACCCTGTCCTTTCCTTTTGTATTACTCCGCTATGTGTATGTGTACCCTTGTGTATTTGTGTTCTTCCTGTCTTCATATGTTTATCTGATATGCCTTATGTTGTAGAATTTTTTCTAATACTACGTTATTTACTTTTTAAAGATGTTAGACATTATTAATTCTGTTCTGTTTCAATGCTCATATGTGAAATTAATGTTTCGAAAACTATTCTCATTATTTTATTTATTTACTTATTGCATAATTCCTGTAACACTGATGCACATGTTTATTTCGATTCTTTTGTAAAGCCTGTGTTACTACAAATGTTATCTGTACTGTTATGTTCTTTAATGATGTATTTTATATCTTTGTAATTGTATTCTTATGTTGTAAATTTATAATTGTGTAGACACCAGTTCTTCAAATTAAGTTCCATTTCAGTGCGCTATTTTCTGTTGGTCATAATATATGCACAGTATGTGAGAAGCTGGGACTGTTAGTGCTTGCACGTGTGTTAATAATTCAGCAAGGGACTCGTTAATATCATTGCTGGTTCTAAGGACAATTCCTAAAAATTTGTGATTGCACAAGTGGTGGTTATGGACTTGCTATATTATCCGCAAGACTCTTCAATGGTGATTGTGCACCTGCACAGTCACAGCAGATGGCTGCTGGCCATCTCTACAAGGACTACAGTGGGTATACATCATTGATGACTCACCAATACCATTATTTCTACAAGGACTGCAGTGGGTCTGCACCTCTGGAGGCCCACCAATACCGTAATCTCTAACAGGACTACAGTGGTCTGCTCTGTGATGTTCTACCTACCAATATTCTTTAAAACTTCGACTGACTCTGCTGTAGGTTTGCTCTGTCGTGGCCAATTACCTGTGTGCATGTCTGGTCTTGCGGTTCTAGGCGCTCAGTCCGGAACCGCGCGACTGCTACGGTCGCAGGTTCGAATCCTGCCTCAGGCATGGATATGTGTGATGTTCTTAGGTTAGGTAGGTTTAAGTAGTTCTAAGTTCTAGGGGACTGATGACCACAGACGTTAAGTCCCATAGTGCTCAGAGCCATTTTTCTTGTGTGCATGTCAAGAGTCAGCACTGTCTTTCCGTTGGAAGAACAACACCCTGCGGTGGTTCAATCGGTCACCACCGACATCGTTACTGCCGCCGAATCTGCCATTCCCCGTTCCTCTGGGTCCCCTCGGCGGCGGACTGTGCCTTGGTGGTCGCCTGAGATCGCTGCAGCGATTAAGACCACAGATGTTAAGTCCCATAGTGCTCAGAGCCATTTTACTTTGTGTGCATGTCAAGAGTCAGCACTGTCTTTCCGTTGGAAGGACAACACTACTTCTTCAAGACTGCATGGAAATTCCGTGTGCATTTTCTTTTACTACTCAGACTTTGAGAAAAACACTGCAGTTTTACTGTGATGAACGGAACGATCAGGACTCTCTATATGGTCTGTGAGAGAATTTTAGCTTTTGACCAACATTGTATCAATAAGTGTGTGCATTTGATTTCTTTGTTATTGTAATTGTGAACAAATTTTAACAAATATGCATTGGTTAGTGCCCAAAACAATTTGTAATTTTTTTTGTGGCGAGCATGGGGGCTTTGTAAGTAGGCTGCTTAGGTTTTTATGTTGGTAACGTCACCTAGCGCTCTGTATAAAAATCACTGGATGTGATGTGTGCAGTCTGTGGCTGGTGGGCAGTGTTGAAATAGTCGCTATTGTAGTGTTGGGCAGTTGGCTGTTAACAGTGCATAGCGTTGCCCAGTTGGAGGTGAGCCGCCAGCAGTGGTGGATGTGGGGATTGAGATGGCGCAATTTTAAGAGCGGATGATCTGGACAGAGACAGTAAATTTGTAATATTCGATATCATGGACTGATATAGATATTATGACTTTTGAACACTATGAAGGTAAATACATTGTTTGTGCTCTATCAAAATCTTTCATTTCCTAACAATGCCTATCAGTAGTTAGTGACTTCAGTAGTTTGAATCTTTTATTTAGCTGGCAGTATTGGCGCTCGCTGTATTGCAGTAGTTCGAGTAATGAAGATTTTTTTGAGGCAAGTGATTTGTGAAAGGTATAGGTTATTGTTAGTCAGGGCCATTCTTTTGTAGGGATTATTAAAAGTCAGATTGCCTTGCGCTAAAAATATTGTGTGTCAGTTTAGAGTTGATCAGAATAGGGAAAGAGCGAAATGTCTGAGTACGTTCAGTTCTGCTCAGCTGTTTGAAAATCAAATAAGGTAAGAGGTTTATCAGCACAGTAAATCATAAATTTTTCTATGGGGACGTTTCAAGGGCTCCGTACAAACTTACGTATATAGATAGTACTTCCAGACCGGTAACGGAAAATCTCTACCATTTGTGCCTGTTATCGACATCGATACTGACTTACTAGTTTGTCGAAAATGTAGTAATTTCAGTAATACGAATGCGATGTAAAGTCATACAGGACGCAGGCGACCATTTTTATAACGATATTTAGTTCTCCATTCCGGCTGACAAGTCACAATGGTAAAAGTCAAACATCAGCAAGGAATGACTTTATTACTCATATGCAGACTATCCTACGAATGTTTGTTTCAAATACAACTGAAACGTCATATCTAGAGGTCGTGATGAGTGAGTTCACGAGTAGCAGAACATGTTATCTAAATGATCGTTGCTTTTCTTTCCTTATTCTTAGAAGCATTAATTTATTACACCGCCAATGGCCTGTAGACCTTAATACGTGACATAAATTTCAACTTGACACGTCTACCATTCCCTGTGAAGAGGATGTTTTGACAGACGGTCGAACACACACAGCACCAGATAAAAAATGACAAAAAAATTTCGTGTTATTAAAAATTTACAGTTTTCGAAATTCTATTGTTAATGTGCTGTAAAACCTTCCTTTTTGCCAAGTTTTATGATTATAGGCCAACGGGTAGTAATCTGCACGATTTGATGAGTGAGTTTGCGAGTGGCAAAATATTTTACATGAATGGCCGTCTATTGTGATTACATTGACTTACAAGCATCAATGTCTTACACCGCCAAGTGCTCATAGTCCTCTGTATGTGACCTGAATTTCAACATGATATGTCAACCCTTTCCTGAGGAAAAACGGTTTTCATCAGTTGGACAAACAGACAGACAGACAGATGAACAGACTTACAATAAGCGGTCCTTTAAGGGACGGAACCCTAAAAAATAAGTAAACTATTAGTTACTGCAAAAGTAATCCCCTTAACTAATAATGCGTTTATCTTACTGTAAGACAAAACGGTCAATATCTTCACGGAAAAATGTTTACTGTTGCATACAGAACCTTGAGTGTACCTAAGCGTGCACCTGTTCGTCCAAAACAAATCGACAACCACGAATCTCATTTTTCAGGGCTCTTAAAATATGGGAACGGTGTGGGGAGAGATCCCAAATGTATGGAGGATTGTAAGGGGTTCCAAGTAAAACTCCCGTAGCGTAGCCGGAAGAGTCTAGTCGAGCATTATCCTGCAGCAGAATGATGTCTTCCGTCAACATTCCTCGTCATTGGGACTGGATGGTGCGCTTAATTTTTGTGAAATGCACTCGTAGCACAGTTTGTAATTTGTGGCGCTGTCTTCCTGGAAGTCAATGAATAGCGCGTCCTCAAAGAAAGAGATCATAACGACTTTTCCGCAGCTGACGCCTGTTCTTTCGACTATGCTGCAGAAGTTCCGCTGGGAAGTCGTTACACATCTCCTACACAGCCTCAATCTAACGTTTGTGATTTGTGTATTTAGAGCTCTGAAGATAGACATTCGTGGTCGACAATTTGATTCAGTTGAAGTGCACGTGTGGATACAATCATGGCTCCGTAGGAATTTTTTCATGATAGCACCCTCCGTCTTACCGCACCATGGGTTAAATGTGTTAGTAGTTGTAAAGATTAACAGAGAAATAATATACAGTTTACTTTTTTTCATGTGCCTCGGTTTCATTTGACTGCCGTTTGTATCAAGACGACTGTCCCAAATATAATCTAATCCCACAATTTCCACTTATACAGAGGGTATCACATGGTGTGTTACCAGGGTTCCACGTGAGTATATTCTGCTAACAAACGTATGTTCGGAAACGCTGCGTCTCTGTTGTAACGTCTATGAAATGTAGGGGAGGGTACAAGCTAGGGGTGGAGCAAACAAGGCAACACAAATTGCCAACGTTGTAGGACTGTTGACACGTTAGGTTCTCGGAAACATGATGTGAATAAAAAAACCTACACAGACAAGCCGCAGAGGGCGTACAGTGTGTTCCATGAGGTTGAACTGTTTAACAGTGATACGGTACTGCTTCACTTGTTACGTGACACACACAGCTCTCCACAGTCTTATGCTGAAAGCTGTTGAGTACTGTACTGACTTGTTAGGTGGTTTCATACTGTACGTGACTTTCAATCTTTTTAATGGTTGTCGTAAAACGGGAAAGTGATGGTGATCGTGTAAAGAGCTGCAGAGTACAAAGACGTGCTTCTAGTGCCCGGGGAATCCGAAAGGAATGCAAGGGAGACTTGCTGGCTCTGTGAAGAACGTTACCTCAACAGGGATCACGCAGCCCACATCATGTTTGCAAGACTGGAGAGGCGTATACGCCAGACGGGTAGCTCACGTTGTCACGGTCACGTCACGGGATGCCCGCAGACAAGCTATACACCAGTTTCTGAAGGAGCTGCACATTGTGCTCCTTCATCCATACAAAACCCTGGAGTTTTTTCATAGGAATTACATTTGCCTTTTATTGCAGAAATTACTTACTTCAGTATTGCCATTTCGGTCTTTGCTCCTCTTTCAAGTGGTACTGCAAAAGATTTGCTTCAGAATATGTCAGAATTTAAAATCATCCGGTAAGAATAGATGTCTTCGTCAAAATCAGTCTTTTTTTCCACTGTGAAAAGGCATATTTTCTACAATGACATCCATACATATTGAAGGATTTTGAAGTCTGATATGTGTTGAAGCACAATCTTTTGTAGCACCATTTAAAAATGGTCCAAAGGTCGAAATTGCAATAGTGAAATAAATAATTTCTACAGACAACTTACAAAATTATCTCCTTTAAAAAAATTCCACATGACTCTGAACACTGACCAAGAAAAGTTAAACTCCTGAACGCTCACACGATGATTCAGGATGACTTCCCTTTACACATCAAATTTTACCAATGGCTACGTGAACAAATTAGGCAGCGTCTTCACTTCCTACGAAGTGTCCTATTATCTACTGAATACATCTTTGTTAGAAAATACATAATACTGTGCTGTCTGTGAGAATGATTCACCTTTACCACGGAAGCCATGTTTAACACTAGAAACAGCCATGTATGGATGACAGAAAATCCACACAGGCTGAGTATCCAAGGTGACCAACTTGGGTTTGCTGATCATGCCAAAACCTCATGCACGTGCCTACTGATGATCCCAATTGTATTTCATCAAGAGGTCTTACCTGAGTTGTTGGTCTTCGTCCCTTTGGACATCAATCGTGCGGGATGAAACTCTAGTACACTTTGACAATTTGGTACGAGACCACTTGAATGACAGCTTTTAACCAACCTTTTCCAACAGATGGTTTGCACGTGGAGGTCCGTAAGCCTTGCCCCCTCGTTCTCCGGACCTGACATCACTGCGTCCTCATTTCTGAGTGAACATGAAAACCTTGGTATAAGAGACACCCATGGTGTCACCATAAGATGTTGCTTCTAGAATACAAGTAGCAGCTAGATTCTTTCAAAGGGTACTGCAAGATATCGTGAGCGAATACATAAAAGATATCTAACTTGGTGGCGGTCGTGTACAGCACTTTCTATGTAACTTATACTGTTATTTACCGACAGTAATGAACGCCGTTTCCTTTCCTCCTTGTCTAGATTGTGTTTCAAGGACACTACCATGCAAAAGAAGTTTTTACGAACATATTTCTATAAGCACAATAACCATGTACCAACTACAATGCCTTGTAACGAACGTTTGGATAAAGTTAGTTTTGTTTTTTACAGTGTGGTTTAATTAAACTCAGACTTCTTGATCCAAGAAGACGGAAAACTATTTACCGAATGGGTATCCAAATTTATAGGTCTGATGTTCATGCTGTGTGCTGCAGGATTTGGGTTGTTAGAAGTGTTAGTTTCATGACTTGCTGTTAGCCAGCGGTACTGGTACGGCGACGTAGAGCTGAAACATGAGAAACAGTGTGCATCACAGTTGCAGACAGTCAACATGGGTGTGGACAAGATGAGCAGCTAATCGTAAGACTGTTCTATCAAAACACCAGTAACAGTGCTGTTGCCATTCGCGTGTACAAACGCATTAAAGGAATACGAAGGGATACACTTACCGCATTGGTTCTGAAAAACATGATTCGGTACTTAATATTACTGGCCATTTGGGAATATCTGCTGGGAGAAGCCGACCGGCAGTTGTGCCACAAATTATTAAAGACTTTACTACTACCATGTCTGAGAATAGTAATGTTACGAGTATGTAGGTGAGTTACTCGTCCACCTAGAGCTGTACTGAGGAATCCTTGCTTGGCTGAGTACGAAATGGGAAGACGAGGACGTCGCGCCACGACCCCAGGCGAGCGAAGATGCAGAGACTAGGAGAGCGCGACTGGAAACGAGAAAATCTCTAAGGCGGATGTCAGTCTCCTGGCTTTTGAGTGGGAGATGCTGCAAGAAATGGTGAAATATCAGAAAATCATAAAGATGGCTAAATTACAGTTCTCTGGGATTCAACAATAGCTCACATAAAATGTTAATACGTATCTGAATACATTTGAGATAAATGAGGTGCATCCAATGACACAGCAATATTTCAATATATTTAAAACTGTAAAAGATAATATTCCATATCGATTAAGCATTGACAAACTGAACCTCTGAATTAACAAATTTTAATCGTTGTATGCTATTTCAGCAAGTGATATCGCAGGTAATAGGATTACACTATACCTATCATTTCTGAAAACTATGTATCTGTTTTATTTATTGCTTTATTACATTTTTTATATATTTCTTACTATGCAAATGTTTGTCAGAACATCGTATTCTCCACATTTAGACAGCTAATAAACATAGCTTGAATACCTCGTATTTTGTCATACTCGTGTTTTTCTTTAACGAAAAAATAACTATTTTGCTAGTAACTTTATTTAAATGTCACGTGGAAATTATATTAATAACTTGCGCCAAATTAATACTGGTCCACTGCATGTGTCAGCGGACACCACAGTTGAATGACTTGTTATAGAAACCCCCTAAGTACGCTTTTCCAGGATGTTGGAAATTTAAAATAACCTGTGTAGCATTGTAAGTTGAAGTCCGATCTCCTTCTAATAGTTTTGAACAAAACTTTAAGCTGCTATAAATGTGTACAAAACACGAAATAATTTCAAAGAAAATTAATATGCTGTGAACAATTTTTTTTAAAATATTGCACTTAAGTTCTTTCTGAAATAAACCACGTTTCCTGTTAGCTTCTGTGGCAATAGCATAGAAACAGACAGGTAAACTGATTAATCTTTGCAGGTTTTAAGAAGAAAGATTAAGTAAATAACAGCGTTCTATTTATGAAAATATAACAGGCATACAAAACACAAATTTGTACAGTAAACGTCTTTCTGGCTTTATTCAGCCTCTGGTATGTCCTCGACGAATTCTTTCTCCGTTGTGGCCATTGAATGATGCTGTCATAAAATTCTTCATAACCGACAGTGTAGTCCTCTAATTTTATCAGGTCATCAAGTTTCTTTTTGTTGATTGGACTCTGAAACCAAAAATAATTTTCTGCAAAACCCAGTAAGTGTTTGTAATCCTACAAAATTTCATAATTTTTAATATTTTTATGCATACTTATCAGCTGCTTTCTTTTTACTTCCTCACTAATTTCTATATGATTAATAACATTACTGTAATCAACATACCATCCCCAATGGATAAGCCTTCTCAGAAAGTAGTTTAGGTGGGCTGTCAGTTTTCAATAGAGTGAAAGTATATGAAAATCCTCCTATAAACGCATTTGCCACAACTTTTCCTTGAGTATCTTTTAGAGTACATGTGTCTGAATTCTTAAGGGACCAAACTGCTGAGGCCATCGGACCCTAGACTTACACACTACTTAAACTAACTTATGCTAAGAACAGCACTCACACCCATGCCTGAGGGAGTAGTCGAACCTCTGGCGTGAGGGGCCGCGCAGTCCATGACAAGGCGCCTCTAACCACGCGGCCACTCCGCGTGGTCTTTAGCGTACAGGAGCTATCTTGGTACATCCCTGCCTGATGTTTCATCAGAGTTTGTAGTTTTCTTGTACCACGTAGGCTACCGACGTTTAAAACCTAAAACGTCGTCCGAGGTAAGATGATAAACGGAAAAACGTCCGGACGCACTTGCCTTAAACATGAGCTGGGAATACTCATGTGGTGTATAAATTCTGCCCACCTTCCTCAAGAGTCGTTTAATACTTCCAAAATCCCTGTCACATGGCGAAATAGAGTCTCCACGAACTAGATAGTTATGCGTAATCGTATCAAACCGACCTCTGTCACAGAGATTCAATAAGAATCGCACAACTGTGCGATGCTTATTTTGGCCCGTTGGCCCATCACAAAACACTATGAGGTTTTTTGACATTACATGGAATTTTAGTGTCTAAGTAATGTAGCAGCATAGAACAGACTTCATCTGGACCTTTGTGTGCTTCTCCCCCATCGTACACATAAAGATTCGAAAGATTAGTTTATACGTCATGTACTAAGTAAAAATTGAACCTGAGCTGTCTCGTATAAAATACCTGCTGTACAGGTATGTGAGAAAAAGGCACGTTTTGCATGAAGTCAAATGTCAGTGCCACTGTGTCATCGTCTTTGTTCTGAGACGCTTCTTTCACAGCAGAATAATATTTTTTGCATCTTCTGTTATACAAAACCATTTCAGCTGCTACATTCCGCCTAGCGTCTTCGCCAAAAGCTTTGTCTTTCAGTTTTACAGATAATCTTTCACACGTTGAATTAACGTCAACTTGTGGCCGAACAAATGAATATGAGAAGTTGTCTTTGAAGTATTATTAGTAGAAACTATACTTAACTGTGTCTTGTAGATCAGGGTAATCTAGAATGAATATATTTTACATTTTGTACCACTTCAAGTCTTGCATCAAGGTATTTTTTGGGTTTTCCTCCATAATGGGTGACTTTCACATCAAACTTCTCAATTTGTTATGAATGCGTACACAAATTCCACTTGGAACACAGTTCCCACTTCATGACTTCCCCTCCTGTCCACTGGGCTTTTACTAAGGATGGATTCTCTTAATTCTGTTGTCTGAAATGCCAAAAACTTGCACGAATACATTTCTACATATTGCAGTTAGAACACCATTTTGTTTTAAATTTTATTTATAACAGTGTGATTTTTTGTTGTTCGTAATTCATCATTAGGCATGTCAGCGTTTTCTTGAATCTCATCATGACCGTATTCCTCTACGGTAGGGTTTTTAAGCCTACGTCTGACTGGCATAGCATCAACCAATGTTTGCAAGTAGCTGTCTTGCCTGTTTTTACCTTCCAAAGAATGAAATTTATTACAGAGTGTCTGTATAGATTTTTCAGTAGGGTTTGATGACATTTATCGCTACACTTAAAAGTTTATAATGTTCGGTGGGGTTTTTTGAGCGACCTCTTTCCCTTTGTGGAACACGTACCTCCGTCCTTGCATAGCTTTCCGGGCAAAGTTCTGCTTGTATTTTTCTTCGTGTCTCACTCAACGTTTACGCTTAGGATTAGGTTAATCGTCTGAATTGTCCGACATGTTTTAAGAACTGCACACTACGTAATAATCACTGAATACACCCGTATTTCCACAACAAACACACACTCCATCACACAGTGTTTACTACCATAACAATAACAGACTAAGTGAAAACAAAATAAGGGTCCCGAAACACGTAATCCTAACAGGGCCAACCGTCATGAGTGGAGGAATGAATTTACTTCTGAAAGAACCTAAGTGACGGTGTTTGGGTTCTTTCTGAAATAAACACTTTACTTACACAGCTGCCTAATAGCAATCCTTATATGGAACATGAGCTGCTTCTGCAATACACTATGAGTTTATCTCCAAATAGTAACATCCCATCAAAATGAAACTTGAAGCTTCCTGGCAGATTAAAACTGTGTACGGAACCTTCTGCGGGCAAGTGCTCTACCACCTGAGCTATCCAAACAAGACTCAACCCACCCCCTCTCCCCCTCACATATTTACTTCTGCCAGTATCTCCTTCTAAACTTCACAGAAACTCTCCTGCGAACCTTGTAGAACTAGCACTTCTGGAAGAAAGGATAATGCGGAAACTTGGCTTAGCCACAGTCTGGGGGATGTTTCCAGAATGATACTTTCACTCTACAGCGGAGTGTGCGCTGATATGAAACTTCCTGGCAGATTAAAACTAATCCCATCACAATATCCACTTTGTTAAAAGTGTCACTTTGGGGGTTTCTGAAACAAAGGATTCAATGAAAGAGCAAAACGTCACTTCTGTCAAGAAGGCTTAAATGTTTGAATAATATTTAACGACAGCTGGTTGTCATTTAAGGTGGGTGTACTTGCACAAGGATACTGTCATATTTATTCATGGACAAACTTTTATTTATTGTTATTATAAATTATCTGAGTGTCACAGAATGTGTATAACATTTCTTTATTTAAGTATTCTTGTGCTATTTTACTCTAGAAAGTGGTCAAGATGGGTCAGATCATGTCTGCAGTGCATCAGAACAATGTATCTCTGATGGGGATGGCCTGCAGCCTGTAGAAAAGCAGACTGCAGTGTAACACTACAGGAATGGAGACCGGAACAGTTTGAGTGAAGAGCTTAAGGGGGCGATTATGGACGGGTGATTGATTCTAGGTGGTGAATAGCTGTTGTAATGGCTTTTGAAGGAACTCTAAATCATGAGAGGTCACAATCTGCTATGGTGTCGAACTATAACCTTTTCTGCTTCTATTACACAATGTAAGATAGACAGAGTATGAGTTACTGTTCTTTGTATCATACGTTATAGTTTTTGAATCATTACGTTGAACCAAGAACTTTTTTGGGCTGATCTATATTTCGTGTACAGTGATAACAAAATGGACTTAGTTATTGAGTATTTTTGATGAGTATTTACTTCACGGATATTGCTACCATTCTTGTAACGATCTCAACGTAACTTTACTGTGTTTGATAACAGTATTTTCTGCCTGTATTTGAACTGAATATTGTAGGACCACTTTCCGTTTGTTTGAGATGTCCTTACGTGAATAAACAAAACTCTGTCGTGGAAATCAATTGCAGGCGATAGAACAGAACACTAAATCACCTATCTTTTATTTTATACACTCCTGGAAATTGAAATAAGAACACCGTGAATTCATTGTCCCAGGAAGGGGAAACTATATTGACACATTCCTGGGGTCAGATACATCACATGATCACACTGACAGAACCACAGGCACATAGACACAGGCAACAGAGCATGCACAATGTCGGCACTAGTACAGTGTATATCCACCTTTCGCAGCAATGCAGGCCGCTATTCTCCGAGACGATCGTAGAGATGCTGGATGTAGTCCTGTGGAACGGCTTGCCATGCCATTTCCACCTGGCGCCTCAGTTGGACCAGCGTTCGTGCTGGACGTGCAGACCGCGTGAGACGACGCTTCATCCAGTGCCAAACATGCTCAATGGGGGACAGATCCGGAGATCTTGCTGGCCAGGGTGGTTGACTTACACCTTCTAGAGCACGTTGGGTGGCACGGGATACATGCGGACGTGCATTGCCCTGTTGGAACAGCAAGTTCCCTTGCCGGTCTAGGAATGGTGGAACGATGGGTTCGATGACGGTTTGGATGTACCGTGCACTATTCAGTGTCCCCTCGACGATCACCAGTGGTGTTCGGCCAGTGTAGGAGATCGCTCCCCACACCATGATGCCGGGTGTTGGCCCTATGTGCCTCGGTCGTATGCAGTCCTGATTGTGGCGCTCACCTGCACGGCGCCAAACACGCATACAACCATCATTGGCACCAAGACAGAAGCGACTCTCATCGCTGAAGACGACACGTCTCCATTCGTCCCTCCATTCACGCCTGTCGCGACACCACTGGAGGCGGGCTGCACGATGTTGGGGCGTGAGCGGAAGACGGCCTAACGGTGTGCGGGACCGTAGCCCAGCTTCATGCCGACGGTTGCGAATGGTCCTCGCCGATACCCCAGGAGCAACAGTGTCCCTAATTTGCTGGGAAGTGGCGGTGCGGTCCCCTACGGCACTGCGTAGGATCCTACGGTCTTGGCGTGCATCCGTGCGTCGCTGCGGTCCGGTCCCAGGTCGACGGGCACGTGCACCTTCCGACGACCACTGGCGACAACATCGATGTACTGTGGAGACCTCACGCCCCACGTGTTGAGCAATTCGGCGGTACGTCCACCCGGCCTCCCGCATGCCCACTATACGCCCTCGCTCAAAGTCCGTCAGCTGCACATACGGTTCACGTCCACGCTGTCGCGGCATGCTACCAGTGTTAAAGACTGCGATGGAGCTCCGTATGCCACGGCAAGCTGGCTGACACTGACGGCGGCGGTGCACAAATGCTGCGCAGCTAGCGCCATTCGACGGCCAACACCGCGGTTCCTGGTGTGTCCGCTGTGCCGTGCGTGTGATCATTGCTTGTACAGCCCTCTCGCAGTGTCCGGAGCAAGTATGATGGGTCTGACACACCGGTGTCAATGTGTTCTTTTTTCCATTTCCAGGAGTGTATTTCTCTTTAGTAGATTAATGTGCAGTTATAGCAAATACATAGGCTATTCGACTGCAGGATGACAGCTACAGGTTATTATTTACAGCGAATTAGCTGCAGGAACATGAAATCATGCACGCCGCTCGACTTTACGACTGTGACTGCTTGGAGCTATTTCTTTTAAACAGAGTAGTGCAGAGCGCAAGTACCTAAAGGACGAGTAATCGGAGATAAAGACGCAAGTAGTTTGCTGGTATGGACTACTATCGGGAAGAGCAACTTCTCAGCAGTAACCGTTAGGTACCGTCAAAATGCTGGACGCAGTATGTCATCTTGAGAGAGTGCACGAGATGTGTCAGGACAGCTTAACATTCCGTAGTCCACTGTTCCAAAACTGCTGCGAACAATAATTGTCATATGATATCTGTAAAAAGTGGATGCAGTTTGCCGGGACATTGAATAACATTTGAAACGAGGGAAGTGAACATGGTACGAAGTTAACAAATGGTACCCTTTGATGCAAATATGATACTGTCTTTCATTCATAGGTTTATTCGTTATTTCTCTTCTCCGTGTCTTTACAAATGTTTGTACGTAGCTTCATTGTCCAACGGTAGCTCGTTCTTAATTAGAGCCCTCACAAGTAACGAAAGTTTAATTATTACTACCGTGTACCAGTATATGTTATAGTTTACGAAAAGTAAAACATGAGTAATGGAACATAATCGAATTAAGTATGATTCTACCGACATAATTATACAGTATTATGAAATGGAACTGGAAAGTGGTAGACCAGTTATGCTATTTGTGAAGCAAAATAACTAACGATGACCATGGTGAAGGAACTGTAGATTGCAGATAGGCAACAGCAAGAAACAGTTTCTGAAAAAGATGAATTTTTTAACGTCGGTCATAGGTTTTAGTACTAAGAACGCAAGTTTATGAAGGTATTTGTATTGGGTGTGACCTTCTACAGAACTCAAACGTCTACCCTAAACAGTTCTGCTAAGAGGAGGGCAGTTCAAGTAACTATTAAGATGTGCCGAATCAAATTTGGGAAGAACGACATTTATTTCATATTTTGATTAACAGAAAGGACCAGTCTCCATTAACCCAAGTTCTCACTGCAGCTGAGACAGAAAAATAAAAGACAATAAGATAATATATACATCAGTTAAAAATGGTCTGCTAGTTACCGTCCAAACAGGTGTCGGCGATATTAGGAACAGGGGAAATGTTTGGCAGACTTACACGTGTACAACTGGAAGTTAGTGCTTCTAACAAAATACACTTACATCCGCATTTATACTTCGCAAGCTACCCTATGCTGTGTGATGGAGGGCGCTTTGTGTACCCGTATCGTTTCCCCTTTTCCTGTGCGACGGCAAATAGTTCGCAAGAAGACGAAAACAGGATACGTTATTCAGAGTAGGAGAGATGTTCATAGCCCTGACCTTTCTCGTATATTTTACTACATACGAGTATTGTCAAATGTCAACTGTACATCCAGAAAATCTTAGTTTTCACTGTTTTGTAAGATATTCACTATATTTTTCTGCCAAATGGAGTAACTTTAATACTGCGACATCATTAACTGTTGTATATTGTCTTTAGTACACCCATCAATTCATAGAAAGTTTGCATCATTTCATAAGGACCGTGCTCTCATCGTTATCCAAATAAGCAAATGGAAACCTTAATTGACAGTTGAGAGAAAGAGTTGATCCGACGGCCAGAAAGAATGAATACCGCACATTTCATTACTTTAATTGTGAGAAAGATTTGTACAGGATGGGCACCGTAGCTGTAGCATGCTAACATAACGAATTTTTCGAGAAAGGACACCTAATTTTGAGTCACGTTATTAATTACATGAAGTATTTTTAGTTCAGATTGTCCGAAAACCCACAATATTCACTGTATTTGGTTTCGTAGGACTTCCAATGAAGCTGAGAGTCAACGATTTTTTTTGTAGAGGCAAAACGTCTTGTTCTTGGTCAACAGGTTACAGAGGCCATACTGTACGTACTTCCCAGTTAAGTGGTGTAGTATACATACTAGATAGAAGTTGAAAGAAACTCCTTTTACCTGGAAGAGGACTAAGTTAAGGAATAAATACATTTCAATCTAAAATATATTGCCTTTCACTACTACATCCATGTATCTTCTCTTATTCTTCGTTGTTCGGAGAAGAGCTGTTTTCCTTCTTGACTCTATCGTTTTTGACCAATATCTTATTTGTTGCTGTACAGCATTGCGCTCCACAGAATGGAGGTATCTGTCAACATTACTTCAAAGTCCTTAATTCAAGAAGACAGTTAAAGCAAGTCGTTAGAACAATGAGCTGCAGGACGTTCATTGCCATGTGCTTATCTGTATGTGGCTTCTCTGCCAAGTAATGATCCGAAAACGTCTTTAAATTATTGGTATTTTGGAAATCAAGATAAGATCTTGTGAATCGTTAAGTATGTTCCTGTGTCTAGCTAAAGTGTATAATTAGGTAACAATCATTTCTCGTTGATGAAGTGCCACAGACTTACCGTGAAATGATTCAGAGCATCTTTCCTCCTCACACGAATAAAGGAAATACTAGTTAAGAAATACAGGATATTAATCGTAGTGTCGGTTGGTTTTTCCTGAATTTCATTAAAAAATTAACGTATTAGTCAGCAATGTAATTATCATCAACAGAAAACCAATGCGTAGCTATGTATTTGCTATCATCTGACAGGTATTCGCTTTTTTAATTGATAATTAGCTCCATCTAATATTTTTGGTTAAACAAGTTGAAATGGTATTTGTAGCAGGCCAGCAACGAGTGTATCCGTCAAACATGTAATGCGCGCATATACGGTAATAACGCTAGCTGCAGAGACCGCAATTAGCACGGAATGACTAATGAGAGGCCCACCTCTCACGTTTGTGTATCTATTTACGCCCGCTATTTCACTTTCTCCACAACATGACCATGTGTCAGCACCCGACTGCACTAACCAGTTATCTGCAAGTAAATGAAGGCTACATTTTTTCACGCAGGTTGAAATTTTAATATGACCTGTTGTTGGTCACGTGATCTACATACAGCTGGTTTCAAGTGTAATATTAAGGAAGGTACCATATGGGCTACAAAAACCGTATATAATATTTGTTATGATCAACTATTGCAGGAAACAGAATAGGACCATATAAACAAAGTCAACGTGTAAAGAAGACGTGATGATAACTACATGTTAAATAAGATCAGCTACCGTTCCTGACGGTTTAGAAATCCATTGCTGGGCTTTGACATGCTTTCTGTTCGAAGTGCAACGAATATTGTTGATGCCATACATACGTTAACACTGCCTTATTCATGTATCTCGACAGTGCTACTTGGCTTCAGTGCCACCTCTTTATTAACAGAGTCAGGTTTATAAATCAGGAAAATAAAATAAAAGTTCCATGTCAGCATAAGGTGCTCGCACACTTCAGATCGCTTCTCTGTAACTTCAGCATGCTTCTGTGTTGCAAAAATGATACTCCTGTAATTCAAGTTCTCCTAAAAATGATTCTGTTGCTGATTAGACAACTCATATATGTGGAATTTTTTTTTTAAATCACTTACATTGTATCAGCTGTGGTGCAATTAAATGTTTTGTCACATTTTCTGTGTTTGATTGGCCTACCGTCTCAAAAATACTACATATTTATTGTGCTCCTTTGCTTTCAGTTCATTCGTTTACACGTTCCGGCGTTAGAGGAAAAGCACTGAGTCCTGTTAATCACATTCTATTATAAAAGCACCTTTGAATCCTATCGTTGATCCATCCTACAGCCGCTTTCACATTAAGAGAACAGGCACTGCTTTTCTGCTCCCCGATAATCATTATCAGATTATGTACCCTAATAAGTTGACCATGTGACTGATTAACGCTTTTTTGTGTTGTACCGGCATGACACATCATGAGCCTGTCGTATCTACAACTAGCTGACAAGCCCGGCATTACCCATGTATTCACTTTGCCAATTTTCTCTTAGAATCGTACACAAAATGAATTTTGTAGTATAATATCGAAATAATTTCATTTTGCTGTTTACACGAAAACACCTTAAAATTTATGCAGTCGACTCGATGCCAGATGATCCAAGATGCTTTGTATACTGCGATCTACAGACGTTTCTATGCCAACACCTCTTCATACACTACAGAAGCTACTGTTTTCGTCTACAGCTGTTTGCGCTTCGCAGTTGATGCCTGCGAAAAGCACTGCCAGGTACCAGGGATTTCCTTGACTGGACTGTAGGTGTTTCTTCGTTGTAAAGAATAAATGTATCAAAACATCATGCATGCTGCGGCATTTTTCACACATCTGAGTGAGAGGGAAGTGTTTGTTATCTTCAAAGCGATTGAAGTCCGACTAAAAGGGATGTGTATATCAAATTTAGTTGGAATAGGTCCTGTAGTTTATGAGGAGATGTGGAAGATACACATATACATTTTTATAACATTATGTATTCTCACACAGTCACTTTGCCACACAGCCTTGGCTTCAGCTTGGTTTTCCGTAACTGTTAATACATTCGTAAATATGAAAAGACAGCGCTGGCCTCCGAACGAAACGACGTGGAGGACACAGACAGCTCACGTAGCGGCGGCTGTGGGCCGGTTCTGCTGAATAGCCCGTCCTAAAAGCATTTACAGCTCAATTACTCCTCTCGCGACAGTAAACACGTCGTAGTAGGAGGTGTGGCCACTAACACCCAAAAGAAAACCCAGCGACTTCACTCGTCTGGTTTGGCTGATGTCTCTAAATCATGTGTAATGTTAGAAATGACATAGTGTAACACATGAAGCAGCTGTACAATTTATTTTTACGATCGTACCATCGGCTTCAGTCAGAGACAATTTTCCAATACCTGTGGTACAACGTTATGGATACAGGACAGTTTTCATGTGAAAATGTAAACAATACCAAAAATGTTTTTTAAATAGCAGGTGTTAAATCATAAGACAGATATATTACAAATCTATAAATAGTTTTCTAGAAGGTAGCCTCACAATATGTCATTTCTCACACTTCAGAAAGCACCGCAAACCACTGCATTAATGATGTATTACATGTATCCACAGATCGTGTGGCTTCCAACTGAAAAAAGTATCTTGATGATATCTTCATTGTCAACAGATTTCAGATTAGTCTCCCATTAAGATCTGTGGGAGAGGACTGCCTAGAGGTCGATAACCCTGGGAAAAAGATGGATTTACCAACGATATGATAAAATGCTACGAGCTGGAGCTTTGAACGTCAACAGTTTGAAAGCAGCAGGAAGGCTACAAAACCTGTAAAGGGAAACGTAATGGGCACTGTACATATTGTGATGGTCAGTGAAGTGAAATGGACAGAAGATAATGATTTCTGTGCACATGAGTGCAGGGTAATAAGAACAACAGTAGAAAATGGTATAATGGGAGTAGGATTTGTTATGAATAGGAAAGTAACGCAGACAATGAGCTACTGGAAACTATTCACTGATAATGTTTTTCTCATCAGGTTCGATAGCAAATGAACGCCGACTACGACAGTTCAGGTTGTAGAAGAAGAGTTACGGGAGAATATGGGTTAGAATGGGATAGGAGACAGGCAGAATGAGTTCTGCAGTTAATGCCAGCTGATAACAGCAAATACTTTGACAAACTGCCTATTGGCTTCTGTTTCGGGGTTCTTCGGCCGACGTTCTTCTGACCATTTTACTGACGTTTCGCCAGTACTAGTGGCTGGCATTGTCAAAGTTCCATCCTCCGAGGGCTACTCGGCGGTCATTTCCGGTGCCATTCTCCTCCGCTACCTGCGACGGTCGTTCGCTGCAACACGGGAAGCCAGGATGCGATTACCTTAAGGCATTCTTCTTTCTTGTTGGAGCTATTCCGGTGTTTTTGTATTTCTATATCTTCTTTGAACAAGCGGGTGTGATAGTGCTTCTCTACAACCAGAACTTCCATGTCAGCGAATTTTACTATGTGGCCGGTCTCACACATTGCGTGTTCTGCCATGGCCGATTTCTCCACCTGCTCCAACCTGCAATGTCGCTTATGTTCTTTGATACTGGTATTGACTGATCGTTCAGTTTTTCTGCCATAAACTTTTTCACATGTGCTTGACATGCGGCATATTCCCAAAACTGCAAGTGTAACCCTTTTTTCCTTTGCCGATCTAAGACGCTCTTTGATCTTCTTTGTCGGTTTGCGGAATATAGGGCCGATTCTGCCCGTTTCTCTAGGAACGTATGGCACAAAGGCCGTACCCGACATTTCTTTTTCTGATCTGTCACTTCACCAAGTGTTTGGCTCTGTTACACTTCTAACATAGCTCGTTGAGTACGCATTGCTAATCAGGACACTTCCCAAGTGTTGTATTTCGCGGCTGAGGTACTGCGTTTCACAGATTAGTTCTGCTTGCGTTACGAGAGTATGAACCATGCTTCTATTCTGGCTCTGGTGGTGGTTCCATGGTGAGTGCAGGTAGCGGCCCGTGTGTGTCGGTTTTCCATACATATTGTGTCCCAGGTTTCAGCCATCCCTTGTTACCAGCGCATCTATAAAATGTAGTTTTTTGTCCTTCTCTACTTCCGTGGCAGATTTTATGTTGGCATGGAGGCTGTTCAAGTGCCTTAGGGAGTCACCGAGCTGTTCTTCACCATGGCTCCACACAACTAAAGTATCATCGACGTATCTTCATGGAACATTTCGAAGCAGAAGCACTGGACTTGGCGACTTGCAAACTTAAGGTGTGGTACAGAACATTTGTGATGTATCATTGTTGCCAGAACTTCCAGAACCTTTATAATGCCTAGTGTGAGTGTTACTATAGGGGCTCATATTTCGTATTCCCCGCCACATACATCCCTCTATGTTGTATGGGAAAGGACAGTGCTTAAAGGTATTCATGCTGCAGACTAATCCAGTACCGCTTTCTTCAACATATGGATCTTTGTATACAGAATCATTAAAATACCTCACTTGTGTAACTGGGAAGTTGGGACCTGTAGGGAAAAGAAACACCATTTGTCCTGAATTTGAATAGTAGCTAAAGCTTACATGAGGGCTGCAGAAGTGCCAGGAAATCTGACAGCAATGTAGAATGTGCCAGTATCTCTCATGAAGGATGCAGGATCGCCATAGATGAAATAGAGCTGTGCCTTATCCCTGGTCAGCCATCCTGGAGCGACGTCTTGTATTCTGATACCATTTAACTACGCTAGTATCCTTGTTCAGCCTCCTAGAATATTTTGAATTTCCCACTAAGATCACAATGCACCATCTTGGATTTTTTTTAATTTCCTGCCGAATCATACTTAGAACAACATCCCTGCTCCTCCTGTGATTTCATAGGAATGGGAATAAACCTATAGCATGACTGGGCTGTTTTGAATTTTCTGCAATTATTGAATATCCAACACTTTCTGCTTTTCCCATAATTCTAGACACAGGAAAATGGGCCTTTGTTAGCAGGGTTGAAGGAGAGGAGAGACGAGAGGAGATCTGACAACTGTGTATGATGTCATCGGAAATTTGGCAAGAACGCAAATTGCACCAGAAGTAGTACAGCCTACCAACTCAAACGCTTTCCAGAAATTAAGAACCACAGTGTCAACCAGAGCACACTTACTTACAGCTTTCCATGTCACATGTATGAAGACTGCTGTTTGCGAAGTCATTATTAATTACTACAGAAGAATTTTGGGGTCTCCATGCTGCCAAAAAGAAGAGGTCCAATGCACACTCCACGTGCACAACAAGGAGAGATCCCAGGAGTGGAACTTGTTCTTTCAGATGCCGTGAAGAGCACTACAGGTGGTGGTTCAAGTCGGTACCAGCGATGTATGTCGCTTGGGAACAGAAGATATCCTCTCAGATGTACAGCAGGTATCTGAAGTGGTGAAGATAGCCACTCTCTTTTGCAAGACTGTGGTACTCACCATTTATGGCATCGCTGACATTCCCATTTGCTGACTTTTCATACAGAGCCGACTGGAGGGTCTGAATCAGATTATTTCGCGATCGTGTAGGCTTCCCATTTGTTGACTAGCACCATAGGGAGAAGAGGGTGTTCGCTTAATTGAACAGGGATCCATTACTTATGGGCTCACCAAGTAGGTAGTGAGGCCTTTGTGGGGTGGGCCTGGGCCGTTTTTTAGGATTAGGCTTTAGTGTCGGCAGCCTGTGGCCTTCTGCTGACCTTCCATAGCGGGGCTCCGGGTTTGATTCCAGGATGGGTCGAGGAATTTCTCTCCTTGATACTATGTGTGTGTGTGTTGCCCTCATTATTATTTCATCATCATCGGCGCCAAAATCGCCAACGTGGCATCATATGAAAGGACTTCCCCTAGGTGGCTGTCTCCCCAGAAGGGGATTCTCGTCCAAATATGCCACACGCACAATTCATTGGGCTATAGTATCTCCGGAAATTACTGAGGTACGTCTCATAGGGAACTTGGCAAACACAGCAGGAAGATGGACCGTGGAAATATTTGTATTATATATATAAATTGTCATATAAGTGTAAAGAAAGAACAAGGGAGCCATATGCTAAACACTAAATTAGAAATCCTTATAGGCAGTGAATGATACCTAAAACCAGAGATACGTTTACCAGCAGTTTTCATCAAGGCCATAATGGTTTTTAGAAAGAACAGACTTAAATAAATTGGTTGTCGTGTTTTCATTGCAATTCAAAGTAGTTTACCTTGTATAGATATTAGAGTAGTTAGTTGTTGTGAGTTCGTGCGAGTACAGGTTATGCTCAACAACCACAATAAATTAATAATTAGTTCCTTTCACCAAAGTTCCCCAAATGATGTAGTTGCCCAGTGGTTCAAAGGAAATTTGAGTCTGCGGACAGGTACGTCATATTACTGTATTTGGTTGTGTCATTAAACCTACTTAATATTTTGACGAAAATATGCATTTAAGATCGTTTGTGGGCGTAAAGCAACACCCGAAATTGCACTAAATTTTTCCCTGGAAATTATTTTGAGCAAATAGTTCAAAAACACATATGAAGAGTAAATGGTCGCTTAAAGAAATTAGACCGCTTAGCGATTTACAGTCATGAGTAAATATCACAGGTTCGCTGTAGACATTTTGTAGAAACTAAAGTAGACTGTCTTTATAGACTCCGATGCGTTGAGCTCAAATACCGCAATTAAAAATATGTCATATCTCTGGGTTACAAGTGAGTTAGGACATTATGTTTCACTTATATGCTACTGTAATCCATAGGATATATACATTATATTTGCGCCGCTTCTTTGCCTTCTCCTTGTGGGTTGTGTCTCTAGCACCCAGCATAAATCGTCAACATACCAGTAGTCCACCGTTATGAGTGCAATTGCTCCATGACGGATATTTTATTTTTGGAACCGCTCGCGCTGCTGACCACTGGGGACACATAGAGGTAGGAGTTAGGGAAATGCATCGTCAGGGTCGATTTGCAGCCAGTGACCTTATAAGCATGAATGAAATCGTCCATGACGTCCGTGTAGTTTTCAGCTCTGCTGTTTTCCAAGAACAATGTTACCACGTTGCGAAAACAATGACATACATGCAGGTGAGCAGGTGTTACAGTGGACTCAGCGTGTTGCCCCAACATCTAGCGCCTCTTTGGACCAATGAATATCCTCTTTGTCATATTCTGTGTGATTAGTTGTGGAAACGTCTTACACAAATACCGAGATGATGCATCACTCGACCATCAGCCCCAACTTAATGTGCCATGGTGGGTGAACAACTATATTCGGATTCAGTAGAGGATCTTCGGCAATATTTTTTGACCCGTGCACCACGGTGTTCGTGGAGGACATTCCATCTGTGTGTATTGATTTCCCTTTCGCGACGGTCCCATTGACACAGGGGACAGAAATACTTAATGTAACCCTCTCGTAAACACAACAGCAGTGTAATGACTTTGAAATCTCCAAATGCCAGCCAATTATGTTTATTGTAACTAACACAATTAACAATCGATTACAACTTCATGATGGTTTATGACCCACCTATAAACGGTCTGCACTCATATGCTTTGTACTTAATTTTCAGGTCTTCAACAAACAGTCAACGGCATTTCAGAATGTAATGTCGCCATCAGTACTGAAATGACACTCAAGTCTTTTCTGACACTTCCGAAACCCAGACTCGTTTGCTGTGTCAGCTTGTAAATTCCACTGTTGTAGTCATGAGGCCAAAAGTTCGGCTGTACAGTTTGGAAACTCTAAATCTCTAACCAGATCAGTGAGCTCACATTGTGTGATTTTTTGTGTTTTTCCAGATAACGATGTTGGTACAAATACAGGGTCAGTGTTCTTGGCAGATGTCTGCACTTTTCAGCTGTACATCTCAGTTCAGAGTCATCCCTATCACTGCTTGATCATGGCACATGTGAGGGAACAGGAACCTCCAGACTTTCACTATGAATCACAGGACGCATTGTAACGCCGGGAATGCATATACTCCTATTTCAATCTATTCTACTATAATTTTTTCCTTATTTTGTTACATGAAGGTATGACATTTCTGTGTCTTTATATATTGTAATTGTTTTACTGTTTGTATATATATATATATATATATATATATATATATATATATATATATATATATATATATATATATATATATATATACATATGTGTGTGTGTGTGTGTGTGTGTGTGCATTTATGTCGATGTATAATTGATTTGTTTTGTAAATATTATTTGTATTTTTACGTTGGGTCTTGCCTAGGGAAAACTATGCTATTGATCGATTACATCGATAGGTCGTGTGGAAAACCAAAGTGTTTAGGATCTTTGGTAGTGTTAACTCTGCCACGTGGAGCGCGGGCAGAGCAGAGTCTGGCTGGAGTAGGACGGTGGAGCAGGTGTTGTGTGATGCTCCCGCGAGTTGCTGCGCTTTCGGGGTCTGGCAGCACGTAATTGCGCTCGACTTGCTATGATAGTTTCTGACACGGTGTCGCGGACGGAAAGCATTAGCTGTCGCACATCAAGAGCCCGTTTCGCCTGGTGACCGTGTCGAGAAGGAGGCGCGCCAACATCCAGCTTCTGCAACAGCGAAGGCCGACAATGAGTGACTGTCGCCACCTCCTCGATCGACGGCTTCAAACCTTCAATCAACCAACAAGGAAGACTAAAAGCACGTAAAGTTTTAGAACTGTATGGCAGACCTCAGCTTTTCAAACTGTTCCATTTTCATAAGTAAAATTACAGCAACTTAGCATGAACATTTGTTGCTCATTGTCCCAATTGCATTACCAAGCAATGTCCCTTCATTTTCCGGAATGAACCCGAATGTCGTTGAAATTCAAACGCCAGCATGAAAGTAATATCATTCCATTTCACTGTCTTAATTTCAAAGTTCAGTTAAAGTATTCATAGCTGGCTACAATATTTAGATTACACAAGCACAAATTAAGAGTGTGAGGTTAGTTACCATATTTTAGCTTACCTGTCACTGCAGCTCAGCTTGGTAGGTACTAAATTTTACTATTGCTAATTGTTCAGAATCAGTTAATTCAGGTTCAAAGTTAAATGTCTTATTTCTAAATTGCGTAGATTCCAGTAGCTTTTTAAATGATTGTTGAGGTAGCCCAAGACTAACCTTATTTTATTG
This sequence comes from Schistocerca piceifrons, assembly GCF_021461385.2. Lineage (NCBI taxonomy): Eukaryota > Metazoa > Arthropoda > Insecta > Orthoptera > Acrididae > Schistocerca > Schistocerca piceifrons. The sequence continues at coordinate 182,518,634 of NC_060143.1, read as the reverse complement.
AACTTCGTAGTGCTTCAGAAACAAAGTTCACTATTAATTTCAGTCACTACATTAACTTTAAATTTTCCGGTTTTATTAATTCCTTTGCTAAATTAACTCAGAGTGTAGCGAAATTCATTACTACTGACAAACATTCAGTTTTCACACAACACGTGTCAACCTTCAGTTGCCACGCTTTTAGTGCTAAATATATGTGCATTAATCTTTCATTTTCAGTTATTATAGTAGTTGTCCATGGGACTGGTGACCGTAGTTTTCCCCAAATCTCAAATATCTAATTAACGCCAATTAATTGTTAATGTAACGACCGCACATTTACTTTCTTTATTAACTTTACCCCTTTTCAAAATTAATTTCCACCAATTTCATTTGCATTTTGCCTTTCATTTAGATGTAACCCTTTCCTCTCTTTTTACCGACAAATTAACTTCGGTGACGATTGCTTTTCCCAAATTTCCATTTGGTGCACGCGGTTTAATTTTTCACTGTCATTAAGGTCGATAAAGTGAGGGGGAGGTTACAGAATGACAGAAGGGATATCAGGCAACTGAGTATCCCTCATGATATTGAGTCGCTTCTTGAAAAGAGGAACCATCAAAAATAGCAATCCGATGATTGCTTTGTGGGTTCACGCCAAATAGTACGCACACCAAACTTCATAGGTATGTTTTTAACATGCATTCAACCATTCTGTGTAGAGGAACACATGGTGTAACACACGTGTGGATCCCACGATTTATCTTGGTCTCCACCTCGTCACCCGAAACACAAGTTGCATGTTTGTTTCACTGCTTTAACCAATTGTCGTCTTCCTGAACTACCATACTTACCAGGTATCTTACTGCAGGTGCAGGGCACTCTTGTGAAATCGTACCACGCACAGTAACACAACTCTCAAATGTCGCCCTTCCAGCCACGTATATTCACTGCCAAGCACCATGACACTCATTCCAATAGTAAGAGAACTAACGCAACACAAGGGTACTGACAAACTACAGTTTAAATTGCATCTGGTTTCTATATTCGACAGTGCTCACGTGACCTGATGGTCCGCATACGAGTCGTGGTGTAAACCAATGTTGCCATATTGTCCTGGAAGCCTCCACTTCACTTACTGCAGAGGAACCCTTGTCACCATGTGTTTGTTGTAGCTCTTATAATGTCCCGTAAATACAGCTGTCAATCATAAACACCTTATCCACCTGTAACTCTGAGTTAGGACTCTATTTCAACCCTGATATTTGTGTTCACCCTACTTCAGTCCATCATAAACGGCTACTTTCGTTTTCGTAAAGAATAAAAAATGAAAATCTGTGGACGAATGTAGTGAGCGCCTTGCCGGATGTCGTATATAGTTACTTCATTGTCCTTCTAGCGAAACTAAATACCGTAACATCCAAGTCCTCCAAAAATAATCGCTAGCCATTACTTTTAAAAAAGCTGACACGCGCTCACATAACTCCTTCCTAAGCGACAGTTACCATTCCTTGTATGATATGTATGCATCTACCATATGAGGACCGACGACAGTTAAGTAGGTGATACTAAATTAATTACCAAAAGGCTAGCAGATCCCCCATGGTACACGAAACACGTGAGAACAGAGTTGCAGAAGAATGAAAACAACACGCCATGTATAAAAAGAGCGCACGATCTTCATGACTAACAACGGTTTTCAGATACTCTAAATTTAGCGTGGGCATCAGTGTGATAAATAAATTTCTCAACGGAATTATGTCTAAAAACATTGCAGGGAATCCGAAGATATACACGTCTTACGCATGTGGAAGACAACCCTCGCTGAGTAGTGTCAATGGTAACGTTACCGAAGATAGCGTTACTAAAGGGGAGGAACTCAACACAGTTCAACAACACTCTGTCAGCAAGGAAGATGCAGTAAGTATTCCAGAATAAGAATCAACAATGGCTGACAACATAATTACAGTCATACTGTAATCTCAAGATGGCTTTGTAAATTACTGACTAATTAACTAAATAAGTACTGAAGAACGTCCACATACTTCTGCTTTTCATTTATAAATACGAAGTTATTCTGCGGACTAAAATATCCGTTAACACGTGATAGTATCCATTATGTCCCAGGTGCCTTCATATTTCGTAATGTCGTTTGACTCGTCCTGATTGTAGAATACATACTGTGGTGTCACCGCCAGACACTATACTTGCTAGGTGTTAGCCTTTAAATCGGCCGCGTTAGTATAAGTCAGACTCGCGTGTCGCCACTATCAGTGATTGCAGACCGAGCGCCGCCGCACGGCAGGTCTAGAGACACTTCCTAGCACTCGCCCAGTAGTACAGCCAGTTGAGCGCGCGATGCCGAAGAGTGCGGACAACGGAACGTGCGCGTCCGAGCCAGCCGGCTCGGTCGCGCCAGGGCCGGCCGCTGGCCGGTCGGTGGGGCCTGCCCCGCTCCCCACAGGACGGATACAGTGGCGACGACCCCTGCAACGACAACGGATTCTGACAGACAAGATAACGAGGAGAGGACCACGACGAGCGATATGCGAATGCAGAGCGGAGGACACCGTACGTCAAACCCCTGTGACGAAAGACATCAGCTAACACAGAACGATCGACAACAACGGGAACTAAGGCGTGAAATACAGCACATGATTCTGCAAAGTCAGGAAGTATACGACAACCGGACTAGTACAGTTCCTATTTCACAGCCTGAAGAACAAGTAGACGACGTGGAACAATTTTCTCCACCAGAAGACGACGACGAAATGGAGGGAGTCCCCTCTGAAGAAGTTTGGACCATGCAGCCCACCGACGGAGAGGGTAATTTTACACTAGTTCGCCAAAGAAAACGTCTCAACGCTTCTCCTAAGCAGAACAACTCGCGGAAGCGACAACGTCCAGAAGAACTGAAAACTTCCAACCGTTATGCGGCTATTGTGATGGAAGATACTACGGATGCTCCAGAACGTATGGACCAGACGAGTGACGTCAATCTCGAAGCAGATAAAGAGGGGACAGATGGCTCTGGCCGTAACTTAGTACGCAAAGTCCCGCCCGTTACTATTTACCATACCAAGAACTACAAGGAACTCAACAAGGCGCTGAAAGCGATTATTCACGGCAGTCTTAAGGCCATCTACCAACGAGACAGGATCAAATATCACTTTGACTCCTATGAAGATCAACGGCGGGCCATCAATTTCTTTGTGTCGAATGACATTCACTTTTTTACACATCAGGCCGCAGAGGACAAGGACCTCAAAGTCGTTGTCAAACGTCTACCTGCCGAAGTTACGGAGGAAGAACTGAAAGATGTACTGATAGAGAAGGGTTTTCCTGTCATCAACGTCCACCAGTTTAAAAATCGAGACAACACGAAGGAATTACGACCTCACGATGCTTACTGTGTCACGTTGCCAGCCCAAAAGGAAAACTACAAGATTTACGACATCAAATACCATCTATATACTAAAGTCGTTATTGAAACCTACAACAGACATGAGGGACCTGTTCAATGTCGCCACTGCCAGCGATTCAAACATACGGCTAATTATTGCAGCTTGCCTGCTCGCTGCGTTCGATGTGGAGGGCAACACCGATCTTCAGCATGTACTCATCCCCGAGGGGCTCCGCCGAAATGTGCTAACAGTGAAAAGGACCATCCTGCCACATGGCGTGGCTGCCAGAAGTACCAGGAACTTCTCAGGAAATATAGACAACGGTGTTCCCCGCAGCACTCTCAACGGAGGACTCGTGTAATACGGAACTCCAACCTGACGCCACACCCTCCGCCCCACCGTCTGCAAACGCCACAAGAACAGCCGGCGGCGACACGGCAGCCAGTAACACAGCCTCCTCCTGAAGCACGCCCACCTCGACAGCACCGCCAGCATTATTCATACGCTCACGCAGAATCACCACGACAACCGGAAACCTACGTCTCACCAGCTCATTTGATGGAATCTATAGCTCCAGCGCTCTCTGATGTCGCGAAACTTCTCACCGCCGTGCAGCAACAACTAGTGGGGATACTTTCTTTTTTTAATCGAAAGTGTATTGAAGGCCTTTGGAACACCTTAAGAAGGATCGCCCCGGGACCACGAGAAACCTGAAAATCTGTATATGGAACGCCAACGGAATGAAACACGAGAAAACAGAATTCACTCAATATTTACAACGTCACAAAATCGACATCGCACTTGTATCGGAGACGCACCTTCGTCCAACAACTGAGCTGAGATTTCGTAACATGTACGTCTATAGAACGGACAGACAAGGCCAACGAGGAGGAGGGACCGCAGTTCTGCTTAAAAGGGAACTGCGGCACCATCATGAAACACTACCACACCTCCAACATCTGGAGGCAACAGCTGTAACGATTCGATCGGCGACAGGCAACATCACTTTCATTGCGGCGTACAACAGCCCCGGTAAAAACCTGGTGCCAGACGACCTAAGGAGTATCTTCACCAATTTTGACAAAATCTTCTTCGGAGGTGACCTTAACAGCAAGCACGTCGCGTGGAATTCCCGGCGTACGAACCCTCGTGGACGAACTTTGATTGCCATGGAAGAAGAACTGGGCATCACAGTCCATGGCCCACGAGAGCCGACACGGATTCCTTACGTCGATCGTCAAGAAGCAGACGTCCTAGATATTGCTATCATCAAAAATATTGAGACGAACCTCCAGCTCCGCACCGTCGACGATCTTTCGTCTGACCACCGTCCTGTTATCAGCATAGTGGAAAACGCAACGGCCAACCTTCCGCCCCCAACCTCACAAACTCTGAACTGGGGTCAATTTCGGACATATCTTGACAACAATATCTGCCCGACGCAGGACGTTTCAACATCGGAAGCCATCGACATCGCGGTACAAACTTTGACGCAGATGATAAAGGCAGCCAAACGGAGGGCAACTACTCACACGGTCTACACTGTAGTAGCTTTCGACAAGTTCCCGCCTCTACTCCAAGAACTGAAGATACAGAGAAACAGGAGTAGGCGACGTTGGCTCCGCTATAGAAACCCGATCGATCGACGAGAAACTCATGTCTTAACACGAGAACTGCACAGGAGAGCGGCCGAGTGGCGACAGCAGGTCTGGGTAGATAAGATGGATGAATTCTTACTTCGAACCAAGAACGAATGGCAGGTAGTCAAGAACATACGACACCAGCGGCCACCTAAACGAGCCATCAGAGGACCAGATGGCCTCCTCTATGACGTACTCGCCCAGGCGGAGCTGTATGCTACGACTTACCAAGAACAGATGTCTACACCAGAGACACCCGTGAACGACGTCCGCCTGCAAGAACAGGAAGCCGTCGTTACAGCAGAATGGACTGCTTTTCGTGCTGCGACTGTGCAGAGCCGCCCACAACTCACCACACTAGCAGAGATCCGTAAAATTATCCGGAAGACTCGGAATAATGCGCAGGGCAACGACTCCATAAGGAATGCAGATTTGAAACAGTTGCCCAGGAAGCCAACTGTGCTCCTTACCCGAATTCTCAACAGCTGCCTTCTGCAGGGATATTTTCCTACGGCATGGAAGACGGCTCGAGTAGTTCCAATACCCAAGCCAGGTAAAGACCCATCAGAACCCAACAGTTACCGGCCAATTAGCCTCTTGCCGACCCTTGGCAAGGTGCTCGAGAGAGTGGTGTTGAAGAGGCTCCATGACACGCTTACAGCGTATGATGTTATACGATCCGAACAATTCGGTTTCAAGGACAAGTTATCTGCCGAACTTCAACTTCTACGGATCACCGAACGGATACATGAAGGATACAACAAGCAGCACTTCACGATTGGTGTCTTCCTTGACATCGAAAAAGCTTACGATAAGGTTTGGCGGCCCAACCTTATCGTGAAACTGCATCGCACTACCCCTATTGTGGATTGTTACATTAGTCTCACAGACAGCTTTCTGCAGGACAGGAAACTGTATGTCCGAGTCGACAACAAAAACTCCGAAATGAAACTGATCTCCGCAGGAATTCCGCAGGGCTCTGTCATTTCGCCTCTACTTTTCAACTTATGTATAAATGACATCCCAACAGTCCCCCTTGTTACGGCGAGTTTTTATGCGGACGATACGGCTTTTCAGACAACTGGACGACACTTGGACCAGCTAATCGCTAGGATGCAACGGCAACTTGCTGTAATGGAACGCTGGGCGCCGCAAAATAAGATAACGATCAACCCGACGAAGACGGCAGCCGTTCTGTTCACACGGAGGAAACCAGTTCTAAACGACAGACTCCAAATAGCTGACCAATTTATCCCATGGTCAACGGGAGTGAAGTATCTCAGTGTCTACCTTGACAAAAAATTGCTCTTTACGCAGCATATTGACGACAAGAAGACGGCAGCCCAGAAGATAGCCAAGTGATTGATTCCGTTCATGAAGAGTAAGGATCTCAACCCTAAGACTAAACTCCAATTGTATAAGGCAACGGTGGAACCCACAATGTTGTATGGCTCCACCTCGTGGGGAACTACGTGCGTCTCCAACTATAACAAACTCCAAGCGCTGCAAAACATTTGCTATCGATGGATCACAGGAGCTCCATGGTGGACAAGAAACGTCGACATGGGCACCGTACTCCACGAGACCACTATACAAGAGAAGGTCCATGACAAGGCTCTACGAGTTTTTGACAAGATCGATGCCCTTAGGGACGAAGTTCGACAATTAGAATCGGTAGGAACGGTAAACCCCGCCAGATGGCACAAGTATCGAGTACCGAAGTCAATAACGTTTCACCCCCCATAAGCAATATGTCATAACACGAGGAAGCAGTCACAAATAACAGCCTTGACACATTTCACCCTCCACAGCAGATAGACATCACCAAAGACAGCAGGCTAAAGGACCCATTGCGTGCCCAAGCCTAACTGAAAGTGTAATAAATAAAGTGTTTTCCTTTTATCCTTACATCCCATCCTAGAAGACTAAGTCATCAAGGATGATCTCTTCAGTCCACACTACACACAATATTTATATATAAAAAAAAAGTTGTACAGCCGACTTTGCTAGCGATGGTTCACTGACAAATTACGCTCTCATATGCCGAAACGATAGTTAGCATAGCCTTCAGCTACGTCATTTGCTACGACCTAGCAAGGCGCCATTATCAGTTGCTATTGATATTATAAATAATGTACAGACAAGAGCTACTTTCCACATTAATGGATTAAAGTTAAGTATTCCACCATCTGCGTCCGTTTTTCTAAGTTCTAATTTCCGTATCCTGTTCCAGACCTCACGCCAGCCTGCGTCAGCTAAAACGCGTGCCTTTCGGCTTCCTCTAAATTTAGTGGGTTGGTCTCCTGCCATTCCACAACACATACGAATACTTATTTTTCCATTCGTAAGGTTTTCATCCACTTACTGGAGATCTGGAAAGACTTCCTAACGATTTTGTCTCAAACAAGTGTCCAGTATTGGTATTCTATCACAGAGTAGTCAAAATTCAGTACGTTAGCTATTCTATTTCACTTTGTTGGACCGTGTCCCTCAAATATGTTCTCCTCCTAACATACTGCATGGTAGGCATATATTACATACGTTGAGTTGACAGCATTGCGTCAATTACTGCTTGCAGAGCGAGCAGCAATTAGAGTTTGCGAGAGAGGTGCTACTGAGAATACTTGTTGCCTTTAGCATGTACGATTCTGACGTTACTATGAAAACATGTGAATAATAAACTGAGAATTGCACACATTCCTACAGCCATTCCATTTATAGTGTATGTTACATTGCCTATCACTATAACGCGGGATGTAAAACTAGAAAATATTAACTTATGATGCCATCACCAACCTCAGTTTTGACACGTGTTAGGTATTTGTGGTGTTTGTATCGTTAAAAATAACAGGAAGAGCAATCACATTAAACTGACACCAAACTCTTAGTTTCATCGTGATCAAATAAAGACTAAAATTTTGATAATCATATGATCATCAGATATTATAATTACGGTTCACAAAGATCTACTTTTTTGGCCATCAGTATTCTCAGCAATTGGATGCAACACGCCTAAGATATCCTCTCCTGCGCTAACTTCTTCACCTACATTTATTTGCTGGCTACATTTCATCTCATGTATGCTACAGTTTTTACTCTCTTATATCTCCGCATTTACAGAAAATTGTATGTGAATGTAAGTATGAACACTGAAGCAATGGAAGAAAGAGAGAGAGAGAGAGAGAGAGAGAGAGAGAGAGAGAGAGAGAGAGAGGAGGGGGAGAGAGAGAGAAAGAGAGAGAGAGAGAGAGAGACTATTCACTGGACCAGCCACTATGTCATAGAGTGAATGGGAACACTAAAGGGGTTTGGAAATAGGCCTAAGAACACGTTAGGAACCTATATAAAAGTTCGGTCAGATATAGAATTCCAGCCTCCTAACAAGCGGCTGGTACCTATTGTACTGCGTAAGGCTCAGCCACTGTATGTAGTGAACGTCTTTTCCGGCAGGCATTAAACACACGAAAAATAAACAGCATTACTACCCCACGGTTCACGAAAAAGCATCAGACATACATACAATCTGGATAATACTACACCTGCCGGCAACCCGAAGGCTGAACATCGTGTTGCCTTGAACGGAATAAAAATGCAACCATTTTAGCATGTTTTGCACCCTAAAATGATCCTTACATTTTTATCGAATATAATCAAATATCAATCCACTGAGTTTTAAATTGCCCACTGTAGCTCAAGTTCAGCAATTACTTTCCTGCGTAAGTGTCATTTAAACCCAGCATCCAATGTAGTTACATATTACGGATATCTACAGGGTGGCCAGAAGCATTCTGAAAAGTTGTGAGGGTGTGGTAGAGTAAGTTTTGCAGCGAAATAATTGTTACGAAAAGAATTCGCCAAGTTTCGCCGTTTTAGAGCCAATTACCGTTGAAGATAGCTAATCAGCCGCTGCAGACGCAAGTTTATGGCGCCCGCCAGATATAGTTTGTGACAGTTGTAATAGCAGAGATGACAGCGCACGAGACCGCTCAGCCTTTGGTTCGGGCTCGACTCCTCGTCCCATGCACAATTTTCCATCGCTCTCCTATTCGATTTAGTAAACCAAATGAAGAACATATTTGTCGGCACTGTATCGGCCGTCCACTTGAATTTACGCGCGCGACGTCCTGCAATGTTAATTAAGTCGAAAAGCGAACAACGTCTCGAATTCTTTCTTGACAGGTACGTCTTAGCACTACTTACCGTGCAACACCCTTACAGGCTTCTAAGACCATCGCGTACATGTGAAAGTATTTTCTTGAGTCTCCTAAGAATTTGCTGCCGATGTTGAATTTTAAATACGTAGAAATTACAGATGACAAGAAAATTAAAAATTTAACTCCATGGAGAGGTAATATTATTCATTCATGCATATAGACAGTTACTTGTTTTTCGCATAACGAAGAATGTTTAAACTTCACCCTCAGCGGTAATTCCTATTCGGATCGAGGAACATTTCATTTCCTGTTGCACTAGCAAACAGAGCGAGGGAGATACTACTATCTATAGGCCTCCTAATTTCTGTCATCTTATCATCGCGGTGCGAAAAGTGCGTTGGCGGGAATAGAATCGATCTGCAGTTGGTCTCAACTGCCGGTTTTCAAAATATCCGCAATAGTGCTTAGCGAAAAGGGCTTCGTGTTTTCTCCTTGGATTTTCATTTGAGTTCAGGAAGCATTTCAGCAACATTTGCATGCTGATCGAAACTAACAGTAACCAGTATTGTAGTAGCCGCCTCTGAAATGTCTTCCTTAGATCCTATCGGATGGGAATCCCAAACACCCTAGCAGTACTCAAGAACGGGTTGCACTAACGTTCTACACGTTATCGCCTTTAATAATGGTCTACACTTTACCATAATTCTACGAATAAAACCAAGTCGAACATTCGCCTTCCTGACTACTAATCCGACATGCTCAGTCCATTTCGTTTCGCACTGCAACGTAACGCGTCGCCGTTAAGAGGACATTACATGTCCTATGCCGCAAATGTTAAATTATCGTTTTTTGACACCCATTATCTTGGAAACGTTTTAAGACGCCAACTTACAATTTTCCATGATAGTTCAATGCACCTTTCTATATACACTGAACTGGAATTATTACTAAAATTGTACTTTGGTGCACGATTTTTTTTTCAAACTGTCAATTTTTTGACAGAATTTTGTAAATTAATGAATTAAAAGACAAAACAACTCAGGATATTGTAATTATTCTAGTTCCATATGTGTTGAATCTCGCACTTGGCATTCCGTGAAAATTTAATGTCTCTACCATCAGAACCGCTTTAGAAAACGGGTAACTTATTGCAAAAAATGTAGTTCGGAGATATTGAGGTTTAAAACTATTTTATTACAAATTCATATACAGACTTACATTTCTGTGTCTTTAATGCACTACAATTGCCCTGGCCCAAATTCTGTGTCTTTTTCAGTGTCACAACAGCCCAGTGCTTACCTCCTTCTTTTCTTTCTGGCTTATTTTGTCATTTGCTGAGCAACTGACTTTGCTCCTCGTACACGAAACTCATGCAGTTCCCACAGTCCTTTAACTGTGTTCTGTCCAAATCTTACCCCTAACTTCTCCAGAGCCGAAAGTCTTTCATAGTTTCCACCATTAAAAGTTATTACAGCATCAGACACGGCAAACTTTAGAGTCATAATGCCAACAAATACATTAAGAGGCACACGGCACCACACATTACTGAAGGACTCATTCACATTCTGGGTCTTCCTGTGTAAACACTTCTTTAGTAGCTCAGGATTTGCCAAATATCTGTAACCAGGTTTGATTGCCTCCATTGCCGCCAAAGGAAGAGAATGTTTATGTGGTAAATTCATGCAGGGTGCCAGAAAATTCTGCTTGCCTATATCTACACCGATTGCTTGGTAGAGGAGGACACAAAACATGACATGGTTTTTCATCGGTTGATATTCGATGAAAGAAAGTGCTCCACAGAGCGCTTTTCATCTCCTCTAAATTGTTACAGTTATCTGTAATGGCATTCCCGTAATATTCCTGTAATTCACCAATTACTTTGTCCGTTAGTCTTCCAGCGCATTTAATTGTCTTTCAACGAAAACCAGTATCAGAAACAAAGGACTGATTTGTTTAGTCGTAATGCCAATTTCTGAGACGTAGCAATAGGCACAAAACAAAGCAATTCACAGCCTTCCAGACTGTGTAGTTCCCAAGATATGAGTGCGCAACTGTGGCAGTATATGCGTAGCCGCGAAATTTGACAGTCAGACGTCAACATTGAAAATATTATTGCAAGGTCTCCCAACTGTCTGATTTTAATGTATTATACACCAAAATGTTCAAGGATTTTTTTCCCTATAAATCAACATTAATTTATATTTTTATACATTTGGAGTAAGCTCTCATACATCAAACCATATAGCAGTTGTCTAACTCATCTTGTGTCACCACACTACCACTCAAGGATGACACTCCCGTACAACAAAGCGTCATCAGCAAAGAGTAGTACTGTTGGTCACCCTATCTTCCAAACCATTTATGTAAATAGATGTTAATAGCGATCCTATGACGCTTTCCCATGCAACTCCGGATGATACCCTTGTCTCTGATGTATACTCGCTGTCGGGGAGCACGTATAGGGTTGGATTACTCATAAAGGTTTCTAGCCACTATCGTATCTGCTAACCCAGTCCGTATGCTTGGACCTCTGTCAACAGTCTTCAGTGAGGCACCGTGTTAAACGATTTCCGGAAATCTGCCCTGCATCAATGGTTTGTAGGATCTCGTATGAGAAAAGGGCATTCTCAGTTTCGTAAGAGCAATGCTTTCTAAGTCTGTGCTGATTTACGGACAGACGCGTTCCTGTCTGAAGGTCATTTATTGACTTCGAACTCAGTTTGTGTTGAAGAATTTTGCAGCAAACAAATTTTCTGGAGACTGCTCTACAATTGTTCGGGTCGGTTTTTTTACCTTTTTTGCATGCAGGAGTCACCTGCGCATTTTTCCAGTCGGTTGAGGCACTACCCTGGGAGAGAGAATTCGCGATAAATGCAAGTTAAGTAAAGGACCAATGACACAGAGCGTTCTCGGTAAAAACCGAACTGGGGCTGCGTCTGGCTCTGACAACTTATTTGTTCTCAACTCTTTCAGTTGCTTCTCTACTCCAGCGATGCTCAGTTCTGTGACCTTCAGGCAGAAGTCCTCGCTACAATGAAACAGCGATAGGTTTATACGACACTCTTACATGAATCATTTCTGAAACGTTATATTTACAGCTTCAGCTTCCCCTTTTCTGTTAACTGTTGCCACACCAGACTGGTCGAAGAATGACTGCGTGGAAACTGCCGACCTCCCGAGTGATTTTAATTATGACTGGAGTTCTCTTGGGTTCCTAGCAACGTCTTTCATTAAGGTATGACTCTGTAGTTGTGTGTTGTTGCACTGATGTTCTCGCAGTTGCACTGAATTCTACTAACCTTTGTCTGTCGGCATTTGCAGTTTATCTGTTTTTTTTCTGGCATAAATGCTCTCCTGCTCTTCTTAATAGGTTTATTAACTTTAGTAAACACAGTCGTTATTGTGGGGCTGCGGGTAATTTGGCAGATTGAAATGTTTTGCAGTTTTGTGTGGTTTCTATATGCCACAGCCTTTTGAAAGAGCCCAGAACTATAGGTGCGGAGAGCCAGAAAGCGGTGGAGAACGCACTACACAAACATTTCATTCCACAGGCTCACTTCTTAGCTCACTTCAACTGAAATAAACGGTTCTAACCCTCTAAAAATAACGCAAGGGTGTCAGGAACCATGACAGAAAATAAAATTACACCGTTCCTTAACGAAACAATATCAATGTTAATACGTACATTAAAAAGTATGAACATCATTATAGGTTGTCTCTCGTACTCAGCACTCGAAATAGTTAATGGAAGATTTCTACTGGTTGTTCCCATTTACGGAAAATGAATTACTAACCCTAGAAGTGGAGACTGATCAAGGACACTTGCCACGTGGTTTGCTATAACATAAAAGGGGCACAAAAAACGTAACACGGAGAACAATACGCGGGGTTTCCAGATAAATTCGTAATCCAAGTACTTTCACTTTTACATAGGTTACCAGGTATAAGTAATATATCATTCGACCGATAAACGATGATGTCAGCCATTTTAAAGCCACCCGAGGCTTAATAGGACGCGAATGGGTTTACAGCGGAGCGTAGTACATTCCCGTTTGACTGGTAACGATCTAATAACCTCCATCTGTAGACACACCGTTACTTATACAGGGTGTTACAAAAAGATACGTCCAAACTTTCAGGAAACTTTCCTCACACACGAAGAAAGAAAATATGTTATGTGGACACGTGTCCGGAATCGCTTACTTTCCATGTTAGAGCTCATTTTATTACTTGTCTTCAAATAACATTAATCATGGAATGGAAACACACAGTAACAGAACGTACCAGCGTGACTTCAAACACTTTGTTACAGGAAGTGTTCAAAATGTCCACCGTTAGCGAGGATTCATGCATCCACCCTCCGTCGCATGGAATCCCTGATGCGCTGATGAAGCCCTGGAGAATGGCGTATTGTATCACAGCCGTTCACAATACGAGCACGAAGGGTCTCTACATTTGGTACCAGGATTGCGTAGACAAGAGCTTTCAAATGGCCCCATAAATAAAAGTCAAGGGGGTTGAGGTCAGGAGGGCGTGGAGGCCATGGAATTGGTCCGCTTCTACCAATCCATCGGTCACCGAATCTGTTGTTGAGAAGCGTACGAACACTTCGACTGATATGTGCAGGAGCTCCATCGTGCATGAACCACATGTTGTGTCGTACTTGTAAAGGCACATGTTCTATCAGCACAGGTAGAGTATCCCGTATGAAATCGTGATAACGTGCTCCATTGAGCGTAGGTGGAAGCACATGGGGCCCAATCAAGACATTACCAACAATGCCTCGCCAAACGTTCACAGAAAATCTGTGTTGATGATGTGATTGCACAATTGCGTGCGGATTCTCGTCAGCCCACACATGTTGACTGTGAAAATTTACAATTTGAACATGTTGGAATGAAGCCTCATCCGTAAAGAGAACATTTGCACTGAATTGAGGATTGACACATTGTAGGATGAACCATTCGCAGAAGTGTACCCGTGGAGGCCAATCAGCTGCTGATAGTGCCTGCACACGCTGTACATGGTACGGAAACAACTGGTTCTCCCGTAGCACTCTCCATACAGTGCCGTGGTCAACGTTACCTTGTACAGCAGCAACTTCTCTGACGCTGACATTAGGGTTATCGTCAACTGCACGAAGAATTGCCTCGTCCATTGCAGTTGTCCTCGTCGTTCTAGGTCTTCCCCAGTCGTGAGTCATAGGCTGGAATGATCTGTGCTCCCTAAGACGCCGATCAATTACTTCGAACGTCTTCCTGTCGGGACACCTTCGTTCGGGAAATCTGTCTCGATACAAACGTATCGCGCCACGGCTATTGCCCCGTGTTAATCCATACATCAAATGGGCATCATCCAACTCCGCATTTGTAAACATTGCACTGACTGCAAAACCACGTTCGTGATGAACACTAACCTGTAGATGCTACGTACTGATGTGCTTGATGATAGTACTGTAGAGCAATGAGTCTAATGTCAACACAAGCATCGAAGGCAACATTACTTTCCTTCAATTGGGCCAACTGGCGGTATATCGAGAAAGTACAGTACATACTGACGAAACTAAAATGAGCTCTATCATGGAAATTAAGCGTTTCCGGACACATGTCCACATAACATCTTTTCTTTATTTGTGTGTGAGGGATGTTCCCTGAAAGTTGGCCGTACCTTTTTGTAACACCCTGTATAAGTAACACTCTGTAAATCCTCAGTGTGGTCGGCGAAGTGAACGCTTGCCCAACAATTGCTTCTAGCTTTGGAAGCAGTGCCCAACCAGCACCATTTATTACTACAAAGTTCTTTATATCATTGTTAATTAAAAACTAGTAACGAGCTCAATTTATCTGTTAGTACCTCTGTACTTTATTTACCCTCTACAATATCGTTAGCCGGATAACTCTAAATTTTCAACTCCACAATTTTCCCTACGGATACAATGGTAGATGGTGGCCTCTGAACTATCTCTGTTTATATTTTCTACCTTTTCAGTTTACAGTTGAGCCGTGTGCGGCTCGTGTTGATACCGTTGATACCTTGGCATCCTGTTATAGCGATAATGGCATCTCGTTTTCTTAGTGTGTTTACTGGCGCCACTACGTTTGCTTGCCTTGTCTGTCCGTGAGTGGCAGTAGCAGCGGTTATCGATAGCCAGTACTGGACAGCTAGTACTCGCCCGACCGCTGGCGACACTCATGCACTGTCGGACGGAAGGATGTGGTCGCGAGAGTGCACGAATACGTCAAGGACTGGATTCACCGAGTTCTAGTTGAATGGACAGTGATACAAGAGTACTGCAACTTTCGCCTGTGTGTGTGTGTGTGTGTGTGTGTGTGTGTGTGTGTGTGTGTGTCTGCCCGTAGAAGTGACCTCACCGCTTACACAGCTGTAGTCACCTTCCTCAGGTCGATCCCGGGAGCACTGTCTGTGGATCACTCCGTCTTACTTGGACAAGTTGTCATAATTGTTTAAAATTTACCCTAACGTTTTTACATGTTATTACCTTTCCCACTTATAAATCCGGCCTTCAGCCGTTAATTGTTTGTAACACTGCTTGTGGCCTTCAGCTGACAAAATTATTTTCAATTTTCTCTTAAGAAGGCCTGGAGCCGTTACTATAGCCTGTTACAGTTCGATAAGATTGTTTTAAAAAGGTTTTTGGTATTTTCACATCCAAATGCCTTCCTTACTTGTAATTCAGGCCTTCAGCAGTTTTGTATTTTTGAAATTGCTTCTGGTCTTCAGCCAACGAATAATTTTGAACCTTCTTAATCAAGCCTTCAGCCGTTGATTGTGTGTAACATTGTTTGTGGGCTTCATCCGACAGTAACTTGCATTTCTTCTAATAAGACTTTCAGCCGCTAGTTGTTTGAAAATAAAGTTTATGTGTTTTCTGTGCAACCAACGGTAACTGATTAGGCCCTGTCCACACCTTTCTTGCTTTCCCTAAGTCCCGCGTTTCAAGAATTGTCTTGAAACTTGTTACAGTTGCATTTTTGCATGTAATGAAAATAGTGCTGCCATGTTGGCTTTATAGCCTAATAACAAAGATTAGCTAATTTAGAACACCTTGGGTTGATGGGTGACTTGCTTCCGCCAGTGGTACAGATAGCCATACATCAGTTGTAACAACATCGGAAAGGCAGCTGTTGTGAGGCCAGACAAAAATGTGGTTCCTGAAAGCGGGCAGCAGCCTTTTTAGTACTAGCAGAGGCAACATTCTGGATGTGTCACTGATCTGGCCTTATAACATTAACCATATGGCCATGCTGGAACGGCTGAAAGCAATGGGAAACTATACCCATAGTTTTTTTTTGGATGGCATGCAGTTCTACTGTAGGGTTAAGTGATGATCACATCCTGTTCGGTAAAATATTCAGGAAACACGATAGTCCCCCATTCGGATATCCAGGAGGGGACTACTCAGGAGGAAGTTATTTGGAGGAAGAAGCTAGATATAGTGGGAGTTAGTGAAACTGGGTGGCAGGAGGAACAGGAATGCAGGGTTATAAATACTACATGAAACGGGTGGAACGCAGGAGTAAGTTCAGTAATGAATGAGAAAACAGGAATGCGGGTAAGCTACTATGAGAAGCATAATGAACGCATTATCTTTGTCAAGATAGACACAAAGCCATCACCCGCAACAATAGTACAAGTGTATATATCAGCTAGCTCTACAGATGATTAACAGACCGACGAGATAAAAGAAATTATTCGAATAGTTAAGGGACACGAAAATTTTATTGTGGTGAGGGAATTGAATTGTATAGAAGGAGAAAGAAGAGAAGGAAAAATTGTAGGAGAATATGAGCTAGAGGGAAGGAACGAAAGGTGAAGCCGCTTCGTAGAATTTTGCACAGATCATAATTTAAACTTCGCTAGCACTTCGTTTAAAAACCCTGAAAGAAGGTCGGATACGTTGGAGAGACCTGGAACCATCACAAGGTTTCAGGCTGACTATATAATGGCACGACAGTGATTTCGGAACCAGATTTTAAACTGGAAGACATTTCCAGGGGCAGGTGTGCACTTTGACAACAATTTCTTTGTTATGTATTGTAGATTAAAATTAAAGCAAATTGCGGAAACGTCGGTTATTAAGAAGGTGAGACCTTGATAAGTTGAAAGAACCACAGGTTGCCGAGTGTTTCAGAGGTAGTATTAGACAACGATTGACTAGAACACGGGACAGGAATACCATAGAAGGCGGATGGATAGCTTTGAGAGAAGAAATAGTGAAAGCAACAGATGAGCAAATAGGTAATGAACCTAGTAGAAATCCTTGAATAAAACACGAGACATTGCATTTTACTGATGGAAAGAGAAAACAAAAAAAATTCAGTAAATTAAGCAGGCGAAAGTGAAAACGGAGGTTGTCAGTAAGTGCAATATGGTTAAGCGAGAATAGATAGTGGACAAATATAAGGTTTTACAAAGTTATATCACAAGGAGAAAGACAGATACAGCCTACAAGAAAAATAAAGAGGACTTCTGAGAAAACAGAACCAGCTGCATGAGTGTCGGAAGCTCAGATGGAAAATTAGTCTTAAACAAAAAATGGATTGCTGAAAGGATGTGTTGACAGGGTCTATACAGGGAGATGGACTTCAAGGCAAACAAATGGAAAAGGACGTAGATGAAGATGAGATAGGAGATGTAACACTACGAGAAGAATTTGACAGAGCACTGAAAGACGTAAGCTGAAACAAGGCCTTGGGAGTAGGCGACATTCCGTCAGAACTATTGATAGTCTTGGGAGACCCAGCCATGACAAAACTGTTCCATTTGGTGTGCAAGATATATAAGACAGAGGGAATACCCTAAGACTTCAATAAGAATATAAGACTTCAAATCCCATAGAAAGCAGCAGTGAATATTACCGAACAACAATGAAGAGCGAAGAAATTGGTACACCTGACTAATATCGTCTAGGTTCCCCGCGAGCACGCAGAAGCGCCTCAACACAACGTGACAAGGGCTCGACTAATGTCTGGAGCAGAGCTGGAGGGAACTGACACCTTGACTCTTGAAGGGCTATCCATACATCCGTAAGAGTACGAAGGGGTGGAGATGGAGCTCTCTTCTAAACAGCACGTCGCAAGGCCTCCCAGATATTCTCAATAATGTTCACGTCTGGGGAGTTTGGTGGCCAGCGAAAGTGTTTAAACTCAGAATAGTGTCCCTGGAGCCACTCTGTAGCAATTCCCTACGTGTGAGGTGTCTCACTGTCCTGCTGGAATTGCTCAATTCAGTTGAAATGCACAATGGTCATAAATGGATGCAGGTGATCAGACAGGATGCTTACTTACGTGTCACCTGTCTGAGTCGTGTCTAGTCTTTACAGGGATCCTAAATAGCTCCAGTTGCTCACGCCCCACACCATTACAGAGCCTCCACCAACTTGAACAGTCCCCTGCTGACACGCAGGGTCTATGGGTTCATGAGGGTCTCTCCATACCCTTACACGTCCATCCGCTCGATTCAATTTGAATCGAGACTCTCAGACCAGGCAGCATGTTTCGAGTCACCAACAGTCCAATGTCGGTATTGACGGGCCCAGGCGAGGCCTAAAACTATATGTCGTGTTGACATCAATTACACAAGAGTGGGCCTTCAGCTCCGAAAGCCGATATCGATTTGTCGTTGAATGGTTCGCACCTTGACACTCGATGAAGGCCCGGCGTTGAAACTAGTAACAATTTGCAAAATGGTACCACATCTGTCACGTTAAACGATTCTCTCCAGTCGTCGTTTGGCCCGTTCTTGCAGGATCTTTTCCTATCGCAGTGACGTCGGAAATTTGATGTTTTACCGGATTCCTGATATTCATGGTACACTCGTGAAATGGTCGTATGGGGAAATCTACATGTGCACCCTGGGCAACGTCGAATCAACCAGCAACACACCTTCTTCTTTCATGCAAATCATATAACTCAACATATAGTTTCACAACAATACACGTATCACTCACTGAGGGACAGAAGTAAAATAAATGTAAATGTCGTGTGACTAGGGCCTCCCGTCGGATAGACCGTTCGCCGGGTGCAAGTCTTTCGGTTTGACGCCACTTCAGTGACTTGCGCGCCGATGGGGATAAAATGATGATGGTTAGGATAAAACAACACCCAGTCCCTGAGCGGAGAAAATCTCCGATCCGGCCGGCAACCGAACCCGGGCCCTTAGGATTGACATTCTGTCACGCTGACCACTTTTTTTTTTTTTTCGTTGTTGATCGTTGTGTTTGGTAGTTGCGGACGTCATATGACATCAGTTCAAGTTAGTTTGTTGATCCTTCGACTCAGTTTCTTTACTACAGAGGCCAACCAGCTCTCTGACCGAATACGCTGAGCCACAGTGCCGGCACCACTCAGCTACCAGCGGCGGACAGGTTACAGAAGTCAGAGGATAGCGACGTGCGCACATACAGGTGGTGGTAGTATGGCGCCGTTTGTAATCAGGTGATTCATGTGAAAAGTTTTCCGACGTGATTATGGACGTACGACGGGAATTAACAGACTGAACACGGCATGGTATTTTCAGATAGACGCATGGAACATTTCATTTCGGAAATCGGTAGGGAATTCAATATTCCGAGATCCACGGTGCCAAGATCGTGCCTAGAAAACCAAAACTCTCACTAAGGACAAAGCAGTGTCATTTAAACCCAGCATCCAATGTAGTTACATATTACGGATATCTACAGGGTGGCCAGAAGCATTCTGAAAAGTTGTGAGGTTGTGGTAGAGTAAGTTTTGCAGCGAAATAATTGTTACGAAAAGAATTCGCCAAGTTTCGCCGTTTTAGAGCCAATTACCGTTGAAGATAGCTAATCAGCCGCTGCAGAAGCAAGTTTATGGTGCCCGCCAGATATAGTTTGTGACAGTTGTAATAGCAGAGATGACAGCGCCCGAGACCGCTCAGCCTTTGGTTCGGGCTCGACTCCTCGTCCCATGCACAATTTTCCATCGCTCTCCTAATCGATTTAGTAAACCAAATGAAGAACATACACTCCTGGAAATTGAAATAAGAACACCGTGAATTCATTGTCCCAGGAAGGGGAAACTTTATTGACACTTTCCTGGGGTCAGATACATCACATGATCACACTGACAGAACCACAGGCACATAGACACAGGCAACAGAGCATGCACAATGTCGGCACTAGTACAGTGTATATCCACCTTTCGCAGCAATGCAGGGTGCTATTCTCCCATGGAGACGATCGTAGAGATGCTGGATGTAGTCCTGTGGAACGGCTTGCCATGCCATTTCCACTTGGCGCCTCAGTTGGACCAGCGTTCGTGCTGGACGTGCAGACCGCGTGAGACGACGCTTCATCCAGTCCCAAACATGGTCAATGGGGGACAGATTCGGAGATCTTGCTGGCCAGGGTAGTTGACTTACACCTTCTAGAGCACGTTGGGTGGCACGGGATACATGCGGACGTGCATTGTCCTGTTGGAACAGCAAGTTCCCTTGCCGGTCTAGGAATGGTAGAACGATGGGTTCGATGACGGTTTGGATGCTCCGTGCGCTATTCAGTGTCCCCTCGACGATCACCAGTGGTGTACGGCCAGTGTAGGAGATCGCTCCCCACACCATGATGCCGGGTGTTGGCCCTGTGTGCCTCGGTCGTATGCAGTCCTGATTGTGGCGCTCACCTGCACGGCGCCAAACACGTATACGACCGTCATTGGTACCAAGGCAGAAGCGACTCTCATCGCTGAAGACGACACGTCTCCATTCCTCCCTCCATTCACGCCTGTCGCGACACCACTAGAGGCGGGCTGCACGATGCTGGGGCGTGAGCGGAAGACGGCCTAACGGTGTGCGGGACCGTAGCCCAGCTTCATGGAGACGGTTGCGAATGGTCCTCGCCGATACCCCAGGAGCAACAGTGTCCCTAATTTGCTGGGAAGTGGCGGTGCGGTCCCCTACGGCACTGTGTAGGATCCTACGGTCTTGGCGTGCATCCGTGCGTCGCTGCGGTCCGGTCCCAGGTCGACGGGCACGTGCACCTTCCGCCGACCACTGTCGACATCATCGATGTACTGTGGAGACCTCACGCCCCACGTGTTGAGCAATTCGGCGGTACGTCCACCCGGCCTCCCGCATGCCCACTATACGCCCTCGCTCAAAGTCCGTCAACTGCACATACGATTCACGTCCACGCTGTCGCGGCATGCTACCAGTGTTAAAGACTGCGATGGAGCTCCGTATGCCACGGCAAACTGGCTGACACTGACGGCGGCGGTGCACAAATGCTGCGCAGCTAGCGCCATTCGACGGCCAACACCGCGGTTCCTGGTGTGTCCGCTGTGCCGTGCGTGTGATCATTGCTTGTACAGCCCTCTCGCAGTGTCCGGAGCAAGTATGGTGGGTCTGACACACCGGTGTCAATGTGTTCTTTTTTCAATTTCCAGGAGTGTATTTGTCGGCACTGTATCGGCCGTCCACTTGAATTTGCGCGCGCGACGTCCTGCAATGTTAATTAAGTCGAAAAGCGAACAACGTCTCGAATTTTTTCTCGACAGGTACGTCTTAGCACTACTTACCGTGCAACACCCTTACAGGCTTCTAAGACCATCGCGTACATGTGAAAGTATTTTCTTGAGTCTCCTAAGAATTTGCTGCCGATGTTGAATTTTAAATACGTAGAAATTACAGATGACAAGAAAATAAAAAATTTAACTCCATGGAGAGGTAATATTATTCATTCGTGCATATAGACAGTTACTTGTTTTTCGCATAACGAAGAATGTTTAAACTTCACGCTCAGCGGTAATTCCTATTCGGATCGAGGAATATTTCATTTCCTGTTGCACTAGCAAACAGAGCGAGGGAGATACTACTATCTATAGGCCTCCTAATTTCTGTCATCTTATCATCGCGGTGCGAAAAGTGCGTTGGCGGGAATAGAATCGATCTGCAGTTGGTCTCAACTGCCGGTTTTCAAAATATCCGCAATAGTGCTTAGCGAAAAGGGCTTCGTGTTTTCTCCTTGGATTTTCATTTGAGTTCAGGAAGCATTTCAGCAACATTTGCATGCTGATCGAAACTAACAGTAACCAGTATTGTAGTAGCCGCCTCTGAAATGTCTTCCTTAGATCCTATCGGATGGGAATCCCAAACACCCTAGCAGTACTCAAGAACGGGTTGCACTAACGTTCTACACGTTATCGCCTTTAATAATGGTCTACACTTTACCATAATTCTACGAATAAAACCAAGTCGAACATTCGCCTTCCCGACTACTAATCCGACATGCTCAGTCCATTTCGTTTCGCACTGCAACGTAACGCGTCGCCGTTAAGAGGACATTACATGTCCTATGCCGCAAATGTTAAATTATCGTTTTTTGACACCCATTATCTTGGAAACGTTTTAAGACGCCAACTTACAATTTTCCATGATAGTTCAATGCACCTTTCTATATACACTGAACTGGAATTATTACTAAAATTGTACTGTGGTGCATGATTTTTTTTTCAAACTGTCAATTTTTTGACAGAATTTTGTAAATTAATGAATTAAAAGACAAAACAACTCAGGATATTGTAATTATTCTAGTTCCATATGTGTTGAATCTCGCACTTGGCATTCCGTGAAAATTTAATGTCTCTACCATCAGAACCGCTTTAGAAAACGGGTAACTTATTGCAAAAAATGTAGTTCGGAGATATTGAGGTTTAAAACTATTTTATTACAAATTCATATACAGACTTACATTTCTGTGTCTTTAATGCACTACAATTGCCCTGGCCCAAATTCTGTGTCTTTTTCAGTGTCACAACAGCCCAGTGCTTACCTCCTTCTTTTCTTTCTTGCTTATTTTGTCATTTGCTGAGCAACTGACTTTGCTCCTCGTACACGAAACTCATGCAGTTCCCACAGTCCTTTAACTGTGTTCTGTCCAAATCTTACCCCTAACTTCTCCAGAGCCGAAAGTCTTTCATAGTTTCCACCATTAAAAGTTATTACAGCATCAGACACGGCAAACTTTAGAGTCATAATGCCAACAAATACATTAAGAGGCACACGGCACCACACATTACTGAAGGACTCATTCACATTCTGGGTCTTCCTGTGTAAACACTTCTTTAGTAGCTCAGGATTTGCCAAATATCTGTAACCAGGTTTGATTGCCTCCATTGCCGCCAAAGGAAGAGAATGTTTATGTGGTAAATTCATGCAGGGTGCCAGAAAATTCTGCTTGCCTATATCTACACCGATTGCTTGGTAGAGGAGGACACAAAACATGACATGGTTTTTCATCGGTTGATATTCGATGA
This sequence comes from Schistocerca piceifrons, assembly GCF_021461385.2. Classification (NCBI taxonomy): domain Eukaryota; kingdom Metazoa; phylum Arthropoda; class Insecta; order Orthoptera; family Acrididae; genus Schistocerca; species Schistocerca piceifrons. The sequence continues at coordinate 182,495,169 of NC_060143.1, read as the reverse complement.
AAGAAAGTGCTCCACAGAGCGCTTTTCATCTCCTCTAAATTGTTACAGTTATCTGTAATGGCATTCCCGTAATATTCCTGTAATTCACCAATTACTTTGTCCGTTAGTCTTCCAGCGCATTTAATTGTCTTTCAACGAAAACCAGTATCAGAAACAAAGGACTGATTTGTTTAGTCGTAATGCCAATTTCTGAGACGTAGCAATAGGCACAAAACAAAGCAATTCACAGCCTTCCAGACTGTGTAGTTCCCAAGATATGAGTGCGCAACTGTGGCAGTATATGCGTAGCCGCGAAATTTGACAGTCAGACGTCAACATTGAAAATATTATTGCAAGGTCTCCCAACTGTCTGATTTTAATGTATTATACACCAAAATGTTCAAGGATTTTTTTCCCTATAAATCAACATTAATTTATATTTTTATACATTTGGAGTAAGCTCTCATACATCAAACCATATAGCAGTTGTCTAACTCATCTTGTGTCACCACACTACCACTCAAGGATGACACTCCCGTACAACAAAGCGTCATCAGCAAAGAGTGGTACTGTTGGTCACCCTATCTTCCAAACCATTTATGTAAATAGATGTTAATAGCGATCCTATGACGCTTTCCCATGCAACTCCGGATGATACCCTTGTCTCTGATGTATACTCGCTGTCGGGGAGCACGTATAGGGTTGGATTACTCAAAAAGGTTTCTAGCCACTATCGTATCTGCTAACCCAGTCCGTATGCTTGGACCTCTGTCAACAGTCTTCAGTGAGGCACCGTGTTAAACGATTTCCGGAAATCTGCCCTGCATCAATGGTTTGTAGGATCTCGTATGAGAAAAGGGCATTCTCAGTTTCGTAAGAGCAATGCTTTCTAAGTCTGTGCTAATTTACGGACAGACGCGTTCCTGTCGGAAGGTCATTTATTGACTTCGAACTCAGTTTGTGTTGAAGAATTTTGCAGCAAACAAATTTTCTGGATATTGCTCTACAATTGTTCGGGTCGGTTTTTTTACCTTTTTTGCATGCAGGAGTCACCTGCGCATTTTTCCAGTCGGTTGAGGCACTACCCTGGGAGAGAGAATTCGCGATAAATGCAAGTTAAGTAAAGGACCAATGCCACAGAGCGTTCTCGGTATAAACCGAACTGGGGCTGCGTCTGGCTCTGACAACTTATTTGTTCTCAACTCTTTCAGTTGCTTCTCTACTCCAGCGATGCTCAGTTCTGTGACCTTCAGGCAGAAGTCCTCGCTACAATGAAACAGCGATAGGTTTGTACGACACTCTTACATGAATCATTTCTGAAACGTTATATTTAGAGCTTCAGCTTCCCTTTTTCTGTTAACTGTTGCCACACCAGACTGGTCGAAGAGTGACTGCGTGGAAACTGTCGACCTCCCGAGTGATTTTAATCATGACTGGAGTTCTCTTGGGTTCCTAGCAACGTCTTTCATTAAGGTATGACTCTGTAGTTGTGTGTTGTTGCACTGATGTTCTCGCAGTTGCACTGAATTCTACTAACCTTTTTTCTGTCGGCATTTGCAGTTTATCTGTTTTTTTTTCTGGCATAAATGCTCTCCTGCTCTTCTTAATAGCTTTATTAACCTTAGTAAACACAGTCGTTATTGTGGGGCTGCGGGTAATTTGGCAGATTGAAATGTTTTGCAGTTTTGTGTGGTTTCTATATGCCACAGCCTTTTGAAAGAGCCCAGAACTATAGGTGGGGAGAGCCAGAAAGCGGTGGAGAACGCACTACAGAAACATTTCATTCCACAGGCTCACTTCTTAGCTCACTTCAACTGAAATAAACGGTTCTAACCCTCTAAAAATAACGCAAGGGTGTCAGGAACCATGACAGAAAATAAAATTACACCGTCCTTTAACGAAACAATATCAATGTTAATACGTACATTAAAAAGTATGAACATCATTATAGGTAGTCTCACGTACTCAGCACTCGAAATAGTTAATGGAAGATTTGTACTGGTTGTTCCCATTTACGGAAAATGAATTACTAACCCTAGAAGTGGAGACTGATCAAGGACACTTGCCATGGTTTGCTATAACATAAAAGGGGCACAAAAAACGTAACACGGAGAACAATACGCGGGGTTTCCAGATAAATTCGTAATCCAAGTACTTTCACTTTTACATAGGTTACCAGGTATAAGTAATATATCATTCGACCGATAAACGATGATGTCAGCCATTTTAAAGCCACCCGAGGCTTAATAGGACGCGAATGGGTTTACAGCGGAGCGTAGTACATTCCCGTTTGACTGATAACGATCTAATAACCTCCATCTGTAGACACACCGTTACTTATACAGGGTGTTACAAAAAGGTACGGCCAAACTTTCAGGAAACATTCCTCACACACAAAGAAAGAAAATATGTTATGTGGACACGTGTCCGGAATCGCTTACTTTCCATGTTAGAGCTCAATTTATTACTTGTCTTCAAATAACATTAATCATGGAATGGAAACACACAGTAACAGAACGTACCAGCGTGACTTCAAACATTTTGTTACAGGAAGTGTTCAAAATGTCCACCGTTAGCGAGGATTCATGCATCCACCCTCCGTCGCATGGAATCCCTGATGCGCTGATGAAGCCCTGGAGAATGGCGTATTGTATCACAGCCGTTCACAATACGAACACGAAGAGTCTCTACATTTGGTACCAGGGTTGCGTAGACAAGAGCTTTCAAATGGCCCCATAAATAAAAGTCAAGGGGGTTGAGGTCAGGAGGGCGTGGAGGCCATGGGATTGGTCCGCTTCTACCAATCCATCGGTCACCGAATCTGTTGTTGAGAAGCGTACGAACACTTCGACTGATATGTGCAGGAGCTCCATCGTGCATGAACCACATGTTGTGTCGTACTTGTAAAGGCACATGTTCTATCAGCACAGGTAGAGTATCCCGTATGAAATCGTGATAACGTGCTCCATTGAGCGTAGGTGGAAGCACATGGGGCCCAATCAAGACATTACCAACAATGCCTCGCCAAACGTTCACAGAAAATCTGTGTTGAGCTAGCTCTACAGATGATTAACAGACCGACGAGATAAAAGAAATTATTCGAATAGTTAAGGGACACGAAAATTTTATTGTGGTGAGGGAATTGAATTGTATAGAAGGAGAAAGAAGAGAAGGAAAAATTGTAGGAGAATATGAGCTAGAGGGAAGGAATGAAAGGTGAAGCCGCTTCGTAGAATTTTGCACAGTTCATAATTTAAACGTCGCTAGCACTTCGTTTAAAAACCCTGAAAGAAGGTCGGATACGTTGGAGAGACCTGGAACCATCACAAGGTTTCAGGCTGACTATATAATGGCACGACAGTGATTTCGGAACCAGATTTTAAACTGGAAGACATTTCCAGGGGCAGGTGTGCACTTTGATAACATTTTCTTTGTTATGTATTGTAGATTAAAATTAAAGCAAATTGCGGAAACGTCGGTTATTGAGAAGGTGAGACCTTGATAAGTTGAAAGAACCACAGGTTGCCGAGTGTTTCAGAGGTAGTATTAGACAACGATTGACTAGAACACGGGAAAGGAATACCATAGAAGGCGGATGGATAGCTTTGAGAGAAGAAATAGTGAAAGCAACAGATGAGCAAATAGGTAATGAACCTAGTAGAAATCCTTGAATAAAACACGAGACATTGCATTTTACTGATGGAAAGAGAAAACAAAAAAAATCCAGTAAATTAAGCAGGCGAAAGTGAAAACGGAGGTTGTCAGTAAGTGCAATATGGTTTAGCGAGAATAGATAGTGGACAAATATAAGGTTTTACAAAGTTATATCACAAGGAGAAAGACAGATACAGCCTACAAGAAAAATAAAGAGGACTTCTGAGAAAACAGAACCAGCTGCATTAGTGTCGGAAGCTCAGATGGAAAATTAGTCTTAAACAAAAATGGATTGCTGAAAGGATGTGTTGACAGGGTCTATACAGGGAGATGGACTTCAAGGCAAACAAATGGAAAAGGACGTAGATGAAGATGAGATAGGAGATGTAACACTACGAGAAGAATTTGACAGAGCACTGAAAGACGTAAGCTGAAACAAGGCCTTGGGAGAAGACGACATTCCGTCAGAACTATTGATAGTCTTGGGAGACCCAGCCATGACAAAACTGTTCCATTTGGTGTGCAAGATATATAAGACAGAGGGAATACCCTAGGACTTCAATAAGAATGTAAGACTTCAAATCCCATAGAAAGCAGCAGTGAATATTACCGAACAACAATGAAGAGCGAAGAAATTGGTAGACCTGACTAATATCGTCTAGGTTCCCCGCGAGCACGCAGAAGCGCCTCAACACGACGTGACAAGGGCTCGACTAATGTCTGGAGCAGAGCTGGAGGGAACTGACACCTTGACTCTTGAAGGGCTATCCATACATCCGTAAGAGTACGAAGGGGTGGAGATGGAGCTCTCTTCTAAGCAGCACGTTGCAAGGCCTCCCAGATATTCTCAATAATGTTCACGTCTCGGGAGTTTGGTGGCCAGCGAAAGTGTTTAAACTCAGAAGAGTGTCCCTGGAGCCACTCTGTAGCAATTCCCTACGTGTGAGGTGTCTCACTGTCCTGCTGTAATTGCTCAATTCAGTTGAAATGCACAATGGTCATAAATGGATGCAGGTGACCAGACAGGATGCTTACTTACGTGCCACCTGTCTGAGTCGTATCTAGTCTTTACAGGGATCCTAAATAGCTCCAGTTGCTCACGCCCCACACCATTACAGAGCCTCCACCAACTTGAACAGTCTCCTGCTGACACGCAGGGTCTATGGGTTCATGAGGGTCTCTCCATACCCTTACACGTCCATCCGCTCGATTCAATTTGAATCGAGACTCTCAGACCAGGCAACATGTTTCCAGTCATCAACAGTCCAATGTCGGTATTGACGGGCCCAGGCGAGGCCTAAAACTATATGTCGTGTTGACATCAATTACACAAGAGTGGGCCTTCAGCTCCGGAAGCCGATATCGATTTGTCGTTGAATCGTTCGCACCTTGACACTCGTTGAAGGCCGGCGTTGAAACTAGTAACAATTTGCAGAATGGTACCACATCTGTCACGTTAAACGATTCTCTCCAGTCGTCGTTTGGCCCGTTCTTGCAGGATCTTTTCCTATCGCAGTGACGTCGGAAATTTGATGTTTTACCGGATTCCTGATATTCATGGTACAGTCTTGAAATGGTCGTATGGGGAAATCTATATGTGCACCCTGGGCAACGTCGAATCAACCAGCAACACACCTTCTTCTTTCATGCAAATCATAAAACTCAACATATAGTTTCACAACAATACACGTATCACTCACTGAGGGACAGAAGTAAAATAAATGTAAATGTCGTGTGACTAGGGCCTCCCGTCGGATAGACCGTTCGCCGGGTGCAAGTCTTTCGGTTTGACGCCACTTCAGTGACTTGCGCGTCGATGGAGATAAAATGATGATGGTTAGGATAAAACAACACCCAGTCCCTGAGCGGAGAAAATCTCCGATCCAGCCGGCAACCGAACCCGGGCCCTTAGGATTGACATTCTGTCACGCTGACCACTTTTTTTTTTTTTTTTCGTTGTTGATCGTTGTGTTTGGTAGTTGCGGACGTCATATGACATCAGTTCAAGTTAGTTTGTTGATCCTTCGACTCAGTTTCTTTACTACAGAGGCCAACCAGCTCTCTGACCGAATACGCTGAGCCACAGTGCCGGCACCACTCAGCTACCAGCGGCGGACAGGTTACAGAAGTCAGAGGATAGCGACGTGCGCACATACAGGTGGTGGTAGTATGGCGCCGTTTGTAATCAGGTGATTCATGTGAAAAGTTTTCCGACGTGATTATGGACTTACGACGGGAATTAACAGACTGAACACGGCATGGTATTTTCAGATAGACGCATGGAACATTTCATTTCGGAAATCGGTAGGGAATTCAATATTCCGAGATCCACGGTGCCAAGATCGTGCCTAGAAAACCAAAACTCTCACTAAGGACAAAGCAGTGGCCGACAGCTTTCACATAACGAGCGAGAACAGCGGCATTAAAAGATAAACAATACTACGTTAAATAATCGCAGAAATAAATGTGGGACATACGACGACCCATTCGTTAGGACAGTGCGGTGAAATTTGGCATTAATGGGCTATGGCAGCAAACGACCTACGTTAGTGTCTTTGCTAACAGTACGACATCGTCTGCAGCATGTCTCCTGGTCTCGTGACGATATCTGTTGAAACCTACACGACTGCTAAACCGTGGAACCGTGGACTGGTAAGTTGAGTCCCAATTTCAGTTCGTAAGAGCTGATGGTAGGGTCCGAATGTGGCGCAGACCCCAAAAAGCCATGGACCCAGCTTATCAACAACAACAAAAAGATAAAAGAGTAAAAAAATTGAAAAAACAAAGCATATATAATAAAAATTAGTATATTTTGGTTTAGGACTCTGTGTGAGGTTGGCTTTCGTTTCTACGTTGCAACATTTTCTGAGCTGATGTTTACTTGCTTGTATATGCTATTCTGGTTTTTATCTGTTAATATAACAATATTCTAGCTCAGTAATATGTCCTAGGTAACGCATTTTTCGGCAATTACGATGTTTTGTAATACACAAAATTTCGCAGGTGTGGCTTTACGTGGTGCACTGATGTCATTAAATGGTTTTCTAAGGCTTAACCTGATTTATTTTCCGTAGTTAAGGTATATTTTAGATTACAAAGGTCGCCAATGTGGCATTTCTTGACGTACGGTATTACGTTTGTGTAATTGGAATTTCACGATCTAGCTCACTAATGTACTTGCAACCAAAGATTGTAATGTACGTCTTAGTAAATTCATGCAGCAATTGCTAGCATGTACTACAGTGTTATCTTAGATGTGGCATTGACTTTGACTATATCCTTGACTGTTTGACCCACTTACATCTGTCAGTGTGTCACTAGCTGTCGATGTGGACTTGCTTCTTGACGAAAATGATGGTATACTGTTATCATTTTGAGAAATTTTTTCCTCGCCATGGTGGATTTAAAACAGCAAATTATTTATGGCAGCAGGTGAAATATTATTAAACCTTTTTTTTTGAGTCGTCAGTCTTCTGACTGGTTTGATGCGGCCCATGTCGAATACCTCTCCTCTGCAAACCTCTTCATCTCAAAGTAGCACTTGCAACTAAGGTTCTCAGTTATTTGATGGATGTATTCCAATCTCATTCTCCAACCATGGTTTTTTCCCTCTAAACTCCCTGTAGTACCACGGAAGACATTCCGTGATGTCTTAAGCGATATCCTATCATTTTGTCCCTTCTCCTTTTTAGTGTTTTCCACATATTCATTTCCTCTCCGATTCTGCACAGAACCTCCTCATTCCTTACCTTATCAGTCCACCTAAGTTTCAACATTCTTCAGTAGCACCGTATTTCAAATGCCTCGACTCTCTTATGTTCCGGTTTTCCCACAGTCCTTGTTTCTCTACCATACAATTATGTGATCCAAACGTACATTGTCGGAAATTTCTTCCTCAAATTAAGGCCTGTGCTTGATACTAGTAGACGTTTCTCGGCCAGGAATGCCCTCTTTACCAATGCTAGTCTGCTTCTGATGACCTTCTTGCCCCGTCCGTCATTTGCTATTTTGCTGCCCAGGTAGCAGAATTCCTTAAGTTCATCTACTTCGTGAGTATGAATTCTAATGTTAACTCTCTTGTTGTTTTCATTTCAGCTACTTCTTGTTACTTTCCTCTTTCTTCGATTTAATCTCATTTCGTATTCTGTATTCAATAGACTGTTGATTCCATCCAGGAAGTCATATAAATCTTCTTCATTTTCACTCAAGATAGCCATGTCATCAGCGAATCGTGTCGTTGATATGATTTAATTTTGAATTTTAATTCCAGTCCTGAATTTTTCCTTTATTTCCATCACTGCTTCTTCGATATAGAGATTGACCAGTAGGGGTAAAAGATTTGTTCCCTGTCATACACACTTTTTAATAGAAGCACTTTGTTGTTGGGCGTTCACACTTATTATTCCCTTTTGGCTCTTGTACATATTGTATAATACCCGTCTTTCCATATATCTTATCATATTTTTCTCAGAAATTCGAACATCTTGCACCATTTTACATTGCTGAACGCTTTTTACAGATCGACCGATCCTATGATCGTGTCTAGGTTTTTTTTTTTTTTTGTCTTGCTTCCATTATTCACTGCAACGTCAGAATTGTCTCTCTGGTGCCTTTACCTTTCCTAAAGCCAAACTGATTGTCATCTAACACATTCTCAATTTTCTTTTCCAGTCTCCTGTATATTAATGTTGTCAGCAACTTGGATGCATGAGCAGTTAAGCTGACTGTGCGATAATTCGCACACTTTTCGGCTGTTGCAGCCTTCGGAATTTCGAAGATGATATTTTTCCGTCAGGCCGGTGGTATATGGCCAGACTCTTACATTCTACACACCAACATGAATAGCCTTTTGGCTGCCAATTCCCTCAATGATTTTAGAAATTCTGATGGAATTTTACCTATACTTCGCGCCTTATTCGATCATACGTTCTCCAAAGTCTCTTAAACTCTGGATCCTCTATCTTTTATAAATCGACACCAGTTTCTTCTTCTATCAGATCAGACTAATCTTCCCCTTATGCAGGCCTTCAATGTACTCTTTCGACTTATCTCCTCAGCATTTAACAGTGGAATTCCTGTTGCATTCTTAATGTTACCACTCTTGCTTATAATTTCACCAAAGGTTGTTTTTACTTTCCTGTACACTGAGTTAGTCCTTCCGACAATCATTAATTTTTAGATTTCTTCACATTTTTCATGCAACCATTTCGTCTTAACTTCCGCGCGTTTCTTATTAATTTCATTCATCAGCGACTTGTAGTTCTGTATTCCTGAATTTACCTGAACGATTCTGTACTTTCTTCTTTCATCAGTCAACTGAAGTATTTCCTCTGTTACCCATGGTTGCTTCGCAGTTACCTTCTTGCACTTAAGTTTTTCTTTCCAACTTCTGTGATTGCCCTTTTTAGAGATGTCCATTCTTCTTCAACTGTACTGCCTACTGAGTTATTCCTTATTGCTGTATCTATAGCCTTAGAGAACTTCAAGCGCATCTCATCATTCCTTAGTACGTCCGTATCCCACCTCTTTGTGTATTGATTCTTCCTGGCTGATGTCTTAAACTTCAGCCAACTCTTCATCACTACTGTATTGTGACCTGAGTCTATGTCTGCCCCTGGGTACGCCTTATAATCCTGTATCCGATTTCAGAAGCTCTGTCTGTCTATGATGTAATCTAACTGAAATCTTCCCATATCACCCAGCTCTCCCCACGCATAAATCTTCCTCTTGTGGTTCTTGAACAGGTTATTTGCTATTAACAGCTGAAATTTATTACAGAACTCAGTTAGCCTTCCTCCTCTCTCGCTCCTTGTCCCAAGTCCATATTCTTCTGTAACCATTTCCTCTACTTCTACCACTTCAACTGCATTTCAGTCCGCCATTATTATTAAAAAAAATGGTTCAAATGGCTCTCAGTAATATAGGACTCAACATCTGAGGTCATAAGTCCCCTAGAACTTAGAACTACTTAAACCTAACTAACCTAATTACATCACACACATCCATGCCCGAGGCAGGATTCGAACCTGCGACCGTAGCGGTCGCGCGGCTCCAGACTGTAGCGCCAGAACCGCTCGGCCACTCCGGCCAGCTCATGATTATTAAAATTTCATTTTCCTCTACGTACTGTATTACCATTTGAATATCTTAATGTACATTCTCTGTCTCCTCATCTTCAGGTAGCGACGTCCTCGTTTATGCCTGAACTATCATTGTTGTTGTTGGTCTGCTATATATTCTGATAAGAAATACCCAATCACTAAAATGCTCACAGTAACAAAGTCTCTGCCCTACCTTTCTATTCATAACGAATCCCACTCCCGTTGTACTGTTTTCTGATGCTGTTGGTATTACCTTATACTCATCTAACCAGAAATCCTTGTCTTCTTTCCATTTCACTTCACTGACCCCTTTGCATTTCCCTTTTTAGATTTTCTAGCTTCCATACCACGTTCTAGCTTCTAACTTTCCATGCCCCACGTCGTAAAACGTCATCCTTCCTGGTTATTTAGTCTTTTCCTCATGGTCACCTCCGACTTCGCCGTCCCCTCTCGGAGATCCGAATGGGGGCTATTCCATAATCTTTTGCCTACCAAGAGATCATCATGACACTTTATCAATTACAGGCCACATGTCCTGTGGATACACTTTATGGGTCTTTCATGCACTGGTTTACATTGCCTTCTGCATCCTCATGCCATTGATCAGTGCTGATTCTTCCGACTTTATGGGCATACCCCACCCCAAAGACAAGAAAGTGCCCTGAGCCTCTGTCTTCTCCGCCAACTTCTTTGACAAGACCGTCAATGCAGGTTATTAATCAAAATTTAAGCGGTGGTGGGTTTCGAACACGGGACCGACAACGTAGTGATTACTAATCAAAGACGCTATCCCAAGATCTAAGGTCATAATTTCGTAAAATGAAATCACAACTGCGACTAAGGACTATCATCAGCTGCAGAATGGAATGAAGACAATGAAAATTTGTGCCGAACCGGGATTCGAACGTCGATTTCTCGCGATATTACAGTGCCTGTGTTGTTCTGATTAACATTGCATCACAACCAGAATAACAAAGGCGGTGCAGTATCGTAAACTTGATAATGGTCATTGAAAATAGTGGCGAATTGTGCAAAATAAATGATAGCTGTAGATTTCACCATGAATTTTAACAATATCAATAAGGTACTGTGCAAGCTGGAAATCTCTACATAAAGGCTTGGTTCTGCTTACGTGATTGGACTCGGTCGTCTCGTCCTAATAAACCGATCATTGACTAGAAATGGTTGTACCATCCGCAACAACAATTCATGGACTTCGTGTTCCCAAACAACTATAGAATTTTTACAGATGACAATACGCCATGTCACCGGAGCACACATGTTCGCGATTGGTTGGAAGAACACTCTGGACAACTCGAATTGGCCACCCAGATCTTTCGACATGAATCCCATCGAAGATTTATGGGCTATAATTGAGAGGTTAGTTCGTGTATGAAATCCAACACCGGTCACACTTTCGCAATTATGGACAGCACGGCTGAATATATCTGCAGAGGATTTCCAATGACTTGTTGAATCTATACCATATCGACTTGTTCCACTACGTTGGGAAAAAGAACGCCTGACACAATATCAGGAGGTATTCCAGGACTGTTGTCACCTCAATATACATCCAGAAGGCAAACGCACTGTCTCTTCCGAGTCCTCTGACTGCATGCTAACGATTTTGTCGCTTTCTGTTCTCTGTCTGACATCTCTAACTCATCGCCGTCTCCCCGCTGTCTCTGTCTGAGCAATTGATGTCTTAATGACTGCCTAACGAAGTTCTCCTAGTCTGTTACTGCTTTGCAATTTTGTTAACTCACCTCCCTCACTGTGTCCTCCAGGGTGCTGAATCCCCCATTGTGTTAACTTTACTACTGACAGCCTCAATTTTGCAATCCCACCCAATTCCAACCAACACAGTATAACCATGATTCTCAGTATAGTGCAGTGTGAAAGTTTCCGAACTTGTAATTGTTGGTGTGCAACATGGGAGTACCTCTTTCAGTCTCATGGTATTTCTTATGGTAACAGTCGTCAGTACTGGGTGCAATCTCCCCTGCGCATTGTCTGAGTGTTTCTTTGCTTTCCTGACTTGTTAAGGTAGTAGGCACACAAATTCCCTTGTGAGGCGAATGCCTGTACTTCTTCCAAATGTCTGCTGGTACTTGTGACTTGGCAGTATTCCTCTGGCTGGCTGTCACAGTTTACATGGTCAAAGTTTTCCTGACAGGATGACCACCAATACAAACAGTGAGGTCATGGTGCAACGTGGATTTTACCTGCCATGAAAAATATGACCAATGCTAAATAGAATTACTCCCAAAACTGCAGACGTACATATTCTTTACACAATTGTCTTTTTGTGATCGTCGGGAGCCACAGACTCATGCAGGTCATAGAAGAATGCTCCAAAAGATCGTATGATGGTTGATCAGAAGCCATGCTGCCGGTCACCCTAAAATATCAATCGATTACGTAAAGTTCCTAAACTGCCACTTGTATGTATAGGATCGTTGATAAGTACGTCTTGGGTTTCAGATGACAACTGGATGATCACTACAATACTTACAGAAAACAGTCATATGTTAACGTGCTGAGCATCTCTTCAAGTTTTAACAGAGATGTTAGATGCCCAGACTGGGTAAAGTTTGGAATGCCAGAAAAGTCAGCGTGATAATCACATCCTTGCTCTATACATCATTACACGTGATGTTTCATATCAGTGACCGCGTTAGTATTCTTCAAAAGTAAGTGGAAATGGTGAGAAGAACAAACGACCTTTGGCGTAATCCCATAGGAAGAAATCACAGAAAGAAGATTGTCATGATGGGAAACATGTCCAGTGCAATACTGACGCCGTTCGGCATTCATAAAATCGTGAGCATCTGAGAAAGAGGATGGTAGACCACCGCCTCGTTGCAAAATGAAGTCTCAACTACCTTTGTTTAACTGTGGCATAAGCCATTATTGCAACACGTTCAGCTACACGTAACCGGTCAGATACCTCCGTAAAGAAAAGCGTTACATAAAACTTTGACCAGGACATGGTGCATAAAATTATTGTCCTTAGGTGAATCCAGCCCATGTTCCATAATCTCGTTAGGATGTCCTGTGTCTCAAACAAGCACGTCACACTGAAGAGCCAAAGAAACTGGTACACTTGCCTAATATTGTGAACAAGTAACGTCTGAAGTAGTAATGGAGGAAACTGACACCATTAATCGTGCAGGGATCTCCATAAATCCGTAAGAGTACGAGGGAGGTGGAGATCTGTTCTGAACAGTATACGGCAAGGCATCCCGGATATGCTCAATAATGTCCGTGTATGGGAAGTTTGGTAGCCAGCCGAAGTCTTTAAACTGAGAAGAGTGTTCCTGAAATCACTCTGAAGCAATTCTGGTTAAAGGTAGTAAGACAGGGTGCTTACTTACGCGTCACCTGTCTGAGTCGTATCTAGACGTATCAGGGTCGGATATCACTCCAGCTGCACACGCCCAACATCATAACAGAGCCTCTACCAGGTGGAACAGTCTCCTGCTGACATGCCGGGTCCATGGATTCATGAGGTTGTCTCCATACCCGTACACGTCCAGCCTCTTGATACAACTTTAAACGAGACTCGTCCGAACAGGCTACATGTTTCTAGCCATCAACAGTCCAGTGTAGGTGCTGACGGGCCATGCGAGGCATAAAGCTTTGTGCCATGCAGTCATCAAGGGTACACGAGCGTTCGTTCGTCTCCGAAAGCCCTTGTAGATGATGTTTCGTTGAGTGACACTTGTTGATGGCCGAGCATTGGAATCTGCAGTAATTTGCGGAAGGGTTGCACTTCTATCACGCTGAACGATTCCCTTCATTCGTTGTTGGTCCAGTTCTTGCAGGATCTTTTTCCGGCCGCAGCGATGTCGGAGACTTGATGTTTTACCGGACTCCTGATATTAAGGGTACACTTGTAAAATGGTGGTAGGGGAAAATCCCCATTTCATCGCTACCTCGGAGATGCCGTATACCATCGCTCCTGCGCCGACTATAACACGACATTCAAAGTCACTAAAATCTTAATAACCTGCCACTGCAGCAGCAGTAACCGAACTAAGAACTGCGCCATACAGTTGTTGTCTTATACAGGCGTTGCCGGACGAAGCGCCGTATTCTGCCTGTTTACGTATTTCTGTATTTGAGTATTCATGCCTAACGACTTTCTCTGGCCCTTCGTTGTACGATGACATACCTTTTCTATCACATAAAACATGGTTTCGTGACTGAAAACCAACATCTGTGAATAGGTGTCCTGCTCCAGCAGGGGATTCAAGCCAGAATGAAGCTCGTTCCCTTATGTAGCCAGCACTTGTTAGAAGTGTAGCAGGTATGGTTTTACATGCAGACGTTTGCGCAGAATGCGCCCAACGATTGGCTACAGTATCTGGAGTTCCCTGCTCACATGTGTCGTATATTTCCTCGGCCTCCTGATGACTGATTCACGCATGCGCTGCATGTTCTCTGCTAAAGGCCCTGACCAGCGTGTTTTCCTCAGAACACATTAGCAGCAAATTTCACGGAATGCGTTGTGCCAACCCTGTATGTTATTTTCTTCAAGCTTTTACCTAGTATCCCGTACGAAATCTCCGATGAACCGTCAAAACTGACACTCATTTTGCCAATTCAAAGACAAAAACGCACCCCTCTTTGTATTATTTTCCATTTTGTGTTCCGCATAAATCCTAGTGGTGTGCTCTTCAACTACGATTCGCGTTGCATTACAAATTGAAACATTCTCTCTCTCTCCATTGACGCGTGTCAGTTTTCTGTATATCTAGTAGTTTTAGTGCAGTCTTCTTCTGAATCCTCGAAAGTACCTATGAAGATTTCTGCGTACACGAGGGCTAAATTTTTAAGGTTCCAATCGCTCGCAAAGTTAAAACCGCAGTGAAAATCCGATAATGTTTCGCTCATATGATTTTTGGCAGTATTTCCAGTAAGACTGCTGATCGTGTCCAATCCCACTTTCCAGTGGGTCTGCCGCTCATTTTGATGTGCGTGCTATAATTTAATTGCTTCATACTGAGGGTTTCCGCCTAATTTCATGCAGTTACGCAACTGCCATATTTGACAGCAAAGTGCGGGAACGCTGCAGGTACTCTGAAGCAGAATGTAAAGACGTTCATGATGCAGGCGGTCAGGGAAATGGGCGTGTGTCAGCCAATGATCTTGATCAGGAAGTGATCAGGCAAATCGAGAAAATCGCCTACGAATTACAATCCAGGACCACTGAGATGGAATTTTGTCATCGGGCATTGTCCTTCTTGATGATGCTCGGCCGCACACTGACGCTCCTGTATCATTTACGAGGGGAAGCGTGTGCTCCCCCGCAATACATTCGCGACGTATCATCTTGTGATTCTCACCTCATTGTTTACATGAACGGCTGGCTATGGGCACTGTAAAACTTGTGCGACTCTACGACAGATGCCTCGGTAGGAGCGGCGACTATGTAGAGAAGTAGCTGGAAGCTATTATCAAGTGTTAAAAAATTACTTATTTCATTGTGGTTTCTATTTAGCGAACGATCGGACTTTGTAAATAAAGAAAGGCCTCGTACTATACCGTATATTCTGTTATTACTTCTATACAGGGTGTTTCCGTAAGAGCGCACCAAAATGTAACAACTTGAGGTAGGGAACCTGGGGCCGCAGAAGGCAGCTTAGGGAGATAAGCCAGTAAACTTGTGTACCGCTTTGTCTAGCATTACTGTTTTCCAGCTTATTTGCAAATAACATGATTACAACTTTACACGTACCGTGCTGTTTATTTACATGCACATTCTTCATTTACTGGAAGGAAACAAGGAGGACGAGTTTAATTACTAGGCAGTGTGTCTGCCGTCTAAATGGCCCCATGTACTTAAAGTTCGTGCACATAGTTCTACCTGAGTAGTTGGAGAAAGTGCCCTTGGCTGTTCTAAAGAGAATGTGGATACAACATGACGGTGAACCGCCCCACCTCAGTGTGGATGTCCCCAATCATCTGAATGCTGTATTTCCTGACGGCTTGATCGGAAAGAGAGGTGCTATACCTGACCTGGTTCAAAGTGGTTCAAATGGCTCTGAGCACTATGGGACTTACCTTCTGAGGTCATCAGTCCCCTAGAACTTAGAACTACTGAAACCTAACTAACCTAAGGACATCACACACGTCCATGCCCGAGGAAGGATTAGAACCTGCGACAGTAGTGGTCGCGCGGTCCCAGACTGTAGCGCCTAGAACCGCTCGGCCACTCCGGCTGGCTGAACCTGACCTGAATCCACTTGATTATTTCTTATGGGGATACCTAAAGTCACTTGTGTATGGAACCCCAGAGGATACGGAGATGGATTACTTGCCAGAATTGTAGCTGCGTGTGATGTGTTTCGAAATACACCAGGGATAGTTGTCAGGGTGCGGCAGAACCTTGTTGGCTGAGATTAGAAATGGTACGTTCATTATATCAATGATGGTATTTCCAGTTAACTGCAACTAATGTAAATAAAAAAGTACACAATAATGTGATTTCATTCCCATTATCTCCTTCTCTAACGCCAGGCTGCCGACCTCAAATTATTCGGTGGAACATTATGTCCTGTCAAAGTTTTGTGCGCTGTTACGGAAACACCCTGTAAAACTACATATCATTGCATGTGTCTGAATCTCGTACTATCAAGAAATAAAATTCTCTCGTGGTGGAAGGAAACAGGTGCGGTCCTCAGGGCGGCAGCACGTCAGTCTGATCGACGCGAGCCGCCGTCCGTGTAGCGTAGCGTGCAGTGTTTGCGGCGGTGGTTGGGGCACGACCGTTCCTCGTTTCGCGGCGACCGCTGGGGGCGTGTGCCGGACACGGGCGCGGCGCCGCCGGCCGTCGTGTCGGAGGCAAGTTGGCCGACCATTAGGCCGTCCACTAATGGCCGGCTGCTTGTCGTGGCGAAACGCACAGTGCCGTAGCGCGCCTAGTTCCCGGCCCCACCGCAGCCGCTACCGGTACGCTGCCTGCGCCCCCGACACCCGTGTACGCCGTGTTAGGCGGCCGGTGCGCGTGTGAACGGCCGCTCTCCGCGAGTGGGCAAACACGGGGCCCCACTTACCCCGGCTGGCGCCGTAGCTCCAGTACGTAACGCGGCGTCAAGAACGACATGTTGACATGGAGAGTGGAAGTGTCGAACGTTCTGCTTTATTCCATCCTTCTTTTTTTCATTTTTAAAAAATGCGCTCTCAGTATGTTTGTGTTGTCGGTACTCGGCTGCATGTCGCTAAACTTGTTCCAAGGGCCAAATAATGCGAAAAAAGTTTCAAAAGCTCTGTATTAGACATGGCATGGTCTTCGTGGCAAGCACGCTATAGTCCAAGTGCCACGCATCAAGGTCGCCTCCTTTTATGAGAGGCGATAGGAAGTTTCTGTTGCAAGACTCTATAATCCAGAGTCGGTATGCCACTCACTCTAATCCGGCGTGACCACTCAGGTAATCATGCCACCAACACACCAAGGTGACGGTGAGAGGCACCCACATGCCTTGCCCTTACTGTGGCATCAAGCAGTCAGGCCTGCAAGATGAGTGGTCTGCCAAGCGAGTGGATTCATTCTTATTTATCGAGTAACATCAATGACTGATTATGAGCTGTAGTACCCACAATTAAGCTACAATTTATTCTCCTGTACGAATATTACGCAGCGGAAACGGATAACCCACATCTGACTATTAGGAATTTACACAACTCTGATTGTTCACTATGCTCTGGCAATACCACATTTTCTTTCTTACCCAACTGCTTTGATCAACACGTGGCCGCCAGCCGGAGTGGCCGAGCGGTTCTAGGCGCTTCCGTCTGGAACCGCGCGACCGCTATGGTTGCAGGTTCGAGTCCTGCCTCGGGCATGGATGTGCGTGATGTCCTTAGTTAGATTTAAGTAGTTCTAAGTTCTAGGGGACTGATGACCTCAGCAGTTAAGTCCCATAGTGCTCAGAGCCATTTTTTGAACACCTGGCTATCGCACTGAATATGAATGGTGCACACATTATAAATTCTGGATATCATGACTGCACACTATTCGAAGAACAGGGCCTCCAATCTTTTTCTTTTCGCTATCTTTTTATTCCCGTAAATCCAAAGATAACCTGAACACACCCTTACATTTTATACAACAATTACACATGAAAAACTCCGCCAGCGGGCATGGCTTTACATTGGTGATTCTCTATCTTATGGTCTCGCAATTATCCAACGCTACAGGGGGCTTTCTGGATAGGATGGTGGATCTTTTGCTATATCTCACACTTTGACTCTCACACCCATCATCACAAAAATTTACTCCAGACCGAGCGGTACAAACAGGCACATGCATAACCCACGGCCTCTGAACCTATCTTGCTACTCTCCCATCCAAACCACACTTACTTAAATTACATGAAATACATCACACTGGCAACATAGAATACGTCACAAAGAATAGTCACGACGTTAGAATCACTTCACTTTCAGCTTTCCCACTTCAATTAGTATTCACCCCAGTTTCACACGACACTGCCTCACTTCGTAACTTCTCTTTTCTACTACGAACTCTGGAGGATATATGCACGTCTTCCTGTGCAATGCATGCCAAGTGGCGTTGCTGGATAGACGGCTAACTCACCTTGCTTCTCTCTCAGAGTATTTAAGTTTCAATCTAGCATCACACGGAAACATAACACGCAAAGTAATATTAAGATCATATTCGTCACACACGCGAGTCCTCAACTGATACCTTGGAAGAGTACTTCTCCTTAACCTTTGTCTCATACACAGATTGAGACTCACACAGTACTCACCACGTGGAAGTGCTCGTCTCTAATTTCAAGTCCTGCACACGCTATTTCTTAAATAATTCCAACTTATAGTACACACGCCAGTAATTCAGCTTAACTTTAGCACTCGGAAGTATTTCAACTTAGTACTAGCAGTCCCAAGTTTTCAACTTATTGCTACACCTGGTTTCATTGTGACCGTTGGTCACTTCCGAAGATTTCTACGATCCCCTTAATATTACCTGCCTGTCATTTAATTCTCCCCCCAAAAGCTCCTGAAATAGAGAAATAATTATTCCAAACTACTCTTAATTATTTCAAACGCATACCATTCTCTCCACTCTTTTGTCTTTACGGAGCACACCTAAGACAGGTCTTACCAGCACAAGATTCAGCGCCAGAGTGCTGAAACATGGCCGTTCTTCAGGTCATCTCGCATCTCCGCCTAGGTGGGGGAGCACCATGCTGCCGTATTGGTCAGCCACATTTCAGGCGCTCAAAGCTCAGGTAAATTTCATCTCTTTGGTTCCACTAAAGTTGACCAAAGGACCGTCTCAAAGATGATCATATATTGCACATTCTCTATCTGGGGATAGCAGACGACCATACATTCATTCATTTCACAGATCTCACCAAATAGGATGTAGGGATTTATTTTGTGGGAGTGCACATGTGATCAGTTAAATAAATAAATTGTTCTTCTTTCCTACACTGGTGTCCGGATTCGGTGTATTAAGTGAAACTGAGTTGTTATTACAAAAAATATATTGTTCTGACAAGAATAACGAAGAATGTTGTACCTATATTCAATGTCGGGCGGTACTGTACCCTTTCAACGGTACCCGATTGGTAAAACATCGTGCACTGTTGCGTGACGATGCCCGTAAATGCACGCTGCACATTGTCGTCCGACAAGAATCGTCGACCCTCCAAATGCCTGTTTTTAAGTGAACGAAGGAGTGAAAATCTCGTGGGAAGGGAACTATGGCGTGAGCGCTCCAGTTCCTCCCACTTCAGTTGCCGTAATTTCTGCGTTGCGACATTTGCTGTATGGGGACGTGCGTTATCGTTAAGCAGCAGAACCCCTAAGTGCACCATTCCACAACGGACTTCGACAGACATGCTGCCCTATGCATATTCTTCATTGTCCGATGGATGTCTACCGGTGTTTGTCTTTCGCCAGCCAAGGAAACAACAATAGCACGTTGGTCCTATTTGGAGTGAGTCAGTAATAACGCCGTGGTAGTCCACGGTTCCAAATTTACCACAGTAACGTCGAAAGAACCAATGCCACACTAATCCCTCGCCTACATATCAGTGCTTATACAAGATGTTTCGGAAGTGATGATCAATAGTTCATACATGGAAAGTACAGGTCCGAAGCAGCTGGAAAGCTCAATTGAACGTGGTGAAATGCCTGGGCTAGCAGGACAGAGCGGATTAGATTGTGGTAAGGGCACAAAATGAGTTCCAGTCAGTTGCACCAGACATACAAACTTTATTTATCAACACACAATATTACAACAAAGATACAAAACTCTCAAAACTTTAAAAACTTTATCCGACCTCCTGTGATTAACTTTAGATCGGCTGAAGGCCACATTCAAAATCCAAGACACAAGGCTTAACTAAAATTGAAATACAAGGTTCTTCTGGAGGTTTCACCCAAGAATATTTTTTAAATCATCAGTCTAATCGTCTGAAGGCCTTAGCAATTTAATTTTAATGGAACCAGGCTGGATGTCAAATACTAAGCAATAAGAGGAGTTTCAATCAAAAGGCAGAAGGCTTTATATTAAAACATCTCATGCAAATTGGGCTGAAGGCCCCATTAAAAAGCATAACAATCTTATGCCTTAAGGGCAAGAGAAGAAGATTAATTTAAGAGATATTAAAACTTGGCTGAAAGCCGCTCATCAACAAATAATTTAACGGCTTAAGCCCTAGAAAGAAGAGTTTCAATTTCAATGGGCAGAAGGCCGTATCTTAAAACATTTCATATAAAATAAAGAATAACAATCTCATGCCTTAAGAGCAAGATAAGGACATTAATTTAAGAGATATTAATACTCGGCTGAAGGCCACATATCAACAAAACATGTTTAACGGCTTAAGGCCTAGAAAGAGTTTCAATCTAAAAGGCAGAAGGCCTTATCTTAAAACCTCTCCACTAAAGTTCGGCTGGAGGTCCCATATAAAAATATAACAATCTCATGCCTTAAGGGCCAGACAAGAACATTAATTTAAGAGATATTGATACTCGGCTACAAGCCACACATCAAACAAATAACTGAAATCCAAACAGAGAAATTACTACATTAAGGCCTAGAAAGTGTTTCAATCTAAAAGGCAGAAGGCCTTATCTTAAAACCTCTCCAGAAAAATTCGGCTGAAGGCCCCATATAAAACTATAACAATCTCATGCCTTAAGGACAAAGCAAGAACAATAATTCAAGAGATATTGATACTCGGCTGAAAGCCACACGTCAACCAAATAATTAAAATCCAAACAGAAAAATTACTACATAACACACAAGGAACGGCACTCAGAAATTTCCAAGGGTCAGACTGGGACTGTAACACTAACGCCAGCTTAGGTGAGACAGACATCCTGTCCAACGACTTCTTAATCTGGAGGCAACCCTACCGACAGACAGCCGACGGAACAATCAACTAATTCATCTGGGCTCCATGCAACCAGCAAAGCGACCACAATATTTCAATACACGACACATAGAATACTGGCGCCCGCAACGACCAACAACACCTCAGCTGTCGAACTACACGCCGCGCTGGACAGCAACAACACAACGAGGAAAATACAGTACCGAAAATTGCGTCAACGACCAGGGCAGGTAACCGGAACGTCAACGGCCACAAGGCAGAAGATACCGCTGGTGAACTTCCTTAACAGGGAATAGATTAAGTTAAATTTCACTGGAAGACGGCTGGAAATTTTAGCCAACTTAGATACACACACGTAGTTGCTCGTGGGAATGTCCCAAAAAGCGAGAACCAGGATCAAACGAACAAATGTAAACAGTTGAGACTCGAGAATAAGTTAAGTGAGGACTCAATTTTCATGTCCGAGATCGGTGGGCGACGAACTTCGTAGCACTCGCAAGCAGCACTTCACACTCCAAGCGCTCGTGCGCGCACCCAGCGGCACCAGGTCGACTCCGCGCGACGGAGGCTTGCTTGCTGGTCCACGTCAACCGACCGACTGTCCGTCCGCGACTGTTGCTTCGTCGCGACTGCACTGCTGGTGCGTCTCCCACTCACTGACTACCAGACTCATGACGACCCGCAGATACTATCGGTCGCTCCAGAGATGGTACGACAGTGCTCTTATCGATACACGCTGCTTCTGCCATTCACGGGCAAGTAAGGATGGAAGCTAGTGACGCCAGTAAATGGAATAAGGAAACGATGCGGCACTACCGTAATAGAAGATGACAAACAATTAATGGGATGAACACGAGCCGTGCACGGTCACGTGGGTCCGCCGTTGCCGAGTTATTTCATTAATTCGAGTTGGGAACCAACTGTAAACCCTCCTGGATACATCGGTATTTACGTTGGTACTTCAAGGTTTAAGGCACCATGGACAGAGGCTACGCTGACATACACTTCGTGTATGGCAAAGCAAATGGCAGTGCCCTTGAGGTTGCACGATTGTACGGAGAACTGTTCCTCTCCACAGGCAGCCCGACTGACGTACATTTAGCCGGTTATATCAGCGCCTGAGAGAAACGGGAAGTTTCGTAACCACGTACGAGAAGGTCGACTCGGATCCATAATACCCGATGTTGAGAAAAGCATGTTACGCATTGTGCAAAAACGTTCGAGTTCTTCAACAAGAAGGATTGCTATCCACGAGCGTATCCTATTCAAGGCAGCGTGTTGCATAGTAAGTTATCTATATCATTTCCAGAGAGCGCAAGCCCTCAACAATGCAGACTTCCCTTCTGGAGAGAATTTCTGTCAATGGGTGCTACAACAGTGTATCCTGATTCCCCCGTTCAAGGATGAGGCTCAATTTTCCCGTCATGGTATTTTTATCTACCATAACAGTCACATTTATGGCGATGTCAATCCTAATGCAACACGCGTATGACAGAAACAGCCGGCTTATTCGTTGTACGTCTAGGCTGGACTGCTCGGAGGCCGCTTAATTGTACCACACTCGCACATGCGGATTCTGCGGACTGTACTTCCAGATGTACACGATGACATCCCACTGCACGTCTGAACGTGTGGTTCAAGGATGACTGTGTTCCAGCACAATTTTATTCATTAGTGAGCCAACTTCTAACTCGGACGTGTGATTAACATTGGATAGGTTGAGCAGGGCCTGTGTCTTGGTCTCTGGATTTAAATCCCGTGGATTTCCGTGTGTGGTGTCGTGTCTAAAGCCTGAGCTACGCTACCAAGGTTAACTCGAGGATTGAAGCAGTCTTCCAGCATTTACAGAATACTACGGGACTGCCTTAGAGGATTCGCAAGTCATTTCAGAGACGTCTTCAATATGGCATTCAGAAGCATTGAACACCTACATTCACGTTTAGAGATGCCATGTGTTCCTAGACACCGCTGAACCGCAACAGAAAATGTGTTGTACCAGGAAACCTCGTGAACCCTTATTTATTGGCCCGTATATCCGCATCTGAACTGCGCTGCGTAGCATATACGCCGCAGCAAACTCCCTCCAATGGAAACTTTTTCATTGCCCATTATCGTTGATGCCAACATTGACCGTAAGCGGAGTGCATGTAAGGTTTTGTTTGTACAGGTAAAACATCTTTATAATGGAAGGAGAGAATATGGGTTTCAAAAAATAGTTTAAGTAAGTAAAAAGTAATGCGATCAAAGTGTTTCATACTCCTCCATCCCATGTAGCTATTAAGATTTCTTACTCTGAGGCAGATGCACGGAAAAACGTCAATGTCTGCAAAAGAGACAAGACCGTGGACGATTTTTCCATGCCATACTTCACCTGAAAGACGGGTCATGTTTATCAGTTGCAAACCACCGCAACGGAATACAGTGTTCTACAGTAAAGTTTACATCATCTGGTCCCAGGAATGGAGTTGCATATGAAACGGAAGTCAAAACTGACAGACATTTTTTCTTGAATTTTATTTTGTTATTCTCTTGAGAAATATCTGAAGGAAATGACAAATAGATGTTTTTGACTATACAATTCTTCTAGAATTTTTCTAATCATCATTCATCTTACTGGCTTCATGTGGTCTGCCACTAATTCCTCTCCTGTACCAGCCTCTTCATCTGAGAGTAGCACTTGCACCGTACGTCCTCTGTTATATGCAGAATGTACTCTAATTTCTGACTCCCTCGACAGTTTTTACCATCAGCAGCTCCTGTAGTACCATGAAAGTTATATTCCGGTGTCTAAGCAGATTTAGTATCTTCCCGTTCCTTCTTGTTGTCTGTGTTTTCGACACATTCCTTCCTTTTTCGTTTCTGTGGAGAACTTAATTATTAGTTATCAATCCACCTAATTCTCGACATTCTTCTGTAGCACCATGTTTCAAATGTTTCGGTACTCTTCTGGTCCTGTTTTCGCGCAGACCGTGTTTCAGTGCCATACAGCTGTGTGCTCCAAACGCACATTCTCAGAAATTTCTTCCTCAAAGTAAGTCCTATGTTTTTCGTTAGTAGGCTTCTATTGGCCAGGAATGCCCGTCTTTGTCAGTGCGACTCTTCCTTTTATGTCCTCCTTGTTCCGTGCGTCATAGTGCGGCGTAGCGGCGTTAAAAATGTTCGCTATCACTGGGTGAAGCAAACTGCAAATTAATGTACACTTACCTCAGTACAGCGTTCGTTCACCATCCGTTGCTCTGCATTCGTAGGTACTATGTAGACGATGTTTAAAGCGGCGTTGAAGAAAACCACCGTCCATACTTACGATTGCATAGTCCGCGTAACAAAATAAACCTGTTAATCTCTAGTTATAACGGTCAAAAGTTGATGCTCCCTTCCTTCGTTTTTTATTGTCTTTTAGTTATGGTCTCAAGAAAATCCCATTTACGTCGATAGCACATCTACAACTAGTTCTTGCAACTTATATCACATGCAAGACAGCCAGAAATGTACTAAGTCCAACCCGAAATATTACGAGATTAATACAGTAAATACTCTGCTACGAAATGAGTTTCACACTCGGTCCTTTTCAGCGGATTCTTCGTAGGAAGATCATCGCCTAAAAATGTTCTGTAAATGCATACTGAACACGCCACGCAGAATTCTTCAAAAAGGCCAATAGTATCACACGTGGTTTTCTCTACAACAAATACTCCAAAATCTCTCAAACTTCACAGAACTGTCACTAAATGCATGTGCTTGCACGACGATATAAACCGAACCCGAAATAACAGTGACGTCATTATTTTAGAAATAATTTTATATCTCCGAAATTATTATAGGTAGCGGTATAAAATTTTGAAACAAAGGTCGTCTGAATAACAAAAGATCAAGTACCAAATAAGGAATAAAACAGATGATATTTAACGTAGTTATTTAGTTTCTCAGCTGAGTACGCGCCACAGTGAGCATTCTCACGGTCCACTTTAGCGAGAGGTGTGTCTACGACACATACGGCAGGCCACAAGTCGGCCGCCGCCGAATGCTATATACTGCAGGCTTCCAAAACTGCTTAGCATAACGTAACAAAACTTACTTTAAAAAATCTGCAGTCACGTAATAGCTGTGACGCTACAATGGGTGTAGGTCGCAGAACTTTTATCATTCTTCGATTCGCTCATGAGAATGTGAGTTCCATTTAATATATCCCGTAACTCTTCAGTTTTACTCATAATGCCAATTCCATCAGTGAATGTTTCACCCTGAACTTAAATGCCACTCTTGAAACTATATTTCATATCCGCCATTGCTTTTTCGGTTTATATTTTGAGTAGTAGTGGTTAAATACTATACCCCTATCTCACACCCTATTTAATCTGAGCACTCGTTCTTGGTTTTCAACTATTTTAGTTACCCCTTGGTTCTTATACATACTGTATATTACCCGTCTTTCCCCAGAGCTTACACCTCTTTTTCTCACAATTTCGAACATCTTGGACCGCTTGAAATTTTCGAACGCTTTTTCCAGGTCGACGGATCCTATGATCATGTCCAGCTTTCTCTTCAGTCTTGCTTCTATAATCAACAGCAACGTCAGTATCAGATATGTGGTGCATTTACCTTCCCTAAAGCCAAACTGATTGTTATCTGATAGATCTTCTGTTTTATTTTCCTTTTTTGTGTATATTATTCTTGTTAGCAACTTCGATGCATGAGTTCTTAAGCTGGTTGTGCGATAATTCTTGCACTAGCCGGCTCTTGCTATCGTCGTAATTGTGTGGATGGGACATTACTAAAACACAGATTAGCTACAATGAAACTTGCACTACTTGAGGTTGTCCCCATGACAAATAGTCGGACAGTGGAAATTTGGGAAAAAAATTTTAAGGGCAGGCGGGAGATGAATAACGAATAACCATTCAAAGAAATACATCTTAATTCCCATATGACAGTGTAACACTTTCTGACTGTGAACAATTTTGATTTCCAGGTTACACACGTTGTTCATTGCGACGACCATCTGCATTGACTGCAGCCTGAAAGTTTGTAGGCATTCCATCTGACAACTGTTCGCTGCACTTTTAGAACGGCGGACTATGTAATGTTGAACCGTCGTGACACAGCTCGTGCATGCTGGATGATAGCACACTGCTTCTAGCTTTCTCAGCCATGACAACTACAAACATCTCCAAAAATCAGAGGCGCAATTAGCCGTCGGCCTCTCACAGGAGCGATTCCCAAATGGACAGTTAGTTCGAACTTCCGAACCCCGGTACCGAAAGAGGTTTTCTTGCACCCTGTCCACACCCACGATGATTGTCTCCAACTGTAATTAACACTGATCTGCGTGTTTCAACGCGACGTCCCCGTAACAGTACCGGCCCGTAACGGCAGGTCATGACACTAACACTACCAACACTGCAAATGCTGCAGAACACAGTGTGAACATCACTACTACAAAGTTGAGCACCCATAAGATAAATAGTTTTCCGTCTACAATGGCTAAAGTAGTAAAAGTTTAAGTATACCCTCCGCCCTCTCGTATTTCTATACTTGGGTAACTACCGACAAAAAGTAGCGCCTCTGTATTAAGGCACCTGAAACAAAAACTTTCTTACTTATACGTAGAACCGGTCAGTTTCCTGGTAAACCACTTACACCGTTGTTAACAAATCACTTATTTCTTTATTTGTCCAAATATTTTTTGCTTTGGGGACGTGGAAAATATTATTCTGTGGTATCGCATTATCTTCGCACTTTCTGAAAACAAAAAAAAAAAAAAAAGGAAGTGATCGTGACATTGTTGGCCGTGAGGCTTCATCCGGGGAAGTTCGGCCGCCGTGTGCAAGTCTTATTTCAGTTGACGCCACATTGGGTGACTGGCGTGGCGATGATGATGACGACATCACAACTCCTAGTCCACGAGCCGAGAAAAATCCCCAACCCAGCCGGGAATCGAACCCGGACCAGCTGTATGTTAAGCATACAAGTACCACTCAGGGGTACATTTTCTTTTGGATCTCCTGACAAATGTGAGATATAGCACTTAACACTCGTTTCTAGTATCACTCTTCAGCTGATTAAATTTTTAAATTGCATCATATTCGCCGTCGTCTGTACCGTGGATGCTTTTAAACAATGTAAAAATGCATTCAATCTGATTCCCATCTTGTTTTCGCCACTATGGTGTTCGTTACCGACATGTGTAGAAAACACAAATCGAGTTTTAGAGAGATCTGTTTCCATCTGTTACATACCGATGACTTATGTGACGAATGATTACATGAACCAAGTAGACTCACATACTTTTTATCTGTTTTATTAATGTTGCCAACTGATATCATTTCAGCGCTTTGACCACTTGAAAGTGATTTAACTGGCGAAGTAACAATTCTGTAAATTATAATAGGTAGTACAGTTCATGGAGAGCATTATATCTGGTGAAAAACATGGTTTACTTCGCTTAATAAATTTTTTATATTTATTATGTCACTTCGGCTAAGCCATCGTCAGGTATAAAAAAATCAGAACTATCAAGAACAGGTTCTGTGTCAGTATTACAAACGTATGCCTAACAAACCTACGGCTAATCGGGTATGCCTGCTCGGAGATCAGTATTGTTCTACAAATTGCACATCCCCTCACGCCGGAGTCCTCCCTCATGCACGTGTGTGTGTGTGTGTGTGTGTGTGTGTGTGTGTGTGTGTGTGTGTGTGTGTGTGTGTTGTTCTTAGCGTAAGTTAAATTAAGTTAGTTTAAGTAGTGTGTAAGTCTACTGAGCGATGACCTCAGCAGTTTGCTCCCTTAGGAGTTCACACACACATCCACACATCTTGTTATACAATTTCTAAACTCTTTGTATCTGATGACGGCATTAGCCGAAGGGACGAAATAAACAAAGATATTTTTTAAGTAGTCTACACGATTTTACTGACCAAATATTTACAATGATGAACTGTTAGAGGAAATACATTCCTTGCTAGTAAGATACTGATATTAAAAAATAGTCGCTCTATTGTATTCACAGATGGCTCGATCGCATTGGACTTTCCTAAAACAGTTTAGCGGTTTACAGATCATCAGGACATGAAACTATCTCTTATGATGGGCTAATGGACGGGAAAACGATAAAATATTGTAGGTCCACCAATTCTGATCAACACAACAATGACGAATAAAACAGTATTTTCGAAAATATTTCGCCTATTCAGATCTGACAATGTCCAATTTCATTGAACAAGTCGTTTAGCAAGTGCTATTTCACTTGCGGATTCTAGACGGTGCTCGGCAGAAGAATGTTTTCATGGTGATTTATGTTACGGCATGGCCCATTTCAGTAATGAAAGGGAAAAGAATTAGGCCCACGTTTTTATCGCTCGTATTGGTATTGAGTATATGCTATGACCAAACAAATGCAGTAAAACTGGGAGGTTCATTACCCTGACCACTATAAAATATAGCCCTGGAAAAGTTTATAAAAGACGAGTGGATCATTTTCCTATAGCGATCAGGTCAGGTACTGGCAAATGTAGGTAGTACTGATATAACAGAATGAACACCAAAAACAATGCCTGAATCCTTCCTAAGTTTTGACTGTGCTGGTAGAAAGATGAACCTACAGGAAACTGCATGGAAAATTATGTGCATGCTTTAACTAAGAAAAATTGTCCTAGTGACCCCCATTCAAGAAAACTCGGTCACAACAGTTTGATGTCATGCCTAGTTTCACTAACTTTGGAACATTAGCTGTGAAATCCAAACACGAATATTTTCCTGGCTGATATTAAAAAATAGTCGGTGTATTTTATTCACAGTTGATTCGATCGCACTGGAATTGTCTGAAGCAGTTTACCGGTTTATAGATCTTCAGACATCCGGAAACTAAGTTGCTGTTCAGTAAACTTTAAATTATGATGTATAATACATTTGTGGAGCCGATGCTAACATGATATGATGAAACCGCGACACTAATCAAATGTGAAGAATAGCAACATGGTATTCTTTTGAGAAATGAAAGATCTTGAGACGCAAGAAAATGATTGCTGATGGAGTAGAATCAACGATTAGTTATAAAATCAGCATAATGAACCAGATATTGTCCGTTGTATTAATATTAAAAGAATGGAACGGGCAGGATATGTTCTATGAGCTAATCTCAGAATAATTAAGAAGATATTCCACGCACTTTCCCGAAGGAACCAAGAGACGTGGGAGATCTAAGCTAATGTGGAGGGAAGGCGTCAGGGAAGACGTAAGGAAAGCTGTAATTCAGAATTAGAGAGCTCAGTAATCAACAAATAATCATCTACAGAAGACCAGAGCTCACGGAGAGCTATTGTCAGGCACTGATTAATACAATGGTGATGATGATGATGATGGTGATAATGATGAAGACTAGTATCGATATATGTTACGTAAAAAAATTGCACGTGTGTAATGACTACAGTTTTTGTTATGGAAATTATCTGGGTACCGTCAGTCAAACGAATTTTGTGTGCAGTGAATAATCTTGGCAACCAGGGCTCTTACCATTTAACGCCGCAAGGAAAAAGTCTGTCTTATTGGTGGCAATCACCTGTTTCATCTCGCGTTATACGCCTTTCGACTAGATTTAGCCGTACTGACAATGCGTTGCGACACTATATGAGTATTCTGGGGTTTTAACTGTAACAATGGAAAACCAAGGCAATCATGAAAAATTTTCGCACTTTTATAGTTTTAAATAATGACATTATTTGGAATATGTGAAGGCGTAGGGATAAGGATAGTTGTGGAAATGAAGCGAAAGCATCTTTAAAAAGTGAGCCAAGCGATTTGAGAAAATAACCACGAATTTGTGCTACATCCTTGTATTCCATGCACTTAATTTGGAACCGAATTCATTACAGAGCAATACAATACCACGTATTTGAAGTAACAAAGTAATTTCCATCTACTAGATATTTTTCATTTTCCTTAAGGCATACTACAGTGTTGGTTACTATAGTTTGTCTTGAAAAGGCTACAGACGATTGTTCGAGAATAAAGATGTGGCTTTGTACACATTATCCTGCCCTTTGAAGTTTTCCTCCTGCGACTCACACATGCAGTTTTAATAGGCATCTTATTGTCAACTGAAAGGGCGTACATGGATAACATGATGTTACGTTTATCCGTGGTATTACAAGAGTTTCCGCGATGTCGTTCAGCTGAATGTTAACTTTAAACTAATTGAGGTTCATTACAACAGCGCGTGCTGCATTGACCAAGCCCTGTTTAGCGTTCAGGTTTCTTATCAACGTGAAACGTCCCCTTCGAAAAATTTATACATGACTGTGCTTAAACTGACACACAATATTTTTAGCGCAACGCAATCTGACTTTCAATAATCCCTACAAAAGAATGGCCCTGACTAACATTAACCTATACCTTTCACAAATCACTTACCTCACAAAAATCTTCGTTACTCGAACTACTGCAGTACAGCGAGCGCCACTACTGTCAGCTAAATAAAAGATTCAAACTATGGAAGGCACTAACTACTGATAGGCAAAGTTAGCATGTGTAAGATTTTTATAGAGAACAAACATTGTATTTACCTTAATAGTCATCAAAAGTCATAATATATATAGCAGTTCATGACATCCAGTCCTTCAAATTTCAAAACTCCGCCATTTCTCTCCCCACATCCTTCACTGCTGGCGGCTCACCTTCAACTGCGCAACGCTACGCGCTGTTAACATCCAGCTGCCGCTGCCCCACACTACAATGGCAGACAACAATGCAAACTAGCCACAGACTGCACACAGCACAACCAGTGATTTTTATACAGAGCGCTACGTAACGTTGCCAATAAGAAAACATAAACAGCCTACTTACATAGCCCCCATGCACCCTGCAAAAAAATTTACAAATTGTTTTGGGCAGTGGCCAATAATGATTTGATAAAATTTTTCATAATTACAATAACAAAGAAATCAAATGAACACACTTATTGATACATTGTTGGTCAAAAGCTAAAATTTTCTCACAGTCCATAAAGACAGTCCTGATCATTCATCACCGTAAAACTGTCGTTTCTTTTCTCAAAGTCTGAGCAGTAAAAGACAATGCACACGGAAGCAGTGGATTTCCATGCAGTCTTGAAGAAGTAGTGTTGTCCTTCCAACGGAAAGACAGTGTTGACTCTTGACATGCTGACAGGTAATGGCCCACAACAGAGCAAACCCACCGCAGAGTCAGTCGAAGTTTTGAGGAATATTGGTAGGTAGGTCATCACAGAACAGACCACTGCAGTCTTGTTAGAGATTACGTTATTGGTGGGCCACCAGAGGTGCAAACCCACTGCAGTCCTTGTAGAAATAATGGGGTTGGTGAGTCATCAAATGTGTAGACCCACTGTAGTCCTTGTAGAGACGGCCAGCAGCCATCTGTTGCAACTGTGCAGGTGCACAATCACCATGGAAGAGTCTTGCGGAGAATATAGCAAGTCCATAAACCATCACTTGAGCACTCAAAAACTTTTTGTTAAGTCCTTAGAACCAGCAATGCTGTTAACCAGTCCCTTGCTGAATTATTAACACACGTGCAAACACTATCAGTCCCTACTTCTCACATATTGTCCATATACTATGACCAACAGAAATGTGTGCAGTGAAATGGAACTTACAAGTTAATAATATGATGAACTGGTGTCAATTACAATTTTATAACATAACAATACAATTACAAAGGTACAAAATACATCATTAAGGACCATAACTATACAGATAACATTTGTAGTATAGGCTTTACAAAAGAATCGAAATAACATATACATCAGTGTTACAGGAATTATGACATGAGTACATACATAAAAGATGAGAGTAACTTTCGAAACATCAACTTCACCCATGAGCATTAAAGCAGAACAGAATACATAATGTCTAAACATCTTTACAAAGAAAATAACATATAATAAGAAAAATTCTACAATGTAACTCTCATCAGATAAACATATAAAGACAGGAAGAACATAAATACCCAAGGGTACACAAACACATAGTGGGATAACACAAGGAAAGCACAGGGTTTGTTTTACTGCAGTATTTTGCAAACAAAACTTTCTTTACTTCTCGGAGATCTCCCTTCGTTCTTCATTATTTCCAAAAAGTCCTATGTATACCTGCTTTCTGAACTTTTCTCGTACAACCTCTCAGTGCATTTCTTCAAATTCATCGCAACTCATTTTCTTATATAGTCTACCCCCTTGTAAGCTAACTTAAATCTACTGAGCTCAGATGCTAAACTAAGGGACGAGACAATGCAGCAGTGCAAAACAATTAACACAAACATCGATGACAAAAAATTCAAATTGGCAAAGCAATTGCAATATTACAATTAATATAAGGCACTGTGCAGCAAAGAAGAAACATAAATCCGTAGTAAAACTGGCTTAACAGCGTAATACAAAGTCAAATTCAGTAACATTATGCCTGGCAAACAGCAGCAGCAAACGCAATAACTTATATCTAAACATGAGGAAGCTCAAGCAGAAACATATTACACTAAAGACAACAATGCAGATAAGGGAAATGTGTATTCATATCTTAATGTCTATGTAATAAAAATGGTGCACCACAACAAGTTTATCTACCAAAAAAATTACCAAGTATTTGAAAAGAAAATTCCATACGCAATTCCTGTGAAGGGAAATGTCTTTTTATGCTCCGTTTTTTTGAATAGATCATAAAATTATTTACTGGATCGGTAGGCATAAAATATTTATATTAGTACATCTATTAAATTTTATTTTGACCAATGCTGCAGTGCAGCTAGAAACTAGATATTAAACAAAATGAGTAAATAAATACATAAAGCAAGCCATATGGCATTTCTCTCAACTAGCAAGACATTAGCCACGAAATGTTTCTCATCGTTTTATTAGGCATTTTAGTAAATATCATAAATTGAGAGCTCCACAGTATAATCATATGTTTTCAAGTCTGAGCGTGTCGTATTTGCGATGCCTTCTACAAAGGAATGTCAATACCGTGGATAATGGCCTCCCCTTTTTTTTCCACCTGTGTCTCTGAAAGGCACCCACTAATGGCTTTGTTTTCCAGGCAACTGTCGCACGGCTGGGTGCTTACAGTGACCTACCATCCTTACCGAAATATTTACGACATCAGTTTCCGCTACAGTGACAGTTTGATAGAAATAAGATTTCACAGGTCGAAATATTTGCGTTCCAAATCTGTAGACACAAATTCCTATAAACATAACAGTGTCAAAAAAATTTTCGCCGGCATTGTGATAAACTCACGCATTTACACACATTTCATAACTCTTAAAGTATGATTCTTGGTTTCCAACATCCTTTTTCACAAGTCAGAGTCCCTAACCACTACTCATTTTTCCTTACCTCATTACACATATACGTATTCATCAACATGTCTTCAATATTTCATCATAATAAATACATAACATAATCTGATTCCTCATATACCATCATCTCATTGATAATAAACATACCTCAACAACATAATACACATCGTCATCATAATAATAACATCATAAAACCTCAGTCAAATCTCAAAAACGTCATAGCTTTCTGCAATAATTTCAAAACCTAAAAAAATTCTCTGCTCATTTAAATAGTGTCATCCACCTCAAACGTATTTTAAATATCATGACCCATACCAAATACATCATTCAAAGCTCTCATAGTATCACAATGATTCTGAAAAAATATGAAGAGTTCACAAAGTACATACAAAATACAATTTCATAAATGTGAAGTTACCCAACGGTGTAATTGTGTAAACATGTGTCACTGATGTAGTAAAAAAAAATGTTTATCTCTCAGTTAAATGATCAGATAGCTGTGTAATTATGCGTTAGAGAAATATGGTACCGATGTTTAAAGTTGTGTAAGCAAATTCCATATTAGCTAGGGCTCCTTGTGCTTGCCAAACACATGATGCACAAAGTAAGTGTGTAATCCCCTGAGGATTAATGTAATTATACCCTCAGGTGTTACAGATTACAGCAATGAAATGAAATGTATCATGGCAGACTTTCTTTGTAATTCAAAAATCTTTAAAAATAAATGTTTTAAGTATAAAATTAATAACTCAAATACGTGTACTGTAGCGATACACTGTGCGTCATGTTGTAAGATAATCTCTGTGGAAGTGTTGTAGTTATCGTCCTCTGTAAGCAAAGTTCTGCTGAAGTCAATGTACCTACCTCATCATAAACGAAAGGGAAATGATTTGCGCGTAGATATCGTAGTTATTATGTAACTTACCGTGATCAAGAAAGTACTATAATGTAACGTATTGTTGTGCTACGAAAAAGGCTGTCTCATTGTAGCTATACCACAAAAGTTACTACGAAAACATGTTTTACTTTCCAGAATAATTCAGAAAAAACTGTGCAGATATAAAGCAGATACAGTACAAAGCAACAATGTTAATTGTGTGACACATTAGTAGCGTCGTGATATAATTGTGTAGCTGTCAAAGAAACCAAATACTAAGTCATCTTTAATCTCACAGAAAGTACTTCAAATCCAGAATATATTTTCAAGTAAACCATAATGTTGCATTAAAATCTCATTAGCAGTATATGTTGTAAGTATGTAAGCCTTATAGTCGTTACGTAATTGTGCAACTAACTAGCAAGAATGTGCACACACAATAACACTGTGTCGTCTGTTCACTATAACAATGCATTCGTAATTATTGTCTAAATATGTTCCCTAGGTTCTTGACTGGATAGTTAATATTAAAACATAGTTGCATGTGAAGTTTCTAAGTGTGACAAAGAGTACTAGTAACATGAGTGAAAAAAAATTTATAGCAAAGACTAAGTTAAAAAGCAGATTATCTCTCAATAAATGGTTTTACATGTGAAATGTGGTGTAAACCTTTACTCTTCCTACTATGCAAAGCTCGAGCTTCAACGGAATTATCGTGTGGTATATGTCGGTAAAGACTACTGGAATTTTTCTCGAGGTTAGCGTGTATGTTATTTTTCTCTGAGCCAGCCGGCGCACGTGGCTGCCTGCTGTGAGAGTCATTGCCTGCCATCTCTTTGTTGGCGTGCGTCGTTATAGGGATTAGGAGACCTAACTTCTGCACATTCACCTTGCCCAGAGGGCCCAGCCCTGTTTAAATCCCGCCAGTTCTGATGAAATTCAGGTATGTCGTTATGATTATATCGTCTGTCGTCATGTCGGTAGTTCCTGTAGTTTCTTTCTTGTCGGTAAAGTGGTGAAGAATTTCTCCCTGAATTATCACTGCACAGTGGACCATTGCATCTGAAGTTATTCTGTCTCTCGTAACAATAATTGTTCTGGTTGCCATATCGTCTGTTTCTGTGATTGTCTCTGTCGTATTCATTACTATGGAAATGCGATCTTTCTCTGTAACTATTATTCT
This sequence comes from Schistocerca piceifrons, assembly GCF_021461385.2. Lineage (NCBI taxonomy): Eukaryota > Metazoa > Arthropoda > Insecta > Orthoptera > Acrididae > Schistocerca > Schistocerca piceifrons. The sequence goes on along the minus strand of NC_060143.1, from coordinate 182,459,670 downwards.
GGCAACGGTTGTCATACGGGGGGTGTCTGTTTTGGTCACGATTTACGTTGTAAGAATAGCATTGTCGTGTATTATTTCTGTCATCGCGGAATTGTGACAGATGTGACCTGCAATTGTTGTGCTCCTGTTTTTGCGTTCCGCGATTGTCAGTGTCAATTTCCAGTTCTTGTAACAGTCCTTGAAAAGCTTCAATGTCGTCTTTGCAACGTCCTGCCAAAATTATATGTCGTAAATGTTCAGGTAATTTGATTAAGCAAATGCGGATGAGTTCTGAGGTGCTGTATGGGTTTGACAGGTACTGATTCTTGTGCAACATATCTTCAAAATATTTTACAAGCCTGGAGAATTCAGATTGTTCGAAATGTTTCATCATTATGAGGCTATGTTTTACTCGGTCTTGTGTAGCTTGAGACCATTATGCTGAGAGGAAGGAATGATAAAATTCTCCTTCACTGTGACAATCGTGAATGACCGATCGCATTCTTACAGCTGGTTCATTCTCTAAGTAGCCACACATAAATTCTAATCTGTGCTGCAATGACCAGTTGGGAGGAAAACAATGAGAGAATTGATGAAGCCATGCTTGTGGATGAATGTCGATGCCGGAATTCTTAAATGTTTTGAATTTACGTGTAGTAATAAACAGCTTATAGTCAAAGTCATCATGTCGGTGAGTCGCATATCGGTCATTGTTACGTAGTTTCGGCGGTTCCATCTCAAAATTCAATGCGCCTTGCCAATTTCTTTCATAATTTCCGAAGTTTCCTGTGTTATTATTTTGTGGTTGCTCCATATTTCTATGTCCCTCTTCCCGTACTGGAGCGCGAGTGTCCTCTGAAATATGTAATTCTTGTATTACTTGTGCCAACTGATCTTGTACTTCCCGGATTTCTTTTTTGTACTGTGTATTGATTTGATTTTGATTTTGTTTGAATTTTCTAATTTGTTCATACTCTTCAGTGTCAGTGAAGGCTACAGGTCTTGTGTCATTCAGATCATCATCTACCTTTGTAGATAAGTTAGTGAACTGATATGAAAGTTCGGCTACTTTATCCGATAGTGTACTTATTTCCTCACTGTGTTTTTCTGAACCAAATTTCAGAGTGTCCATTGGTGTTGAAATCGTATCTACTGTGTCCTTTAAGTTTTCCTGAGTTTTTGCAAGTTGCGTAACCAAATCGGTAGATGCAGCTGAGTCAGTTTTAGCTTGCAAGGTATCGTGATTTTCATGAACTATAGTTTGCAGTTCATTTATGGCTGCTTCGTGATTCTGTAATGCATTTTCATGACGCGAAAGGATAGGTTGGAAAAGCTCACAAATTTGTGTTTTTACGTCATTGCAGACTTTTTGACATTTCGATTCGATGTTATGTAACTCAGTAGTTAAATCTTCACGTGTTTGTTCAAGCGTGGTGTCTAACTTTTGAAGATTTTGTTCCATTGTGTCTAACTTTTTTAAGATTTTGTTCCACTGTGTCTAACGTTTGAAGATTTTGTTCCATTGTGTCCAACTGTTGCTGTGTTTGTCTCCGATTTTGTTTCATTTGTTGCATTAATTGCAATATTAATGTATTTGTGTCTGGAAGCTGTTCCTCTATGCTTTTCGGCGGTGAATTTGCACCACCAACATTCACATTTTGACAAGCAGAAAATGTGTCTTGACTCATTTCAGAAAACGGTGAGAACCGAAAACCTGAGTCTACAGTATTTGCAATATTGTGTTCTGTCATTCCCGATTCCTGAGGCGAGCTGTTGTTGACCGATCGATCGATAATGCTTCCCTGGTCACTACCTGTTTCACTGTCTACACCATTATTTGACGCCCGCCCCATTTCCCTATGCACAGTTACCAAATTACTACTTTGAATGTCTGTTAATTCATTACACAGTGGTACTGGTAAGCTACGCTCTTCGTCACTATTATTTATCAGTTTACTTTGGAGCCGAGTGTATCGTTTTTCACACGCCATTATTGTCACAATATTTCACACGATAACACAGAATAGCACAATTTGAAGAGCAAAAATAAGGAAACACATTAACATTGCACAGAAAATAATATCTAGTTAATTGCAAGCGCATCTGCGAAATACTTGGTGCAAATTTACATGCATGCCACACCTGTTTTACTGTACAACAATGAAAGTCTGCAACTACAAAGGAGATTCTCTCTACAATTACGCGCTAGCAATAAACAAAATCTACACTAATCACACAAACTACAAGAAAAAATCAGAAGATTCCAGTGAGGTATCCTCGGCTAAGGGTCGACATATGAAACGTCCCCTTTGAACAATTATACATGACTGTGCTTAAACTGACACACAATATTTTTCGCGCAACGCAATCTGACTTTCAATAATCCCTACAAAAGAATGGCCCTGACTAACGTTAACCTACACCTTTCACAAATCACTTACCTCACCAAAAATCTTCGTTATTCGAACTACTGCAATACAGTGAGCGCCACTACTGCCAGCTAAATAAAAGATTCAAACTACGGAAGGCACTAACTACTGATAGGCATAGTTAGCAAGTGAAAGATTTTTATAGAGAACAAACATTGTATTTACCTTAATAGTCATCAAAAGTCATAATATTTATAGCAGTTCATGACATCCAGTCCTTCAAATTTCAAAACTCCGCCATTTCTCTCCCCACATCCTTCACTGCTGGCGGCTCACCTTCAACTGCGCAACGCTACGCGCTGTTAACATCCAGCTGCCGCTGCCCCACACTACAATGGCAGACAACAATGCAAACTAGCCACAGACTGCACACAGCACAACCAGTGATTTTTATACAGAGCGCTACGTAACGTTGCCAATAAGAAAACATAAACAGCCTACTTACATAGCCCCCGTGCACCCTGCAAAAAAATTTACAAATTGTTTTGGGCAGTGGCCAATAATGATTTGATAAAATTTTTCATAATTACAATAACAAAGAAATCAAATGAACACACTTATTGATACATTGTTGGTCAAAAGCTAAAATTTTCTCACAGTCCATAAAGACAGTCCTGATCATTCATCACCGTAAAACTGTCGTTTCTTTTCTCAAAGTCTGAGCAGTAAAAGACAATGCACACGGAAGCAGTGGATTTCCATGCAGTCTTGAAGAAGTAGTGTTGTCCTTCCAACGGAAAGACAGTGTTGACTCTTGACATGCTGACAGGTAATGGCCCACAACAGAGCAAACCCACCGCAGAGTCAGTCGAAGTTTTGAGGAATATTGGTAGGTAGGTCATCACAGAACAGACCACTGCAGTCTTGTTAGAGATTACGTTATTGGTGGGCCACCAGAGGTGCAAACCCACTGCAGTCCTTGTAGAAATAATGGGGTTGGTGAGTCATCAAATGTGTAGACCCACTGTAGTCCTTGTAGAGACGGCCAGCAGCCATCTGTTGCAACTGTGCAGGTGCACAATCACCATGGAAGAGTCTTGCGGAGAATATAGCAAGTCCATAAACCATCACTTGAGCACTCAAAAACTTTTTGTTAAGTCCTTAGAACCAGCAATGCTGTTAACCAGTCCCTTGCTGAATTATTAACACACGTGCAAACACTATCAGTCCCTACTTCTCACATATTGTCCATATACTATGACCAACAGAAATGTGTGCAGTGAAATGGAACTTACAAGTTAATAATATGATGAACTGGTGTCAATTACAATTTTATAACATAACAATACAATTACAAAGGTACAAAATACATCATTAAGGACCATAACTATACAGATAACATTTGTAGTATAGGCTTTACAAAAGAATCGAAATAACATATACATCAGTGTTACAGGAATTATGACATGAGTACATACATAAAAGATGAGAGTAACTTTCGAAACATCAACTTCACCCATGAGCATTAAAGCAGAACAGAATACATAATGTCTAAACATCTTTACAAAGAAAATAACATATAATAAGAAAAATTCTACAATGTAACTCTCATCAGATAAACATATAAAGACAGGAAGAACATAAATACCCAAGGGTACACAAACACATAGTGGGATAACACAAGGAAAGCACAGGGTTTGTTTTACTGCAGTATTTTGCAAACAAAACTTTCTTTACTTCTCGGAGATCTCCCTTCGTTCTTCATTATTTCCAAAAAGTCCTATGTATACCTGCTTTCTGAACTTTTCTCGTACAACCTCTCAGTGCATTTCTTCAAATTCATCGCAACTCATTTTCTTATATAGTCTACCCCCTTGTAAGCTAACTTAAATCTACTGAGCTCAGATGCTAAACTAAGGGACGAGACAATGCAGCAGTGCAAAACAATTAACACAAACATCGATGACAAAAAATTCAAATTGGCAAAGCAATTGCAATATTACAACTAATATAAGGCACTGTGCAGCAAAGAAGAAACATAAATCCGTAGTAAAACTGGCTTAACAGCGTAATACAAAGTCAAATTCAGTAACATTATGCCTGGCAAACAGCAGCAGCAAACGCAATAACTTATATCTAAACATGAGGAAGCTCAAGCAGAAACATATTACACTAAAGACAACAATGCAGATAAGGGAAATGTGTATTCATATCTTAATGTCTATGTAATAAAAATGGTGCACCACAACAAGTTTATCTACCAAAAAAATTACCAAGTATTTGAAAAGAAAATTCCGTACGCAATTCCTGTGAAGGGAAATGTCTTTTTATGCTCCGTTTTTTTGAATAGATCATAAAATTATTTACTGGATCTGTAGGCATAAAATATTTATATTAGTACATCTATTAAATTTTATTTTGACCAATGCTGCAGTGCAGCTAGAAACTAGATATTAAACAAAATGAGTAAATAAATATATAAAGCAAGCCATATGGCATTTCTCTCAACTAGCAAGACATTAGCCACGAAATGTTTCTCATCGTTTTATTAGGCATTTTAGTAAATATCATAAATTGAGAGCTCCACAGTATAATCATATGTTTTCAAGTCTGAGCGTGTCGTATTTGCGATGCCTTCTACAAAGGAATGTCAATACCGTGGATAATGGCCTCCCCTTTTTTTTCCACCTGTGTCTCTGAAAGGCACCCACTAATGGCTTTGTTTTCCAGGCAACTGTCGCACGGCTGGGTGCTTACAGTGACCTACCATCCTTACCGAAATATTTACGACATCAGTTTCCGCTACAGTGACAGTTTGATAGAAATAAGATTTCACAGGTCGAAATATTTGCGTTCCAAATCTGTAGACACAAATTCCTATAAACATAACAGTGTCAAAAAAATTTTCGCCGGCATTGTGATAAACTCACGCATTTACACACATTTCATAACTCTTAAAGTATGATTCTTGGTTTCCAACATCCTTTTTCACAAGTCAGAGTCCCTAACCACTGCTCATTTTTCCTTACCTCATTACACATATACGTATTCATCAACATGTCTTCAATATTTCATCATAATAAATACATAACATAATCTGATTCCTCATATACCATCATCTCATTGATAATAAACATACCTCAACAACATAATACACATCGTCATCATAATAATAACATCATAAAACCTCAGTCAAATCTCAAAAACGTCATAGCTTTCTGCAATAATTTCAAAACCTAAAAAAATTCTCTGCTCATTTAAATAGTGTCATCCACCTCAAACGTATTTTAAATATCATGACCCATACCAAATACATCATTCAAAGCTCTCATAGTATCACAATGAATCTGAAAAAATATGAAGAGTTCACAAAGTACATACAAAATACAATTTCATAAATGTGAAGCTACCCAACGGTGTAATTGTGTAAACATGTGTCACTGATGTAGTAAAAAAAATGTTTATCTCTCAGTTAAATGATCAGATAGCTGTGTAATTATGCGTTAGAGAAATATGGTACCGATGTTTAAAGTTGTGTAAGCAAATTCCATATTAGCTAGGGCTCCTTGTGCTTGCCAAACACATGATACACAAAGTAAGTGTGTACCCCCCTGAGGATTAATGTAATTATACCCTCAGGTGTTACAGATTACAGCAATGAAATGAAATGTATCACAGCAAACTTTCTTTGTAATTCAAAAATCTTTAAAAATAAATGTTTTAAGTATAAAATTAATAGCTCAAATACGTGTACTGTAGTGATACACTGTGCGTCATGTTGTAAGATAATCTCTGTGGAAGTGTTGTAGTTATCGTCCTCTGTAAGCAAACTTCTGCTGAAGTCAATGTACCTACCTCATCATAAACGAAAGGGAAATGATTTGCGCGTAGATATCGTAGTTATTATGTAACTTACCGTGATCAAGAAAGTACTATAATGTAACGTATTGTTGTGCTACGAAAAAGGCTGTCTCATTGTAGCTATACCACAAAAGTTACTACGAAAACATGTTTTACTTTCCAGAATAATTCAGAAAAAACTGTGCAGATATAAAGCAGATACAGCGCAAAGCAACAATGTAAATTGTGTGACACATTAGTAGCGTCGTGATATAATTGTGTAGCTGTCAAAGAAACCAAATACTAAGTCATCTTTAATCTCACAGAAAGTACTTCAAATCCAGAATATATTTTCAAGTAAACCATAATGTTGCATTAAAATCTCATTAGCAGTATATGTTGTAAGTATGTAAGCCTTATAGTCGTTACGTAATTGTGCAACTAACTAGCAAGAATGTGCACACACAATAACACTGTGTCGTCTGTTCACTATAACAATGCATTCGTAATTATTGTCTAAATATGTTCCCTAGGTTCTTGACTGGATAGTTAATATTAAAACATAGTTGCATGTGAAGTTTCTAAGTGTGACAAAGAGTACTAGTAACATGAGTGAAAAAAAATTTATAGCAAAGACTAAGTTAAAAAGCAGATTATCTCTCAATAAATGGTTTTACATGTGAAATGTGGTGCAAACCTTTACTCTTCCTACTATGCAAAGCTCGAGCTTCAACGGAATTATCGTGTGGTATATGTCGGTAAAGACTACTGGAATTTTTCTCGAGGTTAGCGTGTATGTTATTTTTCTCTGAGCCAGCCAGCGCACGTGGCTGCCTGCTGTGAGAGTCATTGCCTGCCATCTCTTTGTTGGCGTGCGTCGTTATAGGGATTAGGAGACCTAACTTCTGCACATTCACCTTGCCCAGAGGGCCCAGCCCTGTTTAAATCCCGCCAGTTCTGATGAAATTCAGGTATGTCGTTATGATTATATCGTCTGTCGTCATGTCGGTAGTTCCTGTAGTTTCTTTCTTGTCGGTTAAGTGGTGAAGAAATTCTCCCTGAATTATCACTGCACGGTGGACCATTGCATCTGAAGTTATTCTGTCTCCCGTGACAATAATTGTTCTGGTTGCCATATTGTCTGTTTCTGTGATTGTCTCTGTCGTATTCATTACTATGGAAATGCGATCTTTCTCTGTAACTATTATTCTGGCAACGGTTGTCATACGGGGGGTGTCTGTTTTGGTCACGATTTATGTTGTAAGAATAGCATTGTCGTGTATTATTTCTGTCATCGCGGAATTGTGACAGATGTGACCTGCAATTGTTGTGCTCCTGTTTTCGTGTTCCGTGATTGTCAGTGTCAATTTCCAGTTCTTGTAACAGTCCTTGAAAAGCTTCAATGTCGTCTTTGCAACGTCCTGCCAAAATTATATGTCGTAAATGTTCAGGTAATTTGATTAAGCAAATGCGGATGAGTTCTGAGGTGCTGTATGGGTTTGACAGGTACTGATTCTTGTGCAACATATCTTCAAAATATTTTACAAGCCTGGAGAATTCAGATTGTTCGAAATGTTTCATCATTATGATGCTATGTTTCACTCGGTCTTGTGTAGCTTGAGACCAATATGCTGAGAGGAAGGCATGATAAAATTCTCCTTCACTGTGACAATCGTGAATGACCGATCGCATTCTTACAGCTGGTTCATTCTCTAAGTAGCCACACATAAATTCTAATCTGTGCTGCAATGACCAGTTGGGAGGAAAACAATGAGAGAATTGATGAAGCCATGCTTGTGGATGAATGTCGATGCCGGAATTCTTAAATGTTTTGAATTTACGTGTAGTAATAAACAGCTTATAGTCAAAGTCATCATGTCGGTGAGTCGCATATCGGTCATTGTTACGTAGTTTCGGCGGTTCCATCTCAAAATTCAATGCGCCTTGCCAATTTCTTTCATAATTTCCGAAGTTTCCTGTGTTATTATTTTGTGGTTGCTCCATATTTCTATGTCCCTCTTCCCGTACTGGAGCGCGAGTGTCCTCTGAAATATGTAATTCTTGTATTACTTGTGCCAACTGATCTTGTACTTCCCGGATTTCTTTTTTGTACTGTGTATTGATTTGATTTTGATTTTGTTTGAATTTTCTAATTTGTTCATACTCTTCAGTGTCAGTGAAGGCTACAGGTCTTGTGTCATTCAGATCATCATCTACCTTTGTAGATAAGTTAGTGAACTGATATGAAAGTTCGGCTACTTTATCCGATAGTGTACTTATTTCCTCACTGTGTTTTTCTGAACCAAATTTCAGAGTGTCCATTGGTGTTGAAATCGTATCTACTGTGTCTTTTAAGTTTTCCTGAGTTTTTGCAAGTTGCGTAACCAAATCGGTAGATGCAGCTGAGTCAGTTTTAGCTTGCAAGGTATCGTGATTTTCATGAACTATAGTTTGCAGTTCATTTATGGCTGCTTCGTGATTCTGTAATGCATTTTCATGACGCGAAAGGATGGGTTGGAAAAGCTCACAAATTTGTGTTTTTACGTCATTGCAGACTTTTTGACATTTCGATTCGATGTTATGTAACTCAGTAGTTAAATCTTCACGTGTTTGTTCAAGCGTGGTGTCTAACTTTTGAAGATTTTGTTCCATTGTGTCTAACTTTTTTAAGATTTTGTTCCACTGTGTCTAACGTTTGAAGATTTTGTTCCATTGTGTCCAACTGTTGCTGTGTTTGTCTCCGATTTTGTTTCATTTGTTGCATTAATTGCAATAATAATGTATTTGTGTCTGGAATCTGTTCCTCTATGCTTTTCGGCGGTGAATTTGCACCCCCAACATTCACATTTTGACAAGCGGAAAATGTGTCTTGACTCATTTCAGAAAACGGTGAGAACCGAAAACCTGAGTCTACGGTATTTGCAATATTGTGTTCTGTCATTCCCGATTCCTGAGGCGAGCTGTTGTCGACTGATCGATCGATAATGCTTCCCTGGTCACTACCTGTTTCACTGTCTACACCATTATTTGACGCCCGCTCCATTTCCCTATGCACAGTTACCAAATTACTACTTTGAATGTCTGTTAATTCATTACACAGTGGTACTGGTAAGCTACGCTCGTCGTCACTATTATTTATCAGTTTACTTTGGAGCCGAGTGTAACGTTTTTCACACGCCATTATTGTCACAATATTTCACACGATAACACAGAGTAGTACAATTTGAAGAGCAAAAATAAGGAAACACATTAACATTGCACAGAAAATAATATCTAGTTAATTGCAAGCGCATCTGCGAAATACTTGGTGCAAATTTACATGCATGCCACACCTGTTTTACTGTACAACAATGAAAGTCTGCAACTACAGAGGAGATTCTCTCTACAATTACGCGCTAGCAATAAACAAAATCTACACTAATCACACAAACTACAAGAAAAAATCAGAAGATTCCAGTGAGGTATCCTCGGCTAAGGGTCGACATATGAAACGTCCCCTTTGAACAATTATACATGACTGTGCTTAAACTGACACACAATATTTTTCGCGCAACGCAATCTGACTTTCAATAATCCCTACAAAAGAATGGCCCTGACTAACATTAACCTATACCTTTCACAAATCACTTACCTCACCAAAAATCTTCGTTATTCGAACTACTGCAATACAGCGAGCGCCACTACTGCCAGCTAAATAAAAGATTCAAACTACGGAAGGCACTAACTACTGATAGGCATAGTTAGCAAGTGAAAGATTTTTATAGAGAACAAACATTGTATATACCTTAATAGTCATCAAAAGTCATACTATATATAGCAGTTCATGACATCCAGTCCTTCAAATTTCATAACTCCGCCATTTCTCTCCCCACATCCGCCACTGCTGGCGGCTCACCTCCAACTGCGCGACGCTACGCGCTGTTAACATCCAGCTGCCGCTGCCCCACACTACAATGGCAGACAGCAATGCAAACTAGCCACAGAGTGCACACAGAACAGCCAGTGATTTTCATACAGAGCGCTAGGTAACGTTGCCAATAAGAAAACATAAACAGCCTACTTACAAACGTAACGACAGTGTTTTCTTTTTGTATTAATTTATGTAGCGGTAACCTTGATGGCGCTAATGAATGTAAGAACTCTGCGAGATATTTCTCGTTTCGAATACTCATTTAGAAAAGTCAACATATACGAAGGGCAGAAATAATGAAATACCATTGTGGTCACTGTTATTCTGACAATGATCCATTTCATAATTACTTTGAAACAAATAGTATGGTATTTGTAATAAAATAATATGAAAATGGAGTCTCTTAACCGTTATTAATTACTTAGCTTCGTAAAATACAGGTATGAAGTTGTGTATCTATCATGCCCTATTTCCTATGATATTTAACAGCCTCTTCTACGTTAAAATTGTCCACAAATAGTAAGTTTCATGGAAAAATCGGTATTCAAAGTCAGAAGCCGTTTAAATACATTTCTAACGATACCTCATTAATCATTGAATGATTAGTACATGTTGAAAATAAGAGATGTCGGCTTGAGAAATAATATATACGATCTTTCTTAGTGGCTGAATGGTGACAACAGATTCGGCAAGGCACCTTGTGAAGTTAGGATAGCGAATAAGAGTCGATGACGAAATCATGAAAGTATTAAATATAGTTATGCTACCATACTATAAAATTACATACGAAAAATATATATCAGAGTGGAAGTTAATAAACACCTGAGTCGATACTGAATGTCTTCTGGCATAGAAATGAATCGGCTTAAGACAACTCCCTGATATCTACAGATCATTAACAGGAAGTAAAGATGACGTTGCGTCGTAATGCAAAGCAGTCACCACCGCAACTTATTTATTTCAATAATCCCCTACTTAACGGTGTTGACACTCCACAAGTAAAGCTTAGGTGAAGCCATGTTTCCGCTGAAACTGTCACTTTGTGTATTAATTTTATTTACTCCTGGCCGATTTCAATCTCATGATAATTTCAAGGATCTGCTTGTAAGTAGCCGTACAGCTGATCTCTATAGACCATATATGGAGTCAAAACGAAACAAATTGAAAAGAATTCCGAGGAAGGATCCAGTCAGTGATGTTGAACCACGCCATATTAACAGCTCTTGTTGGACATTTTCACTGATGCACAAATACACAGTTATTTAAAAATGACGTACTATAGTTCATATCTTCGTAATGAACAAAACTGCAAGAAAGGCAGTCATGCTGACTAATGTCCCCCTGGCAGCTAAACAATATTTTCATGAATTATTTTTTTATTATTTTGTCTCTTGACATAACGTTACTTTCTATGATTTAGATAAATAGGACGCTCTGTACGTTGCAACTTTGCACTAAGCAAAGCCTAACTTCACATATGTTTACCCAATTAACTATGAGACGGGCGCAGTGTAGTCTGGAGCATCAGAGACTGTCACTAAATTTCAGCCGGACACTGTTTTATGTCAACTCAGTGGCTGCACATCAAAAGCATTGAAATATGTTCCGGATCGGTAGACATATAGTCGTAAAATAAATCATCATTTCATCACTGCAGAATGTTAGCAAATGTATCTCTGAAGAAGGTTACCCGGGAGGAGTGTAAAGAAATCAATATTTAATATTTGTTCTAGTAACGACATGTCTTGAGTTTCCTTGTGTGAATACGCTTCGTGCGTCGTATATCATGGGCTGTTCTTTCTTCTCCGGACACTTGTTATTGTCTCATCCTGCCGTTTGGTTACAAGATACCAGTGGGAGGCGTAGGGCCTTGGACGACATTAAACTAGGATAAGTTGTCACCTTTCACGGTGCGAAGGGTCTCAGTCCCAGACATATTGTTAGCTCGAAGAATGCGAAGTACAGTTGGTGGTGCAGTAAGATGGTTTGAGAAGGATTGTGTAGAATCCTGATTTCAGGCAGAGTGACTAAGGAAGCTCTATGAAAGATAAACGCAGTGAATCTTCGTTCTGCACTATATCATGAAGTCGAGCGCGTTGCTGGAGATCGGTGCATTAATGAGTCACGATTGCGTCAGTCTCGATTAAAAGCTCCTAGTACTGCAATGCACTGCGACAAGAATGTCATAAGCAAGTGAATAACACACCTGTCCGAAGAGTTATTAGAGAAAAAGGATACAACGGACGAATAGCTCTGTTCGTACATGAAGAAAGCAGACCGAGGTAAAAGCCGGCCGGTGTGGCCGTGCGGTACTAGGCGCTTCAGTACGGAACCGCGTGACCGCTACGGTCGCAGGTTCGAATCCTGCCTCGGGCATGCATGTGTGTGATGACCTTAGGTTAGTTAGGTTTGAGTAGTTCTGAGTTCTAGGGGACTGATGACCACAGATGTTAAGTCCCATAGTGCTCAGAGCCATTTGAACCATTTGAACCGAGGCACAAAGCTGTAATGCGTGAAGGTCACAGGTTAACAAAATTTCAGAGGGATGAAATCGCATACTTCCTGATGGAAGCATATACTAAATATTTAACACCATTTTCAGCAAACGGAAGATCTCTGGTATTGCGAAATGACACGCTGCACGCTAATTACGGGAGCGTGCTGAAAAATAATGTCTCCGAATTTTTTTATGCTATTCTGAGTATGAATGTGATGCGTATTAGTTGGTCCACTTTGTCGCTTCGTTGACGCAAGCTGCAACCCTCCGCTGATAAAGGGTTGCCAATACTAGTGTGTTACAGCCGGTTGTAACATTATTCTGTCTGTGCGTGAGAAACAGCGGGCTGCAACCGACATCGTGGCCACAGAAGTGTTCGTCCACACTTGGGGCACTCTCTTCTTCAGCACGGCAATGCCACACCAATCACGAGAGCTGCGATATGTGCAACAATCGGGCTCCTTGCGTTCACTGTCATCGATCATCCTCCACACAGTCCCGACTTGACCCCATCCGATTTTCACATGTTTGCTAATCTTAAAGAGCACCTTCGTGGACTTCAGTTTGACAGTGTTGAAGTGGTGAAGCAAAGGTAGATTGTGGCTCTGTTATCAAAGTCTAACATTCTACTGTTGTGGTATCAAAGAACTATCTTTTGGAGAAATACGTTCATTTCCAGACTGGCTATGTTGCAAGTTAAATAACTCAGATACGAAAGATAAATATATAGCTAGAATGTTGAAAAATTTCGTTTTATTTCTAAAGTCTTAAGAGTTTTCACTTAAATCGGGAACTTTATCTCCCTTCATGCCCTCGTATTTGCAAGCCACTGCAAATTACGTAGAGTAGCGTTTCAGTATGTTGCCTTATGTGGGAAATGTAACATCTCCTCTTTTGTCTGTACCTTATTCTGAGTACGATTTTCATGAATGACTACGCACTTGAGCATTATTTTCCCATCAGATACTGTGACGTCCATAGAAGTTAATAAGGCGCTGTCTTCAGCAATGTTTAGCTCTACAAGGCGAGCCGGCCGTAGTGACCGTGCGGTTCTAGGCGCTACAGTCAGGAGCCGAGCGACCACTCCGGTCGTAGGTTCGAATCCTGCCTCGGGCATGGATGTGTGTGATGTCCTTAGGTTAGTTGGGTTTAATTAGTTCTAAGTTCTATGCTACTGATGACCTTAGAAGTTAAGTCGCATAGTGCTCAGAGCCATTTGAACCATTTCTACAAGGCGCCTACGTTCGTCTGCCATGCGAAATGCAGAAGAAAGAGTTCGCTTGTCTAAGTATTAATAAATTCGACCTCTCGATGTCTGGAATTGGTTGCATGTAGAGCACTTGTGCAACCTTGTCAAAAATAAAAGTGAAGTTTCTCTAGCTTCGCAACGGCCTTTCGTCTCGTTAGCAGTTTAAGTTCAGACCCCGAGGATTAACTTTTGTTAGAAGTGTTCGCGCCAAGTTCCAGTGAACAGCGGCATTATTTACCGGTCGCAGACGGAGTCACTGACACACAACGTTTATTAATATGTAAGAATTTTTGTTTCAAATTATCAGCATGGCTCGGGTGATGATGCAAAGACTACTTCGTTTTAAATCTGGTTAAACAAGGAGGGATATCTGAACGTCATAAAACTAAAGTCGTTCACCCCGCCTAGTAAACGAATTAGTGAAAGTGACTTAAGGTCATTCACACAGCATAAAAGGCACTTTATCTCATTACCGCACAGGATTTTCGGAATGAATTCGGTAGAAGGGACAAGAGAAAACAGTTCTAAAACAGAACTAAAAAAAGGAGCCTAAGAAAGTAATTGGGCCTGAATACACCGCAATAACGCACTGTTTAAAAGAATTACGGTAATACGTAAATTAACGTCCGGTGTGTTACATCTATTTTGATATAGGTGGTACCTGCGGTCTTATTCTATGGCTTCAGATCTACGCTTTCAGTATACGCCAATTAAAATCATTCGCCATATACTGGCTATATTATGCATTATAGTGTCAGGTAACCGCAGATGTCAAAGTCTCTCCCACTGTCATCCATTGGTTGCGGACACGGTACAGTGGGTAGGAAGTACACAAGGCGAAGTTGGACAAAGTCCCTGACAAATTACAACCCTACGTGGAGACCGATACATGGCTGACTCTTGGTTGTGACCTCATATTGATACCGCCAGATCACAACAAGGCAATTCCATGACGGACATTGAAGCCGATGTGTCCGATCAGAAAGGTTCGCATGACCCAGACGTACCGTTTAAGTAACTTGCAAGACACGACAATATCTTGCAGCTGGGCTCGAATTCTGCCATTCCCTTGTCTACTGACAAACTTCGTCATTGGCAAAACGTCTTATTCAGAGAAGAGTCCTGATTGCTTCTGACACAAGTTGATGGATGTGTTTGTGGTGACCCGTGGTGAAGGGTACCTCCCAGACGTTTTCCCGTAAATCGACAGAATTTCAAGGTTCTGTGCGGTTGTGGAGAGGCTACAGTGTCGACAGCCATATGGATCTTGTCGTTAATGGTCGTCTTACAACTAGGCAATGCGTCGAACAGATCGTGTTGGACCATGTGGTGCATATAGTGGTGGCCCAAAATTTCTTCTAATAGCAGCGTCAATATGCCCCGCTTCAGCAGGGATGTATTGTGAAGCCTGGACATTGAAGTACTGGAATGGTCGAAAGTGAGTCCCAACCTAAAACCCATCATGCATATGTGGATGAAGTTTGACAGACGTGTTTGTGGTCGTCCTGTTCCACCAGATACTCTCCAAGAGACCTATCGGGCTCTCATTAAAGAATGGAAACCGAAGGCAGGGTGACCACTGTAGACTTATACGGAGTGTGACACTTAGGTGCCAGGCACTGATAAACGGTCACAGAGGGCACACTTTTTATTGAAGCTCTCAAAGGGCAATGAAAAGCGCCCAAGATGACAGAATAAATTATTGTTTCAATTTTTTCGGCACCTGTCGGACATTTCAGTTCTTCTTACGTAAGCAATCGAAGACGTAACGATTTTTGTTATGCACTTATTTTATGAACGATAAAGGTATAATTTGATGACATACTAAGTCCTCAATTATTGCTCAGGGGAGTGTGGCAGACGCCCAGAGTCATATTCCCACAATTCCTTTGAGCAGGGTAGTTGGTAATAACTAACCAGAGCTGAATGGACATCACATAACACAACGATTTTCAGTATAACTCCTGTATTGACAAACATGTTGTGACCGAATGTAAAAGAACTCTAGTGTTGAGCTGTTAAATAATGTGTAATAAAATTATTTCTTATTAAATTTATAAGTTAATTATGTATCATAGTTGTATTTGTTAAATGAAAGGATATCTCAGTTGTTTGCTAAAAGTGTATGTGAAAATAATTACAGATCACTTTACGTAGTGAAGAGATAAATGTTATTGACACCCTCTAAACACATTTAGTTTTTGCGTGTACATCCTTTTGCCAGGAGACCTCCTGGACGACGGACGTTTACTATTGTGACAAAATAAAACACCTAGAGACGTTCTTATGATTTTATTTTATTTTATTTTATTTTATTTATTTATTTATTTTTGCAACCAGTTACAACTCTTCCTTGCGTCGTCTTCAGACTGTTGTTGATGCGGTATGGGTTGATATGATCCCTATACATATATATCACATCAGCTACCAGCATTGGGCAGTTGATGGTTGGAGTGCTGACACATAAGGTTCAGATTATCTGCGCATCCAGTAACGCTGGCAACTGATGTGACATATATAGGGATCATATCAACCCGTACCGCATCAACAACAGCCTGAAGATAACGCCATGATGCGTTGAAACTGGTTGCAACAAAATAA
The DNA here is from genome assembly GCF_021461385.2 of Schistocerca piceifrons. NCBI lineage: Eukaryota > Metazoa > Arthropoda > Insecta > Orthoptera > Acrididae > Schistocerca > Schistocerca piceifrons. Next base: position 182,443,225 of record NC_060143.1, on the reverse strand, counting down.
AATAAAATCATAAGAAAGGCTATACACGTTTTATTTTGTCTACACACACTGTCTCAAAATTATCAACACATGTGGTTCGTGCGTTGACAGGATTTCATCTCCTAAAATTGGAGGCTGTGTGGTCTCATACAATCGACGACGAGTCCGATAACTATACGTTCAGCGAACGGGCCTTCTCTTATCACACGAGAAACATGTCAAAGATTGCTGGAAAAGTACTTGGTGAATCTTAGAAAAATCATCCACGCCGGCAAGGTCTGCGTTTAGACAGCGATCGCACGGAGTAAGCCTTTTATCAATATGTACCGAGGCAGGGGATAACGAAGTGTCACCGTGCCGATCCTGGGGTGTTGGCGCTTGCTGATCCTGTGTGAGCGGCTGAGCCTCCTGTTTACACTTTGGGCTGACTGGCTATCTGGCGGAGAGGGAGGCACTGTCCTGGCCGTCTGCTTGTTTCCATCGTGTACCTTCGGCAAAGCGGAAACTTCCAGTATTGGTTCCAAACTCAGTTTACTCCACACGAAAGAATCTGAATATTTTCCTTACGCTAAAACTTTCAAATGACGAGTAAGACCATTTCAGAGCGTGTTCGCAAAATTCCTTGTGTAGATGAAACGGAATGATACAATCAAGAATCAAAATTTCCGCATTGAATCCTACAGTGCACATTTCTAAATACAAAGGCAGCATTTCTGCACTCGCAGTCAGTGAGACTTTCTCTGCATGTGTGCCTTTGAAAGTGTGTACTGTCATCATCATTATCATCAGCAGAATAATCATCATCGTCATCATTTTCGCTAACAGCGCTATCACGTAGGACATCTATTCGGAAAGTGAAGTCCGATCGGTCTCGAAATGAAAACTACTGCGAAAATCGAAATTTTTTTTGTGTGCAACAGTCAGCTACGGCTTTCCTGCATCTCTAAATAATCATCGCTATGACGTAGCGTTGTAACCACCCTCCAATAGCCCCGTCAGAGAGGGCAACCCACAGCGCCTTACGCCAGTTCTCTATGCTAGTCTGCAGCTCGTTGTATCTGCCAAAATGCTGTTCTCAAAGCAAGCGGTTCATATCAGCAGAAGGATGATAGTCAGAGGAAGTCACGTCCGGGGTGTACTGCAGGTAATCAAACAATTCCCATTGAAAACAGTGGAGGACCATGACGACTACAAAATGCAACCAAAAACTGTTATGAAGAATGAACCACATGTCTGTTATGTTATGTGGGCTGCATGACATCAGGTGAAATCTCTAACCAGACCCTCATTTTTGATGGAAGACATTACTTATCTGGGCATCTTTACATGCTCGCTGTGTGCTCAGATCTGAAAAGGGCGACGAGACGCGATATATAGGCATACTAGAAACACAGCCCAAGGCAACTGTGAAACCTTTAATAGGATTTACACTATGGTTTCCATTTAGTGCCCAATCTTTGGGCCACATTCTCCTCTGTTGGTCTATCTGCTTGGTACGAATGTTTCAGTTGGTTTTAAACTTAATTCCCGATTAGCTAGGGACTTGAAACTTTAATCACAGCTCTGAACCGCAATGTTAACTCGCTATCTTCTGTAGGACTGTGGCTGGAGGCGAGCAATATATGTAACACTTGACCTCACGGCTGTCCTATAGGAGTCGCGTGTTGAGGGGGTACGATCGGAATGCATTAGAGGTGATATGCGAGCTTACGGGTATGGCTGAGCAGAGAAAGGAGCAATAGGAGATATGTGCAATATCACTATGTGACATATGCATACAAGAATGAAGCTGCAGTTAACAACATAATATATATATATATAATTACTGAAATAAAAAGTATGATATCATCAGACTGTTAGTCTACTGATAAATTTCACATACAAAGGGTTAAAAGCAGAAAAATATTAGGAAAATAAAACGGAATTCTTATCATAAGACTTTTTAAATTGGACTCAGAATTTTAAGTTACGTTCTCACTGCCCCATGTGGATTCCTAACCTGGTACAGATTATCCTGAGAGTATGTGCTTGTGAATTCTTCTATAGCTATGGCAATACCTGTACGGTTTATAGCGAGAAAAGTGAGGCGTACGTTTCAATGAATTTCGTACCCATAATCTTTTGGGCAGAAGATGAGGGAACGAAACTCATTGAAACGTTACTAGAAGATGACGCCACCACTCAGCTGATAACCCAAGAAGAATTCATCAGTGGAATACGCCGAGAAAAACTGCAATCGCATTGTAACAGGATGTTACCCTCTCCAGCGTCAATTAGGTATTGCATGCACACCAAGTTTTGTATTATAAATACTACTTGTATTATTATAGCTATTAAAATTGAGAAGCACTATTTTTAGCCATTTCTAGAGAGTTAGAAATCTCAATGGGCTAGGAAAAAATGTTTCATACGTCTAAGTTCGATTGAAAAAGGCCTTACGTTAAAAATTTATTTAAATGTAAATAATTATTTTCTGACACAGTCTTGTACGACAACCCCTTCCTCTCTATGTGCAGCTAATAGTCTTGACGGTGAAGTAGTATTTTGTGTGAAATGTAGCCATATACGCTAATACAACAAAGTCATCGCAAAGAAGCCAAGAGAAACGATTAAAAGACATTTAAATGGGATAAAAAACAAATACCAAATTCTAATAGATAATGTATACATGAGGTGAATACAAGAAAAGCACATGCTAAAAAGAAAGGCGAGTAACAATGAGTATCTGTTTTATAAAGATCAATTTGGCTGATACCTGAAACGTAGTTATTTCCTTACACGTTATAATGGAGGCAAGACTTAAGGAAAATTAAGTAGCGTTAATATGGTTCGTCAACCTAGTAAAAAGGTTCGACAATTTAATATGGTGGTGATGTTGGAAATTCTGAGTGTATGTAACCAATGGGAAAAACACGTAATACTCTGTATTTACAAGAATCTAGAGAAGAATGAAAGACCAAGAACTAGATGCTAGTAATAAGTACGGCTTGAGCAGTGGTGAAACCTTTTGCCTCTATAGTTTAAGCTCTTCATTGAAGAAGCAATGACAGAGATAAGCGAAAGGTCCAAGAAAAGGATGGTTAGGGTCTAACTGTCATCCAATCGCAGATCTCGAGCAGCACGTGCTCACCGTGTTGCCTGTTTTGTGGGCACTTGCACCGCTTTGTGAAGCGTGGCTGCCTACACGTCGTCAACACTGCCCCTGCCACTGCAATCCGTCAATCACAAAGTAGTTTGAATTGGAGAACAATATGAAAATCTGTCTTAATTTGGGAAAGAAGTTCAGAGAAAACGCCTTTGCAGCACAGTAAGGCCCCATGCTCTAGGGAGCCGGAACGGGAGCTCAGCGTGTTCGATCAGAGGATTAGCAGCCCTCTGTAATAAAAAAAATTAAGTTGCCAAAACATCCTTGGTCCCAGGCTCGAAACCCACCACCACTTACATACTGATCAATAATCATCATTGGCGGTGGAAGACTTCCGGCATAATAACTCATCGTCATTCAGCCAATGGCCTTTCCAAATAAGGCAGAATAGCGTATGAAGCCTCAGAGCACTCTCTTGGCCTTGACGTAGGAAACTGCACATAAAGGCGGAAGAATCAGCAATGACCAACGCCATGAGAATGCAGAAGGCAACGTAAACCACTGCGTTAAAAACACATAACGTGTATCCACAGGACATGTCGCCTACAACTGAAAAAGTGTCGTGATAATCTCTCCATTGGCAAAAGGTCAAGAATAGTCCCTCATTCGGATCTCCGGGAGGAACTGCCAAGGAGGAGCTGACCATCAGAAACACATTGAATAACCAACTAAAAGATAACGTTCTACGTGTTTTATCGCGGAATGTCAGAGACTTGAAGATGGTAGGGAAGCTAGAAAATCCGAAAACGCAAATGCAAAGGCCCTATCAAGATGTGGTAATGATCAGCAATGTGAAATCGAAAGAAGACAACGATTTCCGGTCAGATGACTACAGTATGATTTCAACAGCAGCAGGAAATGCCATAAAGCCGAGTAGTATTCGTTACAAATAGGAAGGCAGGGCAAGAGTGTCTTACTGTGAACAGTTCATTGATAGGGTTGTTCTTATCAGAACTAACAGCAAACAAACACCGACAACGATAGCTCAGGTATGCATGCCGACGTCGCAAGCTGAAGATGAAGAAAGAGAAAAAGTATACGAGCGTGTTGAAAGGATAGTGCAGTACGAGGAGGGGTTGGGTTGGGTTGTTTGGGGAAGGAGACTAGACAGCGAGGTCATCGGTCTCATTGGATTAGGCAAAGAAATGGAAGGAAGTCGGCCGTGCACTTTCAAAGGAACCATCCTGGCATTTGCCTGGAGTGATTTACGGAAATCACGGAAAACCTAAATCAGGATGGCCGGACGCGGGATTGAACCATCGTCCTCCCGAATCCGAGTCCAGTGTACGTGGAGGGATATGAGACTCTATAGTCATGGAGAATTCGAATGCAGTTGTAGAGGAAGGAGTAGAAGGAAAGGTTACAGGAGAATATGGGCTTGGGACAAAGGATGAGAGAGGAGAAAGACTCACAGAGATCTGTAATAAATATCAGCTAGTAATAGCAAATACTCTGATCAAGAATGACAAGAGGAGAAGGTATACTTGGGAAAGGCAGGGTGATAAGTGAAGGTTTCAATCAGATTACATAATGGTTGGATTCTGAAATGAGACGCTGGATTGTAAGCATACACAGACTCAGATAACATTGTGGTAATGATGAAGAGTAGGCTGAAGTTTAAGGGACCACTGAGGAAGTATTAATACGCAAAGAAGTGGAACACAAAAGTGATAGGTCATGACGAGATAGCCTTGAAGTTCTCTAAGGTTACAGATACAGCAGTAAGGAACAGTGCAGTAGGCAGCACAGTTGAACGTTAATGGACATCTCTGATATGTACAATCCGACAGTTGGAAAGATAAACATAGGAACAAAGAAAGAAACTGCAAAAAAAAACATGGTAACAGTAGAAATTCTTCAGTTGATAGGTGAAAGAAGAAAGTACAGTAATGATCAGAGAAATTCAGGAATATGGAAATACAAGTCACTGAGGAATGAAATAAATAGGAAGTGCACGGACGGCTAAAACATAGGTGCTTGAAAAAATGTGAAGAAATACAAAAAGGAATGACTGTCGGAAGGACTGACTCGGCATATAAGAAAGTCAAAACAACCTTCAGTCAAATTAAGCAATAGTGGTAGCATTAAGAGTGCAACAGGAATCTCACTTTTAAATGACGACGAGAGAGTGGACAGGTGGAATGAGTACATTGAAGGCGTCTATGGGGGGGATCGCCTGATAAGCCAGAAGAAGAAATAGGAGTCAATTTAGAAGAGATAGGGGATTCAGTACTAGAATTAGAATTTAGGAGACCTTTGGAGGAAATAAAATTAAATAATGCGGAAGGGATAATCATTTCATCAGAATTTTTGAAGCCATTGGGAAGAGTGACACCAAAACAAATCTTCACGTTGATTATTAGAATATATGAGTCTGACGACATACCATCTGACACCATCATCGTACAGAACGTGTAAAGTTTTATTTCTTCCCCAAAATAGTCTGTCAAATGAAGGATTAGAGACGTATATTCGGTTCGGTTGTAACAAACAGAAAGCGACTTGTGTGAGAAGCATTTTAGTAATCATTCGGTAATTCTTTGTGCTTCCGTGGGAAGGATAACCGCGTGTGAAGTATTCTGGTCGAACTTAGAAACTCCGCTTGGTATGTGTCGCATTCGTGACGAAATAGTATGGCGAGCACTTCTGTAAAGGAAGACCACTGAATCGACCGAATGCTTAACTCGCGTAAAACTGTGGGTCAGCGTCTGCTTAGATCAAGAATAATATCCAGGCCGTACTTCCCAAAATTCTGGCTGCTTTCGTGTAGGCTTGCGGAGACAATATGAGTGCAGACGTAAATACAGACTCGATAGACATTTGATGAGTTTTAGCAGGAATAAACAGTCAATAGAACTTTAATCATCTTGCCACAAGAAGGTAGAACCCGAAAGCCCGATATTTATCATGAACTTTCAGGATCCTATTTTTAACTAGAGTTTCGCGATCTCTGTCTGGTAGGTATAGGTAGTGATTTCTCTACCGCTGCTTTGCTCCACCTAGACAATACCTGCTACGACAGAGTGAAGGGACAACGAGCATACAAGAAGCCGATCGAGGTAGGTGGTTTTAACTGTGTGAATGTGGCAACAATACGAAGAGAATCGAGCACCGCCTCGCTGCAGGGAAAAGTGCTAGTCTGAGACGAAATGGCTCCCACTGGAGCATCGGCCTTCATCAAACCAGTCTGAAGACTTATGACCCAAAAATAAAATAAAGGTAATACAAAAACTAACACAAGCAAAAACTATGTCTAGGTTACACGACAAACAGAGATTGCTATGGAAGGAGCTTTGAATGGAAGAGAGATCGAAACGTAGTGAAGATATTAGCTAATAAACGAAATTGTTATGGAAGAGTTTTGCTGCCTATTGTCTATTGATGTTTAGATTGAGGGATTCTTGAACAAAGGGGATTAAACACAATAAGAGTTCATACTTAGGCTTCTGCGAGTGCTGCCAACATTACTAAGAAGTTTACGGGTATTTTACCAAGTGTAGTTACTAAATACAGCATGCTGACGCCGGCCACATGGAATAATGGAGGAAACGTTGATGTTTGTAATAACTTGACGACGCAGTCATACAACTGTAAATGTCTCACAGAAGAAAGTAGCGCGTAACAAGTAATCGATTCGAAAGGAAAGATATTTATTTTCCACAGAATTCAACATGCATACAATCTCGTAACGTGGTGTAAATTTTTTCAGAACGATGACTGGATATGTTAATTAAAGATAAGGGAAATAATATCGCCCACCAAATATTAGCGGTGAAACATTTTATTGGCAATTTTGGAGCACGTCTAACGCAGTCCTGCAGTTTCGAAACGCAGAAATTGGCGATGTTATTAACCACAATACAGTCTGATGTATGTCCAATTACTGCAGCGTAATTAATCCACATTTTCTCTGGAGATACGCATAGGAAACTTGCGACAGCGAGTAAAATTGTTGGTAAATTACAGATTACGTCATTCAGCACCAACCGCGATAATGGTTTTCCTAAAGAATATATCAGATACCTACAAGGTTTTAGGTAAGTCTCTTGAACTTCCTCGTAATTGCAGACAAACAGGCAAGGCACTCATGTTACATACGCTAGAATTTCATTTCGTACAGGATATATCTCCAGCGATGGTCAAAATTGTTTGGTGATGCGAGAACTCACTATAGTTCGTTGTCGTTCCTCATCATCCCAGATAAAATGGTTGCTCTACTGCCAATCTTGTGAGAGATATGGGCCTGCTAGGCTTTCCGATAACCGAAGCTGATCGTTGAGAAATATACTCCGAAGCACCAAAGAAACTGGTAGAGGCATGCGTATTCATATGTAAAAAAAGCAGAGTACGGTGCTGCGGACGCTAACGCCTATATAAGTGTCTGGTGTAGTTATTAGATCGGTTACTGGTGCTACACTGGCAGGGTATCAAAATTTAAGTGAGTTTGTACTTGGTGTTATAGTCGGCACACCAGCGACGGGGCACAGCATCTACGAGGTAGTATGAAGTGCGGATTTTCCCGTACGACCATTTCACGAGTGTTCCGTGAATATCAGGAATTCAGTAAAACATCAAATCTCCGTCATCGCTATGGCCGGCAAAAGATCCTGAATGTACGGGACCAACGATGACTGAAGACAATCAATCATTAAATGTGGCGGAAGTACCAGTTGCAGATTTCAGTGCTGGACCATCAACATGTGTCAGCATGCGAAGCACTCAACGAAACATCATCGATATGGGATTTCGGAGCCGAAGGCCCACTCGTGTGCCCTTAGTGACTGCACGACACAAAGCTTTACATATACTTACATGGGTATGGTGTCTGATCTTTCGGACATGTCCGAAACAACAGACACCATTGATGACCTGCAGCCGTCTAGAACGAAATTGGAATTGTATATTAATACCTTCAGCTGCTGACGGGCGTTGATATATATCCAGGGGGTCAGGTGAAAATGTGAGTCTCCTGCTTACATGGCAGACGCTCTATCCATCTGAGCCACCGAGGGCACAGAGGATAGCGCGACTGCAGGGAATATCTCGAGCACGCCTCTCGCGAGACCCACATTCTCACCTTATACGTCCACACACTAAATTCGTAGTGTCCCTACGCCTGGGCCCGTCAACACCGACATTGGCCTATTGATGACTGGAAACGTGTTGCTTGGTCGGACGAGCCTCGTTTCAAATTGTATCGAGTGGATGGTCGTGTATGGCTATGGAAACAACCTCAAGAGTCCATGGATCCCGCACATCAGCAGGGGACTGTCCAAGCAGCTGGAGGCTCAGTAATGCTGTGGGGCGTCTGCATTTAGAGTGATATGGGACCGCTGATGCGTCTAGATCCGACTCTGACAGGTGACACGTACAGTCGTGCTCAAAAGTATCCGAGCGACCTGAATTGCATTTCGCCTGATTCGCATGCAACCCACATAACGCAGCTGTCTAGCTGGTCCTCTAATCACTCCTTGGTACAGTCGTTTGACTATTGAAAATGGTGCCAACAAGTTCAAATGGTTCAAATGGCTCTGAGCACTATGGGACTTAACATCTATGGTCATCAGTCCCCTAGAACTTAGAACTACTTAAACCTAACTAACCTAGGGATATCACACAACACCCAGTCATCACGAGGCAGAGAAAATCCCTGACCCCGCCGAGAATCGAACCCGGGAACCCGGGCGTGGGAAGCGAGAACACTACCACACGACCACGAGCTGCGGACTGCCAACAAATCACCACTGGAAAACACTGCTCTGTATCGCAATAACTCAAGATGTAAAGTAATACCACGATACTGGAAATATCAGGGAACACCTTATCACAGATAAGAATGTCCTTAAGGCTTGTAAGCTTACATTTATTGCAATACACTACATACCTACATACCTGAAATGTTACCACTCTCATTATTTCGTCAGATAGGTAATGCACGTAGTAAGATGTGATTCCTGGGTTTCTCCCAGCGTATTTGATAATCAAAATATCCACGGGTGTGCTGCCGGTCTATAGTGTCCAACGGGCACAGTATATCGGCGATCATACATGTCGCCATCATCAGGTGAACTGACGGACTGAGCTCCTGTGAACGTGCCGGCACGGAGATCCGTACGCTATGGCTGCTCAGAGGGAACTGGGTTCGGTCGCGGCGGCGGCCGATTTAAATACCCTCCGCCCGAGGCGCGCTCCCTCCGCCGTCCGCGCCCCGCTCCACGGTCGCGCGGTGGAACAGATTGCGACGGCGTCTGAGATGACGTCGGTGTGATGGCTCTGTCCGCCGTGGTCGTCACAACTATACGTTTGCTCGATTTACTCTTGATTAACCCGCTCGCTGGTTCCCAAGCCTTGCTAATATTATAGCCACAGTCACGGTTTATGAGGTCGTCATTGGTGCGAATTTCGATGGCCTCTATTACAACGCTGTCCCAGTATCTCGACGTTTGTACCAGAATCCTCGTGCGGTCATACTCCGGGTGGGAACTGTGTTTTGTCCTCCAAATAAAACTCGTGCACTGGTGGGGAGCGCCAAAGATGACTTCGGTTTGAGGAAGGCCGGCGTGTACCAGATTCCGTGTCAATGTGGCAAGTCGTATATTGGTCAGACGATGCGTACCGTCGAGGATCGATGCCGTGAACACCAGAGGCACACTCGACTGATGTATCCGAGCAAGTCGGCGGTCGCTGAACATTGTTTGTCGGAAAATCACGCCGTGGAGTATGACCGCACGAGGACTCTGGTACAGACATCGAGATACTGGGACAGCGTTGTTAGAGAGGCCATCGAAATTCGCACCAATGACGACATCATAAACCGTGACTGTGGCTATAATATTAACAAGGCTTGGGAACCAGCGAGCGGGTTAATCAAGAGTAAATCGAGCAAACGTATAGTTGTGACGACCACGGCGGACAGAGCCATCACACCGACGTCGTCTCAGACGCCGTCGCAATCTGTTCCACCGCGCGACCGTGGAGCGGGGCGCGAACGGCGGAGGGAGCGCGCCGCGGGCGGAGGGTATTTAAATCGGCCGCCGCCGCGACCGAGACCAGTTCCCTCTGAGCAGCCATAGCGTACGGATCTCCGTGCCGGCAGGTTCACAGGAGCTCAGTCCGTCAGTTTACCTGATGATGGCGACATGTATGATCGCCGAAATATTGTGCCCGTTGGACACTATAGACCGGCAGCACACCCGTGGATATTTTGATAATGCACGTAGTAAGTTCGTCTTATTCATGATTTCCTCTTCAAAGTATCATACCGTACGTTTTATTTAACACAAAATGACATTAAAAATTTAAGTTATTCACGAGCAGCTAGTTGAGAATGTGTATGAACTTCAAATGACACGACGAACCGTCTCGTTCTGCATATAGATTCAAACCCAGGTCATGCAGACTAAGTTTTCGTGACTGACGGAAACTAACAATCATTCCTGACTAGGCATACACAGAGTGATATACCTCGATTTTATACAGTATCAGTTACCAAATATCAACTTTAAATTACATAACGTTACCATTTTTAACGGACGCGAATTCCTACCCACCATCCATTGTCGCTGATAAGGAACCACGAGAGGTGTTAAATACTGCTTCATCATAAGTAACTTACTTCAAATGCCGTGAGGTAAAGCTTTGTGTTGGACAGGGATTCGAACCTAGAACCTAATCGGATTGTTATCGAAGCACAATCAACTGTGACATATCGCCAGTAGCTAGATGGTTTAACTGAAATAACGAGACGAAACATTAATTTTTTCCTTCGTCGGACTCCAACCCGGCACCTATAGCTATTATATTCTAGAGAAAACGAACGTTAAATATGGGTTTGTTACACCAGCAGTGACATGTGAGCATGTTTGAACTAGAAATAATATGATGAAGAGTTCAATGCTGACTGGGAATCGAACCCCACACATATCGTTGTTGACTACACACAAAGAGACGTCAGCTACCGGATTTTTCTCCACCAGCAGCTCGGAATAACATCGTTCAACTTACAGTGATCTCGCAAATAGTTATATGTCTCACTGGGAGTCAAAAATGTCAGATATCGTTAGTGTTGACAACGAATGAAAATGCATTAAAAATCAAAATTATTATCCACCAGCAGATAGATATTCTCATGATAGAGCTTGATAATTCATACTGAGAACCTTAGTGCCCGGCCAGGATTCGAACCCATTCACGCGCAATATGTGGAGAAGTTGAGGAATCTGTAGTTTTGCACAAACAACAAATTGTAGTCGAGCTGTATTGTCACGAAGAGATCAAATTCCGCGTTAAGGGCGGTCTGAGTTGCATTCCCAGTTCAGAATCAGTTTTATCGGCGTACAGAAGCTCAAATAAGAGATGGAATAAGTGTCCTGTGACCCTACACTGCGTTTGTTTCATCACTAGAAATAAGTAACTAGTATAAGAAAGGATACCGGTGATAGAGTTTCTACATGTCGCCACTCCTGACTTTATTGTGGTGCAACGTAACGTCTGCTTGGTAGAGAAGGAATATCATGTTTAATGTGAAATTCAGACCACAGTTCCATTATACCTTCTTCACTTGGCGTAGCCAGAAGCGAATAGAATCTGTCTCTCCCTATCAAAAAGCATCGGCGGAAGATGGACCCGAACCTAGACCGTCAGTATACCAACCTACAATCAGTCCAACGGACCACCAAATCCTCATCTCTCTTACTCATTTTACTTTCATAACACAGGCTCCCTGTAGTGGTTTGCAGCATGTTCAGTACAGTCATTTACTTCGTTGACCGAATCGCCATGAACTAGCTGTCTCGGCTACCCAGTACATACATTCGACTCTCTTTTGTAAGCACCGAAATAAAATCACGCAACTGCCAACAGTGTAGGATGCAGAAATTTAAATAGGAAGTGTTCCTTTCAATTTGAGCTACTCTATTGTGCTATCTGTTTGTTGAATCTGTCGTGCAGTGCAAAAAAAAAAAAAAGCTATGAGTGTCTGTCTCTCAGAAGTCTAGATCCGGCCCTATGCATTATCGGACAGCACTGTGGAATACGGAACTTCTGGAGGACCTGTGGTCAACTTCTGGAGCTGCTAGCCACTATCGTAACGGTAACCGTCTCGCACTGTCGATAAGACGTCGCGAGTTCTATTACGTCCGCTGCTACATTTTTTTAAACGCAATTCTGCTGTTTGCTGAAGTAATCGGTATAACGAAACTTTGAAGATAATTCCCTTCACTTCTCAACCCAAAATAGTCGCATGTGGAAAAAGAGCTAACTTCTGCGACATTTTGATCTTTTCAGGTTTAATAGATGGCCAGGCAGTAGATGCATCTCGAAGGTTTTTTTATTATGTCTGGGGAGAGCGCATCGTGCCAAAATAGTCATAAAAGTAATTTCTACATTAGCTGTCGCCTGGTAGTGGCATTTTATTCTTCTTCAAACCTTAGTTGAAAGCTTTAATTCAGAACCAGTTTTCTACATGCATGTAATCAAGAAACTGCATGTGCATTGTCAGACTGTTGTAGATAACATCAGAGAATTCGCGTGTATCGTTGATGATTAAATTCTCTCTCATGTTTAGTATTGTTTTAACAACACTAAAAGAAACCTTAAGGAAATTGTGTACTGTATTCTAAGAAATGAAAAAAAAACATTCCCACGACAACCATACGACGAATTTCTTTTTTAATGAAACTGAGTATCTGTACACAAGAGTGCCTCTATCGGCACGAATTAGTAAAATACTACTCCCTTAGATTTCGATTGTGTTTAATTGGTATGCTGTGTCATACTCAACAGGTATGCAAATGTGGCATTTCGAAAAGAAAGTTATGAACTCCTGGAAACCCAAAATTTGCTTGCCATCAGCGGAAAGTGGCCTTACCTGTTGTGGAGCATTGTAAGTTTCTCACCAGTGCACAATATGACCTGAAAGTATTTCTTGCGAATTGCTTATCGATGTTTGATCCAACTGCTTGTAGCTCTTTCACAGATGGGATAAATACGTTAAAGTCAGTGAGACTCGAACCGCGAACCATATCAGACGCTTCTCCACAGGTCAGCACGTTACCACAGGGCCAGCAAATAGGTATGTATTATACTTTCATCTTAGACGGCCAATAGTGGCTAGAACCCGTAAACTCCTATTTAAAGGACGAGATTAGTTGCAGTTTCCACATGCAACGACTTTCCTGGGCAGAAAACCGTAAATTTGCAATCTTCAGTTACACCACCAGCGATAGTAACTCAGATTATTCAATGGAAATGACAAGAAAAAAATTAAGTAAACTTTGAGGCTTAATTGCGTACACACCAGGAAGTAACTCGTCGATCACAGTGTTGCCAAACATACCTTGCCTTGTTGCCAAATCGCAGTCACAGTACCAACAGCAAGAACCGCTGTGATCCTACAGCGGGCTGGGAAGTAACCATAGCTGGCGTCTCAAAGACGCGGCCGCCACTGCCTGGAATATGTTATGCGTCTGATTCGCATTTCTGTAACTAGGTTTAGGGACTGGAGCGTTGTTCCATTAATACTCAGAACTGAGTGCTAACCTAGCATCATAAATCAGTAACTCTCGTAGCTGTTATTATATTTCTTTCGTAACTCTACTCAAAACTAAGAAATTCATTCACGGCGTTTTAGTGCCTCGCCGATAGTCGAGCACAAGAAATAAAAATAAAAAGAGAAGGTGTGTGTGTGTGTGTGTGTGTGTGTGTGTGTGTGTGTGTGTGTGTGTGTGAGAGAGAGAGAGAGAGAGAGAAATAAAAAAGAATGAGAGAGAAGATAAAAATCTTTTGTAAAGAAATTGAATACTGATATGTAAAGAAATTTTCGTTAAAAAGACACGTTCCACATCATTACGAAATGTCGTATTCACTATCTATGGAACAAGTCTAAAGTAATCTAATCTAATCATATCACTTTGATCACTAGCCATGAAGAGTCATGAATTACCAAAATTTTCGCCAATATCAGTAACTAAATCTAAACTTGAAAATAAAAGACAACAGTTTTTTGTAATAAACCGGAGCTCCTATCAAGATCTTTTCATCCCTGTTAACTAACTACGAAAGATGTCTGATATACCTCAATTCAGAAGTATAAAAGAGTGTATGCATTTAAAGATGAGGCGCATGATATGAAGTTCTGTGACGGAGATACGAACCCAACACGTATTCAGATTCGTTGTGAGTCGTTTGTTTCGGTTTCCCGATGTAATTTTGCTCACTGCTTTCGACCTCTCTTAACCCCGAGCCACCACTAGCCGAAAATTACGCACAGCAATCTATCAATCTGCAGAGCTCGATGAAGGCATCGCGGTCGTTCCTGAGCTCATGAAACGGTCGAATCTGTTGTTGTTGCCAGATCTCTCCCACACAACGGCCTCCCGGAAGATTGGATTACTGGAGTACGCCACTACTCCCAGCCAGAGTGATAGTAAAATGTTACGTATCGGTTTTTCTTACCAGCTTCTCGGTGTTTGAATCTAAAATAAGGATACAAATTTTTGTGCTTCAGCGCAATCGAACCTCGCTCCTATCGTTACTTTTTATCGTCCACGAATATGGCTTAAGTATCAATTGCTTACTCACCAACAGTAAGATGTTTCCGTTTTTGACCAGAAGTTGTTGGCAACACATGAACAGACGTTAAAATGCACGTTAAGTTTCACGAACAGTCCGGTGTGTACGTGATAGGGCTTGAAATGAAACTATGAATATTTTTGTACTGGATCAGGATTCGGACCAATATTCTTACCTTTGGAGGAGACCTATAGAATATTGCAATCTTGGGAAAAGGAACGAAACGATTGAACTATACTGTTCCGAGATATTCAGATCATCGAAAGAGGAGATACGAATTCGAATCACAGTCCAGCACCAAAGTTTTCAGCGTCTCTAGTTCAATCAAGTACAAGTAAAATAAGAGCCCTGGTGCTTTAAACGGCTGTAGGTTCATCAAATAAAATAAAGTTTTCTAATGTGAGTTTACTAGCGACAGTATTTCTGTTTACCATGACCGCCACCTATGTCATTTCCCAACGTAATCCGACTCTGCCCATTTGGTAATGAAGGAACGTTATGTGTAATGCGTATTCTGGGTTGTAATATCTTTCTCTTGAGGTTAGCGGAGGTCAAGTGAATCTGCTTGTGCCTCTTAAAAGTAAAAGCCTGAAGCCACGCATTGCACTTGTGATAGTCCGTTCCACCAGACCATTGTGGGCACATTTCCCAGCCCCAGGAGAGTGCTGTAACGGATGATGTGCTTAGCTTACAAAATTAGTCACGATGAAAAAAATGCGAGTCTATTAAATGATTAAGTAGAAGCAAGCTTCTGACGTGGAGATTATGCTATTCTCATGTCAGCAGGATGTAAAGGCTCTTCTAGGCATCATAGCCTCGATGTGAAGCCATTTTGAAACGTTCACTATTTCAGCAAATTTCTTAGTTCGAGAAAATCCACTGTGAAGTGTGAAGATACCGGATAATTCGATTATTACCGCCATTATTACTATCATTTTCTTCATACCGCTGCTTTAACCCATGTGCTTGAAGATCATTTAAGGCCTTTTGGTCATTTTAGAAGTAGTTTCCCAAAAACAGGTTCTTTCCCTGTCTACGGAATTCTTTTCATGTTAATATCAAACATCAGCAATTACTCGTAGATCACATTAAAACTAAAGTAATTGATGAAGACGTTACTTGATAACAAAAACGCGCTGCCTTTCTTCATTTACTTTGTTTGTGACGATGTTGCCAGATCTCAGCTGTGCTAGGAACAGCTCTGTGGCGTTATAGCAGGAGAACCCCGTGCTGGTATCATTGGACGATACGGAGAGGAGGCGCGGGGTTTGGTTAATTTGCAGCGTTTTCTCCTACCAGTTGTGTCAAACATTCAGGAGTGTAATGTGCCATCTCGATTACAGTTTCCTACAAAATATATACGAGTAAAACACTTACCTTGTTACTTAGTGACAAATGATTATTGCAGTACAATAAAAAGTCTTTGGAAATCAACTTTGCCCACCTGTCACGAAAAGTAAGATAACAAAAACTGTGCACCTCGAAATCGATTGCATCTATGTGCAGTCTTGTGATCATACAAGTACAATTTCATGAATTGCACAAGAATGTAGAAAAATGTGGGAGCGAATGGAGACTGTAAGAAACACAATTAACTAATTATTCTGTACCACGTAATAATCAATTCTTCTGAAAATTCAGAAGAGAAGAAACTAAAAATTTTAATGTGATCTACAAGTAATTGATGATGTTTGATATTAACATGAAAAGAATTCCGTAGACAGGGAAAGAACCTGTTTTTGGGCAACTACTTCTAAAATGACCAAAAGGCCTTAAATGATCTTCAAGCACATGGGTTAAAGCAGCGGTATGAAGAAAATGATAGTAATAATGGCGGTAATAATCGAATTATCCGGTATCTTCACACTTCACAGTGGATTTTCTCGAACTAAGAAATTTGCTGAAATAGTGAACGTTTCAAAATGGCTTCACATCGAGGCTATGATGCCTAGAAGAGCCTTTACATCCTGCTGACATGAGAATAGCATAATCTCCACGTCAGAAGCTTGCTTCTACTTAATCATTTAATAGACTCGCATTTTTTTCATCGTGACTAATTTTGTAAGCTAAGCACATCATCCGTTACAGCACTCTCCTGGGGCTGGGAAATGTGCCCACAATGGTCTGGTGGAACGGACTATCACAAGTGCAATGCGTGGCTTCAGGCTTTTACTTTTAAGAGGCACAAGCAGATTCACTTGACCTCCGCTAACCACAGGAGAAAGAAGTTATAACCCAGAATACGCATTACACATAACGTTCCTTCATTCCCAAATGGGCAGAGCCGGTTTACGTTGGGAAATAACACAGGTGGCGGTCATGGTAAACAGAGATACTGTCGCTAGTAAACTTACATTAGAAAACTTTATTTCATTTGATGAACCGATAGCCATTTAAAGGAACAGGGATCTTGTTTTACTTGTACTTGATTGAACTAGAGACGCTGAAAACTTTGGTGCTGGACTGTGATTCGAATTCGTATCTCCTCTTTCGATGATCTGAATATCTCGGAACAGTATAGTTCAAACATTTCGTTCCTTTTCCCAAGAATGCAATTTTCTCTAGGTCTCCTCCAAAGGTAAGTATATGAGTCCGAATCCTGATCCAGTACAAATTTATTCATAGTTTCATTTCAAGCCCTATCACGTGCACACCGGCCTGCTAGCGAAAATCAACGTGCATTTTTAATGTCCGTTCATGTGTTCGGTAGCTGACTTCTCTTTGTGTGTAGTCAACAACGATATGTGTCGGGTTCGATTCCCAGTCAGCAGTGAACTCTTCATCAAATTATTTCTAGTTCAAACATGCTCACATGTCACTGCAGGTGTAACAAACCCATATTTAACGTTCGTTTTCCCTAGAAAATAATAGCGATAGGTGCCGGGTTGGAGTCCGGCGAAGGAAAAAATTAATGTTTCGTCTCGTTATTTCAGTTAAACCATCTAGCTACTGGCGATGTGTCACAGTTTATTGTGCTTCGTTAACAATCCGATTAGGTTCTGGGTTCGAATCCCTGTCCAACACAAAGCTTTACCTCACGGCATTTGAAGTAAGTTACTTATGATGAAGCAGTATTTAACACCTCTCGTGGTTCCTCAACAGCGACAATGGATGGTGGGTAGGAATTCGCGTCCGTTAAAAATGGTAACGTTATGTAATTCAAAGTTGATATTTGCTAACTTATACGGTCTAAAACCGAAGTATATCATCCTCTGTATGCCTAGTCAGGAATGATTGTTAGTTTCCGTCAGTCACGAAATCTTAGTCTGCATGACCTGGGTTTGAATCTATATGCAGAACGAGACGGTTCGTCGTGTCATTTGAAGTTCATACACATTCTCAACTAGCTGCTCGTGAATAACTTAAATTTTTTATGTCATTTTGTGTTAAATAACAAGTACGGTATGTTATTTTGAAGAGGAAATCATGAATTCAACGAACTTACTACGTGCATTACCTGACGAAATAATGGGAGTGGTAACATTTCAGGTATGTAATTTATTGCAATAAATGTGATCTTACAAGCCTTAAGGACAGTCTTATCTGTGACAAGGATTTCCCTGATATTTCTAGTACCGTGGTATTACTTTACATCTTTTATTGCGATACAGAGCTGTGTTTTCCTGTGGTGACTTGTTGGCACCATTTTCAATAGTCAAACGACTGTACGAAGAAGCGATTAGAGGACCTGCTAGACAGCTGCGTTATGTGGGTTGCATGCGTGTCAGGTGAAATGCAATTCAGGTCGTTCGTATACATTAGAGCATGACTGTACATAAGCGTCTTGTCCATTGTACATTCCGATGGACTTGGGCAATTCCAGCAGGATCATGCGACACTCCAAACGTCCAGAATTGCTACAGAGTAGCTCTTCTGAGTTTAAAGACTTCGGCTGGCCACCGAACTCCCAAGACATGAACATTAGGCGCCGATGACCTCAGCAGTTTGGTCCCTTAGAATTTCAGACACAAATGAACGCTATTGGCCATATGTGGTATGCCTTGATTCATGCTATTCAGAAAGATCTCCAGCCATTCGTACTCTTACGGACTTATGGAAAACCCCACAGGATTCATGGTTGCATTTCCCTGCAGCACTGCTTCAGATATTACTTGAGTCCGTGCCACGTCTTATTGCGGTACTTCTGCATGTTTCGAGTGCCCTTCACGATGTTAGGCAATTGTACCACTTTCTTTGGCTCTTCAGTGTATATTTGCAATTCTATTTATATCTGTCTCACACAGAACAAAATAAATACACATCAAAACCGCATGTCTTTCCCACTTTATAAAACGTATCATTATTGTAGGAGATAAAAGGTTTCTGAAAAATGACCATATTAAAGTAAAAAGAGAAATTGTTGGACGTTGAGGTTTCCATTGACGAAAGTTGTTGCTCTTTGGAGGTTTAGCAACAGGTGTAGTAACCAATACTGTGTACTGATAGCATGCTATTGGTAAGTAAATGCAATCATTTCAATATAAAACTGAGAAAGCCAAAAATTTTCCTATGTTATCGCTCAATCCGATGTTATAGAATAGTAGCGACATACACCGGAAAATATCCACATAGTACATAAACACAGTACGACAATCGCCATTTCGTGTGCCATTCAAGTAGACTGCAGATCAAATCCTTCTTCACCATCCAGAAATAAAGTGTTTTCTTGAAAGGCAAAACTTCCTTACCCGCTTCGATCTTTTCTTCCATCTCTAACAACCACGCCGTCTGCTGAGCCTTAAAATCTTACTTTCCTTTATCGGAGAATTCCGTTTGGGTATTAAATAATTTTTGTAACAATGTAACCGTCTTCTTTGTAGTATCTGAATTGTTGGGCTATGATAATGGTCCTACCTACACACTCGTATCTCCCAAAATCTGGAGTCACACAACAACCGACATCGTTGATTTGGAATGAAGCCTTTCATTCTCAATCAGATGATTGACAGACAATTGACAATGTGGAATATCCACCCAGAGATAGTGTTTGCCTGCAGCGACACATTGGTGCTCCACGGGAGTCCTCTTTCGGCCCTATGTTTACATTGTGAAATCTGGGTCATGAGGAGCTATAAGTTGACGAGCACACACGGCCGGTTGGGCTTAGGTCATTGGTAACCAGGCTGTCGGTAACTTCAAAACGTCTTCCTTTTTATTGTTGGAGTATCCAATATTTCCACTGTTGCATCACAGCCGCCTCATAGCCGCACGCCGTACTTGGAGGGACGATCACAGCTCAAATGATGATTTGCTAGTTAATTTGTGGGTTGTCTAAGTCACCCAGGACGGTCATAATCCCATACATCTGCATCCACATTATTACTCGGCAAATCACATTTAAGTGCCTGGCAGAGACTTTACAGTCACGAACACCGCGCTGAAAAAACGAAGTAGTATATTTTTCTATGTGAGCTCTGATTTCCATTATTTCAACGTGATGGTAGTTTATCCTGCGTAGGTCAGCGTCAACAAAATATTTTCGTATTCGGAGGAAAAATTTGGTGATTGAAATGTCGCGAGAAGATCCTGCTGCAAGGAAAACGCCTTTGTTCTAATGATATCCACCACAGTCCTGTATCACGTCCATGACACTCTCTCCCCTATTTCTCGATAACACATGACGTGGTGATGACCATCCATAAACGTTCTTGATGTACTCTGTCACTCCTACCACGCAAGGATCGCACATCACAAATCAGACAGCCGTAGTGTAGGCAGTCTCTTTAGTAGATGTGTTGCGTTGTCTAAGTGTTCTGCCAACAAAACGCAATCTTTGGATCGCCTTCTCCACGACATTTCCTAAGTGTTCTCCCCAGTTTAAGTTGTTCGTAATTGTAATTCCTGGGCATTTAGTTACTACGAACTCTGACAGCCTGTCCTCTCTGACTGGAAATTTCAAATCCTGTCGCATAACTGAGACGATATTCCACAAGCACGTAATTTGATTACAGCCACTTGCGAAGCATGGTATCAAACGCCTTACGGAAATCTATAAACAGGGAAACAATTTCAAATCCCTTGTCGAAAACACTCAACGCTTCGTGTGAGTAAAGAGCTACTTGTGTTCCAAAACAACGATGATTTCTAAATGTTTGTTGACTATATGTGAATAGACCGTTCTTTTCTTAGCCAATTCATAAAGTTCGAACACAATATAAGTTCCAAAATCCTGCTACATATCGACGTTAATGATATGGATCTGTATTTTATTGGGTTACTCCTATTGCCTTTCATGAATACTGGTGTGACCTGTTCAACTTTCCAGTCTTTGGGTACGGATTTTCGTCGAGCAAGGAATTGTGTACGATTGTTAAGCATGGAGCTATTGTATCTGCATACTCTGAAAGGACAGGAAGGCCTGCTTTTATCAAGTTATTTAAATTGCTTCACTACTCCAAGACCATAAGAGGTCTCCACTTTTGACTAGCGTCGACATCGTCGCATTCATACCGACGTTGTTAAACGCCTGTATCTACAGAAGCCTTGAGGGCCTCAAACAATCTCGAATCTTGCGGCCGAAAAGAAACACTGGACGCATTTCTCCGAGACCCTTCGCCTTGCCAAGAGATCGCTAAGATCTCCTTTGCTATGTATGCGAGCACCAAGTGAGTTGTTCAGCTGTTTTTCGATTTTATTTTGCTGGGCGTCATAGCTCGTTGTACATACTTAATACTGTATCTATCCTCAGTAAATATCCAGAGGCGGTATCGTCCACGTTGGAGATTATCAGCATAGCTAATCCTTTGAGATACGGCAGTCGACGTTCGTTACACAACTTTCTTCTGTGCTGGAACGTGGTGAGATTCTACATGCAGATGTCTGTTGGTGTGGGTAGGTTTCCTACGTTACTTATGTCTGGGTTTGAGGCCAATGTACTTTCTCCATACAGGAAATCAATCGTGCAGCTGTCCTCTATATCCGGCATGAACTGTATTTTTTTATGTAGGATGTTGAGTTGCTGATGAAACTTGAGTAACGGTTCCCCAAAAGTGAAACTCGTCGTCAAAGTACCTCAATCAACGTGCCTGCAGCAGCATCGGACTTTGTGGTAGACGGTTTCATGATATAGTTATATGTTCATTGTCTTGTAATAACTCGCAAAATGCATCTCTCCATTTGTCGATAAAGAGCCCACAGAATTTGATGATATCCTCATTTTAAGTTCGTTTCATTCCATCAATAATTGGACGCATACAGTGACTGCAAACCCATCTCAATATCACAGGAAACTTAGTTTTGAAAATATTTAGAAAACGAGACAAGTCCCAACTGATTCCCTTGGCATCCCAGACGTGTTGTCTGCAACAGAACTCAATACACATCCAAGGAAACAGATAGGAAGACTAGGTTTTACGTTCCGTCGACACTGAGGTCATTAGAGACGGAACACAAGCCCGGGCCGTGTCAATGATGGGGAAGAAAATCGGCCGTGCACTTCCGAAGGAATCTACAGAGCCGGCCGAGGTGGCCGAGCGGTTCTAGGCGCTACAGTCTGGACCCGCGCGTCCGAAACGGTCGCAGGTTCGAATTCTGCCTCGGGCACGGGCGTGTGTGATGTCCTTAGGTTAGTTAGGTTTAAGTAGTTCTAAGTTCTAGGGGACTAATGACTTCAGAAGTTAAGTCCCATAGTGCTCAGAGCCATATTTTGAATCTACAGACAACCGTTTAGCAGTGAATGCAGAAGAAATTGTCACACTCAAAATTACATTTGCCTACACTCTTAGTTTAGTCAATATTCTTTGTCTATACAGTACTGACTTTTCGAAGCAATGATGCAGATTAAGTACTAGATATATTTAAGTTACCGTAGATATTTTCATGAACCAGTTATTGTCAATTATTTCACTATTTTGTGCCAAGTTAAAGCTTTCTAAAGTAAATGCTCTATTCACGGAAAATATTTCCGAGATTTTCATAGTTTACTTCTAGCGAAAAAATTAAATATCCTGAAATATTATAGGTACAGTTTTCTAGCTAACAGGATTCTCCATTTGCACTGCGATAGAAATATACACGATATATTCCTATGTAACAGCAGTAAATCTCACTGGATTCTATTCTAAGTGACATCGTACGAATGAAATGAGCGCATAGGTGTTCATGGAAAGATTATAGTGGATGAGTTAGCCATTGTCTTTGAAATCGGCATCAGGGAAATGACATGGAAGTACTAAGCCTCTTCAACTAACATCATTCATTCTTTTGACAACACCCATTTTTTAAAGTAACAACAGTTCCCATATAAGAAAAACATATAGAAAAATTCTAAGTTAATTTGGTATGTTCAGTTTACAGACTTGAAATCGTTCGGAATAGTGTACGACACAGCCACTGGATTACAATAATAACGGCCTCAATCAAGACGCAAGAAAATGACTTAACCTATACTGGCGTTAAAAAAATTAATTAAACTAACCAATAAAAATAATTAAAACTGAGTTCTAGATAAATTCTTCGAAAGGCCTCAGATCCTAGACATTAGGCAGACCCCCAAATTATAAATATTAAATAGTTAACAAGACATAAGAATTCAGCTCTACGGCTCATCCAAAAGGTTTACAACAAATAATTAACAATAAAATTTAGAATAACTTTAGAATCTGTGTTAAACAGAGCAGTAACATTAAACGGAAAATTCCCTGCGCGAATCTCGTTAATCAAAGGTGTCTTTGCCGACAGAAAAATTTCACGTACAGGGCAAGTCAGATAACATAAGGTACTCAACTTGAGCACAGATAGACAGGACATGTGACTGCAAACAAATACCACGCCACGCTAGGAAATCCTCGAGAGCCATGCACACGGCCGCAGCCGCAGCCGCAGTCGATGATTTTTCTTAGCTCTGTCGCAGTTTTCTTTAGTGACACAAGAGGTAATCCTCTAGGCAATAGATCTTTTATACTCCACGAATTATCCAGGAGAGAATTAAGGGAATAAGAAAACATTAAAGTGGCAGGAACTGCGTTTGAAGCCACCTTCTATGCTGAAATGAGGCCAGCATTCATTCAAGGGATAGAAGCGTCTCATTTGTCTGATTGTTCACAAACTAAATAATTAAGGTGGCTTTAAGATTACGATTAATCCTCTCAGAAAACAAGGACTGAGGGTAATAGGGTGTGATCGCAATGTGGTTAATGGCATTACCAAAACGAAACTGTCTAAATTCTCGTAACACAAAGCGAGGGGCATTGTCACTGATAAGTGCCTTCACGTGTTTCAAAGTTTTACTGACCTTCAAAGTAGTCACCAGCATTGTGTATAACCCGTTGCCATCGATGTGGATGTCGTAGGATACTCTTAGCCGTGCCAGTTGTGCTGACAGCCCGAGCGGCGCGGTCTATTTCCCGACAAATTTGTAGCAGTTCGGAAGCGAATGCCGTGAAGTGTTTCCTTCAGTTTAGAAATATAGTTGAACTTACTAGGGCTTAAGTCAGGGGAGTGCAGTAGGTGGTATAGCAGAAATAATCAAATGACTAAATTAGCTAGAAATAAGTTTTTTGTAGAAAATCCTGACGTCTGCGAAAAAATTGTCTATTACAGACGTTATGTAGACGACATAATACTACTTTGCAAAGATGACGAAAATTAAATACGGAGGTAGTAGAAAGAACGGGTGGTATGCACGGAAAGATTAAGTTCACGGTGAAACTGTAAGAAGAAGATAGCTTAATTGTCTGGCTCTTATGTTACCTGAAAGTAATGGAAGGCATAAGACTAGCATATTTAGTAAGACGACGAGTACTGACACGATTATATATGTGAAATCCTGCCACCCTAAGAAGCATAAATGGGTATACTTCAGGATTCTAGAAGTACCATTACCCTTTACGACGAACTGGAAGAATGAAATGTGATATGGCAAGTAGCCAATGCAAACGGGTATCAGGACCGTAATGTAATATAGTCAAACGAGACAACAGAATCAGCGAGAAAGAAGTTTTTGCTATCTCATACAACGGTGCAGTTTCCGACAGAGATACACAAGCTTTCAGAATAACTAAAGCTAAAATTGGGTTTCAGACGGAAGGTAAAATTTCTGTTGGTCCATCATGGACAGAGTACATCGGCTGGTAAAGTAATTGTCGATGTCAATTAAATTCACCTGCTGCCGCGTAATTTAAAATCTTATTTAATGTTGTTTTTAAGGTTAACCGTTTCGGCACTTCAATATGTCATCTTCGGGGTCAATATGCATCTGTTAAAATAAACGAAAATGTAGTTTTTCTTGTTTTTTGGGTAATCACTCTTCTGATTGGTTTCATGCGTCCAGCCTCGAATTCCTCTCATCTAGCAGCACTTGCAACCTACGTCCTCCAATATTTGTTTGATGTATTCCAATCTCTGTCTTCCTCCACAGCTCCTGTCTTCTACAGCTTCCTCTAGTACAATGGAGGTCATTCCCTTATTTCTTAGCAGATGTCTTATGATCCTGTCCGTCCTCCCTATCAGTGTTTTCCACGTTTTCATTTCCTCCCCGATTCTTCGCCGAAACTCCTCATCCCTTTCCTTATCAGACTACCTAATTTTCAACATTCGTCTGTAGCACCACTCCTCAAATGCTTCGATGGTGTTGCATTACGGCTTTCCCACAGTCCATGTTTCACTGCC
Organism: Schistocerca piceifrons; assembly: GCF_021461385.2. NCBI lineage: Eukaryota > Metazoa > Arthropoda > Insecta > Orthoptera > Acrididae > Schistocerca > Schistocerca piceifrons. The sequence continues at coordinate 182,417,922 of NC_060143.1, read as the reverse complement.
ATACAATGCTGTACTCCAAACACACGTTCTCTGGAACGTCTTCCTCAAAGTTAGGTGTATGTTTGATAACAATAGATTTCTCTCGGTGAGGAATGGCCTATTCGCCATTGCTAGTTTGCTTTTGATGTCCTCTTTGCTCAGTCCGTCATTAGTTATTTTGCTGCCTATGTAGCATAAATCCTTAACTTCATCTACTTTGTGAACATAAATGCTGATGTTAAGTTACTGACTGTTCTCAATTCTGCTACTTCTCACTACTTTCATCGTTCTTCGATTTACTCTCAGTACATATTCTGTACTCATTACATTGTCCATTCCGTTCAGAATATTATCTAATTCTTCCATACTTTCACTCAGGATAGCAATGTCGGCAATGAATCTTATCACTGATTTCCTTTCATCTTGGGTTTTAAACCCACTCTTGAACCTTTCATTAATTTCAATCATCGCTTGTACGATGTACGGGTTGAACAGTAGGAGCGAAAGACTACGTGCCTGTCTTACAACCTTTTTAATCCGAGCACTTCGTTCTTGGTCGTCCACTCTTATTATTCCGTCTGGTTTCTTGTACATATTGTATATTACTCGTCTCTTCCAGTAGCTTACTCCTATTTTTCTCAGAATTTCGATCATCTTTCACCATTTTATATTGTGGAACTCTTTTACCAGGTCGAAAAATCCTAAGAAAGTCTCTTGAGTTTTGTTTAGTCTTGCTTCTGTTATCAACCGCAAGGTCAGAACTGTCTCTCTCGTGTCTTATAGAGCCGTAAAACTCTGGATGGCATGAATTCAATCCTTACGCTAGTGCTTAATTCGAAGACTTGATAGCAAGCTCAAAAAAATGTTCAAATGTGAGGGAAATCTTATGGGACTTTAACTGCTAAGGTCATCAGTCCCTAAGCTTACACACTACTTAACCTAAATTATCCTAAGGACCAACACACACACCCATGCCCGAGGGAGGACTCGAACCTCCGCCGGGACTAGCCGCACAGTCCGAGACTGCAGCGCGTAGACCGCTCGGCTAATCCCGCGCGGCGATAGCAAGCTAGCAGCTTGACCGGCGTCGAGCGCCCCAGCAGCATGGCGTGCGTTCGTGTGGGCGGCCAGCACTGACGAGAAGACTGGGACTTCTTCCGCAAGTTTTGCAACGAGAAAGCAAGCACTTGGCACAGAGAAGACATGAGGTGGCTTTTATTTTCGTCATTGCTTCTTCAATGTACAGATTAACTCCGAGCACTTCGTACTTGGTCTTCCACTCTTATAATTCTCTCTTGGTTCTTATACATAACCGCGCGACTGCTACGGTCGCAGGTTCGAATCGTGCCTCGGGCATGGATGTGTGTGATGTCCTTATACATACTGTACATTACCCGTCTGTCCCCACAGCTTACCCCCATTTTTTCTGAGAATTTCGAGCATCTTGCACTATTTTACATTGTTCGAAATGGTTCAAATGGCTCTGAGCACTATGGGACTTAACATCTGAGGTCATCAGTCCCCTAGAACTTAGAACTACTTAAACCTTACTAACCTACGGACATCACACACATCCATGCCCGAGGCAGGACTCGAACCTGCGACCATAGCGGTCGCGCGGTTCCAGACTGAAGCGCCTACAACCGCTCGGCCACATCGGCCGGCTTTACATTGTCGAACGCTTTTTACAGTTCAACAGTTCTTATTGTCGTGTATTGATTTTGCTTTAGTCTTGCTTCCATTATCAACTGCAACGTCAGAAAGTACTGTATGGTGCCTTTACGTTTCCTTAAGTCAAACTGATCGTCATCTAACACGTAATAAGTTTTCCATTCTTTTGTATATCATTCTAGCCAGTTATTTGGAAGCTTGAGCTGCTAAGCGGATTGTGCGATAATACTCGAGCTTGTCGACCCTTCCAGTCTTCAGAATTGTGTGGAAGATTTTTTTTCCGCTAGTTAGATGGCATGTCACTGAACGCGTACTCTCTATACACCAACGTGAATAGTCGTTTTGCTGGCACCTCTCCCAATGATTTTAGAATCCTGATGGAATGTTATTTGACTTAAAGTATTTGAGAACTCTTTTAAATTCTTATACTAATGCTCGATACCCTATTCGTTCTAAATCGACTCTAGTATCTTCTTCTATCACGTCATCAAACAAGTGCTCGTCCTCATAGAAGCTACCTACCCTCTCGCTCCTCTGCTTTTAAGAGCGCAATTCCCTTTGCATTCGTAATGTTATCGCCTATGCTCTTAGTTTCAGCGAAGGTTGTTTTGACTTTCCTATATGCTGACTCAATCCCTCCGACAACCATTTATTTTTCGATGTTTTCAGATTTTCATACATCCACTCTGTCTTGGCTTCCTTGCACTTCCTGTTTTTTCATTGCTAAGTGAATTGTATTTCTGTGTTTCTCAATTCCCCTGAGCATTTTTGTACTCCGTTCTTCCGTTAATCATCTGAACTATTTCTTCTGTTACCCATGTTTCATTAGGAGTTACCTTTTTTGTACCGATGGATTTTTCTTACAACTTATGTGATTGCAGTTTAAAAGATGCCTGTTCCCCTACAACTGAACTACCTACAGAACAAATGAATTTCAGAGCTGTTTATATCTTTATTGACAGTAGAACCGCATTTTGACTAGGCTTCCCCACCACGCAGTTTTCTGAAAATCGTACTTAGAGTATCCAGATGCAATGCCGTTAAAAATTACGTCACTTTCCAGAAAGACTATCGCTCTCTTTAAATACAGGTGCTCTTGTAATGTATATGTCCCAATCTTATGAATCGACGTCACATAGCCCCTCGATGAATTTTTCTATCTATTCCACGGTTTTGTTGCTGTCTTCTGGAATGAACAATATGAGACTGGAATAGAAGGGAGAATCGATAGGGGTACTCAAGGTACCCTCCGCCACCCATCGTCAGGTGGCTTGAGGAGTATGGATGTAGATGCAGAAACATATGTCAGTTCCTTATCCTTCTACGATGTGTGCCACGGTTGTCCACACTGCTGCCTGTGATGCTCCAACAGATGATTTGAAGGCATCAATGCCCCAGGACATGCTCCGGTGGCCGCTTACTTATACTGTCAAATGCATGTGTTGATGAGCAGCTGACATAGATACCACTTTCCTTTAAGTGCGTAGAATGTCAGACTAAGTAACAGAGTTTTCCCTTCTTTAATTCAGTCTTGTGTTAGGTCATATATTACTGAATACCCAATTAACCTCATCAAATGAATGGAGTTATTCTCTTTTCTGGTTTTCATTAAATATTGAGTTATTTCATAAATATGATTATTGGTTTACGACGTTCCTATCAAGACCAGCAATAGCTTCTTTTTTTTTTTTAATGATCAGCCTTCTGACTGGTTCGATGCAGCCCGCCACGAACCTTTTCATCTCAGAGTCGCACTTGCAACCCACGTCCTCAATTATTTGCCGGATGTGTTCCGATCTCTGTCCTCCCCTATAGTGTTTTCTCTTCACAACTTCCTGTAGTACCATGGAAGTTATTCCCTGATGTCTTACCTTATGTGATATCATCTTGTCCCTTCTATTCGTCAGATTTGTCAGTGTTTCCCATATATTCCCTTACTCGGAGATTTCGTGGAGGATCTCAATATTCCTTACTTTATCAGTCCATAGTCGATCTCATTTTAAGCTTTGTTATGTAGCAGCACATCTGAACTGCTTCGATTTTCTTCTGGTCTTTCCACAGTCACTGTTTCATTATCAGCCAACTATGTGCTCCAGACGTAGATTCTCAGAAATTTGCTATTAAAATTAAGGCCTATGTTTCATGATATAATCTTTTATTGACCAGGAATTCGCTTTTTGCCAGTATTAGTTCATTGAACGTTATTCTGTAGTGTAGGTTCCAAAATTCCTTAACTTCATCTACTTCATGATTCCAGTTCTGACGTTAAGTTTCTCGCTGTACACATCTCTGCTACATCTAATTAGTTTCATCTTTCTTCGATTTACCTTCATTCCATATTCTGTTCTCATGAAACTGTTCTTTCCATTCAACAAATATTGCAATTAATCTACAATTTCATTCAGGATACCAATGTCATCTGCAATCTTGTCACTGATATCGTTTCTCCTTTAATTTTAATGCCTCTCCTGAATCTTTTAATTATTTTCTTCATTTCTCCTTCGAATATACATTGAAATGCATGGGCGAAACACTTCACCCCTATCATACACCCAATTTAATAAGAGCACTTCGTTCTTGAGCTTGATTACCCCTATTTTTCTCAGCATTCCGAACGGCTTGCATTTTACATTGTCGAATGCTTTCCCAAAGTCGACAAATCCTGTGAACATGCCTTGATTCTTCTTAGTTCTGCTTCCATTATGAAACGTAACATCAAGACTGCCTCTGTGCTGCCTTTAACTTGAAACGTCCCCTCAGAAAAATTATAAATGACTGTGCTGGTAAACTTCTACGTTATTTGATTTTCAAACAGCTGAGCAAAATTCTACGTACTCAAACAGTTTTCTCTTTACTTATACCGATCATCACTAAACTGACACACAATATATTTAGCGCAACACAATCTGACTTTCAAAAATCCCTAAAAACGATTGGCCCGGACTAACAATAACCGATACCTTTCACATGAATCACTTACCTCAAAAAGATCTTCGTTACTCGAACTACTGCAATACAGCGAGCGCCAATACTGCCAGCAAAATATAAGATTCTAACTACTGGACTAACTACTGATAGGCGTAGTTGGCAAATGAAATATTCTGGTAGAGAACAAACAATGTATTTACCTTAATAGTGTTCAAAAGTCATCATACATATCTTTCAATTCATGATAACCATATTTACTAATTTCCTTTTCTGGCGGACACACGTTCAGATCGTCCGCTTATAGTAACCTCTCAAAACTCTGGCATCTCTTTCCCCACATCCACCACTGCAGGCGGCTCACCTCCAGCTGCCCAACGCTATGCGCTGTTCACATCCAACTGCCAAACACTACACAAGCGAATATTCCAACAATGAGTTCAGCCCGCCACAGATTGCACACAACACAGTCACTGATTTTCATACAGAGCGCTACGTGGCGTTACCAACATAAAAACCTGAACAGCCTTCTTACAACCTTTTCTAGAGCCAAACTGATCGTCATCTGATAGATCCTTAATCTTCTATTCCACTCTTCCGTATAACATTCTTCGCAGCGTTTTGGATGTGTATGCAGTCATGCTGATTGTGCGATAGTTCTCCCACTTATCACTCCTTTCAGTCTTCGAAATTGTGAGGATGACATTTTTCCGAATGTCTGATGGTATATCACCAGTCTCACATATTCTATGTAACAACGTGAAAAACCGTTTGTGCCTCAATAATTTTAGAAAATCCGATGGAATGTTATTCATCCCTTCTGCTTTATTTGATCTGAAGTCTTCGAAAGCTCTTTTGGATTCTGGATCTAATGCTCGTTTCCCTATCTGTTCTCTTTCGTTTGTTGTTTCTTCTTCTGTCACGTCATCAGTCCTTTAAAAGCCAATGTTAATTACTGTTCGTTTTGCCTCTTGCTCTTTGCGTAAGTTAATGGTTCCTTTTAGAGCATTGGCCTTTTCGATTTACTCATATAGTGTAACGCTCAGTGAGTTAGCTTGTGAGACAGGGAAGTGTGCCAGCCTTGGATAGAACTCGAACGGCTTGTTACCGACCTTGAAGTGGTACAACGACCAACCTGAGTGTGGTTTTTGGGAGGGTTCCCACTCTCGCATCTGCTGTGTTGGTCCCCAAATGGTACAACAGAACTATACTCAAGTAGTTACAATACGTTAACACGCAGAACAAAGATTGCACAACTCAAAGACGACGCACATGTCTTCACTCCCTTCGGTTACCTTGGAGGATTTGACTTCTAGAGAGGTAAACCGTCACATAATTAAGTAAAGAAATAAAATTTGTTGAAATCTGAGAAATTGGTCCTGTTCCATACGCCATAAACACACAGTGTAAGTACCACTGAATGACTCACTCGATGTTATTGGCGGGAAATTCGATGGAACTCTTCTCGACTTATTCAGGCATGCACTAACCTCGACGTACTTCCTATACGAGGGTCAATTTTTTGAGCAAACGGAAGGGGTGGCTATGGGCAGCCATCCATCGCCAGTGGTTGCCAACGTATTCATGGAAAGATTTGAATAGGAGGCACATACATCAAGCACATTTCAATCCAAGGGCATACTCGTCGGCATGGTTCCGGCTAACCACGTCTGGCCACCAAGAGGGAGGATCGCCGCGCTGTGCACGGAGAGCATCGTGACCGCTTCATGTCCGCGCCTGCCATCCGATAATACTTAATGGACTCCTTGAAACATTCTGTATCATCTAGTACAACTGGTGGGAGACTAGGAGAAACCGGACCAGGATACTACCGTCCTATGTGTAGGTTGTCGCTAACGCCACAAGACAGATGGCTGCGTTTTTGGTGAAGCCGTGACTAGGAAGCGTGGACGGGAGATGAACGGCGTCGCATTGTGTTCAGCGGTGAATCACGATACTGCACTACTCGGAGGAACATCGTCCGAGGGTGTGGATATAAGCCATCAGGGTGCGAGAAGGTAGGGAGACCACATAACCACTTCCAAGTACTGAAAGTAGGCGCAACAGGCAAAGCCTGATAGTTGCCGAAGATGATGATAATGATTATGATAACGATGATGACATTCAACATCATACAGCTTGTTTTGCGTGTTCCATAATGTCAACTGAGATATAGTGTTAACAAAGGGTAAAGCTCATTCTAGTAACTTTCTTCTCTACATACCGGGTCGTTGAAAAATGGTTCAAATGGCTCTAAGCACTATGGGACTTAACATCTGAGGTCATCAGCCCTCTAGATTTAGAACTACGTAAACCTAACTAACCTAAGGACATCACACACATCCATGCCAGAGGCAGGATTCGAACATACGACCGTAGCAGCCAGGTGGTTCCGGACTGAAACGCCTAGAATCGCTGGGTCACAGCGGTCGGCATACAGGGTGGTTATAAGCAAACTTTCCCTGTTTAACACCTTACAACACGGAAACTAATTACCGTAAGAATACCAAATTTGGCTGCGTTAATGTCCAGAGTATGGCATGCATGATTTCCAGGCTTCACAACACTACTGTCCGGTTTCAACTATAGCCACCAGGGACCGTCTTAAGTCATCGTGAATCGTAGGCTGACATGCCTGACCACTCGCAGTGCACTTGTTGATGTGTCAACATGAGCTTGGACAAAAGAAGGAATGCATTATTGGTGAAACTCTATTATCAAAATAATAGTAAAGCTGCAGCTGCACTTCGAGAATATCGCCAGCTGAAAGGATTACGGAAGGTCCTCTGAGGGGCATGATATTCGAATAAACTGGAGAACTGCGTGTCTCTCTGGGAAGAGGCCGGCGATCGGTTGCGCTAAAGGTGGTTGATGAAATCTCTGTTGCTATGGCAGACAATTCTACACGCGACTCCCGATCGTGAGGCAATGCGCGTGCTGTGTCACGACAGTTGAGCATCGCCTGGTCCACTGTACGGAAGGTGCTTCGAACCATTCTCAAAATGTATCCGTACAAATCGTAAACGTATAGCAGCCTGCACCACAGGGCACCCGACGACGTCTTGACTTCGCTCTACACCTTCTCGCAAGGAGTGATGTTGGCCGTGGATCATCCTATGGACAGCTGACGCTCATTTTTTTCTGACGGGCGAGGTGAACACACAGAATTGCCGTGTGTGGCGAACTCCACCTCCAGTCGCTCTGCATGATGTTTCTCTGTATGGTGAATATGTCACCCTGTGGTGTGGCTTTACGGCTACGTTCGTCATTGGCCCATTCTTTTTTGAACAGGTTGGTTCTCAACGACCAAAGACGTGCAGTATGACTCTTCGCCAGCAAGTCATACCCGTCCTTACAGAAGAGAGAGACGCACTGAGTTCAACAGTTTTATGCAAGAAGCAGCCCCAGCGCTCATCGCTCGTGAAGTTCACTTGCTGCTCGGAAACACATTTCGAAACGATCTAATTATGAGCCGGTCGTTTCCAAATGCTTGGCCGGCACGATCACCTGCACTTATTCTCTGTGATTTGTGGCTGTGGGGATACGTGAAGGATAGGGTTTACCATAGCAACATTCACACGTGTGCTGATCTGAAGCGCAGCATATCAAGAAAGGTAGCCAGCATACCTATGGACATGCTTCGTTTTGCTGTGCAGAATGCTGTCCTGCGCTTTCAAACTCTTCTGGACACTGATGGGGGCCACATTGATCCCCTTTTGTAGCAGTGATGGTACCGGTACCTAATGATATAATGTCCTGTAGCAGCACATTAGCAGTTTTTCAATTAAATTCATTCACTATTATTTCTCTTTTCCACGTCCTTGACATTAATGCTACCAAGTTTGATCCTCGTACGGTAATTGGTTTCCATATTATAACGTGTTAAATAAAGGAAGTTTAATTATAAGCACCTGGTACATGATCGTTTTGAATTTGAGTCTGCATAGTGTCTTCCCTTGAAATGACTGCTAGTAAGATTTTACTCCCAGAATAAGATTTTCACTCTGCAGTGGAGTGTGCGCTGATATGAAACTTCCTGGCAGATTAAAACTGTGTGCTGGACCGAGACTCGAACTCGGGACCTCAGCGTTTCGCGGGTAAGTGCTCTACAACTGAGATACCCAAGCACGACTCCCGCCCCGTCCTTACAGCTTTACTTCTGCCAGTACCATGTCTCCTACCTTCCAAACTTTACATCCCGCAGGCTGTGGCTAAGCCATGTCTCCGCAATATCCTTTCGTTCAGGAGAGCTAGTTCTGCAAGGTTCGCAGGAGAGCTTCTGTAAAGTTTGAAAGGTAGGAGACGAGGTACTGTTAGAAGTAAAGCTGTGAGGACGGGACTTGAGTCGTGCTTGGGTATGTCAGTTGGTAGAGCACTTGCCCGCGAAAGGCAAAGGTCCCGAGTTCGAGTCTCGGTCCGGCACACAGTTTTAGTCTGCCAGGAAGCTTCAAGTTTTTACTTCTTTCTGATTCAATCTCACCAGTTTAGTGAAAAGTATAGTCCCAGTAGTCTGTAAGGGAGTTCATATAGATGCGGTAATGAAGCAGTGTAATTACGTCAGCAAGTGCCTGCTGAATATGGGGGTGCCCAAGTTGAGTGACTGTAGCAGAATATAAGATGACTTAGAAAAAATTTCTAGTTGGTGTGATGAATGGCAGCTGGCTCTAAATGTAGGGAAATGTAAATTAATGCCTACGAGCAGGAAAAACAAACATCTTCAGAGATGACAATAATAGTGTTCTGCTTGATACCATCACGTCACGTCGTTTAAGTATCTGAACGTAACGTTCCAGAGTGTTGTGAAACGGAATGAGAATGTGATGAATGTGGTAGCAAAGGTGAATGGTTCATCTGTAAAGGACGCTAGTTAGACCAATTCCTGAGTACTGCTCGGGGGTTTGGAATCTTTACCATGCCGGATTAAAGGCATACAATCTTGTAATTCAGAGGCCGGCTGCTAGATTTGTTACCGATAGGTTAGAACAACACGCAAATGTTACATAGATGCTTCTGGAACTACAATGGGAATCCCTAGAGCGAAGACGACGTTCTTTTAGGGGAACACCTTTGAGAAAATTTAGAGGACCGGCTTTTCAAGCTGACTGCAGAGCAATCGTACTGCCAGCACCATAAATCCCGTGTAAGGACCATGAACGTAAGATACGATAAAGTAGGGCTCGTACGTAGATATATAGACAGTTGTTTTTCCCTCGCTCCCTTTACGAGTGGATCAGAAAGGGAAATGACTAATAGTCGTACGATATATCCGCAGCCACGCACCGTGCGGTGGACTGTGGAATATTTATGTGGATATATAAGTTGGCGTAGGACAGTATTTTACTTTCGATTTTGCCTTTTGTATCGTGTTACGTATCTGTGAGGTTTCGTTTCCTATTATGAATGTAGTCGTAACATGAAGGTACACTACTGGCCAGTAATACTGCTGCACGAAGAACAAATGCTGATGATAAACGGGTATTAATTGGACAAATATATTATACTAGAACTGACATGTGATTACATTTTCACTCAATTTGGGTGCATGGATCCTGAGAAATCAGTACCCAGAACAACCCACCTCTGGCCGTAATAACGGACTTGATACGTCTGGGCATTGAGTCAAACAGAACTTGGATGGCGTGTACAGGTACAGATGCCCATGCAGCTTCAACACGATACCATAGTTCATCAAGAGTAGTGATTGGCGTATTGTGACGAGCCAGTTGCTCGGCCACCATTGACCAGACGTTTTCGGTTGGTGAGAGACCTGGAGAATGTGCTGGCCAGGGCAGCAGTCGAACATTTTCTGTATGCAGAAAGGCCCGTACAGGACCTCCAACATGCGGTCGTGTATTATCCTGCTGAAATGTAGGGTTTCGCAGGGATCGAATGAAGGGTAGAGCCACGGGTCATAACACATCTGAAATGTAACGTCCACTGTTCAAAGTGCCGTCAATGCGAACAAGAGGTTACCGAGACGTGTAACCAATGGCACCCCATACCATTACTCCGGGTGATGCGCCAGTATGGTGATGACGAATTGACGAATACACGCTTCAAATGTGCGTTCACTGCGATGTCGCCAAACACGGATGCGACCAAGATGATGCAGCAAACAGAACCTAGATTCATCCGAAAAAATGACGTTTTCCATTCGTGCGCCCAGGTTCGTTGTTGAGTAAACCATCGCAAGCGCTCCTGTCTGTGATGCAGCGTCAAGGGTAACCACAGCCATGGTCATCGAGCTGATAGTCCATGCTGCTGCAAATGTCGTCGAACTGTTTGTGCAGATGGTTGTTGTCTTGCAAACGTCCCCATCTGTTGACTCAGGGATAGAGACGTGGCTGCACGATCCGTTACAGCCATGCGGATAGGATGCCTGTCATCTCGACTGCTTGTAGTACGAGGCCATTGGGATCCAGCACGGCTTTCCGTATTACCCTCCTGAACCTACCGATTCCGTGTTCTGCTAACAGTCATAGGATCTCGACCACCGCGAGCAGCAATGTCGCGATACGATAAAATGCAATCGCTGTAGGCTACAATCCAACCTTTATCGAAGTCGAAAACGTGATATTACGCATTTCTCCTCCTTACACGAGGCATCAGAACAACATTTCACGAGGCAACGCCGGTCAACTGCTGTTTGTGTATGAGAAATTGGTTGGAAACTTTCCTCATATCAGTACGTTGCAGGTGCCGTCGCCGGCGCCAGCCTTGTGTGATTGCTCTGAAAAGCTAAACATTTGCATATCACAGCATCTTCTTCCTGTCGGTTAAATTTCGGTCTGCGGCATGTCATCTTCGTGGTGAAGCAATTTTAATGGCCAGTAGTGTACATTCACGTTACAGCAATACTAGAGGGATTAGCGATACCCAGTCGTCTGACAAGACGTGCCACGTTAGCTAGGGTTGCAGATGTAATTCTCTTAACGTGTGTTATCACAGTACTCAGCCTCTACAGTCACAACACATTCCACTATGCAAGCTATACTTGGTTAATTACTCCTAATTACATCGGGAGTCAAATCGAGCAGCACGCGTACTGCATGGGTCACACAATACGCTCCTATTGTAGGGGGAGCACACCGCAGGAAACTGCTGAAGCTGTCCGCTAAGACGACAGCCCGGGTTGTGATAATCGTGGCTGCGTCTCTCTTGCAAGACCACGTGCAGTAATGAAGCAAATAGTTGACGGCAAGTATGCAGGCCGCGTCGCGTAGCGTCCCCAGACGATGAGGATGCCGTAATTAAACGCGGTGGTGGCACTGTGCTCCCACTAGACCAGACCGCTACCCGCAAGCGCGCGCTTCTATCGCGGTCGCACACTCGAGTTATATACACACGAGAAGTTTGCAGGCCTCTACGGTAACCTCGCAACGCTTTGTATTCATCGGTACCATCTGAGTTAGTTTCTTTGTTTTCCTAGGAAACACAGAAAAGGAAGGTTTCCTTTAATACTGGTCCAAAATACACTCCTGGAAATTGAAATAAGAACACCGTGAATTCATTGTCCCAGGAAGGGGAAACTTTATTGACACATTCCTGGGGTCAGATACATCACATGATCACACTGACAGAACCACAGGCACATAGACACAGGCAACAGAGCATGCACAATGTCGGCACTAGTACAGTGTATATCCACCTTTCGCAGCAATGCAGGCTGCTATTCTCCCATGGAGACGATCGTAGAGATGCTGGATGTAGTCCTGTGGAACGGCTTGCCATGCCATTTCCACCTGGCGCCTCAGTTGGACCAGCGTTCGTGCTGGACGTGCAGACCACGTGAGACGACGCTTCGTCCAGTCCCAAACATGCTCAATGGGGGACAGATCCGGAGATCTTGCTGGCCAGGGTAGTTGACTTACACCTTCTAGAGCACGTTGGGTGGCACGGGATACATGCGGACGTGCATTGTCCTGTTGGAACAGCAATTTCCCTTGCCGATCTAGGAATGGTAGAACGATGGGTTCGATGACGGTTTGGATGTACCGCGCACTATTCAGTGTCCCCTCGACGATCACCAGTGGTGTACGGCCAGTGTAGGAGATCGCTCCCCACACAATGATGCCGGGTGTTGGCCCTGTGTGCCTCGGTCGTATGGAGTCCTGATTGTGGCGCTCACCTGCACGGCGCCAAACACGCATACGACCATCATTGGCACCAAGGCAGAAGCGACTCTCATCGCTGAAGACGACACGTCTCCATTCGTCCCTCCATTCACGCCTGTCGCGACACCACTGGAGACGGGCTGCACGATGTTGGGGCGTGAGCGGAAGACGGCCTAACGGTGTGCGGGACCGTAGCCCAGCTTCATGGAGACGGTTGCGAATGGTCCTCGCCCATACCCCAGGAGCAACAGTGTCCCTAATTTGCTGGGAAGTGGCGGTGCGGTCCCCTACGGCACTGCGTAGGATCCTACGGTCTTGGCATGCATCCGTGCGTCGCTGCGGTTCGGTCCCAGGTCGACGGGCACGTGCACCTTCCGCCGACCACTGGCGACAACATCGATGTACTGTGGAGACCTCTCGCCCCACGTGTTGAGCAATTCGGCGGTACGTCCACTCGGCCTCCCGCATGCCCACTATACGCCATCGCTCAAAGTCCGGCAACTGCACATACGGTTCACGTCCACGCTGTCGCGGCATGCTACCAGTGTTGAAGACTGCGATGGAGCTCCCTATGCCACGGCAAACTGGCTGACACTGACGGCGGCGGTGCACAAATGCTGCGCAGCTAGCGCCATTCGACGGCCAACACCGCGGTTCCTGGTGTGTCCGCTGTGCCGTGCGTGTGATCATTGCTTGTACAGCCCTCTCGCAGTGTCCGGAGCAAGTATGGTGGGTCTGACACACCGGTGTCAATGTGTTCTTTTTTCCGTTTTCCAGGAGTGTAGAATTTCGCCTGATAAAATGAGCGTAATGTGGAGCACCACAGATTGAGTCCCCTTGTCGGGCTCTTCTTATGCCACGTTCAGCAATGTCAACGTCTGAGATGCTTAACGGAATAACGAAGGCTCTTCATTTACGTCTTAGAAACAAGTCAAAACCATTTTCACACAAGTAGATCTGTATGGAAGTTAAGGCACAGGGTGTGCCTAAAAGAATGTCCCCGTCAAATATTTTCACTGTCAACTGTAAGCATTGTAGAGGATGGCGCAAGGTCACAAAAAACTCAAATAGTTTTAATGTTGGCCATCACATAATCTGTTTCAGATATATGTTCCGTTTCACTCCAACATTATTTATGTATATCTCTCTTCTTAAAAAAAATAATTACTAACTTACAGTCCATTACTCGAGGAAAAATGTATAAGAGAATAAGCATTATCATTTATGTGTTGTCCGTCAAATATCCCGCTGTTACAGGCACTGGATTATTTCATATTCTGGCATTTAAATATCTGCAGATTAATAAGTCATCCGTTCCGTTGCATTTATGTACTTATTTTTGTAGGGTGTCATAAGAAACTAAGTCTCTTCTTTTTCCCTTCTTCAGGAGCGTACTCCCCTCACGTTAGACATCCCAGGGCAATTATCAGTTTTGATGTTACGATTCTGTCGTTTATGTAAGTATAATTTTCGGTTTTAAATTTCAATTTGTTGCCTTATAATACAGTTCTTTTGTCTCTTCTTAAACTGCTGTAAATCATTAGGTATCCATGAAAATCAGCAGTTCCTATCAGATTTTTCTTTGTTTCTGTAATTTTTGTAACATTAAGGTTTCTTAGTTTCAGTTATCTACGCAACTCAGTTACTTTTAGATGCAGGCTTCTCACATTCCAAGTCGTATTGTTGATCTTTCCCCCTATTTCGAATCGTTTGTCATATTTCTGCTTCTATCGTGTTCTGTTTTATGGGTCCTGCTGGTTTCTTTGAAGAATACGAGTAAAATTAATGTCCCCAGCATGGAATGTCACAGCGTAGCAAGGCACTGCCATCTTTTGGCCTAATGACTGGCCAGTAATTTTTTATTACAGTTTTCTTCCTCTAGCCTTTGGTATGTCATTCACCTAACTGCAGAAATTTCAAAAGATATGCAGAACATTGAGAAACCAAGTGAGGAAATGCACTAAAATCAAGTTTTATAATAAAATGACCGTAACCACATTGCTATTTGGAAGTGAAACTTGGAATATTACTAAAGATCAAGAAAGCAGAATCCAAGCAACAGAAGTGAAGTTTATACGAGGAGTGAAGGGTCACACTAGACTAGGGTAACTAAGAAACGAAGATACAATAGCAGAGCTTGGGATGTATGCTGTGAATGAGAAGATCAAGTCTAGTCCACAAGGCTGTCTAGAACATCTTCCACTACCAAAACAAGACTTTAATTTCAGACCTTTAGCTACAAGATCCGTACGAAGACCAAGAAAAGATGGCTGGATACGTATAAAACCGAGTAGGCTCGTGACCTAGAGCATGATAATGATGACGATGATGATGTTGATGATGATGATAGATAAATGCATAAGTACATGGTAGAGTACAGTTCTGTTGTTGTCCCGCTTGCAGCACTATGTATGGAAAATGTCGATTCCTGAGCTAAAGCGTTTTATATTCAGCGGATTCCAGGGAGTGAATCAATAATTTCGGTTCAACTTTCATTTCGTTTGAAGTTTAAGCGTGATCCTCAAAGTGTTAAAAACATCCTCCTGTGACACTGTCATTTCGAAACAATCGGATGTCTACGTGCAGGGAAAAGTACAGAGTGACCAAGAACTCAGAGCATCTTACCTTTGTAGTCCTAAGAAGTCCGGCCAGAAGGCATGTCAGTGTATATGGTTTTAATAAAACGTTTACATTGGTTAATTTTTATTGTTTTTGTTTCTTGAGTCATCAGTCTTCTGTTTGGTTTGATGTATACGCCACGAATTCCCCTCCTCTGCCAACCCCTTCATCTCAGATTAGCACTTGCAACCTACGTCCTCAGTTATTTGCTGCTGCGCACGTATTCCATTCTCTTTCATCGTTTACAATTTTTGCTCCCTATCACCATGGAAGTCCTAGTGGATGTCTTAAGGGACGGTCTATCATGATGTCCCTTAGCCTTGTCAGTGTTTTCCACATATTCATTTCCTTTCCGAATCTGCGCAGACCCTCCTCATTCCTTACGTTATCAGTCCAACCAATTTTTAACATTCGTCTCTCCCACCACATCTCAAATACAATGATTCTCTTCTGTTCCGGTTTTCCCACCGTCCACGTTCAGCTACCATACACTGCTGTGCTCGAAACGTACATTTTCAGAAATTTCGTCCTTAAATTAAGGTCTATGTTTGATACTACTAGACATCTCCTGGCCAGGAATGCTCTTTTTGCGGATGCTAGTCTGCTTTTGATGTCCTCCTTGCTACGTTCGTCATGGGTTATTTTTCTGCCGAGCTAGCAGAATTCCTTAACTTCATCTACTTCGTGACATCAATCCTGATGTTAAGATTCTCGCAGTTCTCATTTCTTCTACTTCTCATTACTTTCGTCTTTCTTCGATTCAATACTCATTACACTGTCCATTCCATTAAGGAAATCATGCAGTTCTTCTTCACTTTCACTCAGCACAGCAATGTCATCAGCGAATCGACTCACTGATAACCTTTCACCTCGAATTTTCATTCCACTCCTGAATATTTCTGTCACTTCCTTCATTGCTTCTTCGATGTACAGGTTGAACCGTAACGACGAAAGACTAAATCAATGTCTTACACTCTTTTTAATCCGAGCACATAGTTCTTGGTTGTCTACTCTTATTAATCTCTCTTGGCTCTTGTATATACTGTATATTACACGTCTCTTCCTTAGCTTATCCCGATTTTCTCATAGAATTTCGAACATCTTCGGCCATTTTACACTGTCCAGCTTTTCTTCCAGATCAACAAATACTATCTTAGTGTTGCTTCGATTATCAACAGCAACATCAGGATTGCCTCTCTGCTGCCTTTACCTTTCCTAAATCCGAAATGATCATCATCTAACACCCTCAATTTTCTTTTCCATTCTCCTGTATATTATTCTTGTAAGCAGCTTGGACGCATGTGATGTTAAGTTGATTATGCTGTAATTGTCACACTTGTCGGCTCTTGCATTCTTCAGAATTGCGTGGATGATTTTTTTTTTCCGAAAGTCAGATGGTGAAATGTAATTTCGTATACCTAGGACCTCCTGTAGACCGGTAACGTGGTGCAAGTCTTTTTAGTTTACGCCACTTCGGCGACTTGCACGTCAATGTGGATACTTTGATGAGCGGAGGGAATCTCCTACCCAGCCGGGAGTCGAACTCGGGCCCCTTTGTATGGCAGATGGTATATCGCTAGAGCGGATTCTTTCTACACACCAACGTGCATTGTTTCTCTGTCACTTCCCCAATGATTTTAGAAATTCTGATGGAATGTTATTTATCCCTTGTGCGTAATGAGATCTTAAGTCTTCCAAAGCTCTCTTAAATTCTGATTCTAATATTGGATCAGCTGTCCTTTCCATATCGACTCCTGTATCTTCTTGTATCACATCAGACGAATTTTTACTCCGATAGGCGCCTTCAAAGTTTTCTTTCCGCCTATCGGCACACTCCTCTGCATTTAACAGTGGAATTACAGTTGCACTCTTAATGTTAGCACCCCTACTTTTAATTCCACCGAAGCTTGTTTTGACTTTCCCATATGCTAAATCAGTTCTTCCGACAACAATTTTTTCGATATCTTTACAATTTTCATGCAGCCGTTTCATCTTAGGTTCCGTGCAGCTGCTATTTTTATTTCTCAGTGACATTATTTCAGTATTAGCAGCTTTATCTGAACATTTTTGTACTTTCTTCTTTTGCCGGTAGAAGTAGTTCTTCTGATGAAGTTAATCAATATTAGTATCTAGGCAGCAATAGAGTTAATGACCGATGCAGCGATGACGACATCAAATGCAAACCAACACTATAGTTGAATGTTGGAAATTAGGTGGCCTGATAAGGTGAGGAATGAGGAGGTTCTGCGCAGATTCGTAGAGGAAAGGAATTTGTGGAAAACACTGACAAAGAGAAGGGACAGGATGATAACACATCAGCTGAGACATCGCGGAATAATTCCCAAGGTACTAGAGGGAGCTGTCGAAGGCAAAAACTGTGGAGGAAGACAGAGACTAGAATACATCCAGCAAATAACATAGGTTGCAAGTGCTACTCTGCGACGAAGAAGTTGGCACAGAAGAGGAATTCGTGACGGGTCGCATCAAACCAGTCACTCAAAAAATAAGCATGGTTTCTTCACAGTAATTTTCTTTGTACGTGTGTTTCCTACATCCGTGATTGCCCCTCTAGAGATGTCCACTCCTCGTCAACTGTACTGTCTACTGAGGTGTTCCTTATTGCTGTATCTATAGCTTTAGAGAACATTAAGCGTAACTCGTCATTCCTCAGTACTTCCATATCCCACTTCTCTGCTTATTGATTCTCCCTGACTAAACTCTTAACCTCAGCCTACTCTACATCACTACTACACTCTGATCTGAATCTGTATAAGCTCCTGGATACGCTTTATATTCCAGCATATGATTTCACAATCTCTGTCTGACCATGATGTGACCTTCTCGTATCACGCGGTCTTCGCCAAGTAGACCTCCTCGTCTTAAGATTCCTGAACAGAGCATTCCCTATCACTAGCTGAAATTCCTTATAGAACTCAATTATTCTTTTCGCCTCTTTCCTTGTGCCAAGCCCATAATCTTCTGTAACCTTTCCTTCTGCTCCTTCTCCTACAACTCCATTCCAGTCCCCAATGACTATTAGATTTTCGTCTGTCTTTAAGTACTGTATTACCCTTTCAATATCCTCATATAATTTTTCCATCTCCTCTTCTTCATTTTGCGACGTGTGCACGTGTATCTGAACTGTCGTTGTCAGCATTGGTTTGCTGTCAATTCTGAACAGTTCACAGGAACACTCACTCTGCCCTATCTTTCTTTTCATAGCGAATCCTTCTCCCGTTTTCTGCTGCTGTTGATATTACCCTGTTCACATCAGATCAGATATCCTGTCTTCGTTTCATTTCACTTCACTGACCCTACTTTATCCAGATTGACCCTTTGCATTTTTATTTTCAGATTCTCTAGCTTCCTTATCACGTTCCAGCTTCTGACATCCCTATTTCCTACTCGTAGATTGTCATCACTTCCTTGATACTTCAATCTTTTTCCCATGGTCACCTCCCTCTTGACAGTCCTCTCCCAGAGAAATGAATGGTGACTATCAGTCTTTAATTTATCGAAATAATTATTTACTTACAGATATACCATTTTATAAGCATTCCCGTAGCACAGTTCTTATAATAATTTTAAATAATGTGTGTGTTAACAACAATGAGGTCCTTTTTTATTTCGTATAGTCGTTACAACAAAGGGAAGTGTCATCTGAATGACGAAAACAAACACTTTCCCTACACCAGGCCCACCTGACGAAAGAAATATTAATGGTTTCTGGCACCTCGCCGTAATTACCTGTTTTATTTTTATATTATTGCGTTGCAGTAATGCATGATGCTGGCCATTTCTCTGTTTGTTATACCGCATACCGAGCATACTTATGGCATTCGTAAAAGGTACCAATGCAAACTAACAAAGCACAAATAACTGTAATTTAAAAATACTGTTCTTTTGATAAATCTCAAGTGGCACGGAGCTGTCGGAAATTATGTTGTCCGACAATTTCCTCAAAAACACTTTCCTTTCCTTTATCGAGTCTCAACTTGGTTGTTCACCAAGGGATCTGATTTGTATCAATAGCCTTTCTGTCGTCCTCCTGAAAGGTAGAGGTACCGTTATGTACCGACCAACAGGTCCACCAAAAACAATGATATAATTTCAGCAACTGATTGAAAACCGTTTCGAAAAAAGTAGAAAAATAGTTCCTCCCTATTATTCCAGATTTTGATAGGTCGACAATAAGGTTTTTTTCCACCATGTAGTCCTTTTTTCTTTTTGGTCTTAATATGCCTTGAGGTCTCTGAAGACAGATATAGAACTGCAGTAACAGTAATCCATTCTTAATTATCACTGTGAATATAGAATATGAATGAGTATTAATACACTAGAGAGGAGAATGTCTTTTTTTCGGCTTGAAATTATAAAGTACGATTGTAGGCTGTTCTTTCCCGAAACCTGACTGATCGGCATTAGACACAACAGATATAGGGACAACAACAAGCTCCATTTCAATTCAGGTACGATTTAACTAACGGCATCACTTCTACCCTTTTACATAACCCAAACTTCAGCGTTTTGCAACTTCCTATACTGTCTGCTTCCTTGAATCTCCTCAGGCAGCTCCAAGAAGACTTGAAATCAGCAGTGTTTTTCTCAGCTGTGATTCGGAGGCCACAGACTCGTAGAGTTTCGAGGTTCATATTGGTTACGAGACTTCGTGGCTACCCTGCATATCTTTCGGTCAAAGTTTCTTCCTCGGTTTTGTGAGTTTCATTTTGGCGAGTATTTATTACTTCATTAAAGTCTATCACCCATTTATGCATTTCACAGTCGGATTTTACGAAGCAATAATGGGTTTTCACAATGCTTAAAAAATAGCGTTGAGCACAGTGAATAGTAAGTCAGTTTTATCTCTATTGTTAACACCTATGCCATGACAAAAGCAAATCATAATTGTTGCTGTCGAGTTCGAATAGTTCACAGAAACTCACTCTCTGTCCTACTTTTCTGGTCATAGGGAAACCTTTACAATTTGTACAGAAACCAGATGGCAGTTATAAGAGTCGAGGGACACGGAAGGGAAGCAGTGGTTGGGAAGGGAGTGATACAGGGTTGTAGCCTCTCCACGATGTTATTCAATCTGTGTAATGAGCATGCAGTGAAGGAAACGAAAGAAAAATTCGGAGTAGGTATTAAAATCCATGGAGAAGAAATAAAAACTTTGAGGTTCGCCGATGGCATTGTAATTCTGTCAGAGACAGCAAAGGACTTGGAAGAGCAGTTGAACGGAATGGATAGTGTCTTGAAAGGAGGATATAGGATGAACATCAACAAAAACAAAACGAGGATAATGGAATGTAATCGAATTAAGTCGGGTGATGCCGAGGGAATTAGATTAGGAAATGAGACACTTAAAGTAGTAAAGGAGTTTTGCTATTTGGGGAGCAAAATAACTGATGATGGTCGAAGTAGAGAGGGTATAAGATGTAGACTGGCAATGGCAAGGAAAGCGTTTCAGAAGAAGAGAAATTTGTTAACATCGAGTATTGATTTAAGTGTCAGGAAGTCGTTTCTGAAAGTATTTGTGTGAAGTTTGGCCATGTATGGAAGTTTAAAATGGACGATAAATAGTTTGGACAAGAAGAGAGTAGAAACTTTCGAAATGTGGTGCTACAGAAGAATGCTGAAGATTAGGTGGGTAGATCACATAACTAATGAGGAAGTATCGAATAGAATTGGGGAGAAGTGAAGTTTGTGACGCAACTTGACTAGAAGAAGGGATCGGTTGCTAGGACATGTTCTGAGGCATCAAGGAATCGCCAATTTAGTATAAGAGGGTAGCGTGGAGGGTAAAAATCGTATAGGGAGACCAAGAGGTGAATACACTAAGCAGATTCAGAAGGATGTATGTGGCAGTAGGTACTGGGAGATGAAGAAGCTTGAACAGGTGAGAGTAGCATGGAGAGATGCATCAAACCAGTCTTAGGACTGAAGACCACAACAACAACAACAACAACAACAACCACTGTGGACAGTTATTTCAGATAAACTATCAACGAACACTGTAATCCGCTTTACGAATTACGTTCGCATTGAGCTGTTTACCAATGCGGCTTCAACCAAGGGAATGCCCCAACTATGTTGCCCATTCACAGGCCGCTTCAACTCCAGTTGGGGGGTGTACATTTCATTAGTCGCCTGGCGGGCTACGAATCTGACAATTTTCAATTTAAAAAAAATAAATTAAGTTGCATATTAGCAGCTAAAATTTTGACAGCGTCTTTCTTGCTGTATAAAAAAAATTAGGACGTGTTTCTGCATGTCGAGCAACGGCCTTGCCCCAGTGGATACAGCGGTACCCGAGAGATCACCGAAGTTAAGCGCTGTCGGGCGTGGTCGGCACTTATATGGGTGACTATCCAGGCCGCCATGCGCTGTTGCCATTTTTCGGGGTGCACTCAGCCTTGTGATGCCAATTGAGGAGCTACTCGACCGAATAGTAGCCGCTTCAGTCAAGAATACAATCATAACGACCGGGAGAGCGGTGTGCTGACTCCACGCCCCTCCTATCCGCATCCTCCCCTGAGGATGACACGGCGGTCGGATGGTCCCGGTAGGCCACTCGTGGCCTGAAGACGGAGTGCTTTTTTGCCTTCATGTCGGAATTGACCTTCCAGTTGTGACTGAGAGCCGGTGCCGAGGTAGCGGGGCAGGCAGATGCAGCCGCGCGGTGCGGCCTGTCCGGGCCCGGCCCGCAGCCGGGGACCAGCGACAGCGACAGCAGAGGCGAGGCGAGGCGACGGTGGCGCCGCGGCGGCGGCGGCGGCTGCGGCGGCGGCCGGCAGTGCGTCCGCGACGCTCGTCCGGCAGGCACCGCCGCTCAGCGCCTGCACCCGCGACGCCTCCGCCAGGCGACGCCCATCGCCGCCTCAGGAGGCGAGGCTCTGCCGCTGCTCAGGCCGTAACGGTGGCGACGCGCCGGCAGGTCATCTGACAGACGGCAGAGTAGAGCGGCTGTGTTCGCGCGCGCCTCGCGGCTGCGGCTGGTCGAGTTCCGCGAGTAAACACGCCCTGACTGTCAGCCCTGTCCACGAGATCAGTCGGCAAACATTATCAACCAGAGCAGCAACTTTGTTTCCGCTCTGCCCGCAGGTCATTAGTGACTTTCAGGTCCTGCAGACAACTTCCGTAGTCTACTTTAAAATACCCATTCACGTATTTCGGATAGTACCAACGAACCATTCCGTGTGTACGACACCTATTCTCGTCTATATCATTGTTTACTGTTAAAGAGCGTCTAAGAACAACAAAGTTTAATCCGACTCTAGACATCCACTCGTGTTTTAGATATACAAGTGGAACAGTTATCGAGTAAAACTATCACCTACTGACACTCCTTTGGTGCAGCATCTCCATTTTGGGACACAGAGGTAAAATACTCATCCTTTTCATTAATTTCCATTAACTTATATAGTAAATGCTATATAAAATCTTGTCATTAAACATGTCTCGCACTGAGAACGACAATCTCGCAGAAGAACTTTTGCGATGTAAGCAGCAGTCCCGATTCAGACTTTATATTAATGAGATAAAAATTACATTATTCTTTGGCCTTGAATCCCCTGATAAATTACAGAAAACTGAGTTGGACTCTGCCCTGAGACGGCTAAACCTGGCGGGGGAAACTTTTTCGACAGTGATCTTACGCGAGAGACCTACGCGAAGACCACTTGAGGTATCATCACAAGTATGACAATCTACGTTTCGTAGTTATTCTTTGTCACTGAGGATAAGAACAATCCGGCACCCGAAGTACACTTAGGACTGCGACTTTATTATAAACGAGTCACTGTGGGGATACAAACTCTGACTTACACTCTGACGTATTCATTATTTACGTTTTGTAACTCTGAAGTCCTGTGATGATGTCTCGTAATGATTGAAGGGCAATGTCGTGACAAATCTTAACCTAGACTGGTACAGAATCTAGCAGAAGGAAAATAAGGATCTACATAACTGATTGGTCGTTCTTCCCCATTTGACATTCTCCAATTCTGGGACGCACTACAAACGTGAAATCATCCTAATCTCCACTGAACCAACCTGTAATCGAACTCATCTGAAGTAATATTCCTTCAATTATTGGTTGTGAGAACACTAAAGCGATGATGGTGGTCAGTATAGGCCTCGAATGAAAAGCACTACCATGCACTGTATAACCAGAAAAGCATTACGTCAACGGTAATTGTGTGGGAAAACCACGTGCGATATCGTAGTGTAGTCTTGAGGGAATCCTGTGAGTTAATGAGGAATTCCAAATGGTTTATTCTGAGATTGCATAAATGCTGTGCCACTTGGACGTATGAAACACAGACGATGGTCGTTACAGCAGTTTGCTAATTGCAAAATATTTATAACGTTTTGTAATTCGTTTTATAATGTACAGGATGATTCAGCTGCCCCTAATGCTAGACTTAATGCAACCCGCCACCCCTTCAAATACCATGCTCAATGTTTTCGTATTCTCTTGCTCGCTACCCCAAAAATATTACTTCTAAAGAAACAATGAAAGGAACCTTTTTACAGGAAATGTAGTGTAGTAAAATTTTGTACTGAGATGCTATTCTCTACGTAGTTTTCGAATCATTGAAGAAAACGTATAACACTGACCTTCATATACGTTTGTCTAGAATAATTCGAAAACCGTGGTCTCCAGTGGAAACGTATCCCACTACAAATTTTAACTACCTTAAATTTTCAACAATAGTTCCTGTCTATTTTTTCTTTGTAGAAATAATAGTTTGGACATTGCAAATGAGATAATATGAAACTCTTGTAGATGGGTTATGAAGGCGTTGCAGGTCGCATAAAATCGATCGTTAGGGGCAGCTGAACTTATGTATAGTATGTTTGATGTATTGTTGGGGAATTTACGTTGCAGCACTTGAAGGGCAGAGTGCCATGTATATAAATTTCAGCTTTGCATGGTTGACATATGAAGCAAGAGAGAGGACAAGAAAATGTTGAATGCCCTGAATTTCCCATACTTACGGTGTTTCGTGGGCCTTAGACACAATTATCGCCACATAATTCGCAGCTGGTGCTATGTAAGCATTTACGTGAGTTTTTAATACGTGCGTGATGGTAAGTTGGTCCTAAAGATCTACATACTCAGAAATACAATCATTTGCATCGGCCCTTGATCCGCAAAGGAACAATATTGGCACGATAGGTACTACGGTAATTATCATCGAAACAATCAAGCCACGGCAGTTTTTGAGGATATTCCTCTTGGAAAAATCATTGCGGTCTGATTAAAATACTTTAAACTAAGGATTGAAAAGTGTCTTGAGCACAATAAAACATTTATTTGTATTGGTTACTTTGCTAGTAAGGATTCTGTTGCTGCCAAGTCTCTTTTAAATCCATTTTTAAAATTCTGCTTCAGTTGTTGAATCTGCGCGACTTGTTTATGTTTTGATAGACACTATTGTCGTTTAGAGATTTTTCGAATTTCAGTTCATTTTTGCCTCGACGAGTTGCTGAATCTCAGTGTTCTCAAAAGAGAACTAACTGATCTGTGAGGAGCTTAAGTAAGGTGCAGGTTGGTTTTTGGAAACAGGACGCATGCCCCTAAAGCGCACGTTCTCTTCCAGTTAAATCGCGCAGTCACGCATGACTTACCAACGGAAAGATTCTGATTACCGCCGAATCCAGAGGCACGTCGAGGCCTATAGCGGAGACGTAGCGCACTTGCGGATGGTTCAGCTGGTAACAAACCACCCAGGAAACTCTGGTGTACCTTCGCTATAGTTTTACCTGCTCATAACAGTAGCTAACTGCAAATATTCGTGAACTTTCACTTGCCGATCGACCTTATGTGTTGTGTAGTAGACGCTACTTGCTTTCGGTTTGTTACTAATTTATTGGTTTCGCGTCTCATTCCATGCTGGAAATATCCACAATAGCTAAATTGAATGTCCTTGGTACCAGTTTCATTCATAAACAGTCATCCTCAGAGTCACAACCCTTAATATCACAAGGCATAGACAAATGTGTCATTGGAAATAATCGTTCTGCAGCGAATTACATACCTCCTTCAATAAATTTAGCTTAACAAATGTTATTATACAGGATTAGAATTTTTGAAGCAGATTTGTTTTCATAGTAAGTTAGTATACGCACAACAGGTATTGCAATTTTTCAGGCTATCCCGGCGAGGAATTTTCACGTTGATTAATCGGGTTTCTGCCGGTTATTCGCGTCTTTCCTGCACGATATTTACACTGCGTGACTCACTGTCTTCTTCATGTGCTGTCAGATACTGATTACAGTGTGGAACGAGTCTGGTATTTATACCTATGTTGTGGTAGGCGTTCCCTCTGCGGTCCGCGCCTCGTCTGGCGCTCTCTCCGTGGTGTGCGCCGACCAATAGCAACGGCTGTGGCGTTTCTTCTGGCTGTGGCTGTTCCAAACGCTGTGCATGTTCTTTGTGGTTATTGTCCGTTGTCAATATAGCTGATCTAAGTTCTGAATTGAGTACAAGCTGAGCTAGACGTTTAACCATCCGATTGTCGTAATTTGAGTCCTGTGAATTAGAACGTTCTGTTAGAGTGGTGTAACTTGTTAGGCGTTCCGTCCGAAGTTCCTGCCCCCAAGAGCGGCTGCAGTGTTATTTGCAGGCAGCTTGTGTTCAAATGATCGCTCGAGACTCGGAAAAACGTCGTCAGATATTGTGTCCGTTGTCTGAGCTACAATTTCACGTACGTCCTTTGTTATATGTACTGGCCTGTTATCTTTAATTTCATCTTTATACTTTGGGGTCTGGATGTTGCCTACGCTGTGTCTTCAGAAAATCGAGTGCAGGGTTCCAAGCCGAGCTCAGCTGGAAACCGGTGTCCCGGTTAACGATATTCTCCGCAACCTTACTCTCAATAGATCCTTTGATGTCGCTGTCCCAGTATCTCGATGTTTGTGTTAAGATCTGGCATCATTTTACGGCATAGAAGATTGAGTTCTGCACAATGCTAGGCAATCGTTGACTTGATTGCCTTTCTCAGTCGGGTGTACTTTTGATGCTCTTTGCACCTGATGTCAAAGGTCCTCGTCGTCTGGCCGATGTATGCTGTACCACATTCACATGGTACGTGGTAAACGCCAGGTTTCTGTAGCCGCAGGTCATCCTTCACACTCCCTAGCAGAGCCATTTTCTTGGTGGGTGAATGGAATACGCTTTTAATGTTATGTATGAGGAGAATTCTGCTGGTTTTGGCAGATATCGGCCTAACATAAGACAAATGCGCAACCTTTTGCGTTTGTCCTTGTGTCTCTTCAGGAACCTCTAACGCTGAACATGGTGCAGTGCTTTTTGACCATCTCTAGAAGAGTACCCATTTTTGCAGAATACAGAATATAGATATTCTATCTCCGTCGTGATTGTTTATGCATTGGAACCCTTTTTGGTGATGATAATTTGTGAACGAAACTGATAAAATGAAATGATGAATCTTGATACTTCCTAAATGACTTTCTCTTCATATTTAACAGATGTGGAGCAGCGATTGTCTATACTTTTAAGTATGATTGCATTCATTGGTGGTGCTCTATACCCTAAAACAAATTCTATGTCACTTATCACAATCAAAATCTTCAACTCTATCATGTTTGATATAGTAACAAATTGATTCGTTAGCGATAACAGGAACACTGGATTTTATGAACAGTCCGTTAACATGATGCAAGACGCCAGTTGTCTGGTAACATCAATTGAGCCTGATCAATTTTATCAAATAAAGACATTGTCAGAGATAGTGGCCGAAATCTAAAACTAATTATTTGTATACAGCAGCAGCCAGTCACAACTTGGTTTTACGTTACTATATTCAAAAATTACTGCTCCCTATTTCAAATTATTACTGTTAGGGCTTACATGCTTTCACCAAAACAGATGTTACTTTTCACGGAAACCCACTAGTAAACTAAAGTAACATGTTTGTTGTCGAAAGATTCAAACAAATCTGATGAAGAACTGCATCAATTAAAAGCCGTAAAAGGTACTTTTTGAATCAACTAACCTAAAACCCATTTGTAGCATCTCGCTGAAGCACGCCACCAGCCGATGAAAGAAGCCCTAGAGAAACCACACAGTTACTTTTTGATCTTTCTGAAACCCTTCAGGCAACATAACCTGCTAGAAATTCAAGACAAAATAAAACTTCCTAGCAAATAATGACCGGAAACTATAACGTATCTCTTTTGTGTACAAACTTCAACTATTCGAACCGTCCCAAATACCTATTGTCTTTCTACTCTTTCAAATACCTTCCGACTTATACCGACGCGGTTCCTGCATTCAGCCCGCCGGCTACGTAAGGAATTAACACTCGTCATAGGTGCGCTGTTTATCTGCGGAAACACAACATTCAGTGGGATGCAAACGGAGTCGTGCGTTGAATCATGTCTGCTGCAGATTTGTCGTTTCCTATTGTCCCCATCATACCTTCCAGTTTTATTGACGAACTGTGAAATCCCTATGTACGTTAAGTCGGTGCCGAACAACCCCAGACGGAGCCCGGCGGCCAATAATATCATGCTGGTCTTTAATGTATTATTAAAATTTCTTATCCCCTGAACATGCTCTGAACAAGGTTTCCTGATGTGAGGAGTGTCGCGGCTTGCGATGGAGGATGGAACTCAGTGTTTCTTGCTGAAAACGATTAAGCAAATCTCGTGCTACTTGAGGTACCTCTCATGTATTGAGAGTTGGAACGGATACGGAACAGACAGAAAATACTGGAGAATGTCTATCGTTTGCTTCACAAGCAACTATGCACCTGAGTAGCCGATTATCTTCGATAAATTCATACATCTAATAAATATTCTAGTATCACAATCGTTGGCATCTGCCAAGTTTATTAACATTTGCGACTTATAAGTATATTCATTAACGACTGCAAAAGTAATCTTACTTACTACACTGGTATAGCAACATTTTCCTTTATTTTACTGTTGAATGTGTCTACACTTCGACTTCGTTTACGACTTAGTTATTGTTAGTTCCACACGAACCTGCACAGTCGATAATTACCTTGCATTTGGAAGGACTACTGATCAACATACTATCTGGACATTCAAACATTCAAAAATTATGGTTTTACATAGTTTCTAAAACTCACATTCACTGTTTGGTGTGTGTGTCTTGGGGGGGGGGGGGGTGCTGTGCAGCGGGGAGAGGGGGGAATCAGTAATAAAAAACAATTCTGACTGTTCCATCTTCAGTCATCTCTAATGATCTAACTGCTGACAGAATGTTAAAACCTGATACTCCCCGATGTATTCTTCCTATTACTACTACTGCAAACATAAATGCAGTCAAATGTTTTGTAAATACAATCGTAATCTGTTACGAAAAGCAAGACAGATGAAGTCGTTGCAAACGTACATAAATAGAAAATGCTACTTGTTTCAGTTTTCCGGTAATGTTTCAATTTTATTCAGAATCACAATCATTGTTGTGTCATCAACATACATACTTAACTACATCTCTACTTTTATATAATTTACTAACGGATAATTGAAGCACCTTCTCTTGATGTGGGGTGTCACCCAGTAATTATTTCTTGTTTTGCATTGCTATGATACCGACGTTATATCATGAAGAAGGGAACAGCATTAGCTTTTTAGGGAATGCAATCCACCACTTTAATCGCTTAATACATTTAGTTACGATAATTATCCAACTTTGACACTTTCCGTATAGTGTTTCGCATACTTTCATAGCCCTCTTTATTGGGAGGGACTTCTCTGTTGTTTATTATATTACTTTATTTATTGGCCCCATTTCTTGTGGTTCACCTTCTTCTCTTTTTTCAACCTCTTCATCTCAGAATACCTAACGTCCTGCATTATCCGTTGGATATATTCTAATTTCTGTCTTCCCCTATAGTATTTGCGCTATACTTCATCCTCTGTTATGACGGCAGATATTCTCTGATGTCTTAACGTATATCGTGCCACCCTGTCTCATATTGTAATCACTGTGTCCTCACCGATTCTACAACGAATTCCCTCGTTTCTTTTCAGCACTCTATATTTTAAGTATCCTTCAGAAACAGTAAGACTCAAACGCTTCGATTTGCTTCGTTTTCAGCTTTCCCACAGCCAACGATCCTGTTTCATTCAACACTGTGCTCCGGAAGCTTACGTCCCGTACTTGCAGGCTTATTTCAACATGAAATGCCCTGTTTGCACATGGTAGTCACGTTTTATATCCTCCCAGTTTCGTCCGTTATCCGCTAGTAGTTTTTCTGTACTTCGTTACTTTCGTATCTTACGATTTTTGTGTTAAGTTTACGGCTAACCTCAGTTTTGCTACTTAGTGACAGATCTAATGATCAAAAGTTGATTCTCTCCTGCTACTGGTTGAGTACCGTGATATACAGAGTGTTCCTGGTGTAAGAGAAGATAGTTCTATTGGTGAATCAGGACGGTGTACTAAACAATATTACACCAATGTTTGCAAACAAATACTTTTTACTTATGCTCGTTAGAGGTCGTTTCTTTTTAGATTGGTTAGCCCCTCCAAGTACATGTGGCGACAGCACCCCATTAATACTCACATTGCCCTGGGCAGCAAATCAGGTGTTGAAGTGTCGACGCGAAGAACCAAAATTGATTGTCTATAGCGATAGGAATAGTCAGTTAAGTGTTTCAGTGTGATCGCGCGGAAAACATAATGTCGTAAAGTTTTTGACTGTTTGACGCAGAGGAAAAAAAAATAGCATACTACATTCCAGTATATGTGTACCACATATAAATATACAAAAATTTCCGCACTTATTCCCATTACTTCCAGCAAAACTGTTATGTGTCTTTGGTAACCTGCATGATTTAACTGTCCCACACCCAGTATCCACGAAAACACTGTGAGACGTATCTTCGCGTCGGTGGGACCTCATGCTCTGTTAGTTACGTTATTACTCAATTTCCATAGCAATGTGTGTCAGTTTCGCTGTTATAAAATACTATTAATTCCATCACGAGTGATTGTAAACAACTTTCCTTCGATATACAGTGTTTCTTGACTGTGTATGGCGGCGCTTACTATGCTGTAATAAAATCGTTAACTGTGCGGCTGGTCCCGGCGGAGGTTCGAGTCCTCCCTCGGGCATGGATGTGTGTGTTTGTCCTTAGGATAATTTAGGTTAAGCAGTATGTAAGCTTAGGGACTGATGACCTTAGCAGTTAAGTCCCATAAGATTTCGCACACATTTGAACATTTTTTCGAAAATCGTTAAAGACCTGTCTTCTCTTTGGACGATGCTGTTGATTAATTTCACACGAAGGCGCATCAAAAATACTTCCTTTCCAAGTGATTTAGCTACCACACTTTGAAATATTGCACGATTGACTGTTTCACACACAACTCACCTTGGCCATGAATGATAAGTACACTAATTAATAGTACTTCGCTGGCGTTAGTATTCAATCGGTGCGATTTATGAATTTCATACCTGTCTAATGCTACCACAGCTCTCCGCCGCAACACATCTGAAATGGAAATCTAATTTTAGTAAAGCTCAAAATCTGTTTCTCTTTACGTCTATAAATTAACCTCAAGTCACTGCGAAATATTTCCGATTGCTTAACACCATTGACAGATGTGTACATCAAGTGACAATATTGTTGACGAAAGGTGCGAAGTTTATACACTGTAAGTCCACTAACCGGCAAAATCCATCCTACGTTAAAAGCAGCTCAAACAAACATCTCTGTCAATATTTGCAGCCGAATACTGCTCATTTCAGATTATTTACTGTACGACAAATGTTTTTGTTGTCGTCTGGAAACCGATGACTTCGTGTTTTCTCTACTCACCTGATATTACCAGTCTTTCGATATCTCTAAAAACAATTACAGTGTCATTGGCAAACCTTT
Source organism: Schistocerca piceifrons (assembly GCF_021461385.2). Lineage (NCBI taxonomy): Eukaryota > Metazoa > Arthropoda > Insecta > Orthoptera > Acrididae > Schistocerca > Schistocerca piceifrons. Next base: position 182,386,726 of record NC_060143.1, on the reverse strand, counting down.
ACGTTTTCATAACTGCGTAGGCTTTCGCGGCACCAGTCAACTGACCATTCGAGGTAAGATTTTACTTTTTAACATTATGGCGATACTGAAAACACTATTATGTCAAGTGTACTTTTTTATTTCTTCTCTCTGAGTAATAATTTTTTTTCCATGTTTCTTGTTGGTTTCCATTCCTTTATCTTTTATATGCGGATTGAATAACAGAGAGAATATTAATTATACTGGTACAACCTTTTTCTCAACTGTCTTCCTTTCCTCTCAGTCCACTCTTGTTACAGCAGTGTGTTCTCTATACAAGTAATGGAACCTTACACTTAGCATATTTCATCTCTGATAACTTCCGAATTTCAAATATTATATTCATCTTGAAAACTGTCAAAAGCTTCCTCTAAACACAATATCGTTTAAATCTCGGTTTTTATCATCTTCTGAAATATGTCGTTGGTCCAGTGTTGCCTCGTATTTCCTTACATTTCTAGTGAAAGATTCATCTTCCCTGAGGTCGTTTTCTACGTGTTTTCTCATTGTTTTGTAGATAATCTGAGCTATTTTTCTGCACACGTGACTTATAAATGGTAGTTGGATAATATTCACGCCAGTCAGCATGAAAAGATATGCAGACGTATTATTCATGTATTGAAGAGTTACGTAACACGAAGAAGACTGTAACAGAAGCAGTTGTAGTAGCGGTATGTTCGGGAGCTACCATCTGCCTTATTTGCGTAAGCGAAATGTGTATTATGTATCAGGAATCACTCGTATGTGTAACGTCGAGAAATCAGGAACTGGTTCGGACAGTTAAGCTAGGTCGTCTTCGTCTTCGTGGCGTTCTGTGAGCGATACGTTTGTATTAGCGAGGGATCGCATTATTCGCTCAGACTGAAGCAACAGACGTCGGCCGTAGCCTGGATAACGCAATTATCCGCGTGCTAATTTCCACGTTCTGCCAAGCCTGACGTGCTTGTTTTCGGGTGGTCTGGGTCGCTGGAGCCAAAGATATGGCCTGCGGGGCGAGATGGCTGGCTTAATTCTCGCTTAACTTGCCTATTAAATTACATGCAGTTCTCACGACCGCGGGAGTGGATACAAGTCGGAGGTAACGGTGGTGCCTGCGTAGCGAGAGTCATGAAATATTTACAGAGGATGTGGCAGATGGCGCTACCGTAAAATTGGGCCCCAAAACCAGTGGCAGTAACGTCTCCTAGTCACTTGCGCTGCATAAACAACGATTCACGTTGGATGTTACCGACCGGGACGGAACGGAATGTTAAAACATACTGCAGTGCATTTCCAATGGCGGAATTTATGCAGACCGTCAACGGAATGGGTTGTAACAGGACGCTTATATCTAGGATTCTCGGGAAGAAGATTCTGAGAATGACGTTGGTAGGTGGGAAATGTTGGTGTGTGATAATACGGAAATCAAATTAATTTCGTCGTGCTCATTCATTGTAGTGGATTTTAAACTCTTGTATAATCTTAATATTCATTTTATTGTTTCCTCTGTTATCGTGACACTTTTAGAAGGTCGCATGACGAATCAGATATTTTTCATTATGTTGCTCTACTACAAAATAGGTCTGTTATCCCAAAGCGAAAATTTATATACCCTTTTCAATTTCTGACAGAAGTAATCTCCAACATTCTGTATAAATCTGAAATTAAACCAATGAAATTTTTTCTGTTAAAATATCTTCGTCAACAAAGAAACACATCAATTCCGTTCATGTTACAGTATTTGGTAGTTACAAGTGAAGTGCATGACTTCGAACGCTAGAGGTGCACGAAAAAATGGTTTGGGCTAGATATCACTCGTGCCAAAACTGTGGTATGAAACATTTACAGTTCAAAACGTCGTGTCTTCCCACGAGAGGTTTTTGAGTGATTATGTATTCGAGGTCTACGAAAAAAACTTTGGTATCGCGAACATATAAAGTATTGTTCCTAGGTTCGCTATACAACATTAGTTGTGATGGTGATATCAATAAGGGCCTAAAGGAAACCGTTATTGATTTTTAAACTTGTAGCATGTACGTATTCCCTTGACATCTTTCGGTATGGTGAACCAGTATTTTCTGTATTTGTAGCCACACACGGAATGTATGAACATTTAAAAAAAACTGTCTCACCGATTTCTCGGAAATTCATTCGTTATGGGCCCATAGCACAAAGCATAATTTGGTTGATCTCCTCTGCTTGATTGTTATGTATGGTTGGCAACATAATTTAGTTTCTATATCGGGTAAGTAGTAATAAAACTTCATAATCGGAGAGCTATCGGCAACTTCCTCTGAACCTCAAGCCACAGGTAACGGGTATTATAACGAGGCCCATGAGGTATTGGAACAGGTCATAATTGTGTGTGTGCTGGATTTAGTGGCTGTTTTTCTTTTTTCTGATTCTCCTTTCACATTTACGAAATTTACAACTGTCAAAATTCGGTATTGTAACGAGCCTGCATATGGAAATATTGCAAACTAACAGTAATTATTAATATAATCTTAAACGTTAATATTTCCAAACATATTCTTCTAAATGAGGCAGCATAGTAAGTTGAGACAATGTTAAAATAAAATTAGGACCTACATCGAGCGCTGTAAGGAAGACAAATTTCTCAGTCAATCCTCTGCCTGCTTCGACGTTGTCCCCCACGATTTCCACTCCTGCATCTTTATCTTCGCATCAGCGTTAAGCTTAATCAGAACGTTCTCAATTATTTGTTTCACGTATTCCAAACATATTTTCGTCCATCCTAGTACAATATCTATTCACTGCAGCCTTTCTAGAACCATGTGGGTTATTCCCTGGTAATTAATACATATCGTATCATAACGTTCCTTCATCTAGCTGATGAAAAATAATTATGTGTTAAACATTTACTAATTAACATAATCAGTTGGTGAAATTATTTAGAACTACAATTGAATAAATGGTCTCGAGTGGTTAATGAACTGTCATTCAATTGACCGAAACACAACTAGCGAACACGGACGGAAATTCCATGACCTTTATCCGAACGAAGTTGCTATTTCTGTCGATAACCAATACAGTCTAAAAGATACTATTATTTAACGTAGAAAGAAAATGTTGCTGATACCACGAAGCTGTGATGCGCTGCAATAAATGTTGATATTTTCGTAATTTGATGACTGTTACCACTAAAATACACAATAAAATTAAATCAGCTGTGCAAACAAAAAGGTGACACCGAAATAGGTTTATATGTCCAGGATAATGATTAGAGATGCTAAGTGTAACTACAATTGAATTGTCAGCAGCTGTTTCAAAAATATGTTGCAGTCAATTATGAATAGTCGAAAAACTAAGATTAGCATCTACTTGCCGACATCGAAAAAATTATTCACAAATGAATTTTTACAACTAAGAGATGCGATGACCAATGCAATACGATAATGTGGAAACATTTGCCATGATTGTTCAGAAATTCACTGGAAGTCGCCGCATACTTATAGATCTGCAGATGATGCAATAACATACTTCTGAAAGCACGGTCTAAAGGATATATTCAAAACATTTGTACAGTTATTATTAATACATTAAAGAGAATTTATATCCCGGGCGATCAGATAAAAATCGACGGTAGAGAATGATCCGAGAACTTCGTCAGAAACGTGCTAAGTTTACTGCAGCCGTATTCTCTGAGCGTCTTCACCTGACAGACGGAAAGGAGTGTTACTACACTTACACAATCTACTTTGGGTAAAAGAGAAAAATACGATCAAGGCAAATCGATGATATAATTAGATCCGAATTAGTAAATCCGGAAGAAAGACTGAGAGTTGTATGAATCAGTACAAGACGATTCATAGGCCATTCTAAGGTCAGAAAAAAAAAAATTTCCTGGGTATCGGTGATATAATTGGCTGGTCAGGTAGGCCAGATAGTTTTTGAACGGAACTCACACTTCTGCAAATGTTTACTGAAAATTAAAATAACTGCTAATTTACAAGATTACGTGTTCCCTGTGAGCATGCATTCTGTGCGATTAAGAAGTAGCTGCCTGCTTCACACTCTCCAGACGACACAAAAAGTGAAGAAGAGTTAAAAAAAACTGTCCGAGGGAAGTCGATCAACAAGAACTTAAGGAGAAAACATGTGAAGGTGCCAAATACTGCTATAGATCAATGAATAATGGCAATACGAGCATAATTGAATCACAGGGAACAGACTGAGAAAGTACCCTGAATAAAACAATGGGGTTACAGGTGATAACAGATGTATGACATTATCATTTTGGTGTTAGCGTCATAGTTTATTACTAAGAACAACATTTTTTACCCCTGGTACTGTTTTTTACTTCGAAAATTTTTACGTTGACGTAACAACTCCAATGCCGCAGTTGCAGATGATATTGTACTAAAAAATGGACCAGCAATATTTATGATTTCCTTATGTCGGCAGTTAAACTGGCATATTTTCTTTGTGAAATATTCAACATGTTGTGTCAATCAATTTACCGAGAAAATGAATATATATCTTCTAAGGAGAAGAAATGCCACTAGCCAATGGAACAGTTATTTCAGCGCAGCCGTCACGTTACTTTTCCGACTCAGCATAAAAGGAGCTGCTTCTCTCAGACGAGAGATCTTCGGCTGCGATGGGAAATGAAAAGCGTAAATTAATCGACAGGAGAGTTCCCTTCAGATCCAACAGTAAAAAGGAATGCAGAATACTGATACTATTAAAGCTGAAATCAAGCAGGACACTAGCAAATTTTCTGAACCGAAAGCAAAGTACTGCAAACGAAATTTAATAAAATATATCCGTATTGATTTCTATTAAACAAAGTTTAAGGAAGAGGATCAGCTCTTGTGTTCATGTTTGCCTTCCTTGTGGCCTTAGTTATATTGAAATGCCTTTCCATCGCTTTCTTTCATGTGATATACGAGTGTTATCCAATCTATGTGCCTTTTTCAAGTCAACATATCTCATCAATTTCTGAGCCTTTTTAGACAGACACGGGAATTTTGTTTTCATCTCCGTAAGTCAATATCAAATTCCCAGCGCATTTTGTGAGAAGAAGTATAGTACAACTTACATTAGGATCTCATCCTTTCGAAGTATGTAAAATATAGTAATTTCATTTAAACCAATGGAATGAGACATATATTGGTAATGAGCAACCGTCCCTACATGTCGATAATATTGAAAAACTTCTCTTAAGACATGCTAGGGACGATTAGCTATAGTCCAGTTGTGTACACTAGATACTAAAATTTCTGCTGCTATTGTTTACAATGCTACATGGAGGGAAGTGCCACAGTGATAAATCAATTAGCAAAATTATGAAGGAATTGGCTTCAAATTTCTCTCCGTGACTTCCCGATATGACTCCGGGTGCGTTACAGTTTAGTCTCCTGAAATACATCCCTGCTGATTTCTTTGCTTTTCGCCAGTTCACTGCAATACTAGCTGCAAAATTCATTTAGCTGCAGTGGTGGAATACCACATTTAATTGTTCGTACTGTCTATAACTGTAATATCAAATCGAATTACACATGAATGTCTGTTTTCCAGATATCGATCTAAGGACAGTACAATTGCAACTCCGTTTCAGTATTTGTTGAGGACATGGCAGCGAAATTTTGGTGAATGCTATGAATGCTATCTCAAATGTCATAATTAAAATTTAATGGTGGTACTTTCTTCCAGCCCTCTCAGATATTCCTATTTTATAAATATTACACATTTCATGTTTCATTTATTTAGGAACCCGTTTCTAATACCGCAGCAAATACTAAATTTACAGGTTCTGCTAACGAATTCGAATATCTCCATTCTTCATACCTTGTCACTTGCATTGGTATTTTAATGGGTACGTCACATAAGTTATTTTCGCGTTTTCCAGCACACACAAGGGGAAAAAGAAAATATGTTAGTTTATGTGGTTAAATAGTGGATTCATGTTGACTGTTGTCACATCATTGAAACGAAAAGCTAGAATAATTACTTGCTTACGAAAGTCCATGATTTTAGCTTTATGACTTTCCTTCCGTAGGATCCCACTAACATTAGAAATTTCGTTGTTACGAACCTGTTATTGGAAAAGAAATTATACTGAGATTAATAGTACTGTGTTACTTTTGTCACTTCTGTTCTATTTTTAGATCAATGAGTACAAAATCAGTCATGTAGATTTTCATTTCATGTACCATTCCAAAGCATAACTTTTCCTAAATGTATAAAATATGATATAATTATGCAAAATCTAAGTTGCAAATGAAAACATGTCGCTGAAAGTAAATGATTTTTGCTTATATAATTGTGTGTTGGTAGTTATTGTCGAATTTGTATTCATCAAAGTTGTCAACCGTTTTCTGTATTTATAAGTTTACTAAATAACATTGTGAGAATGGGCATGGTAATTTAATGAAAAGTAAATTATTCATGTTGTGTATATTTTATCACATTTTTAGCTTATTTTATTTTATAGTTATTAAAATGTTTTAGATGGAAAAAATTAAAGGAACGACCTTTGCTTACAGTAGTAGCACTACAACGTGTGTGAATCGGTTTTTGTGGCAAAATTGTGGATTCATGTGATCTTTCGTCACATCAAAGTAACGAAAAGCTAGAATAGTTACTTCCTTACGAAGCAATAGTAAATCTAAAGGGAAGGTTCAATTTATTTTCTTTAAATTATGGTTTACGATGGTATCTGGTATTTTAACGAAGTATCTAGTATTTGTGCAAAACTATGTCTTAGACATATAAAATATCATAAAATTTTCAGGAATAATGTTTAATTTGTCTTGGTTCCCTTGTTAGCAATCAAATGTTAGAATAATATGAAGGTGTATCTTCCACAGCTGCATCTCTTACCTCTGACATATATCGTGATGACTGGCTCAGAGCATACTCAATCCGCAATAAACTTAAATCATAAGTTGACACACATGAACACATACCACTGTACTATTAGACGGTGAAAGCTATTCCGTGATACATAGATATGTGTGGAGTAAAATCAAATATTCTTGTGTAAACTGTTAGCACTGTCAACTACAGTAACATAGTGATCATCTTACACATCTTGTTAAACTACGTTTCCTACGGTATTCATCGCCTAATTCATTACAGATCTTTAATACACATTGCTTCAGCACAAGAATTCTAAATATTTGTTTCATTAAGTGTGAAACTTTCGCTAGAAATGATGTATGATTTATTAAATACGTTTCAAATTTTCAAACTGGCGTGCCGTCTGCTATTGCCACCTCCTCTTCATTTCGTTTCGTCACCAGATTCATGTTTCTTCGGTGTGGTCTCCACAACTTTGACAGTTTATAAGAAAGCTATCGTCCTACATAGTGTTAAGTCCAATAATGAAGTATGATTTTATATATAGTCTGGTGCTTAAGGTTCAGTCTTTGCAGAAGCATCAAGTTACTTCCAACAAAACAAAGTGATCCACTGAAGTATCCCCTTAAGGGATATTTCGCCGAAGGTTCAACCATATGTTGAGGAACGTCCTCTTAAATTATGGAAATACAGAAGAGCCGTGTAATAAGAAGAGTATCCAAGTACGTCTCAATCAAGCTGAACTGTAGTTTTTGTAGTTTTGTTGTTGTTGTTGTTAGATTTGGATGGTACAGTTTGTGACGTAAATCCTGTAAGTTCTCAAGTCTATCGTTTATGTTACAGCAAATGTAATGCTACATATTCGTCCCAAAGGATTAAAAGACTTTTTGTCTGACTGGGGTCATGTCTCAGACACAAACGGCTTAAATAATCGAACATTTCTTGTGATAAGGAATTTTCAGCTTCCGGCAATGATTGATAAAATATGCGATTGTTCTCCAGGCTAATGGCAAGACGATTTATCTTAAGTACTGCAAAATTTCATGGAATATAATAGCTCTGAGCTTACTTATACGTTTCTTCAATCGTCAAAGGCTCTACTTGAAATCCACAAGGAAATTCTGTATAACTACTACAGATTAGCGAAATGCTCGACGCATTCACTGAGATCTCTGATGTTTACGTTAAGCAGAGTCAGATGGACGTCAGTATTCTCGTCAAACAAAACTAAAGTTAAATAATCTGAGTGCACTCACACAGATTGTCATCAGTAAACGTGATACATGAGACTGTTACCTTACAAACGAATACAGCCTGGCTCACATGTTTTTCCATTACACCGTCTGCCATGTTGCGCGATACTTCTCGGTACGTTCCTTAAAATTTTTATTGTTTTCGAAAATAAACCATCGGGGAAGAAGAATAAATTAAATTAGTGGGTGACCTTATACTTAGAGAATATTACGTTTCCTACCGCTCACTCTTCCATTTCACAGTCATCCCTAAATCTCATCAGCCAAAGTAGTTGTCGAATGTCTTACGAGGTCCACGATCTCGATTAGTAAATAAGTTATTTGCTGAAGTAAACCTACTGGCGTAATTACTGTGATATATGAATAATTTGATCCTGCATTCATACTCTTTATAATAAAGTAAAGACTCAGTAATGGATTTGTCTTCTTTCCCGCTGACAATAAATTATCTCCAACGGAAGAACTTAATACTGTTAACAGGATTCAGCTTCAATTCTTATACCTATTTCAGGTAAAAGTGTACTGCAGTAATATAGGGGATGGACAAAAAGAGACACAACAATCAAAAAACATTACCATGCAGAATACTTTGCAGAAGAACGTTGTCATTCGAAACACCTTCCAGTCTTCTTGGAATGAACAAATACAGGTGCTCTAGAGTTTTCATGGGGATTTTAAACCATTCTTCCTGAACAATAGTGGGAAGTCCAGGTAATTATGATACCTATAGTGCTCACGCGCTCTTCTCAGCAAAGTAGACCACAAAAGTGCAATAATATTAAGATCTGGCTACTGAGATTGCCACGGGGGACGCGACATTTCACATTTGTGCTCACGGCGTGAGATGTATGAAGAAGTGTCCTTTTGTCTTGGAACACAGCGCCACCTTTCGGAAGCAAACATTGTACCTTGGGGTCGATGTGATTTGCCAAAATAGGCACATAATCCATGGTGGTTATGCGACAACGCAGAGAGAACAATGGGGCCATGGAATACCATAATATGGCTATAGAAATCATCCACGAAACCCTCCTTGTTTCACTCTTCATACGTGAACTCGGTCAGAAGTCGTAAACAGTTTCAAATATGATTCATCCGACCAAATCACATTTTTCCTTTTCTCCAAAATCCAGGTTATGGAATGATGAGCCGTTTTCAAATTCTAGCTCACCCTGTAGTTCTCTGTCTATAGAGCTCCCTTTGTATTGTTTCGGTGTTGACAGGGTTCACGAGTGCAACATTCATTTCTGCAGTGGCTTTTCAGATCTCGTTGAGACGCCCTGATAAACCCACACGACAGGGCAGGTAGTTAACGTTGTGGAAAGGGGCCAGAATAAGCGGCTGTCAGTTACACTCGAACATACACACTTTTATTTGATCAAACATTACAAGAGCCAAGAAATTTTTTAAAAATTAACACCTCTTAATTTTTGGAACTTAATTAGCGGCTGAATGCGCCGTACAACCTCGTGCTTTAAGGGCAAGACCAGTTTAAATTAAAATTAAAGCTCAACCAAAATCAGAAATTTAAAAGGCAAAGCCTTATCTTAAAACAGATCCTTAATTAGGCTGAAGGCCAAAGAATCCGACCCTTTAAGAGCAAACAATTTAAATTGAAAATCGGCTGAAGGCCCAACACTTAATAAGACTCAATAAGATTAATTTTTGAAATGACAAATGCATTATGTAAAACAGTTCTTAAATTAGGCTGAACGCCCAAACTATCTAACACCTTAAGAGCAGAACAGCTTTAATTCAAAATCGGCTGAATGCCCCAAGAATCCGACACTTTAAAAGTAAAACAACTTAAATTCAAAATTTTAAGACTCAATAACATTAATGTTAAAGATGCCAAAGGCTTTACATAAAACAGGTCTTAAATTAGGCTGAAGGCCCAAATCATCTGCCGCCTTAAGGGGAAAACAGCCTTAATTTAAAAATCGCGTAGAAGCCATACAAGAACGAACAACAAGAACAAACAAGAAAAGGCAGTACACCCAAGCATGCTCAGAATTCAAACACTAATGCTCGCTTAGGTGAGACAGGCAGTCGGCTGAACCATTGTCGATCCAACGACAACCCAACCGACAGACAGTTAACGGGCCCACCGACGAGCTAACGTCTGCTTCACCCGACCAGCACACAGCAGGCAGCTCAATAGAACTACGTAGAAGGTACTGGCGCCCACAACCAATTATACATTGAGCTGTCAAACTACACACCGTGCTGGACAGTGACAACACGATGAGGAAAATACACTGCCTCAATTTACGTCAACGACCAGGGCAGGTAACCGTAACGTTAACGGTCATAAGGCAGAAGATTCCGCTGATGCACTTCAATTCAAATAACCATGTACAGTTAAACTCCACCGGAGGGTGGCTAAAACTTGCCAACTTGAAAACACATGTTGTTGCTTGCGGGATACCCCAACAGCCGAAAACAAACTCCAAACGACACAATGTGAACAGTCGCGACTTGCTGGTAGATTAAGTCAAAACTCAACTATCACGTCCAGGATCGGTGAGCCACGAACCTCGTAGCAATGGGAACAGCACCACACACTCCGACACCGCATAGAGGCCGCCAGCGGGCCCGGCCAAACTATGCGCTGCGGATATAGCCTCGCTGCTCCACGCCAACTGACCAACTGCCCAGGCCCGGAAACGGTGAAAGGACCAAGCATTCGTTTGCCGCGAGACGAATAACCGAACGACCAACCAACGGTCGTCCCGATCCAATCTCACACTGTTGGACAGTTCATGTGTTCACCAGCGGTCGGCCGGCACTGGCTGTCGGCCCCTCACTGGCGCTCCTTCCCCCGACTTCACTGCTGCTGCGTCGCGGTCGATGCAGAGGTGGGACGACAGTGCACTTATCGATACGCGCTGCTGCTGCCGCTCACGGGCAAGTAAGGCAGGAAGTTGGTGAGCCCAGTAAGTGGAATAAGAAAACGAGGCAGCAGTACGGTAATAGAAGACGACAAACAATAAATGGGATAAACGCAAGGCGTGCACGGGTCAGTCGTTTCCTCATTTATCTTCATAATCCTTTTCAATGACCGTCATCACGATCACTCAAAAGTCACAATTTCGTACTAATTTGATCTAGCGGATTATATTTTTCCTCTTTGCCTCTCTTCGATGTGGTGTCTCTTGAAACACCAGACACTTTGGCTACTGTGGTTACGGAAGTGCCAACCATAAGCGGGATAAGAGCACCAATAATGTGCCCATGTTCGAATTCATTTAGCTGTGACGTCATACACTCACAACTACACATAGACTGTTCTCACAACGACTGACACTTGCAACGTGTTGATGAGATTGCCAGGTGTTGTTTGTGGCCAAATAGAACAGTGCAAACGAAGGCATTTGTATTCAGGAGTGCATTTCTGGCGGTGTTCCACCCCTCTATTTTCCTTCTCTGAAGCACTTGTAAATGCCAAACGACGCCTCGTTTGGGGTAAGGAGCGTAAACATTGAACGAATAAGCAGTGGAAAAACGTTGTGTCGAGTGACAAATCACGGTACACAGTGTGGCGGTCCTGTGGCAGGGTGTCGTTATGGCGAATGCCCAGTTAACCTCATCTGCCAGCGTGTGTAGTGCCAAGAGTAAAATTCGAAGCCGGTGATGTACTGGTGTGGTCGTTTTCTTCATGGATGGGGCTTGTACACCCCTTGTTGTTTTGCGTGGCACTATCACAGCACAGCCACTTCATTGCTGTTTTAAGCACCTTCTTGCCTACCACTGTTGAAGAGCAACTCGGAAATGGCGATTCCATTTTTCAATACGATCGATCACCTGTTCATAATGCGCAGCCTGTGGCGGAGTGGTTACACGACAGTAACAACCCTGCAATGGACTCGCCTGTACTGAGTCCTGACCTGAATCCTAAGGAACACCTTTGGGATGTTTCGGAACGCCGACTTCGTGTGAGGCCTCACCGACCGAATTTGATACCTCTCCTCAAAGCAGCACTCCGCGAAGAAAGGCTGCCATTCCCCAAGAAGCCTTCTAGCACCTGACTGAAAGTATACCTGCGAGAGTGGAAGCTGTACTCATGACTAAGGGTGGGCCAGCACCATACTGAATTCCAGCATTACCGATGGAGGGCGCTTTGAAATTGTAAATCATTTTCAGCCAGGTGTCCAGATACTTTTGATCACATAGTGTATGTATATTGCTCTTAATTGGTTATTCAAATTTTCCTTTAGGTAGTCGTCATTGTCTGTATTTATCTCTTGGGAACCAGTACAGAATTCTCTTGGTCGATCCACCATACATCAGCAAAGCTATATGTCCTAATCATGTTTATTTCGTTCACAGTACAATCTCAATTATGTATTTGATACTAATCTTTTGCCTGATACATTTGTTTGTTTACCAGCTTCTGTCAATAATTACCATAATACTTCTCTCCATTGTTCACTAGTTATCCCCCCTCCCCCCAATGTGCTTTAATAGTTTTCACAGAAAAACTCCATATAACACTGCCACAATTCAAAACTAGCTACACACAGTAATTGAAAACAGACAGATCAGAAACGAAATTCCGAATCCATAATAAGTTAACTGAAAGGGCTGTGGGGCGTATTTAACATTCCGATTTTCTGTAGCTATCGATGCAAGTCATCATCAATTATCCTTCACATAAAACGTTATTTATTTTTTTTACATATGCATTATTATTTTTAACCTCCAGAAAGGTAAGCAGCCACATTCGGTAAATATGATGTTTATGTTGTAAAACATTATCTTCTATATATTGATCGCACCATCGTAAACTTATTGTTAATTAATCATTTCGCGACCAACTTTCAAGATTGCTGGGTAAAGGTTTTTCCATTTGTTATTTAACTGCATGTGCACTGGACGTCTGCGTAATACAGACCCCCGTCAAGATCGACGCACTGTGCGGCGAAATCCCGACACATGTAGCTCCTGCTGTATCATCAGGGACCACAAGGAACCGTCTGCTTGCAGCAGAATTCAAATTACGTGTACCTCGGCAGGGGTACCACTGTTCCCACAACACCGCCAAGTATGACTATTCTGCTGTCGTGAAAGAGTTGGTAGGAGAGTAGTACGGCTCCCTGTTGTCACTAGTTCTGTACGTATGAGAGTGATGGATGCACACGTGTATAGGGTACAGCTAGTGAGATGCGTATTCCACAGTGCATCGCCCGCACAGGGTTCGTAGTGTGTGTGTGGCAGTGGCCAAGGCGGTGGGGGGGGGGAGGGGGGGGGAGGAGGGGGGGAGGAAGAGAGTATCAGAACTCACGGTCACATTTAGTGTTTCTACATGGTAGAGGTAGAAGTAGTATCGCCGTGCTACCGCCATTTATTCAAAAGGAAGGTGACTTTCGTTTTCAGCAGGATAGAACATGTTTACATATAGCTGCTACGACGCAATGTGCTCTTCATGGTGAATATCATCTGCCTTGGCCAGCAATATCATCAGATCTCTCGACAGTAGAATACGTATGGTGCAAGAACCATTGAAGTATTGCAGCAAAAATCGCAAAACACTTGTGACTCTCTATCGCAGGAGGACTTTCGGCACCTTTATGATCATTTGAGTGCGAGAACATACAGCCGAGTTCCTGCCGGAAGGGGGTACGCTGTGTATTGGTCCCAGTGTTCTGAACCGTAAGCAACAAGACGAATGTGGTTAAGGTAATATAGTCGTTTATCAGGTTTTCTTACTTTTCCCAGTTTACGGATTTAAAGGCCTCGGGCAGTGGAGCTGAGAAGAGTTTGATGCACTTGATCTTCTTGCCTAACTCGCTTTTCACCATGAAATTTTTCTCTTTCATGAAATCTATTTGAAGCTGTAGACGGCGAAGTGTTGATTCACACTTGTTGCTCTGCTGTGTGGATGGTAATGTCTACTAAGCGCGTCCGCCCCCTGTAGCTGAGTGGTCAGCGCGACAGAATGTCAATCCAAAGGGCCCGGGTTCGATTCCCGGCTGGGTCGGAGATTTTCTCCGCTCAGGGACTGGGTCCTATGTCGTCCTAATCATCATCATTTCATCCCCATCGACGTGCAAGTCGCCGAAGTGGCGTCACATCCAAAGACTTGCACCAGGCGAACGGTCTACCCGACGGGAGGCCCTCGTCACACGACATCATCATCATCGTCTACTAAGCGCACTTTTAAATTGATATTACAATAAAATCAATACCATTGGCTGCTGACAGGCGTTGATATACACCAACGGGGACAGTTGGAAATGTGTGCCCCGACCGGGACTCGTACCTAGGATCTTCTGCTTACATAGCAAACGCTCTATCCACCTGAGCCAAAGAGGGCACAGAGGGTAGTGCGACTGCAGGGACTTATCGCTGGCACACTCCCCGTGAGGCCGACATTCTCAACTTACAGTCCACACATTACAATCGTAGTGCCCAAGCCATTACCCATTACTCGCGGAGGACAATCCACCGAGTCCAGTAAGAGTTCAGGCAATTCGTGTGCATCCGCACTGTAGAAGGTCATCAGCTGCCTTAAAGACATGGCCGAAAGAACAGATGCCATCTTCATATCACTTTTAATTGGTTTCTCATTTCTTCTGGACGCATGGCATCGAAAGAGTACATGAGACTAAAAGAAAATTTTTATAGAACCTGTAAGTCTGCATTCGGTTTTACAACTGACTTGAGCTGAAGGTCATTCTCTGCTAACGTCTTCATACTTAGAAAAAGGTATTGAACTGTAAAAGCAGAGGAAATGGTTAATTAAATGTCATTTACTCGTGGTCCTGTTACAGAGAGCCTTTCAAGAAGATTCATTTGACTTCACAAGATGATACCTTCTGCCCGAATGAAAACAGAAACTTGATGTGAATTTTTAATTACGCAACGGAACTAAAAGTTTACATTGGTGCCAGCTGTAAGATGCTGATTTCTGTGGTCGCAAGTAACCGTCCTCTAGGTACAGCTCGCTCATTCTTTAGCCAAAATGCCTCGAGTCAAACTGCGTCTCACATTCTCCTTTCAGCAGATGGAATGAGTTACAATTGTGAGGCGTGACTTTCCTTGGAAGTGAGACCTCAACGATGGATCGAACCTAAGACAGATATGGATTTCGAATTGCACCATTGTTCTTCAAGGTACTTCACTTTTTTGTGAACTGTTTGAAATGATACCTCTGTATGGGTTCCTTTCAACAATCTTGACACCCTGGCACACTAATTTCCCGGATGTCGGACCATCATATAGGAACCAAATGTTGAACGTAGATAGAGTATCAGCCAAAACACTGACATAGTTGCCGGTATAACATGCGTAAACAGCAATTAAAACTGACACCTGAGCTACGGAGCACAGGAAAAGCAACTGTGTTTGACAGTTTTGTAGATCTCGCGTGGGTGATTTGGTAGAGGATGTGATCGTTGTGTTTTTACTATTGAAGCATGAAACTGTGAAATGGGAGAACATCTTCCGGACACGTAAAGGACTTTTCGGAATTTATAGCAATGTTCTTTTGGAAGCATGCTCTTGCTTCGTTAGTTGAAAGTAGCAAAGCTATAGAGTACATTTGTACAGATATGTGTGGTGTTCTGTCTGACACGTGCAACAAACAGACTCCACTCGTGAAAAAGCAGCTATTGCATTTGTAACTTCACAGAGTAAACATAAACAGTCGTAGTAGCACAATATAGAAACAATTGCATTACACGTGCGGAGGTATTCATAGCCCCATATAACAGATTCACAAGAAAAAAATGTCGTCATTTGGGTACGAAACCAGGATGGTACGACGAGGTAACGCTCTACCAGCTTCCCACGGAACCTGCAAGCATTACTTACTTACAGTTACGCTTTTAATCTGCTCCGTAGCTTTTAATTAACATTTACGGCCATTCTGCTGGACGACATCACATAGATCGGAGCCGGCCGGTGTGGCCGAGCAGTTCTAGGCGCTTCAGTCTGAAACCGCGTGACCACTACGGTCGCAGATTCGAATTCTGCCTCGGGCATAGATGTGTGTGATGTCCTTAGGTTTAAGTAGTTCTTCGTTCTAGGGTACTGATGACCTCAGATTTTAAGTCCCAAAGTGCTCAGAGTCATTTGAACCATTTTTTTTAACTAGATCGGAGTTTTGGCTGATACTGTGTCGACATACAATGTTTGGTACTGATATAAGTGTCTGACATTTAGAAGTTTGGGTGTGAGCCAAATTTGACGCCGCAAATCATCAGCAGCGAATGTATAAACCCCTATGTTTTCTGATGTATGGACGAGTCTGAGTATTGGCTCATTATTGTCTACCCTTTCAAAGCAAGGTTTGGATAAACAAATAAAGGAATAACGGCTATACATTTCTTTATTTTTCTTCTTAACAACTATTACGTTATCTGCTTCAATGTGGAAATAAAAATACGATACGTAAGAATTAAATCAATACAGTAATTTAGTTATTGTATCCATATTTTTGACGTGTATAATGTGTAACATATAGAGCACTCCACAAGTCAGTATGATACCGATCATAGAAACATGGAAAACCATAGTTACTACGTCATACAGCACATATGATGAATGAGTAATTTTTGCCTATATGTGTCTATTTCCATTCGTCTATAGTAAAAGAGACTTATCTTACCTTCAGAATCGGTTCTTCTTCATTACACAATTTCTTGTAGGACACATATTAATTGTTACAAACACATGGAAATTAAAACGGAGGTTCCCGGGTTCGATTCCCGGCGGGGTCAGGGATTTTCTCTACCTCGTGATGGCTGGGTGTTGTGTGCTGTCCTTAGGTTAGTTAGGTTTAAGTAGTTCTAAGTTCTAGGGGACTTATGACCACAGCAGTTGAGTCCCATAGTGCTCAGAGCCAATTAAAACGGAAATGAGGAAACACAGGGAGTGAAATTTTGTCCATAGACGGCACTCCAACGAAACTAAGCTCTTCCTCGATCTTCTGCAGATTCCTTCAATACGAACGACCATACAAAATATATAAGCAAGCTTGAAATTACCAAACTGGAATTTGTAGGAAGTGGTTGACTGCTGCGTCTTCCTGTTTACGAATGTTGAATTCTTAGTCGTGTCCTGCACACTCTGTGAATATGAAACAAATCGTAGGGTGGAAGTTCGTACGGTCCCCCTGTCAGACAAATACGAGCGGACGGGCGTCAGGTCCCCGGGACCTAATTCTCTAAAAACTTCTCTCATCTCCAAACCTTAAAGTAAAATTTACCGAATTGTCTATTCGTCGATTCTTACAGTACCAGTAACAACATATACACTCAACCGACGTCCTTTTCAGATAAACTGTAATTTTTTTCATTTCTTTCGTCTGTTGTTGAGGTTGAGGGTCGCCGTAGACGTGTCTCCGATCTGCCTCCATCTCCCTCTGAATCAATAAAACCACTCAAAAAACATGAGTCTGCTATAAACATTCATCACAGCTCCCTTGTTTCAGTAAATAATGGGCACCTGTGGCGAACTTCGCAAGTTTCGCTAAGAATTCGGCATTAAATTGTTGCTCTTTCAAGACAGTAAGTGTATGCACGTTTTTCTACGTTGTGCAAATATACGATCTGACAGAAGGAAAGGCCACGCCCCAGCTGAGGGGTCGGCAGGTAAATGGACAGCGAGAAAGGAGAGAAGGCTCGCACTGTTTCTCTGTTAAATAATCGCTCTAATTATTTTTCAGCCAGATTTCGTTTTAATCAGCTAATTGTGATGTCGTATACCATCAACAGGGGCCCACTAACTTCCAGCATGTAACTACAGGAGTATGGGTGATTCTACTGTCTGGATGTTTCTTGAGATCCATTGTTGAGCCAACTGAACGTTTATGAAAGGTAAAAGCAATTTTTGATTCTTAATCAAACGTGAAACGCGAACCATTCGATATCCGAATAACATTTAAAACATTTTAAATAGGGCGTTACCGTAGAATGTTAACAATTAGCCGCACACACGAAACTTGAAATTGTCAAAAGAACATATGAGGAATGATGACTACTGAAAACTGAAGAATGATGGGTTAATGGAGCATCTGCTGCTGCAGTCATGAATCAGAGTCTGAATGATAAACAGAAGCCAAAATTACTAGAGGCGAGGGAGGACAAGAATATGAAAGATATAATTGCTCAAATTATTAGTAGCAATTATGCAGAGATGAAAATACTAGCAGAAGGTAGGAAGTTGTTGTTGTTGTGGTCTTCAATCCTGAGACTGGTTTGAAGCAGCTCTCCATGCTATTCTATCCTGTGCAATCTTCTTCATCTCCCAGTACCTACTGCAGCCTACATCCTTCTGAATCTGCTTAGTGTATTCATCTCTTGGTCTCCCTCTACGATTTTTACCCTCCACGCTGCCCTCCAGTACTAAATTGGTGATCCCTTGATGCCTCAGAACATGTCCTACCAACCGATCCCTTCTTCTAGTCAAGTTGTGCCACAAACTTCTCTTCTCCCCAATACTATTCAATAACTCCTCATTAGTTATGTGATCTACCCATCTAATCTTCAGCATTCTTCTGTAGCACCACATTTCGAAAGTTTCTATTCTCTTCTTGTCTATACTATTTATCGTCCACATTTCACTTCCATACATGGCTGCACTCCATACAAATACTTTCAGAAACGACTTCCTGACACGTAAATCAATCCTCGATGTTAACAAATTTCTCTTCTTCAGAAACGCTTTCCTTGCCATTGCCAGCCTACATTTTATATCCTCTCTACTTCGACCATCATCACTTATTTTGCTCTCCAAATATCAAAACTCCTTTACTACTTTAAGTGTCTCATTTACTAATTTAATTCCCTCAGCATGACTCGACTTAATTCGACTACGTTCCATTATCCTCGTTTTGCTTTTGTTGATGTTCATCTTATACCCTCCTTTCAAGACACTGTCCATTCCGTTCAACTGCTCTACCAGGTCCTTTGCTGTCTCTGATAGAATTACAATGTCATCGGTGAACCTCAAAGTTTTTATTTCTTCTCCATGGATTTTAATACCTACTCCGAACTTTTCTTTTGTTTCCTTTACTGCTTGCTCAATATACAGATTGAATAGCATCGGGGACAGGCTACAACCCTGTCTCACTCACTTCCCAACCACTGCTTCCCTTTCATGTCTCTCGACTCTTATTACTGCCATCTGCTTTCTGTAAAAATTGTAAATTGCCTTTCGTTCCCTTTATTTTACCCCTGGCACCTTCAGAATTTGAAAGAGAGTATTCCAGTCAAAGGATGTATTTAGAAGAAAATCATTTTCTCGATAAATCGATGACTCTTTTCAATAACATGTGATTTCGTACTGGAATCGGAGGAAGATTAATACGGATCATCACGTTTGACTAGGTAACAAAAATATCATATTAGAAAAGGCTTACCACATTAACATCTTCTGACAAATAGGAGGCATTATGGAGTTTAGGCGAGTGACAAATACCACGAGAGTGTATCAATGGAAGCTCTTATTATTTATGTATTTAGTCGTGCCTTCTATTTATGAATATCACGATTAATGTCACGCAGAATGTGTTGCTAAATTAATCAAGGTTTTGAGACACGATGTTCCTTGCTTGTCTGTCTTAATAAATATTAATACTGATAAAGTAGGCTTACAAGGATCAACGCTGCGATGTAATATTTCAGTTTCAATAACTAGGAAATTTCCATATTTTTCTCAATAGGGTTGTACAGCGCATGCGGAAATAATAGCCTTTACGTTAATTATTTTTTGAAGCTTGTTAAATACGGTCCTCCCCTTAGAGAGCACTGACGATGTTTAAAATTAATAAATTAAATCAGCCACAGTGGAAATGAAACGTGCATTGGCAGTTATCAAGTACAAACGCTAAAAAACGGATTCCGTAAACGGGAGTTGCAGTGCACTAGCAGCGATTAGGTAAATAACACTGGAGGGGACAGCTCGCAGCGCACGCGATAATTCCTTTGGGAACGATGGAATTTGTACCGCGCTTCCGGGCCTTTTTTTTTTCATTTTTATATTCAGCACTTCGCAACACGTCACACGCTTACAGCGTTAACGCCTGAAATAACACAGCGCAAAGCAATTTGCGCTTTTTATTGTGTGCGGCGCCATTTTCGATACTGGGACGGGTGCCGCTGGCCGGTAGCCGTGCAGTCGTTATGGCGACATCTCGCGTTCCCTCAAGCTGCCCTGATGTGTGTGTGTGTGTGTGTGTGTGTGTATGTGTGTGTGTGTGTGTGTCGTGGGAATGGACGCTAATGCACTGAAATGGTACGGGTCCTCTGCATGTACGTGGAAGCGCGGCGTAAGTCAGGTCTTGCCGCAGCGCGATCTGTATGTAGGTCGTTCAGCTTTTCATAACCATGTCAGCAGCACGAGACCTCAGCACTTTCCTATTGCTCCTTCTGTGATACCGAAATATGAGGTTATCTATGCTTCCATTCTAATCGTATTTAGGTTGATAATTCGGCTTGCTGCGCTCGTCAGCTTCCCTCGTTGTAGATTCAAGCGTTGCCACGTCAGTCTTTTTTTTGCGATGGAAATATGGGTGAGCCACTCTGCGTTAGCACCAATGCAGAACAGCGTTCTGTATTCCGCATCTTTCGGTATGAAGATGTACTCAGAACCGAAATCCACAGAAGATCTTGTGCACAATACGGAGGCAATGTTTTACGGTGGCACATTGTCGAATGTACAATTCAAAAGCGTGAAGAACAGGATGCCAAGTTACATCCTCTTTTGCAGTTGTACGAAGTGAATACGAGGTTGACCTTTCATACTATCAGACCTCTTATACTACAAACTGCACCGTCCCCTCCTTTTATCTTATTACTTAAACATACAGCATTACTAAACGTAGTACCTAACACCCGGTTGACTAAAACATTCAGCAGGTACGTATTCTGCTTGACCGTTTCAGACTTCCTTTCCAGAAGGCACGTAACAAAGAATTTGAGTTACTTCAGTCAAGTAGTTAGTTTAAGTTTCTGCAAGCTCGAAAGTAGAGAGAGAGATACACATTTTCAATCATTTTACGTATTAACAGTTCCATAAAAGTTCCATGTCTTACCAAAAATTTACATTTGGATCATTATCTCTTCTCTTGTCTGAAGTCAATCGACTGCCGATTCATTTTAACTTCAACCACTCTTAAAAGTCTCAACAAGAGTCAACCATGAGAAAATCAATCTCCTCGTTATGAATTCGGATTTAAATTCATATTACTGTCTCCACACATGCATCCACTTCAGAATAAAGTGATACATAAACAAACAACTTTTCAATTCTACCGATCGATTTTATGATAACTTAAGACTAACGTCAACATCGATGCTAGTCGAGGTCAAGACAGGAACTAAATATTCGTCACCACTTTTTTATTTTTATGTTTATTACAGACAGTTACATCTGTTATATCTTCTGGAAATCACAGGGTGATAACACACGACAGATCTCGCGCATTGGCTTTCGCTTGGTGAACAGCAGAGTTCAGCTGTTTCATACGAATCATGCTTTCCAACAACACAAGTGACATTGACGATAATCCAAATAAATGCTTAACGTCGTACACGTATAATATAGGTTATAAAATCCGTATTATTACCTGCATACTGAGCAGTAGAAAACATAAGGTAAATGTCTCGAAATTTCGTTGAACTACAAAACAAGAAGGGCTGCATTATATTTCGGTCTTGAAATTGCATAAAACCTATTTCTCCTAATATATCGGCCGTATGATTTTGTCAATATTCTGACTAAACAGCCAGACTGGAGCTACAACACTCGTTCCTCATTTTAAACCAGCGAGATACACCATCACACATCCGGCCATAAAGCCCCAGAGACAGTAAAAGGTAGCAATGAAGTATGTTTAAATTTAATCTGTGACTATTCGGTCAATCCATACAGGTATATCGATGTCTTATTATAAACTGAGCATTAGTGAATAACATGGGTCATTAAATTAGACTGCGCCAACACTTAGCCTCGCTATGTTGTCATCACATTTGCAACTCAGGGGACTTCATTGACAAACACTCCTCATTCACCAATGTTCCTCCATTGGAATCCTGATCTCCTATTGTCAGAAATTTTAGTTAAGATGTTTCGGCTTGGTGATACTTCTTATGACCTCGATTTACTTTTTGGTTGTATAGAATTTTTTTGAACTGACTGACGGTCTCACTATTGATAGTCCGTTCCCACCCTTTGGGGTCAATTTGTTTAAGGAGTAATTCGAGGAAGTTGCCGCTGGGATTTGCTAGTTTGAAGAGCGCACAGTGTTTTTGAGAGATTTTGAGGAAACGTGTGTATTGTGGCACGCGGTGAAAATAAATTGGAGAAATATTTAAAACATCTATATTCCATCCACAGACGAACTCAGTTTGCAATGGTAGTCAAAAAAAAGCGATGCCTTCCAGTTTGGGATGTCTTGGCTCGCCGGCCGGAATGGCCGAGCGGTTCTCTGCGCTTCAGTCTGGAACCACGCGGCCGCTACGGTCGCAGGTTCGAATCCTGCCTCGGGCATGGACGTATGTGATGTCCTTAGGTTAATCAGGTTTAAGTAGTTCTAAGTTCTAGGGGACTGATGACCTCAGAAGTTAAGTCCCGTAGTGCTCAGAGCCATTTGAACCATTTTTTCGTCTTGGCTCGTCGCAAAG
This sequence comes from Schistocerca piceifrons, assembly GCF_021461385.2. Classification (NCBI taxonomy): domain Eukaryota; kingdom Metazoa; phylum Arthropoda; class Insecta; order Orthoptera; family Acrididae; genus Schistocerca; species Schistocerca piceifrons. Next base: position 182,364,021 of record NC_060143.1, on the reverse strand, counting down.
ACGATGGCTGCTTGGGACACACACAGTGTATAGGAAATCGACTCAAACATATATTTAATGTAACTGTCACCATCGTACTCAGGCTAAGGGTGTTCTCTTTAATTTGGTTCACAGAACACACAGCATTACTGACGAGAGCTGTCTGCAAGATAAACTCCTACACAGGAAGTGATTTTTTTTGAAGTGTGCATAAGGAACTGGGAATGAAACGGAGAGAAATTTAGACCCATGGCTTTCCTGTTAAATTTGGGGTGTATTAAATGTGAGATGTATATCGTCAAAACTACATGAGATCCTCACCAAGCGCGCTGCTGAGGTGATGTTGTACCCTCCATAGAAGGCAGCAGCAGTCCTGGGTCCTGTCAGAGATGATGTGATGCTCCACAAGGCTGCAGTTTACTAGATTCGCTGCGGGTGTGGCCTTTCGTACATCGGGCAGACGTGTAGCTAAGTCCATGAAAGATGCACGGTACACCGCAGGTACAATCGGCAAATAGACCCCAGTACATCGACTGAGGAAGAGCGCTGGCATCGACGTCGAAATTCCAGCGTCGAATTCGTATTTATGTGACTAGGTTGTGAAAGAAGTACATGAAATTCGTTTCCTAAGATTTTAACTAACACACTGGTATAATTAAGGTTGGACAAATCGTGGAATCCGGCGCTTCGTTTCATGAACTTGCAAAGACGTTGCTACAACGTGTCTGATAATGACAAATCGATATCTAACATGTATCTATTTATCCAGCTTATTCCTGGTGGCTCACTCTGACGATGGCCAAAATATCGGATGAATGGGGTTCATATGGTCGCACCCCCCGAATTTAATGGATCGGTATGACTCAATAAGAAAATGAGGATGTACAAAGACAAAGAGTTGCATCGATTAATTAAAAATCCTGTAATTCTCTCACTCCTGTCCCTCTCTTTTTTTTTTCGTACTTCCATCGTCGGGAACTATTCCGACTTCAAATTGTAGGCTGAGGGGATGCAAGGATCTCCAATACCTTTTAGGGGTCAATTTGTCAGCTCCCATATGCTGGCCAATAACATATCCCCAACCGGCGAATGGCGTTGTATTGCATTTGTACAAGGGAACGGGGAATCTTATAGCTGCGCCATGGAAAAGGAACATTCCAGCCTAGAGTTCATACGTTATGCACAGAGTGTTGCAAGACATTAATCTTGTGGTACCGCTTCGTCGTCTGTTTACGTACTGCTCCCATGATTGTGTCCATACGGACTCCTCCATGTAGACTGACCGACTGGAATCCATTATCCAAAGAGGTACCTTAGTTTGGAGCCCCTCAGGTGGCCGAGTTGAGTGGCGCTGGCTAATCCCAACAGAGATGACATACAGAATCGTGCAGACTACGCAATTTTCGCTGTGGTATTCAATTCAGTACCTGTATAAAATGGGCCGTGGTCTTTGGACTTATTCCTAAGTGCTTCAGTGTGTTTGTGGTGGAACCGCGCGACCGCTATGGTCGCAGGTTCGAATCCTACCTCGGGCATGGATGTGTGTGTTGTCCTTAGGTTAGTTAGGTTTAGATAGTTCTATGTTCTAGGGGACTGATGACCTCAGAAGTTACGTCACATAGTGCCCAGAGCCATTTGAACCTTTTTTTTTTTTTGTGGTGAAAAACTTGATTATCCGACGTGACCCCAGATACTTTATTGTCGGTCTCTCAGGACATTTTGCTCGTTTAATTTCAAAGTGGAATGAAGTGAAGGCCGTTTCCCTAGTAAAGAACATAGCCACCGTCTTAGTCTGATGAAGTTACACATTTTTAGTCACACACCAAGCGGTCGTGGATCTAGTTGGATCTGGAGGTGTCTGATATCCGCCTGGAGGTGTGTCATATTAGCCTGTACATGCCATGAGCTGGTAACAAAGGCTGTGTCAACATCAAATTGCGCTATTAGGACTGCTTCAGTACTGGGCATGACATTAACGTATATGTTAAACAGGATTGGAGACAGCAAGGAACCTTGAACAAGCCCGGCACTCTCCGTCAGACGATTGTTTCTATATAGTAATAACCTTCCTATTGTCCCCAAGGAGACTAGCAATAAGCTACAGGTAACAGTCGGAAACTGACGTATTCTCATGTACTTTGCCGACCATTTGCTCCCTCCAAACATTGTCGCAGGCGTTACCGATATCTAAAACGATTGCAACAGTGCCTTCAGTCACATTTAAGTACCGTGTCATGATTTCCGCCAAGCGTAGAAGTTATATTTATGCATAGAGCTTATAATGGAACATATACGGGTCCGCTGGAATCGTGTCTTTTGAGACAAGGGTCTCCAAAAGGCCATGAGTATGTCCCACTCAAACTATTTATTTTGTACAGTTCGCTAAGAAGACTGACAGATCGACAGTTGGTAGCAAGCTTGAAATCTTTCTGCGGCTTGGGGATCGAGAAGGCCTCCGCAATCTTCCAAGCGGGCGGAAAATACTCTGTAAGAAGATAGCCATTATAAATCGTCCAGAGGAGCGCAAAGGGTTTACGAGGCAAGTGTTTCTGGTGTAGATTGTTAACTCTGTGCCTTATCCCCATCCGGTTTTCTGATAATAGCACTCACTTCGCTGCGAGTCCTTAAAAGTGGTTGCAGATGGTCGTCCGCCGTGATGATTCTATCGAGAAACTGGAAGGTAGTTAAGCTGATACTCCCTCTGTGTAACAGTCAGAGATTCTCAAAATAGAATCGTCTATTGTTCACAGGCTGCAACCAACGTTTCCGCCATAGTGAGATGGTCGTTTGTGAGTCCTCTCGGGACCTCGAGCAGTCGCTTAGGAGTGAGGTCACCGTTCAAATTCTTGGCTTCTCCATGTGCGTCAACAGATAAGTAGCTGGGTATGATTACAGTCAACTACTTCACTGGTATGACCGATAGCGGTGACCGTTTTTTACATCCGTATCGCCAACCGCCGGTCTTGCGCCAGGTGGCGGAGATTCCGGAGCGAGCGAAAGGCTCATAGCTGGCCCGTCTGATGATACTAGAAAAAAATGGTTCAAATGGCTCTGAGCACTATGGGACTCAACTGCTGTGGTCATAAGTCCCCTAGAACTTAGAACTACTTAAACCTAACTAACCTAAGGACATCACACACATTCATGCCCGAGGCAGGATTCGAACCTGCGACCATAGCGGTCAAGCGGTTCCAGACTGTAGCGCCTAGAGCCGCACGGCCACTCCGGCCGGCTGATGATACTAGACCTGGCTGACTTTGGAGTGGAGAGACAGCTGTCTCGTCAAAAATAGGCTTCAATGGTATAGGTCCGGTTTTCAGCATTCAGAAAATCCATGACCTGGTTCTGAATAAGCGACAAGTGACAATTGATGAAATGGCAAACCAAATGCACATTAGTTACTATTCTGTACACAACAACATACACGAGAGGTTCAACTTTTTTATTGTCTCTCCAAGATGAGTTCCAAAACAACTAAATGAAAGACACAAACGCGCTCTTGTGAGAATCTGTCAGTAGTTACTATACTGTGATTCTCATAAAAGAGAAGAGCGTTTGTAATAAATTATCACCGTAGGTGAATAACCAATTCGTCACTTTGAAATAGGCAGCAAATGCCACAACATGAAAAGGGAAAAGGGTAATTTTTTGGGACACATAAGGAACAATTTTGTAACATTAATTGGAAAAAGGGTCAACAGTATACAACCAACACAGAGGTCTACGGTCAATCGACATTTGTTTTTCCTTCCAAGAAGACGTTCATTGACTTACCGCTGTCTTATCACTTGTTGGTCGCTAATAACATCCATTTGTAATTGAAACCTTTTCATCTGAATATCAGATAAAATAACTTAGAACAAAGTATCGCGTTAACTGAGAACAATCGTAACATTCAAATAGGTCCTCAGCTTCAGACTTCATGTCGTGACATTCGAACTCTTTAAGAGCTCTGAAGAAAGTGTTCGAGCATCCTTCACACTGTCGTTATATCGCCTAGTCACATTTTCATTTCTTTGCTCCACTTAAGGATGGTTTAAGAGGTCATCGACAGCGGGATCTTTATAGACGGAGAACATGCTCGGTTAGGGAAGGAATGGGAAGGAAGTACTGTAGGTAATGTCCTAAAACCCTTTCGCTGCTTCAGACGTGCTCTCTGCATTCCGTGGTAAGCGCAACTTTGTTCTGCCTGTAGTGCTCGCCACATGCTGATACCTTTGCTGAGAAACAGCGTACCTGAAAATGGTTCAAATGGCTCTGAGCACTATGGGACTTCACGTCTGAGTTCATCAGTCCCCTAGAAGTTATAACTACTTAAACCTAACTAACCTAAGGACATCACACACATCCATGCCCGAGGCAGGATTCGAACCTGCTACTGTAGCGGTCTCGCGTTCCGGAAAAATTTTGAATATTTGTGTTAAGGTCTTATGGGACCGAACTGTTCAGGTCATCGGTCCCTAAGCCTACACAGTACTTAATCTAACTTAAACTAACTTACGCTATGGACAGCACACGCACCTATGCCCGAGGGAGGACATGAACCTCCGACGGGGGTAGCCACACGGACCGTGGCCAGGTGCCCCTGACCGTCCGGCTACCCCGCGCGGCATGATGTTCCGGCTGCTATAACGTATTTACCATCCGTTTTTAAGTAAACTATTCGCTGACACAAATTAATTTTTTTTTATTTTACAGTCTGGTATTTTCGCTCGATGAAATAGTCGATTCCAACGCTCTAATTTCCCTCCTTCGGATTCGGAAGTTATATGGTCATAACAGTCGTTACATTCCATAAACAATTCATGATATCGAAATGAGATTTTTTTCACATGGTAACACGAAAAGAGCGACATATGATGTACGATAAATACTAGAAACAATTTTATTAACTGCTGCACTGCAGTGAGAGGCTGGCAACTCAGGACGCATACCGACATTAATAGCTGTAGGAAAACCCAAGAATTGCGTGTATAAATGTGCAGAGCACGTGGGAAATGGTGCTGCGAGATATGCACACACGTCCACGGCAGTGAAGTGTTAAAAGGAATTACTCTTACTTTACGGAAATGACGGAAAACTTAAATTTGGATGGCAGGACGACTTCGACCTTCGTCCTTCTGAACACATTCACGTACGAAGAAGAGGCGAGAGAAATTGTATACATTCAGTGATTGCTCTTCAACAAAAAACCTTTTCCTTCTCAAGGTATTCTTAAGCCTTTGCAATGATGTACCAAGTGAATTGAAAGGTAATGTCATTATGTTGATAAATGATGTCACTCTAAATTTAATGCTATTGTTCTAACAATTTACAAAAATATATTTTGACTCACTCTCGTACTAATTTCAATACTTTAATTACCACCATAGAAAAATCAGAAGATTACTTTGCGTAAAAGCGTCCGATGTCCCACACGACAAAGACAACATACTACATTCATTCGCTGATGACTGTCAGTTATGGCTCATACTGAATAAGGCAACATACAGCAGCGGATCCCCACCTCTTCCACCACAGGAATTTAATAGTTTCCGACTCCCTCCGTTGCAGTGACCTAATGATATTAACAGGTCCTTTTTAATTGTGATGTCATATTGTGGTAGTTACACGACAATGACGAATTATAAGTGGGCCACTGCAAGTTTGGCTAAAAACGTCGCTTTTATTCGGAGACGATTACCTTTAATATTGCGCAGCTCAATAACCAGGAAACTATTATTAACTCACTCACGCTGCGTAAGTCTACGTATTACCAACGGCAGAATACCGTTTAACGTTTCGTTGACGACATGGTCATTAGAGGCGAACCAGTGGATCCGATGTTAATTGGATGTGTTAAGAAATCGATCGCATCATCTTAAAGAAGAAACCATTCTGTCATTCGCTTTAACTAATTCTGGGATAACATGGAAAATTTAAATCTAGATGACCAGACGGAGATTTGAAACGACGTCCTTCCGCATATTAATCCAGTACCTTACCGCTGCGCCACATTAGTCCGTGAATCACAATTGCTTTGCGTGACTGACTGAGTGATCTTGCACTTATTACACAACAACTTACATTAACGTTTTCCTCAAAATTTAATAACTCAATCATTTTACTCAAGCTACATTCGGAATTACAAAATCATTCTCAAGAAATGTGCAACCCGAAACGTGGTCGTCAAAAATATGTGGTAATGAGAGTATGTTCTGGAAGCAGAACCAGATGCAATAGAGAAAGCAGTTCTCCGCAAGGAAAGAGGGAAAACATCTGGAAAGAACGGAAAAATGGTAAAAATGATAAAATAAAAATTTTGCAGCTATACATTTAATGACTGTGTGTGAGGATGATACGAAACATGTGGAAAAATTCTGTAATTGTAATTCTCCGCAAACTTCAGTTTGTACATCACATTGCTTCTTTGCTTTGGGTTCACAAGAGCTTCAGTAAAGAATGGAAGAAAAGAACAGAGCTCTGGTCGATGACAAGAAGTCTAAAGGATAATTTAAGTAATGCGAGAGCATTGTTCAATTGGTAAGTCGGTAGTTTAACAGCAAATTTTTACGAAGAAAGTTTTTTAGGATAACCAAAACTCAGTCCACGCGAGGTGCACCGGCGACAGGAATATACACTTTCTATGCGCTGCCTTTATACCGATGTTGTGGCGGCGTAACAACTCCTTTCCAGGCGTCTTGTATTTGCTTATTTGAGTATGAAATCACAAGCAGGAGACTGTAATCAGTTTGTTGCTAAAAGGGCAACACTAAAGTTCAACGTACTGTCAATTCTCTGAAGCTACGTATCTCACTTCAGACATTTAAGCATAGATCTCCAGACTGATAACTAAAACTACTGTTGTTCTATTTGAGAAAACAAATTTAACAATTACATTCCGTAATTAATTTAGGTATGAAAAGGAACCTCCGCTTACTTAGTTGAGTCGACATCGGTTAGCCAGGAGAGATTTGACGAACTAAAATGTGATATATTAAGCCCAGTTACGTCAACTGAGGGGCAGCGTGATTGGTGGGTAGGTCTGGGAAGCTGTCAAAGGCCGGGAAAACATGGTGCTTACCGGGCAGTCTCCATATCGGATCGGAATGACTCACCTACAAATAATAACACTGACGCCAGTCGGCAATGAATAATTATTCAGTGCTGGAACGCCTGCTCAGTACAACAAGAGGCCTCAAATAGTTTAACAATGATCTTTCAGTTCATCTGCGTGAGGAAATAACGTTATCTTAGACGTTCCGGGGAGTACTTGAGGTGGGGAACTTAACAGTATAGTGATACATTATACTTTGTGGCTGTTGGTGTTCTTACAGGTGTCGACGTAGAAGGGACAGTCAAATTAGAAAGAGACAGATTGTAAAACGAAGTAAGTAAACTGTTTATCATTTCAAAAGTAATCGCCAACTATGAGACAAGACGGTCAGCGCATTTCTTGTTGTTGCCTACGGAGCCATGAATGCACCCACGCTTGCATCTCTTCGTCCGAAGCGAATCGACTGCCATGAATGTCTTTCTCCAGGGCACCACATATTGCCAAAGTTGCCGAAGTTCCGCTGGGAAGTCCTACCCATCCTTCATAAAATCCTGATCTCTCCCCAGGCACTTTCCGTATTTTGAAGCCTGGAAAAAAGACATTCGCGGCCTTCGACTCATTCAGACGAAAAGTTGCATGCCTGTATGCAATCCTGTTTCGTATTCAACCGTAAATATTTTTAAGCGATGGCGCTGATGATCTTGCCTTACAGTGGGATAAATGTATTAACGTTTGCGGTTATTACACTTGAGATAATAACCAGTAACTTACTTTTCCCAACCGTCTGATTTTACTGTCCCTTATAAATTAATTCAAATTGTAAATCGCTTGCAACAAAGTAACAAGCACACGTCAGTACTGTGGGCCGCCAGCGGGTTGCCTACTCAAAGGCAAACCTTCTCCTCATTTACTATATAAAACAGCGCGCAATGCGAGGACTGGCGTTTACTGCGAAGGTTACTTTTATTAATGTCATGAAAAAATAAAGTCCAGAATCACAAAGTTCTAGCATTTTCAGCATGAAATACAGTTTAATTCATCGAAGAATGTAGTGTACCTACATCCTGATTCTTTGAAATTATTAATTTGCTACAAGCAGTCTTCAGTCTATCGTTCAATGACACATTTTAGGTCAACCTTTGGTGCTCCTAACGCCACTACGAATCTTACCTAATATATTTTAGGCGATTTTCCATATTTATAAATACTTTTCCTAAAGAATTTGCGCACTTTAGTTTTTTTTCACGTTTTGCTGCAGATCCGATGATGGTCATCATAGACCGAAACCGGTAATCTGTTAACAAAAACTTTGTGACCATTGACGTAAATTAAAGGAAGCTTATTGAAAAAATTACCATTATTACATGATTACAATATTACACTACCGGCCATTAAAATTGCTACAGGAGGAAGATGACGTGCTACAGACGCGAAATTTAGCCGACAGGAAGAAGATACTGAGATATGCAAATGGTTCGATTTTCAGAGCATTCACACAAGGTTAGCGCCGGTGGCGACATCTACAACGTGCTGACATGGAATCGGTGGGTTCAGGAGGGTAGTACGGTACGCCGTGCTGAATCCCAACGGCCTCGTATCACTAGCAGTCGACATGACAGGCATCTTATCCGCGTGGCTGTAACGGATCGTGCAGCCACGTCTCGATCCCTGAGTCACAGAGGGGGACGTTTGCTAGGCAACAATCATCTGTACGAACAGTTCAACGACGTTTGCAGCAGCGTGGACTATCAGCTCGGAGACCATCGCTGTGGTTACCCTTGACGCTTCATCACAGACAGGAGCGCCTGCGATGGTGTACTCAACGACGAACCTGGGTACATGAATGGCAAAACGTCATTTTTTCGGACGAATCTAGTTTCTGTTTACAGCATCATGATGGCCGCATTCGTGTTTGGCAACATCGCGGTGAACCCACACTGGAAGCGTGTATTCGTCATCGCCTTACCGGCGTATCACCCGGCGTGATGGTATGGGGTGCCATTGGTTACACGTGTCGGTCACCTCTTGTTCGCACAGACGGCACTTTGAACAGTGGACGTTACATTTCAGATGTGTTACGACCCGTGGCTCTACCCATCATTCGATCCCTGCGAAACCCTACATTTTAGCACGATTATGCACGACCGCATGTTGCACAAGTTGTACGGGCCTTTCTGGATACAGAAAATGATCGACTGCTGCCCCGGCCAGCACATTCACCAGATCTCTCGCCAATTGAAAACGTCTGGTCAATGGTGGCCGAGCAACTGTCTTGTCACAATACACAAGTCACTACTCTTGATGAAATGTGGTATTGTGTTGAACCTGCATGGGCAGCTGTACCTGTACACGCCATCCAAACTCTGTTTGACTCAATGCCCAGGTGTATCAAGGCCGTTATTTCGGCCAGAAGTGGTTGTTCTGGGTACCGATTTCTCAGGATCTATACACCTAAATTGCGTATAAATGTAATCACATGTCAGTTCTAGTATACTCTATTTGTCCAATGAATACCCGTTTATCATCTGCATTTCTTCTTGGTGTGGTAATTTTATTGGCCAGTAGTGTACTTAATTTCAGTCAGGTAGCAGCAGCCGGCTGAGACACAAGAAATAACAGTGAAGTAACCGGTTTTATCTTATTTTACGAGTTCCTAACCAGAAGCGAATTATATAGTTTCATCTATGTGCTTTGGTAGTATAGTTTCTTGAATTTCTGCGTGTTAATTTAATATTTAATAGACACAGTTCTTGCGTTTAAGCTTGAGTTGGAAATTAAACCGATTTTGTGACATATTAGAAGTTCGTAATCAGGAGCGAAGTATGTAGTTTCACTTGAGTGCTTTGGTATTTTAGTTTTTGAATCTCTGCGTGTTAATCTCACTTGTTAGATACAGTTTTTGCGTTTTCGTCTGTGTCAGCAATTGATTACTGTGATGTGTGTCGATTATCTGTGTAGTGTAGCTTTACTTGGTCTTTGGTGTGGAAAGGAACTGTGAATACTGTGTGTGGATGCTAGCCGAGTTGGTGACACTTCGCTCTCAGCTCCAGGCTGTGATGGCTTTAGTTACACAGCTTGAGGCTGCAGTGGATGGGTATCACTGTTGCAGGCAGGCCATGGGAATCCAATGGACGTCCCAGCACGAGTCTCAAATCTACCGATCGGTCTGTGGCGGTGCCCAGCCCAGTTACTGCTCACACTGTGCTTTACCCCTCAGGCGTGGCCGAGTGGGAGGTCGCCTTGGACCATTGCAGAAGTACCGTATGTCAGGAAAGAGTGATGCTCTGTCGACAGATCATTTTAAATGACCAATGACTGAACTGCAGCAGGCGAAGCACTTTGTACCCGTGAATTTAAACTGATGTCCTTATGTAACCGCAACTTCATCTTGTGCACTCAGAGAAAACGACGATTAACAATCTGTGGAAAAACTAAAATCACGATCGCCTTGTCCACGGAGGTAAAAGCTAATCTCTAGGGACAAACTCAAAACAAAACAAAACAAAAAACATTCTCCACGCTAAAAGCGCACTGTAATTTCTCGCTGTTATTGGTTCGCAGAAACTATCCTCGCTCTACACGAGCTGCCACTTTAACAACGGATGAGAGAAGTCCTCGATGGCACTTAGTTGCAGATTGTAGGTGACAGAAGTGGATTGCAAACAGTAGAAGAAAGATAAGAAGAAAAATAAGAGCAAGTAAAAAATCAATACGAAGATGAAAATGAAACGGCAAATAATCAGAAACAAAAAGGAATTTAAATCAGTTAACGGAATAAAAATGACAGACTCTTTTGATTAGATTTAGAAATAAAAAAAAATCACTACATTTTACGAGATTCGAAGCCACACCACTTTGCTCATCACCTTTATGCACTAACCATCGTCCTGCTAGACTACGATTGGTTACTTAGTTCTGTTTGTGATGGTGATGTCCAAGTCGCGGTGATAAGTTCAAGCCTTCAGAACTTTGGCTTCACGCAAACTCACGCTAGGCTTATCTAACGTAAGCCGATCTCTGTGACTGTGAAACACTATTGTGTTCAAAAGTCATCATATATGTATATATATATATATATATATATATATATATATATATATATATATATATATATATATATATTTCATTTTTCTGGCCGACACACGTCCAGATCGCCCGTTATCAGAACTCTGGCATTTCTTTCTCCACATCAACCACTGCTGGCCGCTCACCTCCAACTGCGCAACGCTACGCGCTGTTGACATTCAACTGCGCAACATTACAATAGCAAAAATTCTAACAGTGCAAACCAGCCACAGACTGCACACAGCACAGTCAGTGATTTCCGTACAGAGCGCTACGTGGCGTTACATAAAAACCTAAACGGCCTACTTACAACTGTAGCTGTGTATGTGATGCTGAATAGTGTCTACACAGAAGTGTATGGTTAGTGTCGTGTATGAAACGTCTGTATTTCGTTAGTATCATTGTGTGTGTGTGTGTGTGTGTGTATGTGTGTGTGTGTGTGTATGTATGTTTTGTTATTTCTGTGGTTTACCTGTGTGACGAAATACGAAATAAAAGTTCCTGACAAGGAACTGAAGTGAATTGACCAACTGTCGTGGCAGTTCAGCAACGTCGAACGGTTCTGGAGTGAGGTTGAGCGCTCTGATTGGAGGAAACTAGCTCCAACGCGTGAAGTGTCAACTATCAAGTAATTTAAAGTCAAAAGTGTACATGCATATGTTAATCAGTAACCGAATAAAATGTGTCTACAACACAAATATTTACACGGCTTATGGACACCTAGCAACAGTTTTCACGAGTTGCCAAGGAGCGGTAAAAGCTGACCAAGCAAGAAACATATTACTTCTGGCAGATGTAATGAACGACAGGAGTGAAATGAGCGGTCTACGCGATCGGGAGACCTGGTGGTAATGTGGGGGCAGGAGCATGCAGTTCCATTAGCAGCAGCTCTCCGTGGTCCATTTCGAAATGAGTCCCACGCGATGGCCTGGCGGGACGTCATTATCTGCCCAGCAGGACTGGCTGCGGGCGCTATTCCCCAACCCGTAATGCTGCGTGGCTCCTGTGGTTCGCCCACGTACTGCCAGCGAGGCTGCAACATGGTCGCCACTGGACGCTGCCTCGCCACTCGCTGTCGCTCTGACTGCATATATTCTCTGCATCTAGTAATAATCATCTGCGAAACTATAGACCATTACTTCTTTCAGCTAGGCAAGTCTAGTACAAATATTTTTTTTCGCTTTCCAGAATAATTAAAGAGATAAATTGGTCTGGAGACAAAAGCGTTTATTTTTACAAAACATTACTTTTTCTACTTTTCACCATGATCCTCTTGAACATTTATGGACTTGTTCCAACGGGCTACAAGCTTTTTCATTCCGGCTGCAGAGAACTCACCTCGGAAGATGTTCTCCGTAGTTGAGAACGAAACGTCAGGGAGAAGAAGTTCTACAGATCGACCACGGCAACTTAGCCCGAAAGAGTTTACTGATAAAGACGCCGGCCGTGAAAGCCTACATGGAATTATTCTTTATCTTGATGTTTGAACCAATTTCCAAGAAACTTTTTCACGTCTTCGTTGTCCTGGAACTTCTTCCCACGTAATGCCTCCTTTAGTGCACCAAATAGATGAATATCACCAGGTGTTAAATCAGCACTGTAAGGGGGGTGAAGCAGTACTTCCCACCCCATTTTGTCGATTGCTTCAGGGGGTTTGTTGAGCAATATGAGGACGTGCCTCCTCTTGCTGGAGAATCACACCTCTCCTCTGAGATCCACATCTCTCTCTCATGGCTGGCTTCACATTTTTTAAAAGCAAATCCGAGTAGTATCGACTTTTCACTGTACGCTGTTCATCGAGATAATCACAAAAAATTTGAACTTCAGCATCCCAAAACACCCTCTACAAAACTTTCACTGCAGATGCCTGGATTTTGAATTTTTTCTTGACAGGTGAGTTGGTGTGCTTCAGCTCCATAGTTTGTCTTTTTGATTCTCGGTCATAATAGAAATATCATCACAATTTCAAATTCTGTTGAGGAAGTGCTCACCTTCTCTTTCATAACGTCTCTTTAGCTCTATCCACACTCTCAACTTTTTTTCCTTATGCAGCCGCGTCAGCTCCTTAGGGACGCATCTTGCACATGTTTTACGGCACTTCATCTTGTTACAGATAATATTATGAACCGTACAAGTACTAACTGGATCCTAATCAACTATCATTACCACAGTCAGACGGCGGTCGGTACGAATAACTGCAACAATTCGACTTTCAAGGGAGGGAGTTGAAACTGCAACTGGTCGGCCAGAACGGTGTTCGTTAGTCACTGAGTGGCGACCATTTTTGAACTCCTTTTAAAAATTTGCACGATTCATACAACCTTCAGCATAAACTTTAGACATTCTACAGTATATATTCATGGGTTTCTCGCCTTCAGCAAGTAAAAAATGAATAACAGAACCTTATTCAACTAATGTGGACATTTAAAGCGGATTCGCCATCTTGAAATATATTTTTGAGCTTGTAAAGTAAACAATGTTTATACATCAACTGATCATGGCTCATCCCAATGATATGAACTTAAAGCCATATAAGTACCAAACTTTTCCTACTAACAGTTTTCTCCCCAGACCAATTTGCTCTTTAATTATTGAATGACCCTCATAATTTACGGCACATCGAGAATTCACACCTGTGGATGTTGGTTTACAACAATTACAGTTTCGACTTTTCTTCATATTTTTAGTATAGCTCAAGATAATCTGAGCTATTTTATCTGGAATCCCAGACACACATCAGGTAAAATGATTCTGCGAACGCTGCCACGTAACTGGAGATAGGAGAGCAGCATATGTAATATGAAAACAAAGTTTCTCACGACGACACACTTGTACAAAGCACTAGCCGAGTAGTCAGCGTCGGCCAGGTATCTATTTATTACAGTCTTCTATTAGTCCACCTACTATCTGCCCATGTCCACCTTCGCCTCTCTCTGTCCATCTCCTCCTCCCCATGTCAAACAGCAAACTGCAGGTACAACTGCAACCACTTTTAACAGTACTGCATGACAAGCAATCTCATGATGTAGCAGATCTGATTACAGATTCTGGACATACCATCAAATCGCGACAGAAGATAACACACAATGTGGTAGAGGTGCTGTGGTGTGGTTAGGCATAAAGTAGCATAGGCACACTGACCTCCAAAACTTTAAACACGTTTCACTCCTTTCCCTTGCGAGTCTTTTCAGAGATACATTCGGCACTGACCCCATTTTTGAGGAAGACAACGACCAAACCCTTAGAAAAGCCCACGTGGAGATAAAGGACTGGCCTGACCATTCCTCCGACTTAAATCCCATTGGGCACATGTGGGATGTGTTGTGGAGTCGTACTGTAGCACATCGGTAAGAATCAATGGCCGTACAGCAGTTGTCAACCGCTCTTATAGGAATGGAAGGCCCTACCACAAGATAGCCTTACCAACAGTATTGCTGAGCATACCGCGCGGGATTAGCTGAGCGGTTTAAGGCGCTGCAGTCATGGACTGTGCGGCTGGTCCCGGCGGAGGTTCGAGTCCTCCCTCGGGCATGCGTGTGTGTGTTTGTCCTTAGGATAACTTAGGTTAAGTAGTGCGTAAGCTTATGGACTGATGACCTTGGTAGTTAAGTCCCATAAGACTTCACAAACATTTGAACTTTTTTTTTTTGCATGCATTGCTGTCCTAGGGGGGGGGGGGGGGGGGGACCGCATTCCTTGTTAAGAAACATGTTCCGTCTATTATAATGTCCTTAGCACCAACTTCTCTTCCAAGTTGGGAATGAAAACATGGGCAAAAAGAAGGTAACTGCGAAGAAACCATGCGTAACAAAAGACATTCTTCAACTGATCGATGAAAGGAGGAAGTACAAAAATGTTCCGAGAAACTCAGTAATACAGAAATTTAAGTCGCTGAAGAATGAAATAAATAGGAAGTGCAGGGAAGCTAAGATGAAATAGCTGCAGGAAAAATATGAACACATCGAAATAGAAATGATTGTCGGAAGGACAGACTCAGCATACAGGAAAGTCAAAACGACTTTCGGTGACATTTAAAGCAAGGATGATATCATTAAGAGTGCAACGGGAATTCCACTGTTAAATGCAGAGGAGAGAGCGGATAGGTGGAAAGAATACACTGAAAGCCTCTATGAGGGGGAAGGTTTGTCTGAAGTGTTAGAAGAATAAACAAGAGTCAAATTAGAAGAAACAGGGGATGCAGTATTAGAATCAGATTTTGAAAGAGCCTTGGAGGACTTAAGATCAAATAAGGCAGAAGGGCTAGATAATATTCCATCAGAATTTCTAAATTCATTGGAGGAAGTGCCAACGAAACGACCATTCATGTTGGTGCGTAGAATACCATCTGACTTTCGGAAAAGCATTATCCTCACAATTCCGAAGACGGCCAGAGCTAACAAGAGCTAAAACACCGCACGATCAGCTTAACAGCTAATGCATCCAAGTTGCATACCAGAATAATATACAGAAGAATGGAAAAGCAAATTGATGATTCGCTAGATGGCGATCAGTTTGGCCTTAGGCAAGGTAAAGGCACGAGAGAAGGAATTCTGACGTTGCGGTTAATAATGGAAGCAAGACTAAATAAAAATCAAGACACGTTCATGGATTTGTCGATCTGGGAAAAGCGTTCGACAATGTGAAATGGTGTAAGATGTTCGAAATTCTGAAAACGTAGGGGTAAGGTATAGGGAGAGACGGATCATATACAATATATACAAGAGCAAAGAAGGAATAATAAGAGTGGACGAGCAAGAACGAAATGCTCGTATTAAAAAGGGTGTAAGACAAGGATGTAGCCTATCGCCCCTAATGTTCAATCTGTACATCGAGGAAGCAATAATGGAAATGAAAGAAAGGTTCAGGAGTGGATCTAGGCGCTCAGTCCGGAGCCGCGTGACTGCTACGGTCGCAGGTTCGAATCCTGCCTCGGGCGTGGATGTGTGTAATGTCTTTAGGTTAGTTCGGTTTAAGTAGTTATAAGTTCTAATGGACTGATGACCATAGATGTTAAGTCCCATAGTGCTCAGAGCCATTTCAGGAGTGGAATAAAAATTCAAGGTGAAAGGCTATGGCTCAAATGGCTGTAAGCACTATGGGACTTAACATCTGAGGTCATCAGTCCCCTAGACTTAGAAACTACTGAAACCTAACCTAAGGACATCACACACATCCATGCGTGAGGCAGGATTCGAACCTGCGACCGCAGCAGCAGCACGGTTCCGGACTGAAGCGCCTAGAACCGCTCGACCACAGCGGACGGCGGTGAAAGACTATCAATTATACGATTCGCTAATGACATTGCTGTCTTGAGTGAAAGTGAAGAAGAATTACATGATCTGGTGAAAGAAATGAACAGTCTAATAAGTGCAGAGTACGTACTGAGAGTAAATGGCTGAAAGACGAAGGTAATGAGAAGTATTAGAAATGAGAAAGGAGGACATCAAAAGCAGAATAGCAATTCGAAAAAGAGAATTCCTGGACAAGAGAAGTTTACTAATGTCAAATTTCGGCCTTAATTTGAGGAAGAAATTTCTGATAATGTACGGTAGTGAAACATAGGCTGTGGGGAAAACCGGAACAGAAGAGAATCGAAGCATTTGCGATGTGGTGCTACAGACGAATGTTGAAAATTAGGTGGACCGATAAGGTAAGCTATGAGGAAGTTCTGCGCTGAATCAGAGAGGAAAGGAATATGTGGAAAACACTGATAAGGAGAAGGAACACGGTGAGAGGACATCTGTGAGAGCATGAGGGAAAGACTTCCATGGTACAAGAGGAAGGTGTAGAGGGCAAAAGCTGTAGAGGAAGACAGAGATTGGAATACATCCAGCAAATAACTCAGGGTGTAGGTTGCAAATGCTACTCTGAGATGAAGAGGTCAGCACAGGAGAGGAATTCGTGGCGGGCCGCATCAAACCACTCCGAAGACTGATGACCAAATAAAAGCATCCCCCTAAAACGTGGATTTACTGTCTGCTGGTTTCATTGCTATTTCTTTCAGGTGCTTTCTGTACTATAGTGAAGCAGTTCTCTCTATGTGTGCTCCAAGTTGTGTCGGGTTATGTCAGATGGGAGTGAGACATCATACGAAATTCACTTTCGTCCTCAAATTTTGCTGGACTGGGGAGAATAGAATATAGAAACAGATGACCGGTACTTTGTGAAGAGACCCAAGTCAAACAGTAGGTGCAACTGCAGTCACATTTAAGAGGACTGATAGGCAAGAAATCTCATGCTCCTCGATGGTATGGCAACTGACCAGTTTCAAGTACTTTGTGTTAAATATCAATCAGAACAGTTCCTCAAAACAACAAGGCAATTATTTTTGCCAACTGTTTTTATTAGATATGGCAACAGATTGATACGGGGCAGACGTTTCCTTTTCCTTTTTCCAGCGATACGTTGTAGCATCCACTCGACACACTTGTTATTCAGAATACTTCCCGCGACGCTATACTGCTCTTAGTACTTGCAAGTAAATTTCCCGCACTTGAGCCACTTTGCTGCATGTATTTTCCATCGCCGGATAAACCCTGCGGCCGCCAAAAGCCCGAGGTTCGGTAATTGGAAGGCAGCGGCGCGTTAAGGCGATAACTGCGGCTGCAGGGTTGGCACGCCTGCATCCCATTTACGGCTGCTCATTGTATCGGCGGCCCAGCCGCTCCGGCGCCGCGGCGCGTTTAATTAACGGACAGCGGGCAGCGGCAGCGGTAGAGGCGGCAGGTAGTCGCGGCCGCCCCGGGGCCGCCACTTAAACGTACGTCCACTACAAGGTCGCCGTTGACACAGCAATTTGCCTGAAAGTGGTGAGCGCAGCCGCGGACCTTCTGACACTTCCATCTTCCCTAGAGTGAAAAGAATGTGTTCAGTACTGGATATTTTCAATGTGGGCACGAATTAGCAAGTGAGATACCCACAAATAATATTGAGGAACTGTTAGCTGACAATCACTTCAGCTGTCAGATACGTAAAGGCGCCACAGAGACAGTACTGACGCTGATCATGGAAATGAGATGTGGCTGCTTGGAATCTTTGTAGTGGCTTGTCTGAATAAAACTCTCTCGCTTAACAAGCCGTGTCATTTGGGATAAAATGCTCAGTCACTAGTATTTACACCTGCTAGCAGTGATGGGAACAACTATTGAAACCGCGAGTGTTGTATTCTGAGTGAAGAGGCTTGCAAACTGATTGGATTCCGTTCAATGGGTGTTAAACTTGGGACAAATCAAGACATTTGGAACAGGAAAAGACTTTAAAAAAATGTGAAACAGTCCAAAAAGAATCTAATTTTTTGGGAAATTGGGTGTTAGCTAAGTGGAAATAGAATAAAAAATGCCATTGGGTAAAACCCACTTTCTGCTGTGGGTGTGTGCACAATCCTGCTACGCCGTTATCTAGGTGCTGTGGACGTGTAGAATCGCGCGCCATACAATCGCGTAAGCTTGGATTTTCCTACAGCGGTAAGGCCATCTGTATAAGTTGTGAGCCGGCCGGAGTGGCCGTGCGGTTCTGGGCGCTACAGTCTGGTGCCGAGCAACCGCTACGGTCGCAGGTTCGAATCCTGCCTCGGGCATGGATGTGTGTGATGTCCTTAGGTTAGTTAGGTTTAATTAATTCTAAGTTCTAGGCGACTGATGACCTCAGAAGTTAAGTCGCATAGTGCTCAGAGCCATTTGAACCATTTATAGGTTGTGAACCACCACCCTCTCACCGATCCGGACGATTTACTTTCATATCTCGGTGAATGAAGAACTTTCGAGCGTTTATCATACAACATATGTGCCTCATTACGCGTGCTATTATTTGCAAAAAAGAAACGTAGTTTCGATGTCTTGAATCGTTTATGAGATATGACGATTGCTAAGACTTCATCATTTGTGATGCTCAGGAGCCTGAATGGATGCGTCGATTATGACCACTCATCAGATGTGAAACCCAAGAACTCGAGAATGAATGAGATGTCGTTCTGCTCCCAATTTAATTAAAATTCTGATATCTTGTCTACCTTACATTCACCGCAATGTATGATCAAAATCAACCATAGTTTACGCAATGCGTTTTTATCTCTGCAAAATATTTAACATTTCGTTCAATGAAGTTAAAATCTTCTGGGTTATTAGGCTGCGTCATGTTTTTTCTAAAATGATCGACGTTTCGACCCCTCTGCTGGAATCTTCCTCAGGATCTTCTGGTGTCCACTACTGCCAGAACACTGTTACAGAAAAGGGTCGCGTCCTCTTATAAAGGGGGAGTTTTCACGCGTTCGTGATGGTTAAAAATCATATGGCTACCATTGGTGGGCCATAGTCATAGGCTAATATTCCCGTTCTGATACAGAAGAAGGTGCGTTGTTAGCTAATCTCCTGTGGATACCATTGGCGCCCCATCTTCATTGGATAGAAAGGCATTATTCCACACTTAGCTGGAGAAGGGTTATTGGTTTAAATTCCTGCTACCGCTATTGATTGGTCGTCTTCATTGGCTGGATTCAAAACGGACAAGCAAGAGAGGGGGAATGCTTACCGAAAGTTTTATGGTCCGCCGAGGTGACTTGCAGCGCTTTGTTTATGCCGCTCACACACCGCGGCCGCGTATTTACTTCCATGATGGCGGGGAGGCACGATGCCGGAAGCCTATAGCCGTCCTCTCTATTGAAATTAGATGCATTCTTAGAAATTTCAACCGCTTGTCAGACCTATAAATGTTTGTTTCCTTAGCCAGTACACGTACGTTATTCAAATCGATGTCAGTCCTTTATCGAGGGAAGATACCAGACTATGAGATTAGCAAAAACCAATTTTTTTCACGTAACAATTTTTGAAGAAAAGCGATTGTAGTACTTGATGTCGGTTGCAACATAATATATCAGCATGGTCACCAGCATTTGACGAGCAGTACACTGAAAACAGAATCCGCCCTCAGTAGAAAATGAATAGAGCATCTATGTAGCAGCGGAAAGGTTAACTAACGGAAAGAGGGCCACCACTAAAACCCATGTCCATTCCACGATCACTGTTGGTCCATTAATTTGCCTGAATGTGTTAAACACTGTCGCATAACTTCTAACGACATTCCGTTCCTCCCTGAGATCAAAAACAGTATGAGCAACACTGGATACTTTGAATGTGGGTGATAATGAGCAAGTGTGACATCCCGAAATAGAATTGAGGAACTGTTAGATACGGAAAGGCACCAGAGAGTCAGTATTGACGCTGCTCTTGATGATGGAAATCAGATGTGCGTTCTTGGAGTCTTCGGAGAGTCTTGCTCAAATAACAACTTCTCGGGTTACAAGCCACAGTAATTCAAATAAATATAATTATTAGTTGTTCTTACACCTGAAGACGATGGCAGAGACAACTATTGAAAACTTGGGTGTTGTATTCTAAGTGACGAGCCTTGTGAACTGTGTCATTTCGTTCAATGAATGTTAGGAAAAGTCAACACACGATTAAGGAACTGTGGAACTGTAAAAGGCGGTCGACATTGTGAAACAAACCAGGATGTTACAAATTCTCATCAGACTGGGTATTAGCTAAGGAGAAATAGGTGAAATATGCAGTATGTATAAGAACCACGGGGAAAAGCTTTTGTTGATGTGGACGTGTCTACAGATCCTGCTACGCCATTTCCAGGTGCTGTGGAGGCGTACATGCACGCCGCTTGCGTTTTCCTTCAGTGTTAGGTATGTCTGTAGGAGTCCTGAGCTACCAACCACTCACTGCTGCCCACGAGTTACTCCCATATCTCGGTGAATAAAAGGTTTCGTGTATTTATTATACAGCATATAAACCTTTTTTTACAAAATAACTCTTTCCCATATCTGGAACCGTTTAGGAGATATGAATTTTATGACCACATGATTCGCCATTTGCAAGGACATGGATGAACGGGTCTGGCACGACAGCCTGTCACATATACAAAAGCCAATAACTCGAGAATGAAATGAGATATCGTTCTGCAGTCAATTTTAAATAAAATTTTGACATCCTGTCTACATTTCATTCACTGAAATTTACGAGCTTAAAACAGCCATTACAAAGATTACACAATGAGTATTTAGCTCTGCAAAATCTTAAAAATTTGGCTGAAAATCTACTTCATTTGATGCAGCGCAACTACTATTGCTTATAATGGTAAGAAATTCAGTCCTTTACCAAGCTCAGATACCAGACTATAGGGTGTGCAAAATATTTTCACCTAAAAGTTTTCTTAAAATCGAATGACAAGTTTTTCGTTGCAGCTGGCAAGTCTGCGTGGATGCATCAGGATGAATCACGCGTGGCTGTCTGTAGGATATATAACCCAATAACCCACGCATGAAATGAGATATTCTGTTCTCAGTTTTAAATTAAATTTGATATGGTATCTTCATTTAATCTGCTGCAGTTTATAAGCTAAAACTAACCACACACCAAGTCTGCCCAGTGCGCTTCTACCTCCGCAAGCTTTTTAAAATTACGTATAATGTGATACTTAAGTTGATGAAGCGCAGGAAGTGTGATGGGTAACGAAAAGAAATTCAGCTCTTCATCGCGTGTAGATTTCAGACTGTAAGTGATGCAAAAATAAAATTTTTTCTCCTAATCGTTTTCCAAAAATCGGATGGTAAGTGTTTCATATCGGTAGGTACGGTATCTCCCAGCACAAGTACCAGCATTTGGCAAGCTTCGCTGCCATAACGAAAGCCACCGTCACCACAGAATATACAGTTCCTTAAAAAGTTAAGCTGGTTCCTATGTTATATTGCAGACTGCGTTTACATAAATGTATGGCTTTCCTATTTGTGGGCATCATAAACATTTTATTTTATCTGTTATTACCTTTATATTGTAATTTCATGTACTGACACGTCCCATGATCTTGGAGATTCGCTTCTCACTTTGGTCCTACGGAACTAGATGTGTAAAATGAAATAAAAAAGTCTGTAGCAGCGGAAGGGTTAATTAATACACAGTGGGCAGTGGCAGCGGTGGCAGACTGTGGCGGCTGCACCGGGACCACCACTTAATCTAGCGTTCACTCCAAGGGGACTGTTAACACAGCATTCTGCCTGAAAGTGCTGAGCCCCATCAGACATCGTGTCGTTAACATGGGCACAATCATACGCCGTCAGCTGCAGAGGCCCTTCGCTAGGAGCGATTTGGTGCACTGTTTGTTCGGACACACTTGTAGTCTGCTCACCATTAAAGTCTGATGTTAGTTCCTCCACAGTTCGCCGCCTGACCTATTCCACCAGCCTTCCCAACCTACGACGTCCGACATCAGTAGTGAGTGGTGGCCACCCAATCCCACCGCGTCTAGGCGTGGTTTCACCTTGTTTTCACTCACCACAGCATTTCTCGAACACACGGCAAGCCCTGCACTTTCCGAAAAGCTTGTGTCAAATCTCTGGGCCACCATAATCTGCCCTCGGCTATACTCAGATAGATCACGGGCCTTCCCCATACTACACACGGACAGTACGCTCACTGACTCTACATGCACTTTGCGTGTGTCAGACTAGCAGTCATTCCTCGCCAGGTGACGCTCCCAACGCCTAGACGATTTTATATCAATTGTAGGTCTGTGGCCATAGTGTTCTTTCCTGATTAGTGTATTGATAGTATAACTATTACAAAGCACTTTTTCAAGTAACATTCCAATCAGTGATTAAAATTTTTCGTGCTCTTCCTTTACCTTCGAAGCCGTATTAATTTGCACATTTCTAAACGAAATTTGACCATGTTTCGTGTAGTTACCTAACGCACACTATGCACTTGATACAGGCGCTTCAGTGTGGAACTGCGCGACCGCTAAGATCGCAGGTTAGAATCCTTTCCTCGGGCATGGATGTGTGTGATGTCCTGGGGTTAGTTAGGTTTACGTAGTTCTACGTTCTAGGGGACTGATGACCTCAGATGTTAGGTCCCATAGTGCTCAGAGCCATTTGAACCACTTGATCCAGTCACATTTTCTCAGGTTCACTTCCGTACAAAATGGTTCAACTGGCTCTGAGCACTATGGGACTTAACATCGGAGGTCATCAGTCCCCTAGAACTTAGAACTTCTTAAACCTAAGGACATCACACATATCCATGCCCGAGGCAGGATTCGAACCTGCGACCGTAGCGGTCGCGCAGTTCCAGACTGATGCGCCTAGAACCGCTCGGCCACTCCGGCCTGCTCACTTCCGTACACTATAGACAGTCATTCTTATTAACTTCCATAAGACTTTACTGTCTAATTCTTGGTATGGAATTTAGTCTACATTTACATTCTCGTGTGACGAGGATTCTTCCGTCCTGGTCTCTGTGACTTCCCCTCAGGCAAGTTTTGCCCACAAGTGCTTGAAACAGCTGACAATTAGAAAAATGTAGCAGTTACTGTCTTCCTGTTCCATAGATTTGTGTATAATTGGCTTCTTCGTTTTCCTTGCCTTAAGCTTCTTTCCAATATAAAAATGTTCCTGTGTACTTCATTAACCTCTCTTTCTGTCGCTTTCTTTTCTTTCACAACTCCAGGCGATGTAGGATGTTGAGCTTCTTGCCTTTTTTTCTAGACTTTCGCTTGTCATGAACAGGAAAAACTGAAAATTTCTAAAGGATTTTTGTTGGATTGATGTGGCGTTTTCTTCTGTAGGAAAATCCAGAATTTCTTCTTCTCTAGGTGAGAAGCTGGACCTATTGGAGAATAGTTCGTTCGAAACACTCAGACTGTGATTGGACCAACGAAAGCTCGACTTGGAATAACTTTCAGATCAAACGGAAATATGTGCGTTGCCTCAAAGGACACAATTAGTGCAGTGCCAGTCTTTTTCCATGCTGAATTGAGAAGTTCTCCAAACTATGATCGATCTAATACTCTAGGAGTGTCGGAAAAAGAGTGAGTGCTAGACTCATCGTAGGCATGATCGGTACCAAAAATGTTTCAGTGATTTATAAAACATCGATCTAACGGTTGAAGAAAGCGGGTAGAATTACTGGACAAACACAGTAAGTTGATATTAATTTTTGAAGCCAGATCAAGAAGTGTGTCTACACTGCTACGAATTATCTGTCCATACAGTATCAAAAGACAATTTCTCTTGTGCCTTCCTAGGAATAAACCGCTATTCTAGACAGTCAGAAAAAAAGTCTGTAGTCACATATGGAAAGTTTTTCGACATCGCTATGTAGGATCCAGGAAGCACCTTACCCTCCCTTTCTGTCTTTTTATTCACTCCCTAGAAAATGCAGACAGGGGAGGAAAATTTCCTTCTACAGAGAAACCAACAATAACTTTGATATGTTCTGCGTTTTCTGGACATTTCAGTTGCCCTTACCAGCAAAAACATAGCCAGCTTTATTAATAACAGGCAAACATGTTTCATTATAAGTGTTCGCTGGTTTATTCATTAAATTATTCTCATTAAGAGAGAGAAAGCCTTCAACTTTTCTTGCAGATATGTCGGAGTTTCCCTGTAGGCCATCTTTTGGTCGATTTTAAAATTCAGCTTTAACTTGTAGCACTCATATAGTACGCTTAGTTACTGTTGGGCAAAATGACGCAGCCTGCAGATTTTAAATGTGCGTGGCAAGCTTCTTTTCGATTTATGCACCTAAAACACCATTAGGTCCAAGCCCACGTATTTTTTATCATTTTTTCGTAGCCTTATTCTTAAAGCATTTTCCAGAGTATTGTATGTTTGACTTGCTTTATATACAGTCAACCCATCTTGTCTGACAGCAGAACAAGCATTTTGGCGATCACTTTCTGTCCACGAGTCCCAATTACATTTATTTTTGGTAACGTCTGGACGTTCCTGAAAAAAAAAGAGAGATCTAACCAATGCCTAGAAGTAACACAAAATACCAAGGAAAGCAACCCCCCCACGCGCAGAAAGAATTGTCATCTCACCTCAAAATGATGGACAAGACGCTAGTACGTTTGCAGCCATTACGTGGTTGATAGAAAGAGAAGACACCGTATTGTCTAAGACTCCCCGAAATACTAGTTTCCTGTTGTCTAAACTAAGTAAGGAAACCAGCCACGTGTTAAGTTATTATACACTTAACCTGATACATTAAAACGAAATGACAACAAAACCCGAAGCTGAAATTCATTTTAAAGTAACAAGAATCGTAAAAAAATCTTGCTTTTGTAATTTCTCTCCCACCATATCATTTCGCTCCTCTACCGCACCTATATATAAGAGAAACACATGGCATGGAATCTTGTTGAATAGTACATTTTAGTTCCTCTTACTTAAGATCGTAACTTTCAGGCGAAGTGACGGAATTTTGCTGCACTGAAGAAAAAAACGCACTACAGACGAACCAAGATTCACACAATATGTTATCTGGGAAAGGTGGCACTGCCAGGCAAAAGAAGTCTATTAGTCTCATATATTGGGTAGCTTCCATGGTACTATAAGGAGTTGTAGAGGGTAAAAACTAGAATGCAAGGCAGAGAATGAAATATGTCCAACAAATGCTTTAGGAGGTTGGATACAAAAGTTACACTCATAAGAAGAGTTTAGCACGGGAGAGAAATTGGTGGTGGGCCACGTCAAGCTCCTCAGAAGAATGATTAAAAAAAGCAGCACAAAAATAAAGAACTTCGCTTTAAAAATTCTGTAAGTAACCTTACAGATTAGAATTTCGTTTAATTAACCAAACTTAAAAAGAGCGGTGAAATAATTTAAATATTAATGTGTTGATTAGTTTAGATTCAACCAGAACTAATGAGCAAATTTTGCGGGACTGAACTATGTGAACTGTTAGTAACAGCTCCATGTACAATAGACATTGTACCCAAAGTTTTGCTTTGGTGGCATTAGTCGTTAATTCAGTAATTCATTAAAATATATAACATGCAGGCAGTTGTTCGTTTCAACGTCGTTCTTTGTTGAGCCTTATATCCCAAAAGCACAATCCGGATGTAATTACAGTGTTACCATGCCGGTCTGGTGGGTGGCGATAGGAACTGGTGCCTTTGGGGTGCAAGTGGGTTTGTAGTGTGCGGACTGAGGCAGTCTACTATTGTTAGGTAACCGTGAAACAGCGAGCACACCCTGTATGTCTCTCTCTCTCTCTCTCTCTCTCTCTCTCTCTCTCTCTCTCTCTCTCTGTTTGTGCCTGCTCTTTGTTTGAGTTAGATCTTGTTGAAGGCTAGCCGTACTGAGTGGGACAAAGGATATGGCCCGTTAGTTGAGTAGCCGTTAGACTTCGCTTTCAGTCTTGGTCTGTTTTCTGATACAAACGCCCACGCTAGGTTTGGCTAGCAGATCAAGTTATGCATTCCTGAGCGTGCTGATCAACAATTTACAGAACATTAATATTAAAAATAGTATCGCGATTTTACTAACGATTCACCACAATGCGACACGCTGTTAGAGTTCCGCCTACACTCCAGATCTCGTTGCCTACCCTTGCTCTTTCCAACTTCTTAAAAGTACGTCAGCGTTTGTGAATTAGTATCTCATTGTGACCAAGTGTTCTTCATGCCCGGGACAAAATACAGTCAGGAACAATGATTATTCGTCTAATGCCTTGCTTGCGGGGTGGCCGAGCGGTTCTAGGGCTTCAGTGCGGAACCGCGCTGCTGCTACCGTCGCTGGTTCGAATCCTGCATGGATGTGTGTGATGTCCTTAGGTTAGCAAGGTTTAAGTTGTTCTAAGTCTAGGGGGCTGATGACTTCAGATGTTAAGTCCCATAGTGCTTAGGGCCATTTCAACCTTGCTTGTGGGAGGGACTCCCAATTTTGCATTTGTGGCTGTTTCGCTGTCAGATTATTTCCATGAATCCTTAGATTGCAGTTCCTGTTCCGTACAGTAAACGGTACTATGTTTTGTCAATGTTTCCTTTTCTGCTTCAACAGTATTGTATGTTGAAGAACACAGAGGTACCCTTATTTCATATGTCTGGCTATTTATTACACTAGTTCGTAGAAACCTCTGTCCTTGGGCACCATATCCGTCTGCTGTATGGCTTGAGCTACTGCCATTTCTGGCTAGTAAGTGGTGGGTCCGATTGCCAATTGCCAGGAGGTTCATTAAATTTATCATGTTTGTTTCCTGTTAGCAAGTTCTTGCTGGCATGGAGAAACAAAGATACGTAGGGAGACCATTACATCATTCTATTACGGTGAAAGCAACTGTCTGCTCACATTCAATGGGGTTCAGCTAGTCGGAATTGGAGCACCTGCTCAATTTTTATATATTACTAAACAAGGGCAGTTTCTTGGCTTCGTTGTAGTTTTACTACAGGTATACTGGCGCCTAAATGTAAGGTGACAGAACGAAATCGAAAATATTCAATTCGATGTTCCTAAACTATCTGACTACGGTAAATCCTCTTAGTTATGGTACGAACACCGAATTGGCAGTTATTGAAATAAATGATCACGGAATAAGAAGTCGACAAAAATCACTCAGTGGTGGGAAGGCATCTGAATCCGATGAGGTACCTGTGAGATCGTACACGTGACGAAGTTACATATAAAACACTGTCTGAAGGAAATGTAGGATCCCATTAAAATATAAGGGGCGATCTATAGTTTCCGTTGCTGCATTGTATGTGCATCGTGGTTCGATTCCGATGCAGGTATATAAGCACCGACATGTAGGCAAGGGATTAGTGGGACATTCGTGTCTTTTCGGCGTGCGTTCGGTAAGTGCTGGATGTTGAACTATCGCGACGTTATTGTTGAATGCCTCCAAATAGGACCAACATGCTGTTATTCGTTTCTTGGCTGCTGAAGAACAATCATCGGGAGACACCCATTGGAGAGCGAAAAATGTGTATGGGGTATCAGCCCGCTCGGTTGACCGTGCGGTCTAACGCTCGGCTTTCCGAGCGGGAAGGAGCGCCGGTTCCCGGAAAGAATCCGCACGGCGGATTTGTGTGAAGGTCCGGTGAGCCGACGAGTCTGTGGATGGTTTTTAGGTGGTTTTCCATCTGCCTCGGCAAATGCGGGCTGGTTCCCCTTATTCCGCCTCAGCTAATGTCGGCGATTGCTACGCAAACAAGTTCTCCACGTACGCGTACACCACCATTACTCTACCACGCAAACATAGGGGCTACACTTGTCCGGTGTGAGACGTTACCTGAGGGTCCACCGAGGGCCGATCTGCACAATAACCCTGGGTTCGGTGTGTAGCGGCGGAGTGGTGAAGTGGAATGCGGTAGTCGTCGTGGGGTTGCGGACCACTGCGGCTGCGGCCGTGACGGAGCCTCTCCGTCGTTTCTAGGTCCCCGGTTAACATAACATAACATGGTGTATCATGTTTGTAGAAAGCCACCAATGTCGAAAGATACCCAACATCCGTGGCGGGCTCCATTCGATACAAGAGGACTCTCTCTCGACAATGTAATGTAGAAGTTACACGAGCTCAAGTGGGAGACGAACGAGAACCCTCCCTATAGTTCCGATCTTTCCCCATGCGATTATCACGCCTTCGATCCCCTTAGAAAGTCCTTGAAAGGTCCACGATTCCTGTCGGACGAGGAACCGCAGTAGGCTTTTACAGACTTCTTCAAGCAGCATAACATAATGTTTTACCAAACGGGTATCTTCAAAATGGATCGTAGTTGGGATAAATTGCGTTTATTCGCACGGCGATATTGCCTAATTGGCATACCGATTCTGGTCCGTACGGACTTCGAACGAAACCTTTTATCAGTGAGGCATAAGTAGAGAAAGTCTGTTCGTATAGACACACATAAAAAACCTATGTTTACATGACTATTACTTAAATTAGTTGTTATTATGTTAGCCATATTAGTTGCCCTGCGAATAATGATCAAACATAAACGTTAGAATTTCTAGGATTGATATGAAATACAACAATGGAGAAAAATGCTTCAAGTGAAACGGACTGACAGCATGTCGAATTAAGTACTACTAAGAATAGTGGAGGAATTAAGAATAATTTTAACGTTGAGAATGACGGAATGATGTTATTTGGGACGTAGAAGATAGAAACTGTCTGAAAAATTTTGAAGGGTGTTACAGGGAAGGTTGTGCTGAAAAATATTGTTAAGAAAAACTTCGATACGTTGCACGGTTTCCGAGTTAATTACAACTGAAGTTAACCGATCAGGCCATTGCGTGCGAAAATTCAAGAGGCTCGCCAGATACAATTGCTGCCAGTTACTTTAACAGCGTAGATGATAGCGTACGAGACTGCTCAGACTTTTGCTTCGATTTGATCCCCGCTACCGTTCCATGTAGAACTTTTGTATCGCTCTGTTAGGATTTAGGAAACCAATCGAAGAATGTACGGCGCGCCGCTTTAATTAGCACGCAACTGTCTGAATGGTTAACAGCAATGCTAATTAACTGGGAAGCGGAGCAACGTATTGAAGTACTTTCTTATCGGTTATTTCTCAGCGCAACCAATCGCGCAACACATAAACGTTCAGACTGTTTCGGACAGGCCTCCTATAACAGGAGGGGTGTTTGCAGGAAATGACAAGCAAACGAAGACCTGCAATAATGCATGATATGAAAAAAAGACTATGTCATCAGCAGTTTGAAGACGAATCACTGGGCTAGTTAACATGATGCAAAATTTTGCAAGATGACAGCAATCACGGGCAGTTATTTGAGAGGACAAAGACGGCCTGCCGTGTGGCACAACGTGGGTGGTAGGGCTGGCGTGGGAGAGGGGGGGGGGGGGGGGAAGGCGGTCGCTGTCGGCGCAAAGGAAGCTACCACCATCGGCAGGAACAGCCCGGCAATGATGATTTTCTTTTGTTTTTTGTTGAATGCTCGTTACTGTCTCCTAAACCTTCAAAAAGAGAGAGGTTTTGGATGATCAGAAGAGAAACCATAGAAAATATCTGACAATAAATTATGATCTATTAGTCCAATGAGCGATCTAAAGCAATAAAAAGTTTCTGAAACACACATAGTCCTACTGAAGTCTCATGAATATTTTTGAAAATAAAGTAATAACTCGTTATTTACAACGCTGGGATGTAGTTTGTGGTGGAGAATTTGCCGATTGTTGATTGGTTCAGTTCCAAATTGGCAGGTAATCGCGATGTGGACGCCAGCGGTGCAGGACTTCGTTCTTAGTTGCTATCTGATAGGGAAGGAAGTACAGTGGGTGCTCCGCGATATGAGCTGAGGCTGACTATAAATGTCATGGAAGTGTGGTAGCACATCGATGATTATACACGTGTAGAAGATTCCCGCTAGTTAATTATCAGAAGATTTTTTGTGAGTATAGGTAATAATTTTTTTCAACTTCAATTTCAATGTGACTCATGGTTAGAAAGTGGCATAACTTGTATGTTCAGCCTTTTGTCATCATATGGTTATGATAATTGATTCGCTGCTCTGACATAGACATGAAGCGTAACAGAGCTTATTTCTTTCTTGTGTGTGTAGTGAAACTTAATGGAGGCCCAGTTACACAGTATTTAATTTATTTATGTCAAATTACAGATTTACCATTTGACTTGCGAAAGGGTCTAAGTTAAAATGCGATGCAACAAATTGTGAGAAAGCGTAGAAATGAAAT
The DNA here is from genome assembly GCF_021461385.2 of Schistocerca piceifrons. NCBI lineage: Eukaryota > Metazoa > Arthropoda > Insecta > Orthoptera > Acrididae > Schistocerca > Schistocerca piceifrons. The sequence goes on along the minus strand of NC_060143.1, from coordinate 182,333,445 downwards.
TTCGGTGCTAAGGCAGTAAAGGAATAGCTACTGCGAGAGACAGGACATTACTAGCTCCAAAAATTCATATACACAAGACACAAGAAAGCGGCAACCGCATCACGCGGATGCAACTTTCCTTACACATTTGGCGTGTTACTTTGTAATATATATTGCATACTGTGGCAACTTAGTAGCCCAATGTACTTAATAGTGTCAGATTGAAATTTTCACTCTGGGGCGGGGTGTGCACCGGCAAATCTAAACTGTGTGCCGGACCGAGACTCGCACTCAGGACCTTCGCCTACCTTCTAAGGTTTACAGAAGCTGTCCTTCAAAAATTGCAGGTAAGAAAACTTGGAAGGTACGATATGAGGTACTGGCTGAAGTAAAGCTGTGAGGACGGGTTGTGAGTCGTGCTTGGGTACTCAGTCGTTAGAGAACTTGCCCGCGATAGGAGAATGTCCACATAGTTTAATCTGCCAGGCAGTTACTTAATGGTTTGTTTCTCGTTGCCAACTAATATTAGGGCGAACTGTATAAAACATGTATTCGGTAATATTCGAATGCGCTTGGTAATAGAAAATTGCTAAATAATGATCTGTGGCAAAATAGAATAAGTGAACCAGTTGACGAGTGTTAGAAAGGATAATAACTCCGTTATCCTTAAAACTGAATACACACAGCAGTAGTGTCAATCACAGTAACACAATTTTTCCGTTGGAAGATGTACGAAAATCCGATTTTTTAAGTATGAAAACCCGATTTTTTAAACTGCAGTCGGCTACTACAAATTAAACAGTAGACACAGTATTATGTAAAATGAATACCCTAGGAAGAAAACCCTTACAAAACATGCGCCTGAAGCAAAGAAGGTTGTATGAATAGTGCTATTTTGTTAACATAAGGAACAGTGAGGGTGGAATATCTTCGGGCAGAAAACAAATGACCATGCGAAAGTGACAGTCGAGAATATTGGACGCGTGGATGAGGATATTTACCGATTCGTGGCTTCTTCATGTAATGAAGTACTGCTACACCTATCTCTCGCAAAACAGCAGCAAATGCACGGAGATATAATATGTCGATTTAGTAAATGGAATGATATACTACAAAATTATAACTGAGAAGGAGGCGGAGGATGACAAAAAGCGAGTTCGATAAGAAAAGAAACATCGTATACTGTATAATTGGTTGGGATTTATGAGTACTCGAGACCTCTTTGTGTTTTCTCGAGGACGATGAGGATGACTGAGTCGACAAGCAGGAGCTAAACTTGCCGTGTGCTGCAGGGTATTCTCAACTTCATGGTTAGCAAAGTGTCGCTCGTAAGGCACATGAACGAGAAGAAACCATCTGACAGTGCTCAAGTAGCTCCGTTAGACTTCTCGGTCCGATGACGATCATCTTTGTAATTTTCTCATCGCTCAGTTTTGTGTCATCCAGTGGTTGGGGCCTATGCGATGACACGATACCCAGGTAGTGCGGACGTCACATTTTACCATAGCATAACATGTAGAGAGCAATATTCAACATAATACAGTCTGATGCACAGACTAAGTGGTCCCCCTGATCCATTATCCTCTAATGTCGGTCGTGACAGTAGATACTAAGCACAGTCCCACATTGTAAAGTCCATGGAACAATACCGGTCCCAGGACAACGAGTTCGGGCATGTTCAGTGTCGGAATAGGCAAACGCTCCGAGGGGGATGGCTGACGTCTCGGTCGGGATGCTGTTGAGAATCTTCTATGTGTGGCTGCTGGAGCGGCTCCTCAGCATGGTATTGGCTCAGGGACAGGACACGACTGAACGAGCTGAGGAGCTTGTAGAGATGCAGCCTCTGGGCAGCCTCTGGGCTGGTTACTACCGACCATTCGACCAACCGACCACGGTGGCTAAAGGGTTGAACAACCATTTAAGTTCAAGACCCGGGGTACACTTGTGTCGAAATGTGACGGGAATGAAGGAGGTGCACCTTGTCTGAAGATGTATAGGTGACAGTGAGAAAAGAGTGGGCGGATAATGGGCCGTTAGAAATCAAAATAGCGAGTAGTGAGCATACGTGGAATTTTTGTCTGAGAGTCAGTACTTAAGACTTGGATTAGGGCATAGGGTGGCTTGGCGGAGCGTTCGTAGATGGTCACGCCCATTTGTTTAACAATATAGTCGATTTTGTGGAGGTAGAGCGTGGTATAGAATGGCAGTTGGGACGTGGTGTTACAGTCGGAGCACGAGGGGCGTGACACAGCATCTCCGATGTAGTGACCAAACGGGATTTTGCCGTACGACCATTTCACGTGTGTACTGTCAATATCAGGAATCCGGCATCGCTGATGCCGGAAAAAGATCCTGCAAGAACGGGACCAACAACGACTGAAGTGAATCCTTCAACATGACAGAAGTGCAACCCTTCCGCAAATTGCTGCAGATTTCAGTGTTGGGCCATCAACAACTTTCAGCGAGCGAACCATTCAATAAAACATCATCGATATGGGCTCTCGGAGCCGAAGACCCACTCGTGTACACTTGACTGCACGACACAAAGCTTTACGCTTCACTTGGGACTGGCAACACTGACATTCTAATGTTGATGAGTGGAAAAGTGTCACTTGGTCGGACGAGTCTCGTTTCAAATTGTATCGAGCGGACGGAAGTGTACGGGTATGGAGACAAACTCATGAATCCATGGACTCTGCATGTCAGCAAGGGACTGTTCAAGCTGATGGAGACTGTGTAATGGTGCGGGGCGAGTGTAGTTGGAGTTATATGGGACCTCTGATACGTCCAGGTACGACTACTCTGACAGGTGACACGTGCGTAAGCATCCATCACTTGCAACCATTCATGTCCATTGTGCATTCCGACGGACTTGGGCAATTCCAGCAGGACAATGCGAGCCCCACACGTCCAGAATTGCTACAGAATGGATTCAGGAACAGTCTCCCGAGATTAGCACACTTCAGCTGGCCACCAAACTCCGCGGACACGAACATTGTTGAACACATCTGTGATGCCTTGCAACGTGCTGTTTAGAAGAGAGCTCAATCTCCACCCTTTCGTACTCTTACGGATTTACGGACAGCCCTGAAGGATTCATGGTGTCAGTTTCTTCCAGCACTACTTCAGACATTAGTCGAGTGCATATCACGTCGTGTTGCGGCACTTACGCGTGCTGCACGGGGACCTACACGATATTAGTCAGGTGTATCAATATCTTTTGGCATTTCAATTTATGTGTGTACATTTGAAAGAGAGCTAGGAGCGTCCGTTACGATGCGGTAAAAGCTATTCTGATGGACGTGGAACTTCTTGATATTGTTGTCCGCGACGAAAACCCAAACCTCCGAATCGTAAGTAATCGTAAGTTACGAGTGGGAGCAACGGCTTATGAAACAGTAGGATATTCGTTCCTGAGGGAGAGGCATACTCCTTGAAATTACGTATAGAGTTTGTATGCCAGGCCAAAGCCTTTGTATCAGATGGAGTCGAAATGTTGGCGGGATGTCATGCGAGAGTCAGGGATGGTGCTGAGGTATCTGCGTGCTCTACGGTGTAACTGTACTGTTCGCTGTCAGACGGACGTCCTGCCGAGTACTCTCGTACGTGGAGAGAACGGCCTGTGTTTCGGTGGTATTGGTAATGATCTTTCAGAGAAGACTCCAATGATGTACGGCATCATGTACATGTTCTTTAAGTGGCCGAACAATACAGTTCAAGTTAGAGCTGCTCCTGTAGGACGTAAAGCAGTCAGCAAATGGGAACAAGTAGTCACCACAGCTAGTGAGGAATCCCATTCATGTACACCGAATAAAGCGTGGCATTCAAGCAAGAGCCTTGAGGAACCTCAGCGTCGATGGGACGTTGATGATTACGACGCAGCAGAGAGAAGTAAAAGCCTATTGTGAGAAAGGAGAAAATCATCCTAACAATTTGCAATATGAAGAGGACAATCTTGAGCTCGAAGTTTGTGGATAAGGCAGACTTGCAAAGCCTTATCAAAGACTTTTTCTGTATCCAAGAAAACTGCGCCTGAACTGTGCTGGATTTGGCGTGCCAAACAAATGAGTCCAATCGAACGCAGTGTTTGTTGGATCGTCCTGTGGTTTGTACAGAAATTGAACTGCTGAGTGATAAGTACATTTTTGCCGTTAGAAAATCTCTAAGAATACTTGCAATGATAAGTTACAGAATTTTTCGGGACTGCAGAGAAGAGATATAGGACTGAACTTTTGTGCAAACAGTACTTTCTTTCAGGCAAAGTGATCACCTTGTCCAATTTCCTCGGCTTGAGATTATGTGCTGAATAGACAAGCGCTGTAGATGCCAGTGACGTACTCGATGCCAGCAGGGGTAAATGCTGAAAATGGGATGGGGTTATTGAATCAGGGCCATGTGCAGCCTTCTGATGAAAATGCAGTCTGTCTCAGAAGCAACCGAAGTAAACGCAGTAGTAATCGAAGCGTGCAGGCGATGAGAGACCTGCTAGGTAGTTCACTTCCCATGCTTTGAAAGACAAGTAGTAAACTGGAGTTCCAAAATCTCAGCGAAGGTCTCCGTCTTTTAGTGGGTGTTGACGACCAGCCCGTTCGGTCCGTGTACGAGGTTGGCCTGGGCCGACTGACATTTCCGGCAAAAGACAGTCCTCTAAAATTTATTGAGGTTGTTCTCACGTGCTGTTTTCAAGCACTCGGTCTGTGCCTGAAATATCTTTCTGTCGGAAGATTATCAGCTGAGAGTATGATGAGCACGTGACCCGCAGATGTAACATAGTACCGCGATTTCAGTGCCGCTGTCGTCGATGCACGAGTTGCTTTCGAGCGAGGCTGGAGCCTCCGGTGGCGCTTGCAGGAATTTGGTGTGTCAACAAGCGTGCTATAGTTTATGGGTTGCAAACGTATTATACCTGCATTCCTATGAGTGTTCTGTCTCCGTTGGAGAAGCGCATGTGACATTGCGGTTAGACTACCCGCTGCTCGCACTTGTAGTGCCGGAAGCTGAAGTGGCCGGCGATTAGCGTGGTAAAATAAACAGCACTGTTATGAAGGAGCATCTCCTTTTCGAAAGTTTCTTCGTACATTTGTAAATGTAACTACCGATTCGGGTAATTCCGTCTTCTCAGACTTCTAAACGGCATTGGACACTGTACCTTAAAGTCGATCATTAATCTCTGTCTTAGCAAAAATGTTATTAACTAGAAGAACATATGACTAATAGAGGCCAGTTTGTTTCACTGGAAAGCGAATTTTCTACAGGCACGAAAGTAACATTGAGTGAACACCAAAGAAGGATGAAGGTGAACCATTTATCAAATACGTTCAGAAGTACTATGTACGCGAAGATCGCGAAGATGCTGTTATCTGCAGGACAGCTTTGTCATTGGAGCACGATTAAGAAATGCAGAAAGATTAGGGTGGAATTTCCACCTGGTCTAATGAGTGGAAGTTCTAGTGAAATGTGTATAATTGCAAGATATTGCTAGAGACAAAAAATATATACCATAATGCTCGATCTGCATTACCAAGCGAATGATGCATTCGTGAGACACTGGACGTGTTTTGGGGGGTTGTGGCTTTTGAAACATTGTCAGGCCATTTTGTTGTTGAAATCTAGTAGTTGTCCTAAAGCTCTACAGCTGTGTGTCAAAATTCGCTGTTAACTACGATACTGCTGCATCCTTCACTCATCATCCAAAAAACCAGCTTCTAATATGTCTCTCTAAACCTCATCTCCGACAATATGTGACGCTCATACCTTCCTTCCGAAAGAGGACTGTATCAGTTCAAAGCCATCGGTTACTAATAAGGTACTGTATATCCATCTACAGTACTGATATGTCAGTTTAATACGCGACGTAGTTGTTTGCAACAGTCAAAAAATTATTTGGAACTGAGCAGGAGTAATTTTTACTTTGCATGCATACCGTCCACCCAGGTTTGTTTTCATTCTCTCTTAACTGCTAATCCCAAGATCCTCGACAACCTGTTTTGCTTATTCCAGTCTTCTTTTGCAAGTATTGTTCCCTGGCTACTTACAGTACTCACTTAACTATTCTAGGCTTGCGTAGATCCCTCACTGAACTCTCGATTTTTCTGGTAATAGTTTTCCAGCGACCTCTCTCCTCGCCTACTGCTTAAAGTGCGTCTTCATTTTGTTCCTTAACTGTCAATTTTGAAACATATCATAGTACAAAGTTCAGATGGTTCCATTTTATCCTTGTCCGTGTTTCCAGTGTCTGCGTTTGACAACTTTGTGCCTCTGATGAGCACGTTGCGGATCTTTCTCCCCATACAGCTATCATTATTATTACTATCATTATTAGTATCACTATTATTATTTCTCTAATTTTGCCAACTCAGGACCACGGGAAGCAGATTATTTATGATATATTCATTTCCTTTTGAAGCAAAGTGGCATATTTCACTTCTGCTGTAATAATTTATTAGTTCACAACTAATTTCAGCCTTCATGGCTATTCTCAGTGATTGTACGATTCTCTACAAAGTATAGGATGGTATATTACCTCTACGAGGAGAAATGTAGTAATGTGAATGCAAACTTTTTAGAAATACAGTGATCTGCACTAGAGTTTGATATAAAATTTATCGGCATGCCGGTGTCTTTAAATTTGTGTCTTGTATTGGTGATGTTTCACACTTGCTATCTCGCTGATTTAACCGCTTGAAGGGAAGACCCTTACGAAGAGTATTACATTGATTAAAGAGTAAAGTAATCAGGGAGTAAATGAAAAAATAGTTTCAAGTACTATGGCTGTCTATTCATGAGTGTGTTTCAATAGAGATAAAAATAGTAAGCGTTAAAATATTATTGAAAATAAAATGCACTCATAAATCCATTAAAAGGCATATTTTCGCTCAGTGATATGAAGATTAATGAATTTTCAACAGGAAAAAAGTTATATCAACAAGTAATTAGTATTACTAGAAAATATAGCCAAAGAAAATAATTTTAAACCACAAATAACCAAAGAAAGGCACAGATTGATAAAGAACCTTAAGATTCACATACAAATTAGGTTGCTCAAGAAAGACAAGCAAATCAGAAAACCAATGTCGTAGTTCCGGCTACAATAGCCGAGACTTTTAAAAAAGACAAATATCAAAATTGGATTCCATACTGATAAAAGTATTATCAATATGATATACGCATCACCAGTAGAACAGACCCAATTAGTATACCAGGGATGTATGAAAATCAATGTAACGATTGTGAGAATGTATACGTCAGAAAAACATAAAACGTACTGATAACAACACAATTGCCTCTGCACTACATCTCATAAACAACACACATCCAAACCTTTAAAGAAACGCTCCAAATTTTGAATTACACCAAGAAAGGGAAAAAATGAATGTCTTAGAAGAAATCGGAATTTTCAGACGTTTAAAAAATCAGTCACGTGCACTTCATAATGAGCAAAAAGATATACAGAACAAGAAACTTCTCTCAACATCTACATTCACATTCTGTTAAACGCCAATCAAAAATCACTCATACAAGAAAATAAAATTTAATATTTGTTCTTACCTTGCCATACACACTCCTGGAAATAGAAAAAAGAACACATTGACCCCGGTGTGTCAGACCCACCATACTTGCTCCGGACACTGCGAGAGGGCTGTACAAGCAATGATCACACGCACGGCACAGCGGACACACCAGGAACCGTGGTGTTGGCCGTCGAATGGCGCTAGCTGCGCAGCATTTGTGCACCGCCGCCGTCAGTGTCAGCCAGTTTGCCGTGGCATACGGAGCTCCATCGCAGTCTTTAACACTGGTAGCATGCCGCGACAGCGTGGACGTGAACCGTATGTGCAGTTGACGGACTTTGAGCGAGGGCGTATAGTGGGCATGCGGGAGACCGGGTGGACGTACCGCCAAATTGCTCAACACGTGGGGCATGAGGTCTCCACAGTACATCGATGTTGTCGCCAGTGGTCGGCGGAAGGTGCACGTGCCCGTCGACCTGAGACCGGACCGCAGCGACGCACGGATGCACGCCAAGACCGTAGGATCCTACGCAGTGCCGTAGGGGACCGCACCGCCACTTCCCAGCAAATTAGGGACACTGTTGCTCCTGGGGTATCGGCGAGGACCATTCGCAACCGTCTCCATGAAGCTGGGCTACGGTCCCGCACACCGTTAGGCCGTCTTCCGCTCACGCCCCAACATCCCGCAGCCCGCCTCCAGTGGTATCGCGACAGGCGTGAATGGAGGGACGAATGGAGACGTGTCGTCTTCAGCGATGAGAGTCGCTTCTGCCTTGGTGCCAATGATGGTCGTATGCGTGTTTGGCGCCGTGCAGGTGAGCGCCACAATCAGGACTGCATACGACCGAGGCACACAGGGCCAACACCCGGCATCATGGTGTGGGGAGCGATCTCCTACACTGGCCGTACACCACTGGTGATCGTCGAGGGGACACTGAATAGTGCACGGTACATCCAAACCGTCATCGAACCCATCGTTCTACCATTCCTAGACCGGAAAGGGAACTTGCTGTTCCAACAGGACAATGCACGTCCGCATGTATCCCGTGCCACCCAACGTGCTCTAGAAGGTGTAAGTCAACTACCCTGGCCAGCAAGATCTCCGGATCTGTCCCCCATTGAGCATGTTTGGGACTGGATGGCATGGCAAGCCGTTCCACAGGACTACATCCAGCATCTCTACGATCGTCTCCATGGGAGAATAGCAGCCTGCATTGCTGCGAAAGGTGGATATACACTGTACTAGTGCCGACATTGTGCATGCTCTGTTGCCTGTGTCTATGTGCCTGTGGTTCTGTCAGTGTGATCATGTGATGTATCTGACCCCAGGAATGTGTCAATAAAGTTTCCCCTTCCTGGGACAATGAATTGACGGTGTTCTTATTTCAATTTCCAGGAGTGTATTTTAATATATTTATCACACTTTATTTTCCATACCATTTCGTTTTTTGCTACCTTTTAACTCTATTCAAATGCGCTTCCTAATATACAATAATAGCATTTGAAATTATTGTTTGCTTTATTCTAGGCTTAGCTTAAAACTTTGATTATTGTAATACTTTTGTAAATGTCAAGCTGTCAGTCCGTCAAAGCAACACGGAAACAACAGACTTTTAACGCTACCTTTTCAACAGGTAAGGCATAGTTTGCTACCGCTGGTATTAGTATTTGCAATAACTTTAACTTCACATCATTACGTTTATATTCCAGGAGGTAATATAATAACTTTTATTTTGTTCGCAAAATCACTTGAGAATGACTTAGAAGGCTGAAACTAATCGTGAACTAATAAAATCATTACAGGAAAAGAGGAAAATGTCACTTTCTTGTGATATGTTCATTACTATGTTGCTCAGAATGAGTAAAGAAATTATCTTCTACTTGGTTTGGCTTCCAACACTTACTCATTCTTGCTCCCTGCTTTTCTCCCCTTTCTTCAGCCCATGTCCATCCTTTTCTCTTTTGCGTTTTCTTCCGGAACCCGTAAAGTTTTTGTACCTTATCTCTGAATTCATGTCTGTTCTCTACGCCTTTGTTATTCCTAGCTCTAGAGGATCTTTCTCCTATAAACCATGAAATTTAGATTTTGAGATTTTTGTTAAAGCCGTAATCCATATTGTGAGCTACTTGTGTTGTTCGTTCCTTTCAATAGCTGCTCTGAGTCGAACCTGCACCGTAAGGGCCATGCAGTCTGAGAGCCACAGCACTGGTATCGGTTTCACATGCACTTAGAAAAACAATGGCACTAATTTACAATACAGACACACAAAAATTTTCAAAGCGTTTTTTTCTTTTGCACTTCTTCTTTTATTACTGTCAGTAGATTTTAGCAAAAAATCTGTAGCTGATTCAAATGGCTCTGAGCACTATGGGACTTAACTTCTAAGGTCATCAGTCCCCTAAACCTAACTAACCTAAGGACATCACACACATTCACGCCCGAGGCAGGATTCGAACCTGCGACCGGAGCGGTCGCGCGGTTCCAGACTGTAGTGCCTAGAACCGCTCGGCCACCACGGCCGGCCTGTAGCTGATTCCTCTGCATCTGTGTTGAACGCAAATCCTATAAGCATTGTGCACATCTTACATTTTCGAAGGCCTTCTTAAGGTCCACATACAACTTTTTGGTATTTATCTTCCCTTAGAACAAATAATAATCATAGTCCAGTATGTATTCGTATTCTCTATTTATTCGTCTGTATTTTAGTTTGGTCGTTTACAAGTGTTACGTCGCTGACTAACCACGCAACATCCAGTTTCCACGTTGATCCCTGCGTGACTTCTTCGTAATCTAATGATAATCATTTTCTCAAAAACTGATAGTATGGCCCCCTAATTAATAAATTTTAAAAAGTCATATAAATCTCTACTTCTTGCTCCTCCCGGACGTTTCAGTGTATCCTAAGGCTTCACATCGGCTCCTGCCGACTCGTTTCATCTTAGATCAATGCGTACTATATGAAACTTTTGATGCGTTAGTGGCTTACATTCTGATTCCAGATCAACATCCTCCTTCTCCTTCATCAAGCTGCTGAACGTTTACTCTCCCCTATACTGGCCTACGATATACTCTTGGTCTCTGTCTGCCTTTATTACACGAGAAACGTTGTCGTTATTTAGTACTAGAGGTTAATTTTTTACTTACAGGACTTAGGTTTCAGAGTTGGTGATATGTTGCTCACATTCTGTGCTGTTTGCGTTCATGAAGTGGAATTACGTTACGGTTAATGGCCTCCATTAATTATGAAGCAGTGGTGTGCAGATATTAAACATTTATAGCAGCTTTCAGTATTAATACAGTGGTTTGCAGAAGTTAAACGTAACTAATGAAATACTCAGAGGTGAAGCTGTATGGGTCGAAATCTGCACAACCATGTATTCCGTTTGTTTTTCTGTTTTCTGCATATAATAAAATGTAGTCACCTGATACAGAAACGTTCAATGAACTCGCTGACCATCTAGTCACAGGTAGAGAGCAGAACAATACGAAATACCAAATTTCTCATTAGTTTAAAAATATCATTCCTCTTGAATTCAGTTAGGGGAAGTGGTATTCATAACTGTTCTGTGTACTGATTAAAATAAAAAGGCCAGGTAAAAAAATAGAAACGTTTACATTTTTAGCAAGCTAGATGAAGAGACCGCAGAGTCACATCTCAAAGAAAACCTCGAAACAGTTTACTTCTGGGGAGAAAAATGTGGTTCACTTTTAAAAGAAAAGCTGACCTTGCACTGGATCTATATATGCCTACTGTAGCAACCCTCCATGAATGCCGTCACTATAAAGAAACTTCTAAAAAAAAAAAAAAAACATCGACATGACAGATGGAACATTAAGCTGACGGCAAGATAGTGAATGAAACGTGTTTGAATGTCAAGAGGGTCATGTACTGTAGCGACTGCTCTGTATTTGATGAGTGATACGAATAAAACAGTTGAAATCGCTGCCTATAGCCGTTTTCGTATAAGACAGAACATCGCCGGCCGGTGTGGCCGTGCGGTTCTAGGCGCTACAGTCTGGAACCGCGTGACCGCTACGGTCGCAGGTTCGAATCCTACCCCGGGCATGGATGTGTGTGATGTCCTTTGGTTAGTTAGGTTTAAGTAGTTCTAAGTTCTAGGGGACTGATGACCTCAGAAGTTAAGTCCCATAGTACTCATAGAGCCTAGACAGAACACCCACCTGCTAGTTTTCTGTGCCCATGCCCTGAAGATTTCTTGATTTGGCAAGTGTTTCATCGTCTAATTGATTAATTTATAGAAAAATGACGGTGGAAAAGTTAAAAACAAATGACAGTCAGTAAATGCAATTAAATTTCAATACAATACATATTGCCGGAAAATATACAGAAATGCGAAGTAGCCAGTCACTGTGCTATATAGAAAAAGAACACTAAACAAAGGTAAATCCAAATGAGAGACGTCCTCAGCGAGACCAAGTGTAACTAGCTTCTTTTTATTTTATTTATTAATGTAAACCAGTTTCTTGTTTTTTACTTTCGTGTATGTCTGTGTTATAATGTGACCCTGAACAGTGGAAATTGTGTACTTATGTACACGCTATCTTTCCATCAGAAAAAGTGTATTCCGATTAACATTTTACCGAAAATAATTAGGAAATCCAAAATTTTACACTGAATAGCTCTCCTGTGAAATACTGTACAGTGCAGTGCAGTGAACAGTTCTACAATGAGCAACGTCACAGTGCGTGCGTTGCAGTTCCAGCACACGAAACTAACACAGTAAGAATTCTGCATAAGATTGTTGGTGAAAGACTGTACAAAACGGTTCAATTAAAATGCCCTGAAAATTTAAGTAGGCAAATTGACTAAATAAATTTCCAAGTGTCAGATGATACACACCCAAATATAATCATGTTAACTCTCCCTGAAGATAATTTTGAGAGACAAGCAATTATTGTGAATCGTACCCTAACTGAGCTGTTTACCTGCCCGTAACAAATTTTGATGACTTACCTTCTGGCAGTGGAAATTCTGTAGTGCTTGAAACTGGCGAAATTAAAATGCAGCGCTGCAGAAACCAGCTAAAGGAAAGAAAATGCTTGGATTAAGTGCAGAGCAAGTAAAAATATCTATTTTAACCACATCATACCTTATGTTTTGAGCAACTGTATTCCGCTAAGTGTAATGCGGCAAACACGCAATTAGGAAATAAAAATTTATGAGGGACAGCGATAGAAACTAAATTTACTGAATGATGTAGAGGAGACTAGCATTCAAAAACTGTATTGTAGATAATGTAGCTCATTCCTCAAAAAGTACAAAAATCTTTACCAAATTCATTTGTTATTTAAAAATATTATTCTACCATATAATAGAGATGGTAAAGGACTGGTGAAATGATAACTCTGAGTGCAAGCTATGGGAGCAGATAATTTTGTTTGATCACGTGTCGACAGTCAAATTGAATGAGTTGAATAAATTCAGGAAAATTGTGCTTAAAATATGGCTTTCTCAAACTCAACGTAACTTAGATGAGCAAGCTGAGCTGCGACAACATTACCTGTATATCTACACAGTCCTCTAATATATTTTTACAAAATCTTATCTCCAAAAAGAAACATTCTCTGTGGTTGCAGTTCTGTGGTCTGGTAGTTATTTCCACACCGCTCAACAGCGCCACCAACACCAGACTCTCTCACATACTTTTCACTAAATGATATACTAGTTAAGGCAGTGCTACTGATAGTGGAAGATTGTACTCAAAATCTCTGTGGCGCAACGTATCGCCTATTGAGGATTTCTGTTTGAAAAATATTCATTGTACAGATATGAAGTATGACACATCGAATAAGGAGAAGAGAGATGACATTATTTTAATTGAACACCAAAAATAAAGTAGCAATCGTACGCGAGGAATGTTTTGCTGAAAAACTGAAAGTTGCTAGTCATGAGTGGAATACTACTTGCACAGAGGTAGGGGCTGAACGTCAGGACTTACCACACTGTGATCAATGGAATCGCCATGCCAAATTTTCACGCCTATACACAACGTGATCTCACGAAAGCAACCAATTGAGTTTCCGTGTGTTTCGTAACGAGAAACGTGCTGACCAAACTGGACGATCATAACACGATGCTTCTCCCAGGATTGTGGAAGGCAACGCATGCGACCCAAAATGGCGGTAGCTGCTACACTCCTACTATCTGCAATGTATACTCACCCAAGATCAGTAAGCAAATCGCTGCAGAGTGGCTCTCCATCTACTTGTAAACTCTGACGTAGCACATTGGTGTGCACTTGCATTTAAAAAATCGGTTTAAACGTAACGTCCAGGAACTTTTAAGAGATTTGTGTTCGAGAGCATTTTCTACTTGAAACGAATGGAGAAGGGGAAAATTGCGTTACCACCATTTGATGGTCATCCATGTAGGCATTGCGTTAATGGTATCTGTTGGCTAGAGAAAATTAATGGAACTGCGTGAACCAAACGATTGACTATTATAGCATCTCGATTATTGATCAGTCCGGTCTGAAATTGTCATCAATAGGCTCGGAATTTTGTAGGTGAAACTGATTTGTAGTGAGAGTTATGGAATAAATTTTAAAAGGCTAAGTGTGATGGGAACTGTTATCGACAGCCGTTCTGGTCACGCAACGCACATTATATAAGAGGTGATCAAAAAGTTTGTTTTCGCTACCATTGCTATAGCGATAAGCAGTGTGTCGTGATTCTGATGAGGCTAGATAACCACCAATAAATAGGCAACAGATCATCATGATATTCGTGTCTTTCCGACGTGGGTGTGCTACACGTGAAAAACGTGAACTATGTCCTCCTTATTGCCGAATGTCTCAAGAGAGGACCAACGTGCTGTTATTCGTTTTTTGGCTGCCGAAGGACAAACACCAGTAGACATCCGTTGGACAGTGAATGATGTATTTTGGAGCAGCACGTCTGTCGAAAATTACCGTTGCAGAATGTGGTACGTTCCGTACTGGTCGCGGTGAGACGATCTTGAACGCCAGCCTCATTCAATAAGGACAACAAAATCAGCTGCCACCACTGGAAACCGAAGTCGAAAGCGTCGACGATGCAGTGCTCTCATTCATCACCCACTCTCCCGAAGAAGTTCAAGAGCTAACTATCTGCTGGAAAGATGATCCCGTTCCGTTCTTTGATGATCTGGGCAAATGCTTATTGATTTCTAGGATTCTGTTTTATCCACACTGGTGAACGTTAGAGAGATTACGGCTCGCGTACTTTGAGCACCGGGGCCCTTTGTTCATCGATTTCAAAGAATCTGGGTTCTCCATCACTGGGGAATGGTACTGCACAATGCTGGGGAGACTATGACTGGCAAATAAGGCTAAACGCCCGAGAAAACTGCGATAAGGGGTGTGCTGCTTCCTGATAACGCGTGTCCCAGGATTATAAATATTATAACTAAGAAGTTACGCCAACTCATGAAGGAAACACTCCAGCACCCATGCCGTGGCCCTGGTCTCTCCCATGCAGTTATCTCTCCTTCGATCCCTTCAGGAAAGGTCCTGAAGCGTCAACAGTTCATGTCGGACCAGCATGTAAAGCAGGCAGTTATGGATTCCAGCACGCAGTAGGACGCGTGGTCTTGAGGTAGCGTCTTTGATTCACAATCAAAACGGCTTCGGTCCCGGGTTCGGTTCTCGCCACCGCCTAAATTTTGATAAATAATCAGCATTGGCGGCCGATGACTTCGGGCATAAGAAGTCAGCCTCATTATGCCAACGGCCTTGTCAAAAAGGGCGGAGGAGCGGATAGAGGTTCAGGGCACTCTCTTGTCCTAGGGGTGGGAAATTGCCCCTAAACGCGGAAGGATCAGCAATGATCAACGACATAAGGATGCAGAAGGCAATGGAAACCACTGCATTAAAGACACGTAACGTGTATCCACAGGACATGTGGCCTGTACTTGAAGAAGTGTCATGATGATCTCTCCATTGGCAAAAGATTCCGGAATAGCCCCCCATTCGGATCTCCGGGAGGGGACTGCCAAGGGGGAGGTTACCATGAGAAAAATATTGAATAATCAACGAAAATATAACGTTCTACGAGTGTGGACGTGGAATGTCAGAAGCTTGAACGTGGTAGGGGAACTAGAGAATCTGAAAAGGGAAATGCAAAGGCTCAATCTAGATATAGTAGGAGTCAGTGAATTGAAGTGGATGGAAGACAAGGATTTCTGGTCAGATGAGTATCGGGTAATATGAACAGCAGCAGGAATTGGTATAACAGGTGTAGGATTCGTTATGAATAGGAAGGTAGGGCAAAGGGTGTGTTATTTTGAACAGTTCAGTGACCGGGTTGTTCTGATCAGAATCAACAGCAGACCAACACCGACAACGATAGTTCAGGTATACATGCCGACGTCGCAAGCTGAAGATGAACAGATAGAGTAAGTGTATGAGGATATTGAAAGGGTAATGCAGTATGTAAAGGGGGACGAAAATCTAATAGTCATGGGCGACTGGAATTCAATTGTAAGGGAAGGAGTAGAAGAAAGAGTTACAGGAGAATATGGGCTTGGAAC
Organism: Schistocerca piceifrons; assembly: GCF_021461385.2. Taxonomy (NCBI): domain Eukaryota; kingdom Metazoa; phylum Arthropoda; class Insecta; order Orthoptera; family Acrididae; genus Schistocerca; species Schistocerca piceifrons. The sequence continues at coordinate 182,317,424 of NC_060143.1, read as the reverse complement.
TAGGAATGAAAGAGGAGAAAGACTAATTGAGTTCTGTAACAAGTTTCAGCTAGTAATAGCGAATACCCTGTTCAAGAATCACAAGACGGGGAGGTACACTTGGAAAAGGCCGGGAGATACGGGAAGATTTCAATTAGATTACATCATGATCAGACAGAGATTCCGAAATCAGATACTGGATTGTAAGGCGAACCCAGGAGCAGATCTAGACTCAAATCACAATATACTAGTGATGAAGAGTAGGCTGAAGTTCAAGACATTAGTCAGGAAGAATCAATACGCAAAGAAGTGGGATACGGAAGTACTAAGGAATGACGAGATACGTTTGAAGTTCTCTAACGCTATAGATACTGCAATAAGGAATAGCGCAGTAGGCAGTACAGTTGAAGAGGAATTAACGTCTCTAAATAGGGCCATCACAGAAGTTGGGAAGGAAAACATAGGTACAAAGAAGGTAGCTGCGAAGAAACCATGAGTAACAGAAGATATACTTCAGTTGATTCATGAAAGGAGGAAGTACATACAAGTTCCGGTAAAATCAGGAATACAGAAATACAAGTCGCTGAGGAATGAAATAAATAGGAAGTGCAGGGAAGCTAAGACGAAATGGCTGCAGGAAAAATGTGAAGACTTCGGAAAAGATATGATTGTCGGAAGGACAGACTCAGCATACAGGAAAGTCAAAACAACATTTGGTGACATTAAAAGCAACGGTGGTAGCATTAACAGTGCAACGGGAATTCCACTGTTAAATGCAGAGGAGAGAGCAGATAGGTGGAAAGAATACATCGAAAGCCTCTATGAGGGTGAAGATTTGTCTGATGTGATAGAAGAAAAAACAGGAGTCGATTTAGAAGAGATAGGGAATCCAGTATTGGAATCGGAATTTAAAAGAGCTTTGGAGGACTTACGGTCTAATAAGGCTGAAGGGATAGATAACATTCCATCAAAATTTCTAAAATCATTGGGGGAAGTGACAACAAAACGACTATTCACGTTGGTGTGTAGAATATATGAGTCAGGCGACATACCATCTGACTTTCGGAAAAGCATCATCCACACAATTCCGAAGACGTCAAGAGCTAACAAGTGCGAGAATTATCGCACAATCAGCTTAACAGCTCATGCATCGAAGATGCTTACAAGAATAATATACAGAAGAATGGAAAAGAAAATTGAGAATGCGCTAGGTGACGATCAGTCTGGCTTTAGGAAAAGTAAAGGGACGAGACAGGCAATTCTGACGTTATGGCTAATAATGGAAGCAAGGCTAAAGAAAAATCAAGACACTTTCATAGGATTTGTCGACCTGGAAAAAGCGTTCGACAGTATAAAATGGTGCAAGCTGCTCGAGATTCTGAAAAAAGTAGAGATAAGCTATAGGGAGAGACGGGTCATATACAATATGTACAACAACCAAGATGGATTAATAAGAATGGACGATCAAGAACGAAGTGCTCGTATTAAGAAGGGTGTAAGACAAGGCTGTAGCCTTTCGCCCCTACTCTTCCATCTGTACATCGAGGAAGCAATGATGGATATAAAAGAAAGGTTCAGGAGTGGAATTAAAATACAAGTTGAAAGGATATCAGTGATACGATTCGCTGATGACATTGCGATCCTGAGTGAAAGTGAAGAAGAATTAAATGATCTTCTGAACGGAAAGAACAGTCTAATGAGTACACAGTATGGTTTGAGAGTAAATCGGAGAAAGACGAAGGTAATGAGAAGTAGTAGAAATGAGAACAGCGAGAAACTTAACATCAGGATTGATGGTCACGAAGTAAATGAAGTTATGGAATTCTGCTACCTAGGCAGTAAAATAATCAATAACGGACGGAGCAAGGAGGACATCAAAAGCAGACTCGCTATGGCAAAAAAGGCAATTCTGGCCAAGAGAAGTCTACTAATATCAAATACCGGCCTTAATTTGAGGAAGAAATTTCTGAGGATATACGTCTGGAGTACAGCATTGTATGGTAGTGAAACACGGACTGTGGGAAAACCGGAACAGAAGAGAATCGAAGCATTTGAGATCTGGTGCTATAGACGAATGTTGAAAATTAGGTGGACTGATAAGGTAAGGAATGAAGAGGTCCTACGCAATATCGGAGAGGAAAGGAATATGTGAAAAACACTGATAAGGAGAAGGGACAGGATGATAGGACATCTGCTAGGACATGAGGGAATGACGGGAATGACTTCCAAGGTACTGGAGGGAGCTGTAGAGGGCAAAAACTGTAGAGGAAGACAGAGACTGAAATACGTCAAGCAAATAATTGAGGACGTAGGTTGCAAGTGCTACTCTGAGATGAAGAGGTTAGCACAGGAAAGGAATTCGTGGCATCAAACCAGTCAATAGAGAGAAAAAAAAAAGGTACAGGTCTAACGGTGAGGGGGCGGTTGTATATGATTGCTTAGTAGGGAGCTATTGTGTCAGCGTAATCTGAAAGGAACCTAATCGATATACAGTCTGGACCTGAAGACTTGCCCATATCATGCGATTTGAGTTGCTTCGCAACCCCTAAGGTATCTACTTCTAAAAGACTCATGCTAGCAGCTGTTCGTGTTTCAAATTCTGGAATATTCCATTCGTCTTCCCTGGTGAAGGAGTTTCGGAAAACTGCGTTCAATAACTCCGCTTTAGCGGCACAGTCGTCGGCAACAGTGCCATGGGCACTGCGCAGCGAAGTTATTGATTGCGTCTTGCCGCTTGTGTACTTTACATACGACCAGAATTTCTTCGGATTTTCTACCAAATTTCGAGACAATGTTTCGTTGTGGAACCTATTAAAGGCATCTCGCATTGAAGTCCGTGCCAAATATTAGCCAATCTTCGTGATTTCGCGTTCTTCTGAACTTTGCATGCTTTTTCCGTTGCTTCTGCAACAGCGTTCGGACCTGTTTTGTGTACCATGCGGGATCAGTTCCATCTCTTACCAGTTTATGAGGTACGAATCTCTCAATTGCTGTTGCTACTATATCTTTGAATTTGAGCCACATCTCGTCTACATTTGCATAGTCAATTCGGAAGGAATGAAGATTGTCTCTTAGGAAGGCTTCTAATGACACTTTATCCGCTTTTTTAAATAAAATTATTTTGCGTTTGTTTCTGGTGGATTTGGATGAAACGATACTGAGCCTAGCTACAACGACCTTGTGGTCACTAATCCCTGTATCAGGCATGGTGCTCTCTATTAGCTCTGGATTGTTAGTGGCTAAGAGGTCAAGTGTGTTTTCGCAACCATTTACAATTCGCGTGGGTTCGTGGACTAACTGCTCGAAATAATTTTCGGAGAAAGCAATTAGGACAATCTCGGAAGATTTTTTCTGCCTACCACCGGTTTTGAACAAGTATTTTTGCCAACATAATGAGAGAAGGTTTAAGTCCCCACCAACTACACCGTATGAGTGGGGTGTTTATTTGTTACGAGACTCACATTTTCTCTGAACTGTTCAGCAACTACATCATCGGAGTCTGGGGGTCGGTAGAAGAAGCCGATTATTAACTTAGTTCGGCTGTTAAGTGTAACCTTCACCCATACCAATTCGTAAGGAGTATCTACTTCGACTTCACTACAAGATAAACCACTACTGACAGACACAAACACTCCACCACCATTTCTGCCTAATCTGTCTTTCCTGAACACCGTCTGAGACTTGGTAAAAATTTCTGCAGAACTTATTTCAGTCTTTAGCCAGCTTTCTGTACCTATAACGATTTCAGCTTCTGTGCTTTCTATTAGGGATTGGAGCTCAGGGACTTTCCCAGCACAACAGTTTACAACTGCAATTCCGACTGTTCCTTGATCCAAGCACGTCCTGTATTTGCCATGCACCCTTTGAGATTGCAGGCCACCCCGTACTTTCCCGAAGCCTTCTAATCTAAAAAACCGCCCAGTCCACGCCACACAGCCTCTGCTACCCGTGTAGCCGCCAGCTGAGTGTAGTGAACTCTTGAAGTATTCAGCGGAACCCGAAACCCCACCACCCTATGGCGCAAGTCAAGGAATCTGCAACCAACACCGTCGCAAAACCGTCTGAGCCTCTGATTCAGACCCTCCATCCGGCTTTGCACCAAAGGTCCGCAGTCAATTCTGTCAACGATGCTGCAGATGGTGAGCTCTGCCTTGATCTCGTAAGCAAGACCGACAGCCTTCACCAAATCAGATAGGCGCAGGAACCCAGAGAGAATTTCCTCAGATCCAAAGCGACACACGTCATTAGCGCCGACATGTGCCACCACCTGCAGCTGGCTGCACCCTGTGCTCTTCATGGCATCCGGAAGGACCCTTTCCACATCAGGAATGACTCCACCCGGAATGCACACGGAGTGCACACTGGATTTCTTCGCCTCCTTAGCCGCCATATCCCTAAGGGGCCCCGTTACGCGCCTAACATTGGAGCTCCCAACTACCAATAAACCCACACTCTGCGATTGCCCGGACCTTGAAGGCTGAGAACCATTCTCTGAAACTGGGCAGGCAGCTGCATCTGGCTCAGCCAGTTGGTCAGACGCACCAGGGAGGCTTTCTGATCAGCCTCCGGGGACGTCTTTCGTTGCCTGCCACGCCTCGGAACGACCTCCCAATCAACCACAGGCGAGGGCTCACCCCACTGCGGGCAGAAACGACAGTGGCAGACCGATCTGGGGACAGACGGGACGAGGTTGACATCCCCGTGATACCGATGTCTGGCCCCCCACAGTGGTGCCCATTAGCATCAGCCTCAAGCTGCACGACCAAAGTCAGCGCCACCTGCAGCTGTGAGCAAAGGGATGCCAACTCAGTCCTCATCCGAACACAGCAATCACAGTCCCTGTCCATTCTAATAGATGTTGAACAACAGTTACTGAAACACGAGTCAGTGACTAGACAACGCAAGGGAAACACACAAAGAATGTATGAATTAACCTGTACAAATGCCTAACGACTGCGCTACAATCTGCCTGAATTTACGATTACAGTAACTAAAACTCGAAATTACACCTCCTATACGAAACTCACACGCAATTTAAGAAAGAATTTACGAAGTGAACACAGAAAAGAAGCTATATAAGTATCTTTCTGCGTTGTCGATGTCCACCAACTGGGAGCTCAGGCCACCAGATAGGTCACAGTTCGTAGTAACTGACGGAAAGTCGTAGAGTAAAACAGAATTGATTTCTAGCGCTCCCCATGGTAGTGTTACAGGCCCTTTGCTGTTCCTTATCCATATAAACGATTTAGGAGACAATCTGAGCAGCCGCCTTAGGTTGTTTGCAGATTACGCTGTCATTTATTGACTAATTAAGTCACCAGAAGTTCAAAACCAATTACAAAACGATTTAGAAATGATACGTGAATGGTGCGAAAACTGGCAGTTGACCCTAAATAACGAAGAGTGTGAGGTCATCCACATGAGTGATAAAGGGAATCCGTTAAACTTCTGTTACAGGATAAATCAGTCAAATCTAAAGGCAATAAATTCAACTAAATGCCTAGGATTTACAATTACGAACATCTAAAATTGGAGGGAACACATAGAAAATGTTGTGGGGAAGACTGCGTTTTATTGGCAGACACTTAGAAAATGTAACAGATCTACTAAGAGACTGCTTACACTACACTTGTCCTTCCTTTTGTAGATTACTGCTACCCGGTGTGGGCTCCTTACCACATAGGATTGACGGAGTACACCGAAAAAGTTGAAAGAAGGGCAGCAGGTATAATGTTATCACGAAATATGTGAGAGAGTGTCACTGAAATCTCACGAAATTCCAATCACCAACTTTCTCCTGGAAATGCGAAAATATTTTTTGACGCCGACCTACATAGGGAGAAACTATCAGCACGATAAAATAAGGGAAATCAGAGCTCATACGGAAAGATATAGGTGTTCGTTCTTTCAGCGTGCTATACGAGACTTCAATAATACAGAATTGTGAAGGTGGTTGGATGAACCCTCTGCCAGACAAATGTGATTTGCAGAGTACCCATGTAGATGTAGATTAGATGTAGTGGCACCAAATTAGGTGTCCAAACACTCGATGGTGACAGAGGATTTCAGGGTTAGGGTAGCAAAGCAAAAGCTGATATAATGAACAATTAAGAAATATGCAAATGTACTGACATAGTTGACGTCCCACGCCACCAAAAGGATTAGGGTTATAGATGTTAGAGTCAATGTCATCGAGAAAAAGTGATATCACTGAATTTAACAAGTATCCGGGATCCAGTGGGATCCCTGTCAGATTCTACGTATAATTTTCAGCTGAATTAGCTTCCACTTTAATGGTAATATAACGTAGGTTACATGAACAAAAACTGTGCACAGTGACTGGAAGCACCAGGCTACAAGGATTGAGGAGGTGTTTCAAAAACCGTCGCCAATTTTCATTAACGATCATGAACTGTAAAATCCCAGAACACATTCTGAGCCATGACCTTATGAGGTACCTCGAGCAATATAACTGGCAGATTGACTGGCAATGATTCTGGAAACATCCACCACACAAAATCTAGCATGCGCTTTTCACGCATCACATCCTGAAAGCCATTTGTGAAGGAAATTCGGTGGTTTCAAAATTTTTTACTTCCGGCAAGCGTACCAACGATTATAAACAAACGTATGATTATATTATACAAAATCTTTGACTCCGTTGTGTATACATTGGCAGTGTGGACGCAGCTTGTTGCCTTGGATGGAGAGTCATCGGCAGAGATGGAGACAGGGATTCGTGTGATGTTTTTCTGAACCTGTGGTCCAAAAAGTATTTCTGGCTCATAATTACCGAACGAACTCGCGAAGATAAATTCTTAGACCTCCTAGCAACAAAGAGGCCTGAACTTGTCTTATCAATTAACGTAGAGGGAGTCACCGGTTATCCTGAGGCTGTGATAGCAACTATGACTACTTTATGTAACGAATGGTTCAAATGGCTCTGAGCACTATGAGACTTAACTTCTGAGGTCATTAGTCCCCTAGAATTTAGAGCTACTTAAACCTAACTAAGGACATCACACACATCCATCCCCGAGGCAGGATTCGAACCTGCGACCGTAGTGGTCGCGTGGTTCCAGACTGTAGCGCCTAGAACGGCTCGGCCACTCTAACGAATGTTAAGAGAGGTGGGAAATTACTTTTTCCTTAACAAGGGTGACCGGATACAAGTTGCTGAGTAATTGACTGGTCAGCCTAAAACATTTTGTACTGACGACAAAGATGTGAAGCAGAAATGGAAAACATTCAAAGGCATCGTTTAATAAGCCGTAGACAAGGATGTTCCGCAAAACATCTTGAGGAATGACAAAGACCCACCTTTGCTGAATGGCTGTGTTAGAAAACTGTTACGTAAATAACAAGGGCTACAGATACAAGGAACTCAAAACCTAGCTGATAAACAAAAGATCAAACAAGCAAAAATGAGCTTATGGAGACCAATGAAAGATGCTTTCAGTGACTCTGAAAGTATAATTTTGACAACAGATCCGAGTAAAAACCCTAAGAGCTTTTGGTCTTGGTAATATCAATAAGCAGTTCTGTATCATCTGATCATTCACCCAGAGATCATACTAGCACCGAGTGGAAGATAAAAGAGAGAAGGTCGAAATACTGAATTCGGTCTTTCTTAATTGTTTCACTGCCGAAGATCGTAACGCGGTCCCTACTTTCAGTCATCGTACTAAAGTCGAAATGGCAGATACTGAGGTAGCCGATCGTGGAAAGAAGATCATCCATTATCACTTACTGATGAAAAACATCTGGACTAGATGAGACGCCCATAAGATTATACCTAAGAACTTTCTCCCTTTCCAGCAATAGTTTATCGTAGATCGCTGGAGCAACGAAAGATACATAGCGATTTGTAGAAAGCGTGGGTAATTCGCGTTTTTCAGAAGGGTCGTAGGACAGACGCACACAATAATAGTGCTATATTTTTCACGTTAAGTTGTTGCAGAATTATGGAATGTGTTTTATGCTCAAGAATTATGACGTTTTTGGAGAGCGAAAGTCTCCTCTATAAAAATTAACAAACTGAGATTTTGTGAAACACAGCTCGCACTATTACTCCAACAGGTCTGTAGCGCTGTAGACAAGGCCATTCTGGTTTATATCATGTCTCTCTACTTCAGGAAGGCATTTCACATCGTTCTGCAGTGCAGTTTAGTGAGAAAAAAAGTACCATCTCACTGAATATCGGAGCAGATTTGCGTCAGGAGTCAAGATTTCCTGGCCGATGGGACTCAACACGTCGATGTTAACCGAACAAATCTGCAGTCTTAAAGGTAATCTCCGGAGTACTTCAAGGAAGTGTGATCGGACGGTTACCGTTTGTATTGTAGAATAATGATCCAGAAGATAGCGTCGGAAGCAGATGATGCGCCGTTCTATAAGAAAGTAGCAATGCCAGACGAAAGTATCCATTTGCAGAAGGACATGCAGACAACTTATGAATATAGGAGGCTCTGGCAGTTAACTGTGAACGTAAATAAATGTAACATATTACGCATACGTAGGTAAATAATTTCACTACTATACAGCTACTCTATAGATGACAAATGTTTGGCAACAGTATCTATCGTAAAATATCTGGGAGTAACTGTCCATTGTGACCTTATGTGGAGTGACTCCATAAAATAAGTAGTAGGAAAAGCTAACATAGTAGGAGAAGCTGAGTCATAGTGAGAATCTTAAGAAAATGTAACTCATTTACGAAGGAAGTGCCTTACAAGACTCTTGTTAAACCGATTCTTCAGTATTGTTCATCAAAATGGGAGCCTTACGAGGTAGGATTGATAGAGAAGAGCTGCGTATTTTCTCACGGGATCCTTTGGTCATTGCGAGAGGTTACAGAGATGGTTAACAAACTGTAGTGGCAAACGTTACAAGAGAGGCATTGTGCATCATCGGGAGCCTTACTATAGAAATCCAGAGAGCGCACCTTTCGGAAAGTATCCGAAACATGTTATTTTCTTCTGTATACAGTTCGAAAAAAGATTATGAAGAGAAATTTCTAGAAATTAAATCTAATATAAGTTTACCCACACCCCTGCTTCCTACGCGCCTTTCGCCAGTGGAACAGGGAAGGGGGATCGGCCTGTGGTACCAGAAGTACCCTCCGTCACACACGGATAGATCACTTGCGGAGCATGATGTAGATGTGGAGCTTCAGGTATGCTCCAGGGAATTGTGTTGGGACCCACTTTGTTGCTACTGTATATTAATGACATGTCAGACAGTATTAAAAGTCAAATTTTTTGGTACATTTTCTGGAAGCAGCGATCTTGTAATCTCCATAAAATCAGTGAGAAACCAATCTAGATCGCAATGCTACTTCATTAAAATGACCGGTTGCAGCCTATACATAGGCCGTTTTCAGACAGCACCATCAGCTGAAGTTGACGAAGCGAACAACAGCCAGTTGAGTTCAGTCGCCGAAACAGCAGTACCATCGCGATCTAGACTGGCTTCTGGCTGATTTTATATAGTTGTCATAGTGACATCAGATTACTCGCCGTTAATGTAGTTATCATTAACGGAATACGGTCTGAAAAAATCTGCGCAGTTATTTAGTCTAACACTGGTAAAACTTCCAGGTGGTCACAGTAACTTGCTTTGAAAGTACAGAAACGTCAGATTACGCACTTCACGATTTAAAAACAAGTGCTAGGCTATAACTACTGTTGATGACTATTAGAATAGTTAACTCACACAAACACCTGAATGTAACAACTTGAGACTGAATGATCGCATATGTCAGTGGTACGAGCAGTCAGTATAATGGCATGGCACTAGGTAATCCAACAAAACTGCGAAGGAGAAGCTAACAAAATAATTTGGGCATCCCACCTTACAGTACTGCTGAAGTGTGTGGTATTCTTACCACATAGGAGGGACAGACAATACTGAACATATACAAAGGAGGCAGGCATGAATGAATGAAATTTGAGCCAACTTAGATGGGAAGTTAAAGGAAATGTGTACGTTTCAAACACATCTGTACTACTTATAACATCATTTCATACTGAAGTCATTGGTGACTTGTAACCAAACTTTCTAAATTATTTCACACACTATTCCTTTACATATTCATATTTACTGAGACGTTTTTGCTTTTACCATGGCACATTTCCACCTGTGTACGTTTTCATTATTAATTAGGATACACTAGATAGCTAACGTCTCTTCAAAGCTGCGTACGTTAAAATACTCACACACACACACACACACACACACACACACACACACACACACACAGACATGGACAAATACACACGCATATATATACTGAAGAGCCAAAAAACTCGTACACCTGCCTAATATCGTGTAGGGTCCCCGCTAGCACGCAGAAGTGCGACAACACGACGTGGCGTGGACTCGACTAATGTCTGAAGTAGTGCTGGAGGGAACTGACACCATGAATCCCGCAGGTCTGTCCATAAATCCGTGAGAGTATGACGTGGTGGAGATGGAGCTCTCTTCTGGACAGCGCGTTGCAAGGCATCCGAGATACGCTCAATAATGTTCATGTCTGGAGAGTTTGGTGGCCAGTGGAATTTTAAACTAAGGAGAGTGTTCCTGGAACAATTCAGGACGTATGGGGTGTCGCGTTGTCCTGCTGGAATTGTCCAAGTCCGTCGGCCGCCACAATGGGCATGAAAGAACCCAGGTCATCACATAGGCTGCTTACATACGTGTCACCTGTCAGAGTCGTATCTAAACGTATCAGGAGTCCCATATCACTCCCACTGCACGCGCCCCACACCATTACATAGCCTCCACCAGTTTGAACAGTCCCTTGCTGATATGCAGGGCCAATGGATTCATGCGGTTGTCTCTATACCCGTACAGGTTCATCCGCTCGATACAATTTGAAACGAGATTCGGTACTGACGGCCCGCGACGAGGCGTAAACCTTTGTGACGCGCAGTCATCAAGAGTTTACGAGTGGGCCTTCGGCTCCGAAAACCTATATCGATGATGTTTCGTTGCATGGTTCGCACGCTAACACGTGTTGATGGCGAAGCATTGAAACGTGCAGCAAATTGCGAAAGGTCTGCACTTCTGTCACGCTGATCGATTTTCTTTAGTCGTCGGTGGTCCCGTTCTTGTAGGATCATTTTCTGGCCGCAGCTATAACGGATATTTGATGTTTTACTGGATTCCTGATATTCACGATACACTCGTGAAATGGTCATAAGGGAAAATCCCCACTTCATCAATGCCTCGGAGTAGCTGAGTTTCATCACTCGTGTGCCGACTACAGTACCACGTCCAAACTCACTAAAATCTTGATAACCTGCCATTGCAGAAGCAGTAACCGATCGAACAACTACAACAGACACTTGCTTTGTTATATAGGCGCTGCCGACCGCAGCGCCGTATTCTGCCTGTTTACATATCTCTGTGCGTTACAGCCTGCAACGCAAGGGGGCCCGAGTTCGATTGCCGGCAGGGGACTGGGTGTTGTGTGTTCATCATCATTTTCATCATGACTGACACACAAGTCGCCGAAGTGGCGTCAACTACGAGAACACATGCAATACGGCGGCCGGACCCCGAAGGGGGTATCCCAGCCAATAAATGCCATAAATATCTCTGTATTTGAATACGGCCGCGCGGGGTAGCCGTGCGGTCTAGGCACCTTGTCACGGTCCGTGCGGCTTCCCCCCGTCGGAGGCTCGACTCCTCCCTCTGGCATGTGTGTGTGTGTCATCCTTAGCGTAAGTTAGTTTCCATTAGAATAGAATAGTGTGTAAGCTTAGGGACCGATGACTTCAGCAGTTTGGTCTCATAAGACCTTACCACAAATTTCCAATATTTGAATACGCAAGCCTGTACCAGTTTGTTTGGCGCTTTACTGTATATACACATGGAAACTGGATATACATCATAATCAGGGGTATCCCTGTGAATTGTGTCAGAATGCAATTTCAGCTCATTGTTGCGAATTCGCATACTGTAAGGATATATAAAAAGAAATTATAATAAATCACAGAATACAAATGATAAAGTCTACTTTGTTTTCGGTTGTGGTTTTAATTTTCCTGTTTGATTTTTTATACGCAATACAATTACAAATCTTCAGAATATGCAACGAATTTTGATCCTGGTTACTGTGCATTAATCGGTTTTCTGAAATAGCAGTTCTTGAAAGGGCAACTATCACCCGAAAATGCAAAAAAAACCTGTCTAAATGTCTAAATCCCTTGCTACCATAATTAAAGCCGACTGCAAGGATAAATAAAAAGGAATTTTAAGAGTAGCACACGCACACACACACACACACACACACACACACACACACACACACACACAAACACATATATATATATATCATTTAAACAGGTTTTTCGCAGACATATAATTTTACAAAATGGTTCAAATGGCTCTGAGCTCTATGGGACTCAACTGCTGTGGTCATAAGTCCCCTAGAACTTGGAACTACTTAAACCTAACTAACCTAAGGACATCACACACATCCATGCCCGAGGCAGGATTCGAACCTGCGACCGTAGCAGTCGTGCGGTTCCAGACTGTAGCGCCTTTAACCGCTCGGCCACCCCGGCCGGCTTATAATTTTACAGTGCATAAAATTGTTGTTTATAAATATGTAGTTCATATCCTTATAGTACAGTGTACAGTATCAGTTTCCGGAATACCGTGTGACAAGAATTAGTGAAAGGGCACTACAGACTGTTATATAAACACTTTGATCGTAAACAAATTCCAGTGTATATGACCATCCAGTCTTGAGTATTCGTTATTGCTACTGCAAATGAAACCTTGATTCGGCTCTAACGAATGGGAAAATCGATTGGTATCATCAGTATAAACGATAGTACAGAGCACTCACCAGCTGCTAGATCTGTGTGGATAGCAGCTTCGACGGTATTACTTCGCATTATTTTGAAGTGTGAACGGATAGGATTACAAGGTCTCGGACGATTCAAATTGCATGGCAGTTCTGGTCATAAGCCAATAAGTCATAAACATAACTTTCGTGATATACAGTTTTTCTGCCAATATTGACTGCGACGAAGATAACAAAAGAACAGCCTATCGTTGATGCAATCAATTTTTATTTAAAAATATACGCTACGGTCGCAGGTTCGAATCCAGCCTCTGGCATGAATGTGTGTGATGTGCTTAGGTTAGTTAGGTTTAAGTAGTTCTAAGTTCTGGGGGACTGATGACCTTAGAAGTTAAGTCCCATAGAGCTCAGAGCCATTTGAACCATTTTTGTAAAATTATATCTACTGGAAACAATAGATGTGAGAACAAACAGTTAGTCTAATGGTTTAAGTGCCCTGCTATCGTATTTATAGCCAACTGCAAGAAAGAAAACAAAACCCACAGCGCAGCACGTTATTTTGCTTGTCATTATCCGCTTTAATGGAAAACCTGTACATTATTGTTTAAAATACACTCCTGGAAATGGAAAAAAGAACACATTGACACCGGTGTGTCAGACCCACCATACTTGCTCCGGACACTGCGAGAGGGCTGTACGAGCAATGATCACACGCACGGCACAGCGGACACACCAGGAACCGCGGTGTTGGCCGTCGAATGGCGCTAGCTGCGCAGCATTTGTGCACCGCCGCCGTCAGTGTCAGCCAGTTTGCCGTGGCATACGGAGCTCCATCGCAGTCTTTAACACTGGTAGCATGCCGCGACAGCGTGGACGTGAACCGTATGTGCAGTTGACGGACTTTGAGCGAGGGCGTATAGTGGGCATGCGGGAGGCCGGGTGGACGTACCGCCGAATTGCTCAACACGTGGGGCGTGAGGTCTCCACAGTACATCGATGTTGTCGCCAGTGGTCGGCGGAAGGTGCACGTGCCCGTCGACCTGGGACCGGACCGCAGCGACGCACGGATGCACGCCAAGACTGTAGGATCCAACGCAGTGCCGTAGGGGACCGCATCGCCACTTCCCAGCAAATTAGGGACACTGTTGCTCCTGGGGTATCGGCGAGGACCATTCGCAACCGTCTCCATGAAGCTGGGCTACGGTCCCGCACACCGTTAGGCCGTCTTCCGCTCACGCCCCAACATCGTGCAGCCCGCCTCCAGGGGTGTCGCGACAGGCGTGAATGGAGGGACGAATGGAGACGTGACGTCTTCAGCGATGAGAGTTGCTTCTGCCTTGGTGCCAATGATGGTCGTATGCGTGTTTGGCGCCGTGCAGGTGAGCGCCACAATCAGGACTGCATACGACTGAGGCACACAGGGCCAACACCCGGCATCATGGTGTGGGGAGCGATCTCCTACACTGGCCGTACACCACTGGTGATCGTCGAGGGGACACTGAATAGTGCACGGTACATCCAAACCGTCATCGAACCCATCGTTCTACCATTCCTAGACCGGCAAGGGAACTTGCTTTTCCAACAGGACAATGCACGTCCGCATGTATCCCGTGCCACCCAACGCGCTCTAGAAGGTGTAAGTCAACTACCCTGGCCAGCAAGATCTCCGGATCTGTCCCCCATTGAGCATGTTTGGGACTGGATGAAGCGTCGTCTCACGCGGTCTGCACGTCCAGCACGAACGCTGGTCCAACAGAGGCGCCAGGTGGAAATGGCATGGCAAGCCGTTCCACAGGACTACATCCAGCATCCCTACGATCGTCTCCATGGGAGAATAGCAGCCTGCATTGCTGCGAAAGGTGGATATACACTCTACTAGTGCCGACATTGTGCATGCTCTGTTGCCTGTGTCTATGTGCCTGTGGTTCTGTCAGTGTGATCATGTGATGTATCTGACCCCAGGAATGTGTCAATAAAGTTTCCCCTTCCTGGGACAATGAATTCACGGTGTTCTTATTTCAATTTCCAGGAGTGTAATATATAGCGTATATCCGTACGAATGTTATTAGAGTATAGTGCAAAAATTAAAAATAAATCAGCCAAGAACTTTTCGATATTATTGGAAAGAATATTCCCCTTTTACATATTTGTATCGCCGTGTATTTATTTTAACATTACGGCAAGAAAAAAGGAATAAAAGTGAGATAGTGTTAATACTTTCACCCTTCTTTACCTCCTCTGCATTACTGCAGATGACGTGTC
The DNA here is from genome assembly GCF_021461385.2 of Schistocerca piceifrons. NCBI lineage: Eukaryota > Metazoa > Arthropoda > Insecta > Orthoptera > Acrididae > Schistocerca > Schistocerca piceifrons. The sequence goes on along the minus strand of NC_060143.1, from coordinate 182,302,366 downwards.
ACTGAGTACATTTGTACTGTGCATGCAGTACACGTGAGGTGCCTAGTTGTTTCCACTGCCCTGTGTGGAATACATAAGTTCTTGTACACTTCACTAACCTGCTGTCTTCTCGATGGTGATGTCCCCAGCGCAGAAAACAGCACGCATGTCGTGGATTCTTTTTCTTGAGGCTGAAATTAACTTCGCAAGGAACTGCTGCTACGAATAAACTATAACCCATTTGGGATGCCACTCGCGTTTTTATTGATATAGACACGAGAAACTATACTTGATCACAACGTATTGAACATATCTTTCCACAGTCATTATGTCTGGTAAAATAACATGAAATACATCCTGCCACAGACAACATGTCTGTCCACTGGAGCCAGCCTTTGGTGGTCGAGCGGTTCTAGGCGCTTCAGTCTGGAACCGTGCGACCGCTACGGTCGCAGGTTCGAATCCTGCCTCGGTCATGGATGTGTGTGATGTCCTTAGGTTAGTTAGGTTTAAGTAGTTCTAAGTTCTAGGGGACTGATGACCTGAGATGTTAAGTCCCATAGTGCTCAGAGCCATTTTTTTTTTTTTTTGTCTACTGGAACCTGGAACCGTCAGAACTGGAGAATAAAATTACATGAATCAAATACTAGTATTACAGACAACATGTCTGTACCTAGCGACGGTCGGAACTGTAGTAAATCAAATTACATGAAACAAATACTGCTATAACAGACAACATGTCTGTCTACTGGAACGGTCATAACTGGAGAGCCGGACTGCCCAAGACACTTCACGCGCCAAGCCAGCAAGGCGTGACCCGAACGCCACCGAAGTGCATCGGCAGTAATAACGTCAGTCTTTTGTTTTAGTAATACTTTAATTTTATCATCTTCATCATCATTTAAGACTGATTATGCCTTTCAGCGTTCAGTCTGGAGCATAGCCCCCCTTATACAGTTCCTCCATGATCCCCTATTCAGTGCTAACATTGGTGCCTCTTCTTATGTTAAACCTATTACTTCAAAATCATTCTTAACCGAATCCAGGTACCTTCTCCTCGGTCTGCCCCGACTCCTCCTACCCTCTACTGCTGAATCCATGAGTCTCTTGGGTAACCTTGCTTCTCCCATGCGTGTAACATGACCCCACCATCTAAGCCTGTTCGCCCTGACTGCTGCATCTATAGAGTTCATTCCCAGTTTTTCTTTGATTTCCTCATTGTGGACACCCTCCTGCCACTGTTCCCATCTACTAGTACCTGCAATCATCCTAGCTACTTTCATATCCGTAACCTCAACCTTGTTGATAAGGTAACCTGAATCCACCCAGCTTTCGCTCCCATACAACAAAATTGGTCGAAAGATTGAACGGTGCACAGATAACTTAGTCTTGGTACTGACTTCCTTCTTGCGGAAGAGAGTAGATCGTAGCTGAGTGCTCACTGCATTAGCTTTGCTACACCTCGCTTCCAGTTCTTTCACTATGTTGCCATCCTGTGAGAATATGCATCCTAAGTACTTGAAACCGTCCACCTGTTCTAACTTTGTTCTTCCTATTTGGCTCTCAATCCGTTTATATTTCTTTCCCACTGACATTACTTTCGTTTTGGAGCTGCTAATCTTGATACCATAATTTTAATAGTTTTGAAATGACTTTTGATAGCTGTCTGTTGAGAGATGTTTATTTAAAAAAATGAAGTAATTTGGATGACAGGTTTAATCAATAATAACAACTAAAGTTTAACGTTTTGGCACCCTGCCGCCGAACGCAGCAGCCAATCACAAAGCAGCAGCATCATGCTGGCGGTCTTTCTCACGGGAATGGTACCGAATCTAACATCTGTCACCGTACCTCATCCCACACTGCGTCATCTCTATGCTTCTTGCATCTCCAATGCCCTGGGAATAGCTTCATGGAGCCTAATATGATGGCTGAATAAGCCAGAAATATTACAACATGCGCAGCGTTGGACCATACATAGCGGCATGATAAGGGTAATGAACCGCAGTCTACACCTCCTGCCCCGTGAAACAGAAGTTTCATTAATCTATTAGTCCAAGTCGGATTAGTATTCAGAGACATGGCACACCTATGGCAGTGTTTAAGAGAATCATTATCATGCACACAAACGTGCAACATAACAGCACTAAGTGTAGCTATAGCAACACAAATAGTTCAACATGCCCTACATAAGCAGATAGAACATGTAATAAGTACTAGTAGTTCTTTGAGGGTAGAAACAAATACACACAGAGTCACTCACGACGTAATTCATTTAGTAATAGAAGAAGACATAGTTTCGTATCCTACTTAAAAAACTGGAACGTACTCTATGTTTCTGCTGAGGCCGTCCCACCTGGAGCAAGAACAACACGTAATTTATGTGCTACATACCAGTCCGCAGATCCTCTCTTTCCCAATTCTTTGTAACTTTCTTCTAAATTACTAACATTAATTGTTCTAACACTCCGTTTCCTACAACTAATTAAATTTTCTTAGTAACTGATTATTATTACTCTTTTCATTATTCCTCAAGACAAATTTTGCTAGTAAGAAGGAATAATCTGTTATTACACGGAAAACTGTAGTATCTATTACCTGCTTTTCAAATATCCGCAAGCAGACCTTCAAATGTGCAATAAATGAAATGAACGTTCAAAGGTACAGTAAGTCTTCTTTAGCTGTAAAGCAAACAGCAGAAAAAGAATGAATGACAAATAATTCCTCAGTAAGGAGAGCATGCTCCTTTAATCTGATGCAATCTGGCATTGCACAAGAGTTTTGTTCGGATAAGGACGGCTTCTTTCTCTTCGGTGGCCTAAAAAGATACGTCACGTCTCAAGCTGCAGCCACTAGCGAGGATCAATACGTCGATCCTCGTAATGGAAAACTGTAAAGAACAATAAACAGAGTAAATCGACGCCAATTTCGTTGCATTTTATTTCCCGGTGCAGGGACTGGGCTTCATTTGATATGCCAGAAAACGAGCACTCTCAGTTGCCAGGAAAACAGAGAAAATGGGGCGAGGGGTCGGGAGAGGCGGAAGGAAGGAACATCTGCCGGACGCTGGTACTCGGAAAGGGGGTGGGAGACGGATGAGGTGGGGGTGGGGTGCGATGGGGGTTACGCGTCTCTGCATCCGGCTCGCACGCTCCCATTGACGGCCGATGCCATTGTTCGCGCTGAGAGCTGGGATCGTGGAACGCGCCAATAAGCCTGGTCGGTGGAGGGTATTTGTCTGCGTGCATAATTCCGTGACCCCCGGTACCGGCGAAGCGCGTGCGGAGCTATCTGCAGACCCAACGGCTCGGTCACTGTTGATGCAGAGCATTCGCTTACACGCTTTGTCTTCCGCTGTCAATTACAAAGGCCGGCTGTACACTGGCCGTGGATTCTTGCCAGTCGCTCTGTTTATTGGCTGCAGCGCACCAGACCACGCTTACGATGCTGCTACCCTCAGAGCTTAAAGCCTTCCCAGTGTGTATCTTCTTCTCTGTGTTTGCGTTCTTCCCACTTTACATAATCACCCGAAAGGTTGATTTTGTTTCACCAAATCATTGATCACCTTTGAACTTTTGGTTTGTGATACAAAGGATATTAGGATATTTTGCGTGAGCTGAGTACCACAGTCTTCCACCTTCTAAGTGTCTCGTGCCTACTTTTTTCCCTTTCAGCTCAGTGGGAAACCTGAGATTTGGTACGATATAAATCTTCCCCTCTGTCGCTGAACAGCTACCCGTATTGTTTTCACATGTCTTCAACAATTTACCTTGTACACCCACATTTACTCTTTCTTTTACCAATTCTTTCATTCTACAGTTGTTTCGAGTATTGATTGGTGCAAACATCTAACTACGTACGAAAAAACTATTTACTTTTTTATATTACCTATTATGCATTTAATCCCTTTGATTTTATCCTTTTTCGGGAGGACATGAGGTCAAACCGTCACGAACGTTTATCACTGTAATAGCTATTGAAGATGTTAGTCGACGCCTAGCCCTCCGTGAGAAGCTGCTACAAAAGGTGTGTTACTTAAAATGTTACAGAGAAACACATGAGAAGACAGTTTTAGGGAAATACTGACCAAACAATATTTCTGTAATTTCGTCAATGTTTATTTAAAATCAGACCGATTTTCACAACAAACATAAATTCGTAGCTGATTTGAAGACGTGAAGATATGGACATGAATTTTCTAACTACCCTCCCAAAATAAGGTAAATATTACCAACAGGCAGGTTTCGTACAAGATCTGCTTGTAAATCGACCTTATCGATTTTAAGCGGAAAGACACACTGTTGCTTTCTAGTCGATCTCTGCTATGAAAGATTGGTATACAACAATACCAGTGATAGGTTTTCGTGGATTACTGTTTCCGAAGCTTTATATCTTTCTGCAGGAACCTCAAGAGAAATTAGGGCCAAAAATTTAATAAATGACTGTTCAGTTGCAAAAATCATGTAATAAATGTAGCAAAATGTGGAGTAATTTGGGAGAATAAGGTTCAGTATCATAGCCGATACGTTTTCTTACCACTAACAGATAATGATGAATTGATTTTAGTGGACTCTTGCCCTAGACAAGTTTTGGAAGCCCACTGCAGAAATATTGAAGCATGTTGTCTCTCCAGCCGTCTATGATAGAGAAAGTATTGCCGGTACAGGGTTTTGTGCACGAACTGATCTCCCGATTAGACCTCATAAACGTTCGATGGGACACATGTCGGGAGACCTGGGTGGCCAAATTATTCGCGCGAACTGTCCAGGACGTTCTTCAAACCACTTACGAACAATAACGACCAGGTGACGTGGTGCATTGACATCCATAAAAATTCCATCGTTGTTTGGGAATATAAAGCCCACGAATGACAGAGAGTTGTCCACAAGTAGCCGAACATACGCATTTTCAGTCAATAATCGGTTCAGTAGGACAAAAGGACCACCAACAGCTTGCACAGTGCCTTGTTGACAACTTGGGTCCACGGTTTCGTGGCTCAGCGCCGCACTAAAACGCTGCCATCAGCTCTTACCAACCAAAATCATGACTCGTCTGACCAGGGTACGGTATGCCAGTCGTGTAGGGTCCCACCGATATTGTCACGAGCCAATAAGACGCACTGCAGGCGATATCGTGCTGTTAGCAACCGCGTCGGTCGTCTGCTGCCATAGCACACTAACGCCTAATTTCGTCACGCTGTGCTAGCGGTTACGTTTGTCGTACGTCCCACATTGATTATGATGTAATTTCACGCAGTGTTTGCCTTTCTGTTAGCACTGAGAGCTCTACGCAAACGCCACTGCACTCAGTCGTTACCTGAAGGCAGTCAGCCACTGCGTTGTCCGAGGTGAGAGGTAGTGCCTGAAATTTTGTGTTTTCGGCCACTCTTGACATTGTGGATCTCTGATATTCAATTCCCAATCGATTTCCGATATGTAATATCCCATGCTTCTAGCTCGAACTACCATTCCGTGTTCAAAGTCTGGGGCCGTGATTACATCGGAAACCTTTCCACATGAATCACATGAAAGCAAATGACAGCTCCGCCAAAGCTCCGCCATTTTGTACCTTGTGTACGCGATATTAACGCCACTTATATGTTGTTGTGGTCTTCAGTCCTGAGACTGGTTTGATGCAGCTTTCCATGCTACTCTATCCTGTGCAAGCTTCTTCATCTCCCAGTACTTACTGCATCCTACGTCCTTCTGAATCTGCATAGTGTATTCAAAAATGGTTCAAATGGCTCTGAGCACTATGGGACTTAACAGCTGTGGTCATCAGTTCCCTAGAACTTAGAACTACTTAAACCTAACTAACCTAAGGACATCACACACATCCATGCCCGAGGCAGGATTCGAACCTGCGACCGTAGCAGTCGCGCGGTTCCGGACTGCACGCCTAGAACCGCGAGACCACCGCGGCCGGCCAGTGTATTCATCTCTTGGTAACTCTACAAAACTTCTCTTCCTATCAACATTAATGATAGGAACGATCCTTTCCATTTCATCAAACTCCTGATTCGGAGTTTGAATAGGATGTTTACCCTCCACACTGCCCTCCAAGGCTAAATTTGTGATCCCTTGAGGCCTCAGAACATGTCCTACCAACCGGTCCCTCCTTCTTGTCAAGTTGTGCCACAAACTCCTATTCTCAAAAATGGTTCAAATGACTCTGAGCACTAAGGGACTTAACATCTTAGGTCATCAGTCCCCTAGAACTGAGAACTACTTAAACCTAACTAACCTAAGGACATCACACACAGCCATGCCCGAGGCAGGATTCGAACCTCCGACCGTAGCAGTCCCGCGGTTCCGGACTGGAGCTCCTACAAACGTGCGGCCACAGCGGCCAGCTTCCTCTTCTCCCCAATTCTATTCAATACCTCCTCATTAGTTATGTGATCTACCCATCTAATCTTCAGCATTCTTCTGTAGCACAACATTTTGATAGCTTCTATTCACTTCTTGTCTAAACTATTTATCGTCCATGTTTCACTTCCATGCATGGCTACACTACATACAAATACTTTCAGAAATGTCTTCCTGACACTTAAATCAATACTCGATGTTAACAAATTTCTCTTCTTCAGAAACGCTTTTCTTGCCATTGCCAGTCTACATTTTATATCCTCTCTACTTCGCCCATATCAGTTTTTTGCTACCCAAATAGCAAAACTCCTTTACTACTTTAAGTGTCTCATTTCCTAGTCTAATTCCCTCAGCATCACCCGACTTAATTCGACTACATTCCATTATCCTCGTTTTGCTTTTGTTGATGTTGATCTTATATCCTCCTTTCAAGACACTGTCTATTCCATTCAACTGCTCTTCCGAGTCCTTTGCTGTCTCTGACAGAATTACAATGTCATCGGCGAACCTCAAAGTCTTCATTTCTTCTCCATGGATTTTAATATCTATCCGAATTTTGTTTCCTTTACTGCTTGCTCAATATGCAGATTGAATAACATCAAGGAGAGGCTACAACCCTGGCTCACTCCCTTCCCAACTGCTGTTTCTCTTTCATGTCCCTCGACTCTTATAACTGCCATCTGCTTTCTGTACAAATTGTAAATAGCCTTTCGCTCCCCTGCTACCTTTAGAATTTGTAAGAGAGTATTCCAGTCAACATTGTCAAAAGCTCCAAGTCTACAAATGATAGTAAAGTAGCTTTGCCTTTCCTTAATCTTTCTTCTAAGATAAGTCGTAAGGTCAGTATTGCCTCACGTGTTCCAATATTTCTACGGAATCCAAACTGATCTTCCCCAAGGTTGGCTTCTCCTAGTTTTTCCATTCGTCTGTAAAGAATTCGCGTTAGTATTTTGCAGCTGTGGCTCATTAAACTGATAGTTCGGTAATTTTCACATCTGTCAACCCCTGCTTTCTTATGGACTGGAATTATTATATTCTTCTTGAAGTCTGGGGGTATTTCGCCTGTCTCATACATCTTGCCCACCATATGGTAGAGTTTTGTCAGGACTGGCTTTCCCGAGGCCGTCAGTAGATGTAATGGAATATTGTCTACTCCCGGGGCCTTGTTTCGACTTATATAGGCTAGAGAAAAATTGCGTCACGAAATTTTGACCCTGGATAGCTGATGCCAGTAGGAACCAAAATTTCTAACGTTGTGTAGATCGACAACACACCGGTTTTAAAGAACGGAAACTTGGCGCCACGCGATCCGATTGGCCGTACAATTGCCCTGTTGCCGTACATCGGTTGCCGGGCAGCGGCGGTTCACACAGACAAACGTCCCTCGCCCCGTCACTCCGTCACTGCCCCAACGTAAACGCACAAGTGTCCAATAGGTCTTGCTATTTGTCTCGGCCTCTCGTATGCGTGGCTTCGGAGCACACACACGTCACCTACGATTATTTATACAGTAAGCCTGGCGGCACAGTATTCGTTTGAGGAGCAACGAGATGTTGTTTCTGTTTATGGACTAGCCGACGGTAATGCGCATTGAGCTCGACGGTCGTATGATGAACGGTACCCAGCAAGACGCCACTCACACCCGCAAACGTTTACAGCAATTCACTGGCGACTTGGCGAAACAGGCTCGTTAGCTGGATATCATCCTGATGCTGGAAGACTTCGAACGCGTCGGGATGCTGCATTTCAAGAGACTGTTCTCGACCGCTTCGAGGGAGCACCTACGACAAGTACTCGAGCGGTTGGACACGACGTGGGGGTCACTCATCGGTTAGTCTGGGAGATTCAAAAATGGTTCAAATGGCTCGGAGCACTATGGGACTCAACTGCTGTGGCCATAAGTCCCCTAGAACTTAGAACTAATTAAACCTAACTAACCTTGGGACATCACACACATCCATGCCCGAGGCAGGATTCGAACCTGCGACCGCAGCGGTCGTGCGGTTCCAGACTGTAGCTCCTTTAACCGCTCGGCAACTCCGGCCGGCAGTCTGGGAGATTTTGAGGGATGATGGCCAGTATCCATTTAGTTTACACCCTGTCTAAGACCTTAATCCTGTGGCGGACTGTGAACACAGGATAGGATTTTTTTGTCGTTTCTGCGACTTGCTGCACGATATCCCGACTTCCCCACTATCGGGATGGCCTTTACAACACTCGAAACGTTTATTACTGGGCAAGGGGAAATCCTCGCGTCTCGTACGTCCACGGACACCAGAAACGATTTTCGCTCAACATTTTGGTAGGCATTGTCGGTGACCATCTGAGTGCGCTGGTCCGTCTACCTCCCAGACTTACCGGGGCAAATTACTTTGACTTTTTGCAAGAAACTCTACCAGGCCTGGAGGATGTTCTCCTGGACATACGTCTACGCGTGTGGTTGCAGCAAGATAGGGCGCCCACAAATAAGTTGTGCTATGCGCTGATATATAAATGAACTTTTCGACGTCCTGGTAATTGGCAGAGTTGCACGTACGACATGGCCACCGTGGTCACCAGACCTCACGCCGCCAGACCTCTTCCTGTAGGAATTCTAGTCACCCACTCGGACGCGAACGACCTAGAATCGGAAAGTAATTATTGGATCGCATTCAACATGCCACTAGTCACATCGGGGGAATGCTAAGAATCTTTGAAAGAGTTCGGCAAAACACCGTTCTACGTTACCAAGCTTGTGTCTTGTCAGGGGTTTGCCAGTTCGAGCGCCTGCTTTAAGTAAACAATGTCCTAGCTATAAGAAAGGCCCTTTTCAGAGCCGACCCAACGTGTAAGAGACTTTCTGTACGCTAACTGACAGCTGTTGACGGGTTTAGTCCCGGTACGTCTTATCATTAAACTACAATGTATATCATGTTGAGTAAGACGGTTTCTGACGTTTATTCGCGTCTTTCCGGCACGATATTTACACTACGTAACTCACAGTCTTCTTCAGGTGCTGTCCGATACTGAGTCCAGTGTGGTTTTTTTTTTCCTTTATTGTAATTTTCATCACCTGATACAGGCGGGCTGGCAGCAGCTTAATACGCTGCTCTTCAGCCTTATGGGGTACAATAATATGATATAGGTGACACAGACAATACAAAAAATGGCGGGCAAAGAAAGTAGTTACAAAAAACAAAAAACAAGAAGCCGTTCACGTTGGACGATAAAAACACTAACACTTGGTGACACGGCGCACAAAACACGAAGAACGGCGACGGCACATGTGAACAGTTGAGTTGTAACTGCACGAAACACAAAACGAAGCACACACACTAGACACTGATGGCGACGATCTCCGGCGCGCGAATGTTCACTATGTGTGTGCGAGTCCGGGGACCTGCCAAGAGAGGAGGAGGAGGAAGGGGAGTGGGAGAGGGAGAGGGAAGAGCAGAGATGCCACGGGCAGGGGAGAAAGGGGGGAGGGAGGAAGTGGGAGGGGAATCCCGGGGGAAAGAGGGGTGGAGGGAGGGGACGGGGGAAAAGGAAAGAGAAGGGAAGGGAAGAGAAGGGAGGGAGGGAGGGTGCCTAAAGGAAAGGACACCGGAAGTGGGGGGTGGGGCAGGGTCAAAGTTGATAGGAGGGGTAGATGGAGGGGAGGAGGACATCATCAGGGAGGGGGAGTGGCGGAAGCCACCTTGGGAGAGGATTAGGAGGGTGGAGAGATGGAGACCAGGTGGGACGTGGGAATACAGGCGCGGCAGCGGGCGGGGGTGGGGGAGGATTGGGGAGACGAGTGGGTGAGGAGGATCGAGTTTGTGGGAGGTGTACAGGATCCGTATCCTTTCAAGGAAAAGGAGGAGGTGGGGGAAGGAGATGAGATCGTACAGGATCCGCGTAGGGGAGGGGAGACAGATGCGATAGGCGAGGCAGAGAGCATGGCGTTCAAGGATTTGGAGGGATTTATAAAAGGAAGGGGGGGCGGAGATCCAAGCCGGATGGGCATAACAAAGGATAGGGCTGACGAGGGATTTATAAGTGTGGAGGATGGTGGAGGGGTCCAGACCCCACGTGCGGCCGTAGAGGAGCTTGAGGAGACTGAGTCGGGAGCGTGCCTTGGCTTGGATTGTCCGGAGGTGGGGAGTCCAGGAGAGGCGACGCTCGAGGGTGACGCCAAGGTACTTAAGGGTGGGAGTGAGGGCGATAGGACGGCCATAGATGGTGATGTAGAAATCAAGGAGGCGGAAGGAAGGGGTGGTTTTGCCTACAATGATCGCCTGGGTTTTTGGAGGGATTGACCTTGAGCAACCACTGGTTGCACCAAGCAGTGAACCGGTCAAGATGGGATTGGAGAAGGTGTTGGGAGCGCTGTAGGGTGGGGGCAAGGGCAAGGAAGGTGGTGTCATCGGCAAACTGGAGAAGGTGGATGGGGGCTGACGGCGGCGGCATGTCCGCCGTGTACAAAAGATACAGAAGGGGGGAGAGGACGGAGCCTTGGGGCACACCGGCAGAGGGGAAAACGGTGTAGGAATCTGTGTTATGGACGGTGACATAGGAAGGACGGCGGGAGAGAAAGGAACCGATCAGACGGACGTAGTTAACGGGAAGGGCGAAGGTTTGGAGCTTGAAGAGGAGACTGGAATGCCATATGCGGTCATAGACACGTTCGAGGTCCAGGGAGACAAAGATTGCGGAGCGACGGGAATTAAGCTGTTCGGAAAGGAGATGAGTGAGGTAAAGGAGAAGGTCGTCGGAAGAGAAGGACGGCCGAAAGGCACACTGGGTAACGGGAAGGAGGCAGTGCTGGCGGAGATGCTGGTGGATGCGGTGGGTGAGGATAGATTCCAGGACCTTGCTGAAGACCGAGGTAAGGCTGATGGGATGGTAGGAGGAGACGGCGGACGGCGGTTTGCCAGGTTTAAGGAACATGAGGATACGGGAGGTTTTCCACAGGTCGGGGTAGTAACTGGTGGACAGGACTACATTGTAGAGCCTGGCCAGGGTGGAGAGGAAAGAGACAGGAGCTTCACGAAGGTGACGGTAGGTGACACGATCGTGACCAGGAGCGGTGTTGCGTTTTGTGCGTAGTGTAGCAATGAGATCCTGTGTAGTGATAGGGCCATTGAGTTCCGTGTGTGTAATGTTGTCCAAGTACTGGAAACCAGGAGCGAGGGGAGGGACAGAGGTGTCAGTTCAATCGCGGATATCCGGGAAGAGGGAGTAATCGAACTGCGGATCATCGGGGATGGAAAATACATCGGAGAGGTAGGAGGCAAAGTGGTTGGCCTTACTAAGGGTGTCAGGGAAGGGGTGATCATCATGGAGGAGAGGATACTAGGGGGAGGGTTTAGTTCCGGTAAGGCGACGGAAGGCTGACCAGAACTTGGACGAGTTGATTGGTAGGGTAGCATTAAAACGGGTGCATGTCTGTCGCCAGTCCCGGCGTTTCTTAGCCACGAGCAAATTGCGAATGTGTCGTTGGAGTTGTCGGTGGCGTCGTAGTGTGTCCAGGTCACGCGTGTGGAGGAAGGTACGGTAGAGACGGCGGGATTCTCGGAGGAGGAGGACGGCCTATGGGGGTAACGTAGGATGGTGGGGGTGGATGGCGACAGTAGGGACGTGGGCCTCCACGGCCTCAGACAAGGTCTGCTGGAGAAAGGAGGCAGCATGGGTGATATCATCGGGGTGGTGGTAGGTGAAAGGGTGGCTATCGACCTGGGTGGAGAGGGTATCCCGGTAGGCATTCCAGTCGGCACGGGAATAGTCATGGACATACTTAGGGGGAGGGTCAGTACGAGGGTCGGGACGAGGGCGACGACCGTCTGAAACGGTGAGGAGGACAGGGAGATGGTCGCTACCAATAGGCTCCAGGACATCCACCGTGATGCGGCCAAGGAGGTTGGGGGAGGAGAGGATAACATCAGGAGTGGAGTTGGATTCGGGACGGGTATGCTGGGGGATGGGGATGAGGTCGCCTTGAAGGGTGGAGAGGAACCGAAGCCACCGCCATAACTGGGCGGCGGAACGACTATGGGTGTTGAGGTCGGCGGCGATCACATAGGAGGAGAAGGTACGGTCAATGTGGGAGAGGAAGTCGAAGGGAATAGGGGCGTTAGAGCGGACATAGATGGTGGCGCAGGTAACGGTAAGGCCTGGGAAGAAGAGACTAAGGATCAGGTGTTCGGTGGGGTCGGGAAAGAGAGGTTGGAGCCGAACGGGGATCTGGCGACGGTGCCCAATGGCAACTCCATCACGCGCAATTGGGTGGGGATTATCGGAATGGTAGAGGAGGTAGGGTGAAGTGTGGACGGTGTGGTGGGGTTGGAGGATGGTTTCATTTAGGAGGAAGGCGTCCACGCGCTGGGTGGCAAGGGTATGGAGAAAGAGGTTCTTGTTGGCAGGAAGGGAGTGGATGTTGTTGAAAAGGATACGTTGCTGTCGCGCCATGACTGGGATTTAAATGAGGGTGTCAAGCCGGGAGAAGGTGAAATGGGCCTGGTTGTTAGAGTAGGTGGCGCACATTTTGAGGTGGAAAACGGATCGGGCGGTGAGGGAGATCTGTTGGAGGGTGTGTGGGCGCTGAGAAGGATGTACATTCTGCAGGACAATGGTGAGGAATCGGATGATGTCCTCAGCGGTAGGGGGTGGGCGAAGGGAGTTGACGGGAGGGGTGGGGGCGTCCAGAGGGCGGACAGGAACGGTGAGTTCAGGAGTAATAGGAGGGGGTCGGGCCTTACACTTCTGGGAGTAGGTGGGATGAGGGAGGTTACAGGTATTACAGGAGGGGGGGGGACTGGGGCACTGCCGTAAAAAGTGGACTTGCCTACAGTGCGGGCAGGTGGGGGCATCGCGGCACTCAGATGTTGGGTGCACATTATATTGCAAGCACCGTTGGCAGCGGAGGGATTGAGGAGGGGAATGGGAGGGATCAACTTTATAACGCTGGTTAAAAAGGAGGGCACCCTCCTTCAGGAGACGGTCTATGGAGGGGGCGTGCTCAGAAAAAACGCGCATAAGGCAGGTGGGGCCGGCAGCGTTATGGATCCGGCGAACCGCACGCACCTCCAGATGGGGATCGCCTGAAGCTCCGCCAACACCTCCTCCTCCGTGATCACTGGACTGAGCCGAGTGATCACGGCGGTGAGGGTCGGCGGGCGACGCGGAGGTTGGGGTTGGCGGGAGGGAGGTGGCGATGGAGCAGGGGTGAGAGAGGCATGAGGGCCAAAGCGGGTGATAGGGATGCGGGAAAGGAGGTCCGTGTGGAGGGTAGGGCTGGGGGAGGAGATGAGTACCGAATCATGGCAAGGAGTGAGGAGGGAGATGGGGGCACCAGGACAATTCTGGCGAAGTAAGAGGGTGAGATTCCGGGCTTCAAGGAGGGAGGGATCTGGACGGGAGAGGAGGTAGCGGTAGGAGGAGGGGGTAGAGGAGGAGGAGGAGGGGGCAGGGACGGGCGGGGAGACATCCATGGCATCAGGGGTGGGGGAAGGGGGACGAGGCGGAGCCTTTTTTGGAGCAGACGAGACAGGAGTGCCACTGGGGCGCTTGACGGCGGCGGAGGAGGTGTGGGGGATTGGAACAACTGGAATGTGGCGGGGAGTGCCAGGTCCCGGGGTGAAGTCGGTGCCGGAGATGGCGACGGTGATGGTGACGGTGAAGGCGAAGGCGACGGCGACGATGACGATGACGGTGGCAGTGGCGGCGGTGATGGCGAAGGTGACGGGGAGAGCTGGGCGTGGACAGTGGCCCGACGGGCCACCACCCGAGCCAGAGCTGCAGTGACAGGCTGGGGGAGTGGGGGGAAAGGATCAGAACAAGAGGAGCGAGAGGAAGAAGCGGGAGAGGGGGTGACAAAGATAGAGGGTGAAGGGAGAGTGAGGAGAGGTGGGATGGAAGGAGGGGGGTGGGACTGGGCACACCAAGTTATAGTGGTGGAGGTGGCGGAAGGGGATGTATAGACGATGGCGGTGGTGGTAGTAGTGACGGTGGTGGTGGGGGCGGACATGACGACAGGAAGAAAAAACGCACAGCACGAAAAGGAAAGGACACAAACGGGGAACAGGCGAACACGCAGACGGACGAATACCAGGGTCGGATGACCAGGGCGGACGGCGACGGCGACGGTGGCGGCGAGCACCGGCTGGCGGCGGCGGCGGCGGCGGCGGCGGCGGCGGCGGCGAGCACCGGCTGGCGACAGCGGCGGCGGCGGCGAGAAGCGGCTGGCGACGGCGGCGGCGGCGGCGAGCACCGGCTGGCGGACAGCAGGCGGCGTCGGCGGCGAACAGACGGACGGACGGACGGACGGACAGCAGGCAGCAGCGGAGACGGAAAGCGAGCAGGCAGGCGGACGGATGGACGGACGGACGAACAGCTACAACAGTAAGCGGCGGGCAGACGGGCAGACAGACAGTCAGACGAACACAATCTTCGAAAGCGGAGATTCCAACCAGAGAGTAGCCCAGGCTTTGGAATCAGGCGCCTTCGAATGAGGGGATCCAACCCTCTGATGTGTGGTCCAGTGTGGAACGAGTCTGGTATTTATGCCCACGTTGTGCTAGGCGTTCCCTCTGCGGTTCGCGCCGCTTATGGCACTCTGTCCGTGGTGTGTGTCGACCAATAGCAACGGCTGTAGCATTTTCTTCTAGCCGCGGCTCTTCCGAACGCTGTGCGCGTACTTGGTGGCTATTATCCGTTGTCAGTATAACTGAATTAAGTTCTGAATGGCGTCAAAGCTGTGCTAGACGTTTTATCTTCCCATTGTCGTCATTTCAGTCCTTCTGTGAATTACGCCGTTCTGTCACCGTACTGTGTCGTGTTAAACATTCCGTCCGAAGTTCTTGCCCCCCTCCCCCCAAGAGCTGCTGCAGCGTCATTTTCAGGCCGATTGAGCTCAAATCGTCGCTCGAGACTCGGAAGAGCGTCTTCAGATACTTCGTTGTCTGAGCTGCCTTTTCACGTACGTCCTTAGTTACATGTACTGGGCTGTCATCTCTAATTCCGTCCTTGTACTTGTGTCCCTTGGGTTTCCTAATGACATCAGCTATTCAGTGTTACAATTTCATGACACAATTTTTCTCCACCCTGTGTATGTGGATATCGCTATCTCACGACTTTTGTTACCCCATTATAGGGCACGTCTCAGAGAGTGTCTCAGACAGTGGCGTATGTCGGATGATGGCCCTGTCGTACATGTCGCCGTGGCTGCAGCCGTCAGCTCACGGCGTACACAAGCCGTTGCCCTGCAGCTCCCTGCCGTAGGCAGTGCAGTGGCGAGGAAACACCAGCAAGCAGCTGTGGCGGCTTCTGGGAAGGCGATCGCCCTAATGGGAGCTGGCGTACGGGTCAATGCAGGACGCACCAGAGCGAGCGGTGTTAAACAGCGGACCATCAGCGGTAATGTCTCCTCCAGGCACAAGGTGGCATTAGATTACGCACGCACGAGGCAGCTATGCAGGTGTGGCCCATAGTCCCCCAAGTACGACACGTGCAGTTTTTGGAAGTCAGCTTGCCAGTTTCCTTCTACCTGGTAGACATCAGTTCTCTCTCTGCATCATCCAGACGTAGAACCAGCTAGTCAAGACGGCGTCCACCTGCAGTTGATAAATATCCCATTTCAGAACGATGACTGTCATCGAATTCGTGTCGCTGCTGACTGCAGACAGTTACTATTACTGCCTGGGTAAAATGGGCTGTATTTATGGATAATTATCCCACTATTATTTTGAAAACCTAGTACCATTGTCACACAGGACAGAGACAGGCCCGATGCCATGATATTCGGTATGGTAACCACAATCGGTGTCCTGCCGCATCAGTAATGGATGGCCCTGTCAGCAGTGGTGAGACGTACAGGGGGTAGACAAAAATATGGATAACCATGCCTAATACTGTGTTGGAAAGCCATTTCTGTTGAAAACAACTTTCAGTGGTCTTCCTTACGGACAAATGAAGGTCCAGTATGTCTTTCAAAGGAATCTTATACAATTCTTCCAGATAAAAGTCAAGTAACGACGATAGACTGTGATCAGATGTGCCTCTCTCTAAAGTAGACTACAAAGTCTCAGTTAAACTGAGATCTGGTGTCTTTGATGGCCAGGGGATACGTGAAAATATATATGTCCTCGTGCTCACAAAACCAGTCTTGGATGTTGTGAGCCGATGTTTCAGACTATAATATTAAGTCACAATATAATAACAAGTCTGTCAGTACTCACATATATGCTTAAAAGTAATTTCTGGAAAAATATTCATCAATTCATAAGTCTCGAGCGATGTCGCATACACTGGTGACACAAAACATAGGCGTTTACATTACATTGAACAGGAGAGCTGTCGCCTTGGGGCACAGCGTCACCATTCAGGAACAAATATTGTTATCATGGGAAGGATGTTACGAGCGAAAATGGTCGCAGCATCTTTGGCAGTAATACGACCGTGCAGGGTATTCATGGAGCCTGTAGTAAACCACATTGTGGCTGACCAAATCATCACCGAAGCCGCACCATGTTTCAGTCTTGGCACCAAGAGGTCTGATCTTTGGCTTGGGCAGGGGAAAAGCGTGGGGGGGGGGGGGGGGTAGAGAGAGTGTGAAATTAGACACCTGCCTGTGGTATCACGTGTCGAGACCATCCCACAGGCACCATACTTGGCAATGACATTGCAAACTTCCTACAACAATTGTGCATGATTTGGCGTACCCAACATCGCGTAGCATTGCACAGTTGGAGGTGAGCCGCCAGCAGTGGTGGATGTGGGGAGAGAAATGGCAGAATTTTTAAAGCGGATGATCTGGACGTGTGTCCATCAGAGAGAGTAAATTTGTAAGATTGGATATATATATATATATATATATATATATATATATATATATATATATATATATGATGACTTTGGAACATTATTAAGGTAAATACATTGTTGTTCTCTATCAAAATTTTTCATTTGCTAACTATGCCTATCAGTAGTTAGTGCCTTCAGTAGTTAGAATCTTTTATTCAGGTGGCAGCATTGGCGCACGCTGTATTGCAGTAGTTTGAGTTACAAAGATTTTTGTGGGCTAAGTGATTCATGAAAGGTATAGGTTATTGTTAGTCAGGGCCATTCTTTTGTAGGGATTTTTGAAACCCAGATTGCGTTGCGCTAAAAATATTGTGTGTCAGTTTAGTGTTGATCAGAATAGGTAAAGAGTGAAATGTCTGAGTACATTCAGTTCTGCTCAACTGTTTAAAAATCAAATAATGTAAGAGGTTTATTAGCACAGCCATTCATAAATTTTTCTAAGGGGACGTTTCAACAGCTTCACAGAACACTGTTGTAACGACAGCTGTGGCTTCAAACGTTTCCAAGAAGTACCACTCACAGTCGTAATACGACAGCCCCACCCGTGGGCTAGGCTAGCATTAGCATTTATGGTGGAGCACGCTTTTCCTGCTGTGTTTCCATATTTTTGTCCAACATCTGTATATTTGCAAGTTTACATAGCGTAGGTGGAAACTCTTGCTGCGTCAGCGCTACTATCTGTTCTAGCTCCCTCGCCCCCGCCCCCCCCCCCTCTCCTCCACCATCATCTTGCCTGGCACATCTTGCATGAAGTTGTGATGACGTCGATGTTAACTCAGTCACAGTAAGTGTAAGCAAGCCTTGGTGCAGGAAAAAATTGATGCCACCATAGGAACCAAAGTGGAGTTCTCAACATCATTCTGTCTGGAGTATGTGCGTTACTTCGTATTAGAAACATTGTGCAATATTTATAATTTAAGAAAATGATTATCTCTAATTTTGATTACATTCCTGTTTGCACTTGAGTTGATTTACACAACTAAATAAAGGCGTCAAATTGAAGTATTTTATCAGATTCATTATCAGCAATTCAAGAGAATATCTGTATCTTGTGATTAAAGGGAACCTGTTTCTGCAACTTTGAGGATGTCAAAGTAAACACTTTTCAGCCCTCAATTTTCAACCTTATTTTACTAGGCAACCAGTTTCAGCGCTTTATTACGCCTTAGTAAGGCCCCTGACCGACGTGTAGGAATAATCTACCTCGCTTGTGTTGGAAACAGGCGCCAGGAATAGTGATATTAGTGATACGTGATGTGATGTTTGAAGTGGTCACTGTAGCAGGTAAATATCTACTAATACCAGTATTGCTTGCCCCTGTTTCGATCACAAGCGCGGTAGATTATTTCTTCACATCGGTCAGTGGCCTGAAGATGAAGTAATAAAGCGTTGAAATTTGTTGCCTAATAAAATGACGTTGAAACTTGAGGGCTGAAAGGTGTTTAATTTGACATACTCGATCGAACAGCCACGTTCTGTGACCATCGCTAAAAAGATGGACATACAGGGACTATTTCGGCAACTTTGGACAACGCAGCTGAGACCAGGTACAGAGGTTTAGTTTGAAAACTCAGAGAAACAATACCGTGATGTCCTCTATCTCTGTTTGTCGGAGCCGCTATTAATTGACAAAATAATGGATGAGATGTGGGCGCCACCGACAATATTAATTGATGAGTTGCGGACTCTGGGAGTGGTGTGGCAATTCATCAATGACACACAGCACAGCCGTCACTTTTGACATCCCAAAGCAGTTAAGGACCATAATTGCAAGGCATCGCCAACTGTTAAGGCTTCAATAATTCTTCTTTCCTGCAAAAATAAAGCAGAGTAGGAAGATAATGTAATCCCCCACCCCTCAAAATTTACACCTTGGCACTCCAAAGGATAAAACAACTTCAAACGTCTGATTACTTTGTAAATGCGTACATGTGATAAATATTTGACTTTATGTATTGAAGAATGTAGAAACTTTACGGTAGATGATGCCAAATATTAATTATGGTTTGTTTCATTAGTTTCGGATTATTCACTGATAGACTAATGAAAATTTCGAAACCAAACTCGATGAGCATAGTCTGGCTCTGTTACAACAAAAACCAGATTTTCGAGCGTCTAATTTTTCATGCATATCAATGTTTGTGAGGTCATTTCAAAGGTGTCCACATACTTTACTTTTGCCCTTTTTCCATATTCCATGGACTTGGTACATCTAGGCTACTCCTTTTGGACCAGACGTTGTGGCTGAGCGGTTCTAGGCGCCTCAGTACGGAACCGCGAGACTGCTACGGTCACAGGTTCGATTCCTGCCTCGGGCATGGATGTGTGTGATGTCCTTAGGTTAGTTATGTTTAAGTAGTTCTAAGTTCTAGGGGACTGATGATCTGAGATGTTATGTCCCATAGCGCTCGGAGCCATTTGAACCATTTGACCTGTTGGGCAGTAGGCAGAGCCTCTTAACTACACTGATGTAAAATGCCGCGTGAAATCGTGAAAAGAATATAACCCATTACACAATATTAAAAGTGCGACAGAATGAGGATTACGATTTCTCGCGACGGATCAGGGAGTACAGGAAGACGACGGAATGCACGTGGTGAGTTAATTTCTAGTAGCTTTTGCATTTATTTGCTTTTAAGCTTCCCATTATTAGATTCACTCATCATGTAGCAGAAAGAGAACAAATTTACCCCTATGGTTCCTCAAAGGAAATGAATTTCCAATTAACATCAACATCTGACAAGGCCCATTACAGAGATGGATTTGGAAACAGAATAAGCTGTCTACCGTTGTAACATCCCAGCATTTACACCAGTTAGACAGGTAAATTACAAGAGGAAAGAACACAACCAAAATCAGTTACCGTCACAGGAGAATGAAAAAGGTCTACGAACTACGTTCACAATACTGGAGAGATTCTAATAATCCCGACCGATCTCCAAACTGTTAATGTCTTTCCTGGTTTGACTGCATACATAATGCTTCTGAACTGCGGCAAAAAACTACAACATGGCAGTCACAACTGATAAATATTCCGGGCTATTATGCCGTGGTCGAAGGGATTTCACTTTTAAACGCGACGTTTCGTCCCCGTCTGCGGAGGACATTTTTGAGGGGGCTTGTTGCTCTGTTGAATGTCCGATTCATACCCTGGCTCGCTACTGACAACAGCAAAATTACGTTTCCGTGAGCTTCCGCGAGCCTCTGCACAGTGGCGTGACGCCACATGTTTTGAACAAGTGAGCGAAATTGGCTGTTGTCGACTGCCGTCGTCCGCTGTTACTGGTACACAACTTCTTCAGCACCGGAATTCTAATTTCATTCAGTTTCACCCCCTTCTCCTTCCTACTGAAATTCCAGGGGTGCTTCGCAATTTCTATGACCCTTATGTATAGTCTTTCGTAGTACCCACTTGTGGCTTACAGTACCTCAGGTCATCAAAATGAATGTTGTGGTGTCTTGGGTGTAAAGCATGATCTGTCAGTCATCCCTCTTCTGTAATTGCCCTTATGCTCTTCGAGTCGGTATTCGACAGTTCTCTTTGTAGCACCCACGTACACCTCCCCACAATTACATGGAAACCTATTAATTCCAGGATTTTTGCAGCGGTCGGCGAGCATCCTTGGCCAATTTTACGTGAGCTTGTATTTTCCGTGTGGGTGTATAAACTACCGCGATGATCAGTTATTTCAAGATATTTTCTATGCGGTCAGTCACGTCCTTAATGAATGCCAGGAAAACGTTCGATTTCACCGGCGCTTGAGCATCACTACCGATATCTACGCGGCAATCTTAAAGCTCTCTTCACCTCCGCGAACGAATAACCAATGTTGAGCAATGCATTAGTGAGGTTTTCTAATTCTGCGTCAAGCTGCACTGGTTCACAGATTTTTCTTGTTCTGTCCGCCAACGTTTTAATGATGCCTAAACGGCATAGTGGTACAGCCGAAGAACGTTACCGTGCCTCAGCTAAGGAGGAAAAAGCCAAGGTACCCTGATTCTCTAGTTACCAATGCATATCAAATTACTCTCTTATCCACAAATTATACATCTTATTCTCGACGGGAAATATCGTGAAAGGATAGCACAGCATGTTGATATGAAATAAGTAGCCGGCCGAGGTGGACGACCGGTTCTAGGCGCTACAGTCTCGAACTGCCCGACCGCTACTGTCGCAGGTTCGAATCCTGCTCGGGCATGGAAGTGTGAGATATCCTTAGGTTAGCTAAGTTTAAGTAGTTCTAAGATCTAGGGGACTGATGACCTTAGAAGTTAAGTCCCATAGTGCTCAGAGCCATTAGAACCATTTTGAAGTATAGTAAAACGAAAACAACACACAGTGGTGTCCTAGTAATCTTTCACGCAGCTGTTACATATGTAAACAGCAGGCCAATAACCTGGCAGATTAATAGAAAGGAAAGTAAATATTCCAGATAAGTATCACTAGCAAGGAGCCTGTTAGAGTACTCATTCAGTTTCTCCGGAACTATGTGTCATACATTCTGCAGGTACATGTCTAACATGTATGAGATTGGTTCTGATCTACCTTCCTACAACAGTTGCGCAAGTATGCTCTGAGAGTGTTTGAGGAATTTATGTTGAACCTACCACCTGGAAGGTAGGACACACCAGCTCACCATACAGAGTTCAGAAGAGTGCAGGAGTATGGACAGTAATGTAATCAGACAATGATCTCAATGTCGGTTCCACTACACTCCCTGTAAAGGGGACGTTACCGTCAGCAGAAATTACTGTACAGGCTCAAGTGTAGCTGTATGTGAGCCAGAAATGAAAATCTTAGATATTTGTTATTAAGGTTTATATTTTACTCTTTGTGTGACTTTATGATATATAAATCATAATTTTAATACGTAAAGGATGGTAAAATATTGATACTGGGTGTTCACAACTGTGAAGCGAAATTCCTAACTATTCTAAGGTTCTTTAATAGTAAGATGGTTGATGACCATGTTAGGGGGCCGATAAAATACAAACAAATTGAATGCAGTGGAGACCAGAGATATCAATTAAGCTAAAAATGCACAATTAAAATAACCAGTTCATGGATGGGGTTCGGCAAAGAGCATTCAAAAAGAAGCACACAAATGAACAGTTCAGTAACTTCTGAGTGTAAAGCACTCTACACTGGCTGATCAATTCCTTTCGTTAAATTGGATATCTGACGTTTCTGCTTCAGTTAAGCCCAACTATCGTAATATGTTTAACTAAAGGTAATGGTTGAATGTACAAACAAATAGGAGAGACGGAGACGACAGCATTTCTGGGTGTCAATTGAATGTCACTTACTGGCATAGCGCGAAAGCGCCTGTTTACCTTTTGTCAGCGGTGGCATTGGCTGCTGTCGGCGCGAGCTGTGAAGACCAGAATCTATCCTAAGTCTCTCTCGACTGTTAAACACCAGTCTGATATATTTACTACGTCTACGGTGAAGCTGAGACTCCTAGTTCTTCCATAGCTAAGTTAATTGGCATGGTACACGCCATTTGGCTGGATACCGCGTATGTCGGTACCCTCAAATCTCTCACAAGCATTATCTGGCAGTGCCCTGTGCAATTTTCCTACTAGGAGACTTTGCAGTTTAACTCCTTCAGAGTTAAGACGAGCCTGTGAACTAGTGTTCACATAATTACTCTCGCAGTCGTCTCAGCACGGCGCGAGTCCCCTTACTCAAACACTCGGCGATTTGCAATAAGAGGATGTCTAATTTCTCTGTCTGCTTTTTTGCCTGTATCAAAGCTGGTGGCCACGCTTTTTCTTTCTGGCCAATCGGAACATTCGTACTCCACCTAATGGAGTTTGTGTAGCCTGTCACAAGCGTCGTTTCTTTCATACGGCAAGGTTAACTTCTGCCACATAATACTGAGATAAACAGCTTCTCTCCACGCGGGTTTTTACGCAGGTGGCCACAGTGAGTGACCAATGTTTTGAGTTGGATTTCTCCAGACGTTTATCTGCCATCTCCAGTCATGTTGCTGTAGAGAAACTTTCCAAAGGGCGGTTGTCAAAAGCTGTTACTGGCGACCTGTGCTGTGGTTCTGGGTCGCATTCTGTCTGCTGAATATCCAGCTGTGAAGGTTTCAACCTAACATGGCACAGGCATTTCCATCGTGAAATTCTCCCTGTTTCAGAACTGGGTCTCATAGCTCTTTTCTGGGAAATTACTTGCTCGCAGTTACTAGTGTGAGTGTTAGCAGTTTATATCCAAGAAATTCCGGCTTGCTTATTCTCACTGCCTAAAAATAAAATTTTTACATTTTCACATAACTATGTCATGTGACACATCGATTTAACCAGAATTGTTTCAGGGATTCCGTGTAATGTGTGTTACTTGTTTGACACCTTACACATGCTGTGGTGTATGTGGACAATGTCAGCAAAATGTGCACTTTGCTTGCACTTGGTGACGCAGCACCTCAACGAAACGAATCTTGAGCGATGGATCAGTCACCGTTGATCATTGCTTGGCCACCAAGGTTACCTGATCTTACTCCATAAGATTACTGAACATATTTAGTAATAACGAGGTAATAATTATCATGCCAAAAGTTTTATTGAATGAACAGCGAACATGTAGTCCTCGAGAAACGTATTTCATTTCATTATATTGTACGGGTGTCGGGCAGCAAACGCTTAGAAAAGGATTTAAATTTCGTGTTAAGGGCGGTGGAAGTCGCTAAAAGCTCTCATTCTCAAATACTGGATTAACTTAGTTGGCGAAATTGTCGTGCTATGAGTTACGCTGCCTCATGAGATGCTAACCTTAATGCTTTGTTTATCATGTTAATCCTTTAACTTGAGATATGCACCTTAATGACTCGATAGAATTTTAAATTTTTATTTCAATAACCAGCGAGACAAGTTCTCTCAAGGCAAATGTCATCATCAATAACAGATTTGCGCATGCCTGCACCAACTGATGACTGTCACTGAAGTTAACTGGAGAGAAAACACTCGCAGTAGGCGAACATATAAGCATCTAATCTCTAGCGGTAATTATTGTAACTATCGGCTGATCTGTTTC
Organism: Schistocerca piceifrons; assembly: GCF_021461385.2. NCBI lineage: Eukaryota > Metazoa > Arthropoda > Insecta > Orthoptera > Acrididae > Schistocerca > Schistocerca piceifrons. Next base: position 182,278,159 of record NC_060143.1, on the reverse strand, counting down.
CCTAAGAAGAATATCATTTCATATAAACATTTATTAATTGCGTAAACAGTTATCAACGGTAAAGTGTGCAAATTTCACTTGTTGAGTCAGGAGGAAAGCTACCAGCTTTGAGGTTTGGTAGTAGTGGTGATTTTGAACAAGAAACATCGAATGAACATATTTCTTTTCTTAACCGTATGCGATATACAACTGTTTGAAAATCGTTGGCGTCAGTCACGTGTCCTTTTTCCAGAGCACTCACATGCGATACAACAATAACAACAGTAGAATACTTAGTGTTGTCTTCATCGACCATTACAATGCGCACTTTGCTTGCCCTTGGTGACACAGTACCTCAATGAAACGAATCCTGAGCTTTGTATCAGTCATCGTTGATCATTTCTTGGCCACCAAGGTCACCTGATGTTACTTCATGAGATAACTGTTTGCGGGATTGGCTTAACAGCGAAGTCTACGAACGCAGGAACTACCGGATAGCACTATACATGCATGATCTCAACCAGAGGACCGTACGAATGAGCTCAGATCAGCGAAACAGCAGCTGTCTACACGATCTGCAATATACACTGCGGCTGATGGTGGAATATTTGAATATATTTTGTGAGTAAATGTACACAATTAAACAAAACATTAGATCATAATCTATTATCATCTTGAAACTTCCTGGCAGATTAAAACTGTGCGCCGGCCCGAGACTCGAACTCGGGACCTTTGCCTTTCGCGGGCAACTGCTCTGCCAGCTGAGCTACCCAAGCACGACTCACGTCCCGTCCTCGCAGCTTTACTTCTGCCAGCAACTCTTCTTCTACCTTCCAAACTTATCATTCTATCATCATCTTATTCGTTCTCTTCTCCTTTGTTTTCGTTACTTTCTTCAGAAACTGTTAACAACTGGACACATGTTCATATGACGTTTTTTTTCAGAATCACTAACATTAAAACCCCTCTAAGCATGTATCTTTCCATACGACTTATCAAGGATAATTAAATAATATTGTTAAACGATACAAATGTATTATAGGGAGAGTAAAGCTAACAGGGAGGCAACAGATGTCTGTTGTGTATATTACCACAGAACAAGAAGCAATTAACCAGGCCGGCGTTTCAATACACTTTTGTGTGGCGTTGTAATCAGCAGGCGCTGACAAAGTAAATGAAGATGGTATCAAATTTATAATTACATTGAATCCTACGGTGGAGACACGAAATATGTAGATTCCTATAATAAGTGTTTCACTGAGTAGTGAATATGTTCTCTAGAAGCTGCAAGGTAAAATTAAGTATTTAATCCTGTAATGTTGGTCTCTCTCTCTCTCGCTCTCTCTCTCTCTCTCTCTCCCTCCTTCTTTCTGAAATACTTAAAATAATCTCTTATGTGGTAGGAGTTTATAGTGTCACATGTTTTGTTTTGTAGGTACCATGTAAATATCTTCCACATATATAAAGGTTTAAAACTGTATTATGTTTCACAGTCGAATATGATAATGATGGAAGAAGTAAAGTAATGTATTCTGAGATCAGAAAATGAGGTTGCTTCAAAGTTGACGTTATCAGTTTTTTTCGAGAATTGTTGGACCAGATGTGAACGATGCAACGACTTCATCTATCACAAGTAATCGTCTTGCAGAAGAAGCACCAAGGTAAAAACTTATAAGAGTGAAAGCAGCTTTATATTGTTCCGTGTGTTATAGTTGTATTATTTAACATTCAACGTCAACATTTCAGCGCACTTATACTTGATACAGCAAATCCTCAAAATTCTTAAACTGACTTTTACTTATTGTTGAATGTTCAGTCACAAATATACTATCAACCAGTCGTCACAGTGTGCATTGTTCTTTCAGCATGTTAGCTATTGTAGAAATTACTGTGCGTTTCTTTTGTATGAATTTTGGTTAATATTATGTACTGTGCATGTTGTATTGGTCTAGGAGAACGTGCGAAGTCAGACAGGAGTGTCGATATGTGCACAGACTATAGTATTCATACTAGTCATATCACTTTTTGGTTAAACTACAAGATATAGTGCCAGAAGTTACTGGTCCCTTCCTTCCATGATTTTTGAATATGTCAGTTTTAAGTGTAATACGTAGAATGGATATTTTAGTAGTTTATGAATATTGTGACGAGTTGCGACTGGCTATTACACGCGATTTCGGCTGTTTCTGTTCGACACCTCACAGTAATCACAAGGTGATTATTAATCAGCAGAACGAACGGTAGTGTCGCAACGTTCATGCACAATCTATATGATCCTTGTCGCACTCCGTGTACACGCAGTAGCGTCTTTACACTACCATGGAGTGTGAACTGCTTTGAAACGGCATGGATTAATAAAACCATGCGCCGGATCGGAAATCGAACCCACGGATAATTTTCTTACCGATTTTTTAACAAAAGTGTGGATCAACGTCCGTTCCCACAGTTCCAAATTTGCCATTACCCCTTCTTTAGACGCTTAAGGACAAGGTTTCATGGAGGGAAAGATATGGCTTGGCCACTGGTTAAGGGATGATTTCCAAATGAATCAGTCAGTCTGTTGGGAAGTGTGAGCTGCTGCGAAGTATTTGACAGTAAGAGAGGGACGTGCTGTCAGAACTGACATATAAGGACAGTAGAGGTTCGTGCCTGAGAAGTTCAGTCATTAAGCGTGAATCCCTTTGAAGTAAAGGCCGAGTTTCGATGCACTAACCCATATACTGTCTGCCCCAGTCAAGAAGTAAATAAATCGATCTTGCAGTGTGATCCATATTACATGTTGGCTATATTTTGTGGTGCCATGGAACCCATTACTTACTTGAACAGCTGGCACTATATGCCCATATTAAATGCAGTGAATTAAGATTTTGAGCAGTTATCTTTTCCATCTGTAATTTGAGTTTCAACGGGTTCCATTGTCATGAGTCATTTCGTCACTTGAGCAGCCTGCTTGCTTGTCCTTTCCAAAAGGCGGAATTTAGCGTTACTATTCTGGTCAGCTGTCCTCCTCTACATTTCATAGTCAAATGAGATATCTTCTGGGGTCTGTTTAGCACAAGATTCACTTTAAGGCTTATAGTTTTGTCGTTATTTACGATATAATATGTGACCCTCTAGATTGTAGAAGTTATTTCTGTCAAACTTAGATCTAATTACTAGTGTGAGTGTATTCGTAGCGTCCATGTGACAAAGAAAACAGAGAGAAAGCACCAACAATCACGCCAGAAGTGCTTTCCAGAGCATGTCGTCTTCAATGCAGATCCTGTCTCGCCTTGTGTGCCGCTTATAGTGTGCAGTGGGCAGGCATGAGCAGGAAATGAGGGAGTTTCTTAAGATTTAAGTCCCTGTATGACATAGAGGATGTAGACTGCAAGAGATATCGGCAGGATGAACACTGTATTTGAATTATGTTAGAAAAGTGTTTTTCGTATGTAGTAGTTAATTTTAGTGCAATAATAGTGACTTAGGGAACAGTAAGAGAAGTTACAAATAACTCGACTAATGAAATGAAGAATCTTAGCTTACGAGTCATCTATATGGATACACCAAAAGAGTCTTACACAGTGTTGGCAGGGAGGAGGAGATAGATAAAGAGACTGTGTGTGTGTGTGTGTGTGTGTGTGTGAGAGAGAGAGAGAGAGAGAGAGAGAGAGAGAGAGAGAGAGAGAGAGAGAAAAAGAAAGAGAGAGAGAGAGAGGCAGTGTAGTATTTTGCCGCAAGGCCTCATGTGGGGCACATTTACTTCTCTTGTGAGGTTGTACTAGATTTTTGTCGTTGATACAAATAACACAGATCTAGCAATGTTATTACTGTGGGCCTCTTGAGATCACAGGGTGCTGTTATGAGTTTCGCCATTGGTAGTAATTACTGTTTCTGTCTGCTTGTGCAGTATGGACGCCTTCAATGCTACACATTGTAATGGCATGCATTAACGCACTACAGTAAAAATATGCCTGACAGTGTGTTGCTTGTCTAAAAGTAATAACTAAAACAAAAGAACGTGATGGTTATCAAGAAACATGGGGAATGTGCTTGCATGTATTTCATGGCTAGCACATATAATGCTGTATCAACAAATTGCACACTACAAGTTGATATTTCAGAACTACACAGACAGTTGCTGTAACATCGCAAATGTCACTATGTTTATTCGAATATGACTGATAGCTACGTATTCTGTGATAGATAATGTAATTTGGATCGTAGCTCAGTAGGCCACTGACACTTCCTTCTTTGTAGATGTATTTAGCGTATGCTCTGTTCATATGTGTAAGTGCAGTTACCTGCTCGTATCATTTGTGACTGACAGTAACTAATTTCCGTAATCGTTATAGAACTTTGAGAGGTATCTTGGTAGGCACTGGAGTCCTCAGGAACAAACACATCTACATCTACACCCATACTCCGCAAGCCACCTGACGGTGTGTGGCGGAGGGTACTTTGAGTACCTCTATCGGTTCTCCCTTCTATTCCAGTCTTGTATTGTTCGTGGAAAGAAAGATTGTCGGTATGCCTCTGTGTGGGCTCTAATCTCTCTGATTTTATCCTCAAGTTCTCTTCACGAGATATACGTAGGAGGGAGGAATATACTGCTTGACTCCTTGGTGAAGGTATGTTGTCGAAACTTCAACAAAAGCCAGTACCGAGCTACTGAGCGTCTCCCCTGCAGAGTCTTCCACTTGAGTTTATCTATCATCTCCATAACGCTTTCGCGATTACTAAATGATCCTGTAACGAAGTGCGCTGCTCTCCGTTGGATCTTCTCTTTCTCTTCTATCAACCCTATCTGGTTCGGATCCTACACTGGTGAGCAATATTCAAGCAGTGGGCGAACAAGTGTACTGTAATCTCCTTCCTTTGTTTCCGGATTGTACTTCCTTAGTATTCTTGCAATGAATCTCAGTGTGGCATCTGCTTTACCGACGATCAACGTTATATGATCATTCCATTTCAAATCAGTCCTAATGCCTACTCCCATATAATTTATAGAATTAACTGCATCCAGTTGGTGACCCGCTACACTGTAGCTAAATGATAAAGGATCTTTCTTTCTATGTATTCGCAGCACATTTAAACTTGTCTACATTGAGATTCAATTGCCATTCCCTGCACCATGCGTCAATTCGTTGCAGATCCTCCTGCATTTCAGTACAATTTTCCATTGCTACAACCACTCGTTATACTACAGCATAATCCGCAAAAAGCCTCAGTGAACTTTCGATGTCATCCACAAGGTCAGTTATGTATATTGTGAATAGCAACGGTCCTTCGACACTCACCCGGGGCACACCTGCAATCACTCTTACTTCGGAAGAGTTCTGTCCACTGAGAATGACATGCTGCGTTCTTTTATCTAGGAACTCTTCAATCAAATCACACAATTGGTCTGATAGTCTATATGCTCTTACTTTGTTCATTAAACGGCTGTGGGGAACTGTATCGAACGCCTTGCGAAAGTCAAGAGACACGGCATCTACCTGGGAACCCGTGTCTATGGCCCTCTGAGTCTCGTGGACGAATAGCGCGAGCTGGGTTTCACACGATCGTCTTTTAAGAAACACATGCTGATTCCTGCAGAGTAGATTTCTAGTCTCCAGAAAAGTCATTATACTCGAACATAATACGTGTTATAAAATTCTACGACACATTTTCAACTATTCCTGTAAATTTAGTGATTAAATTCGTTGCATCAAGTGAAAAGACCCTATGAGTGGAGCAGTAAAATCAGTATCATTAAGGAAAAATGTTAGCAGGCCAACTGCGTCTGGAACATATTATCTTTAGGTAGTGTAAGCAGCAACTATCAACGTCCATTAAACAGATTCTGACGAATGTTTAAATGCAATTTGAAATTAAAATAGACAACATTGCCAATTATGTTCCAAAAATAAGGTTACTACGTGGAAACCAAATTATTGAAGAGAAGTAAATGACAGTTTTTTCTACCTTTCAATCTATTTTGCTAGCTTCCCTATCAATAAACATAATAATGTAACTAATTTATCGTACTTCCTAAGGAACTCCTTTAAAGGGTCAAATTTATGGTATTTCCCAAGGATATACTTGAAAAATAATATCCCGAAAATCACATGTAACTGAATAATAGCGCTTCCTAAAGAGCTCCTTGAAGATGTAATATCCCTCGGCTCGTACTCCCTGTCAGATGCCTATAAATATGTGATACCAAACTGTTTCAGTCCACGACGTGTTATCGGGTGAAATATTCCTTTGAGCCTTACTGGATTACGTGTCTGATTGCCATGTGGATGTTCGACCATCGGTGCTGCCAAGTATTTCTTTTTACTTTTAGATATGCAATCTCATACACCGAAGAGCCAGTAAAACTGGTACACCTACCTAATATCATGTAGGGCCTCCGCAAGCTCGACGTGCCGTGGACACGACCAATGTCTGAAGTAGTGCTGGAGGGAACTGATGCCATGAATCCTGCAGAGCTGTCCATGAATCCGTAAGAGTACGAAGAAGTGGAGATGAAGCTCTCTTCTGAACAACACGTTGCAAGGCATCCCAAATATGCTCAATCACGTTCAAGTCTGGGGAGTTTGCTGACCAGCGGAATTGCTCAAACACAGAAGAGTATTTCTGGACGTGTGAGGTATCGCATTATGCTGCTGGAATTGCCCAAATCCATCGGAACGCCAAATGGACATGATTAGATGCTGATGTACGTGTGACCTGTGAGGGCTCCCACATCACTCCAACCGCACACACCCCACCCCATTACATAGGCTCCACCGGCCTGAACAGTCATTTGCTGAAATGCAGGGTCCATGGATTCATGAGGTTGTCTTCATACCCGTACACTTTTGTCCGCTCGATTCAATTTGAAACGAGACTCGTCCGACCAGGCAATATGTTTCCAGCCATCAACATCCAATGTCGGTGTTGACGGGCCCAGGGAGACGCAAAGCTTTGGATCGTGCAGTCATCAAGGGTACACGAGTGGAACTTCGGTTCCGAAAGCCAAAATCGATAATGTTCTGCTGAATGGTTCACACGCTGACACTTCTTGATGGCCCAACACTGAAACCTGCAGCAATTTGCCGAAAGGATGCACTTCTATCACGCTGAACGTGTCACTTTAGTCATCGTTGGTCCCGTTCTTGCAGGATCCTTTTCCTGCCTCAACGATGTAGGAGATTTGATATTTTACCGGATTCCTGATGTTCACGGTACACTCGTGAAGTGGTCGTACGGGAAAATCCACACTTCATCGCTACCTCGGAGGCGTTGTGTACCATCGCTCGTGAGCCGACTATAACACAGGATGAAACTCACTTAAATCTTGATAACCTGCCATTGTAGCAGCAGTAACCGATCTAACAACTGCGCCAGACACTTGTTGTCGTATTTAGGCGTTGCCGACTTTAGCGCCATATTTCGCCTCTTAACCTATCTCTGTATTTGAATACGCATGCCTATACCAGCTCCTTTGGCGCTTCAGTGTATCTCGAAATATGCTTTAAAAAGAAGCTGCCGCTTCAGTTTTAATAACTATTTATCAAATGTCTTTCGTAGAGTTCACACTCGTCGAACCTCTCCAGTACTGCATACTATAGTGCTCTCAGAAAATGATTCACTGCTTGACCCAATTGGCCTGGTCACGGACTTACCTACTTTAGTATCATATGAAATCATCAACGTATAATCTGAAGCGTTCCCCTTGTTTCTTCAGTCTATGTTGCTATATGAATATTGAATAATTGTTAATGAAAGAAGAGTACTCATTGGAAAAGATATTATGCGAATGGTATTAATTTCCCTTCCTTGCTGAAACAAAACCGGCGTGTAGCGTATTACGATCATTAGCATAAGAGAATAAAGGGCGAGTGAGGCGACATAGGTAATGTAATAATCGTATATCCGACACCAAAGTATATTTCTCAGTTACGGATTACACAAATGACGATTCGGTATTTAGTCAGCAGTGAGGTTGGTTTGTAGATTTAAGAATATTCGATCGCTGGCGAGCGTCAACTAATATTAATGTGGCACCGTGTGACGAGGAAAATTTGCGAGCAACTCCCACAGTTGTAATGGGAATCTGACTTTATAAATCATCCAACGAAGCGCCGGCTGCGGGTGTGCTGAACACATGTGTTGACTGAAAGGCACATTAGCTTGTCGGACGGTCCACAGGGCATGACGTTCCATTTACTTTTTATGGTAACTGATTTACGGCGGACACGCTCAGCTTAAAACTCAGCCGAAATTTGTGTGTGCTCGTGGGCACTGCATGGTAACGTTTCACATTCTGCTGTTTATTTCCTAATCTGTTATCACCCGATAACATTACCGAAACAATATGTATATTAACGACTACTTTCGTCGCTCACGTAGAAATGAATAGAATCCTTTGAGGCTTTAGCGTGCATAGGGCTGGACACAGGTTTCCACTATTTTATAACATGAAAATTTTGGAAGTGAAGGAATCTTTAGACTACATGCGCGAATGATTACACATAAAAGGAAATGTGGAATCTGCAGCTGAGAAAATTCTGTGAACTTTAAGATATCAGGACAAAATGTAGGCTATAACCAAACAAATTAGGCTTTAAGATTGATAAAAGTGTGTTCCCTGTCGGGACCATAAGGTACTTATATGGGAAGGTCTATAGGAAGACTTCATTCACGAGCTTATGAAGAAGGCTTACATGTATAAGCAAGAGTGCATGTATAGACAACAATGTTCTATCGCATGCCAGGCTGACGCCAAAATAAAACCTAATGAATTAATGAAAATCTAACCTCGTAAGTACACATGTTCCCAAATGGCACTGTAGACGTCAGTCATCTGATATTCGACTGGGATGCCGTTTTGTGAGTGGTGAGCGTGACGAAGATATCCTGCGATACTGAATGTACTAGTGACGGAAATGTTAGCAAATAAACGTAACTGCTTTGAGGATTTTTCACATTGAAAGTGGTGTCAGTGAACATGAGGGAGTTGTGAAACGATATAAAGTGCAACTAATTTAGAGAAAACAGCAGTATGGACAAATGTCAAGTAGGAAATTGAAATATACAGATCTGGGCAGTATCATGCAGAAGAAGTGTGGCTTAAGATTAAAGAAACATAGTGAGAAAGTATAGGATGCATGCAACCCTCGTAGAAGAGTTCACAATTCCGGAGATGTTCCATGGAATACAGTGTGTAAAGCAAAAAAATGAAGAAATAGTACCTACTGCACAAAATGTCTAAAACAAAGAAAAGCACTATAGCTATAAGAAACTCATATTTCGCTTTCAAAAAGACAAACCGTTAAGCCGATACCGGCCGTACAAAATCTTTTGAAAGACCTCTCACAAAATCCATAAATCTTCTAGTTCTACGGAACGGCTGTCAGTAGCACCAGTGTTAATATTCAAACAGCTGTAGATGATAAAGGAACTGAAAAACTAAAATCGAGAATAGCAAATAAAATCATAAACAACGGGTAATCAGTTCAAATAGTCCCCATCAATTGAAAATCTAAGAGTCCTTCCATAATTTAATTCGTGCGCGTCACTACAAAGATGAGTAAAACAGATATTACTCGAAACAGCAGTGAATAAATACTCAACATATCACTAAATAAAACATCGTCAACTGCTGAATGAATAAATTTAATGAAGTTGATGACTTTAATAAGTGACCCATCAGCATTTGTGCAGCTCTTTTACAGTTATATAAAAGCATCGCATGCTTCATTTATGACTTCTTGCCGCATGTCCAGTTGATAATAGTGACAGCGGCGTTGAGAAACAGCTGAAATCGCTATAATTGAAGCAGGCAACAGAGCTCGATGGCATACTTATCAGATTCTGTTCAGAACCGGCATCCGATTTAGTCTTTATTTTAACAATAACGTACCGTAGTCCCGACGAATAAAAAACTGGGGCTTTTAATGAGAGAAGTGCACAGTTACGAACGTCCACAAAAGGGAAACTAAGCGATTCACGAAATCAGCTCCCTGTGTCGCTGGAACCGTTTTGTCGTAGAATACTGTAACATATTCTAGGCTCATTCGTAACGAGGTATCTCGAACGGCGTGATCAACTAAACGTAAAGCAGCATAGATTCCAAAAATATCAGTCAACCGTAGGTGTAGCAATTCTCCACTTCCGAACATCGTTTAACTCACGATTAACACTAAATTAATATGCCTCCTCTGCACGGAAATGACGTTAATGCAATGTACGAGTACAGATATGAAACAAGTTTGACAACGTAAGGAACTTGGGTCTCGCCGTGATCGTGCTGGTATAGCGGAAGCGGTTAACAACATAGGATTATACTGCCAACTTGTTGCACGTATCTGGTAGGATTTTGACCTAGGTTTCGAAGCTTACTACGGGTGTCTCCACCAGAGTGAAATTTTACTAAATCGTAAAATTACATTGCTAAAAAGTAATGGTCATAATTTAGAGCAGCTACGCTCAAGTCAAAAGTGAAAAAAATGGCTTTTGAAGTCAGCATAGCTGGTCTAAATGCCGACCATTGCTTTTTGGCAATGTAATTTTACCATTTAGCAAAATTTCATTGTGGTGAAGACACCCCTGGTTGGCGTCGATACCTAGGTCATTGTACGTTCAAGTTATGTGCAACCGGTTGGCTGTATAATCATATGTTGCAACTAGTATACGGGTGTTGATAACAGCCATGTTCATAACAAGTAGTGGTTAACGTAACCGCTCATGCAAAGCACGAAATCCGCTTTCGTGTGCCGGCCGGCAGGAAGTTTCACTGTTGTCATTCCATTATATAACTGCAGCTGGTTCATAATCGCAACTACGAGTACATTTCATGTTCATCATGCATTTAACTCAGTCCCACACCGATTCCTTTCAACGAAAATATGATCATATGGGGTATAAGTTGGATTTTGTCCTGTATTGACGATTTAATGATAGGGAGAACGCAGCATATTATATTGACTGTCGAGTCACTGATAGATGTACAATTAACTTATGAGTAAACATATCTTTTTCTGTCGGCAGGCGAATATTCCATAGCGTTAAGGCAACAACTAAAAGATCCAAGCGATGTACAGGCATCTGTGATACCCAAGGTTATCTGCCGCTCATTAAAGACGTTAGTGAAGGCATAGGAGAGGTCTTGACTAAGCGAAATATCTCTGTAATCTTAAAATGCACCCGACTGACACACGGACACCTAAAGTCGGCCAATGATACTCACAGATTGCTGGAAACCTCAGGAATTTACAGGATTGCGCATAGTTGTAGCGACCTGTACGTGGGTATTACCAAAATAACGATCCAAAAACTGGAAAGTGAGAAAAGTATAGCTCAGGTGTTGGGGAATGTGCTCTGCAGCCGGGAAACCACCGGATTCGTAATAATAAAACTCAGGCACAAGCAGCCACGGGAAAGTACCACGAAAGAGTACACAGAAAGGCCACAGAAACTGCTAAACACCCCAGTAATTTTAACTGTAAGGAGGAGAGTGTAAAAGTGAACGATATCTGGATTGCTTTGCTGAAGAAATTGGCAGCAGTGTTCCACCAAGGTATGGTAACAACAGCGGGCAACAGGTACCGACAGCGCCCAACCGCGCTAGAGCGTGCAAAACACGCGATGTCACACCTCTGTGCCCTAACACGAGGAAACGGAATTTCCCTTGAATTAGCAGCAAGCCAGCGTGTGCACCGGACTAACAACAGTCATCGAGGAGGTCCTCTGCAGATGGGGGCGAAACATCGGGTTTCATTATAAAGTTCATTCAACAACGGCTCGAAAGGCCGGAATATTTTAATAAGTGTGAAAAGAAATGTTGTTTGATATTGTTACCAAAGTCTAACTACCTTTTAAGAATATAATTATGAAGCATTATTTTACAATATTACGAGCCTCTGAAACCTAATAAAAATTTTTGTGTTATGTAGTAGCCTACTCAGGTATATATTGGGACAGCTTGCATCTAAGTTTCATCTCGTGGTTAAACCAGTTCTCTTACACAGTGATGAGAAACTTATCATTCGACCGAACGAGATACGGATCTGTATTTCACCGTGCAGTGTGAAAAGTGATAGATTAGGATCTTAAGAAACATTGTAGTTGCTTCATTTCTTAACTGCTGTCTTATCCTGATGATATGCATATTTGACCGGAACGCGTAGCCCGAAACAGAAAAATACTTGACCGGTGGCTGAGTTACGTTTGGTTCGTATTAGAATAAAGATGACCATTAACCACAGTTTAGTGCTGAGTGCACTGAGGTGGACGCAGGCTGTAATGTAATCGGACCCTGTTTTGCGGCACCCTATCAGGGTAGCCGTTTAACCTACCACATCCCTGGCCGTTGTATTGGGACGTGTTCCTGTCAGGGTTACGTGTGTGTGTGTGTGTGTGTGTGTGTGTGTGTGTGTGTGCGTGCGTCTGTCCTATAGGGATGCTATTGGGGCTGAGTGAAGCCCGCAATAATAGCGCGCTGCGGGCGTTCCGTCGGCGACGCTACAATAGGCGATTACTGCGTAATTAATGCTGCTTGTCCATAAATCGGAGTCCGCCCCGCGGACTGCAATTTGCGCCGACGAGCGTCGTTCGTAGTTCTCCTGCAGTGATGCAGCTCAACCGGCAGCCGAGGGCAACGTGGACGTCGCGAGGTAGTCCAGGTTGCGCGTCTCCAGCGATCAGGAACGTGCGAGCGTCTGAAAGCAAGGGAAATGCTCAACAAATTGAAGAACTATTAATGTTCAAATGTCTGCTCGACTACCTTTTCATGCTGTAAAATCACGAAAATTGAGGCGTTTCTGAAATCAAACCTACATGGGAAGCTCTAATAACAGAGAAGAAAATAAAAATATGGATAATGTAAGTAGGCTGTTTAGGTTTTTATGTTGGGAACGTCACGCAGCGCTCTGTAAGAGAATCACTGACTGTGCTGTGTGCAGTCTGTGGCTGGTTGGCATTGTTGGAATATTCGCTATTGTAGTGCTGGGCAGTTGGATGTGAACAGCGCGTAGTGTTGCGCACTCAGAGGTGAGCCGCCAGCAGTGGTGGATGTGGGGAGAGAGGTTTCAGAATTTTGAGAGCGGACGATCCATCAGAAAGAGTAAATTTTGTAAGGCTGGATGTCATGAACACACACACACAGATATATATATATATATATATATATATATATATATATATATATATATATATATATATATATATATATATTTTATGAACATTATTAAGGTAAATAAATTGTTTGTTCTCTATCAAAATCTTTCAGTTGCTAACTATGCCTATCAGTAGTTAGTGCCTTCAGTAGTTGCAATCATTTATTTAGCTGGCAGTATTGGCGCTCGCTGTATTGCAGTAGTTCGAGTAACGAAGATTTTTGTGAGGTAAGTGATTCATGAAAGGTATAGGTTATTGTTGGTCGAGGCCATTCTTTTGTAGGGATTATTGAAAGTCAGATTGCGTTGCGCTAAAAATATTGTGTGTCAGTTTAGTGTTGATCAGAATAAGTCAAGAGCGAAATGTCTGAGTATGTTCAGTTCTGCTCAGCTATTTAAAAATCAAATAACGTATAGGGTTTATCAGCACAGTCATTCATAAATTTTTCTAAGGGGACGTTTCAATAAAAACACAAAAATTTGGTGGTCACTTCCCTTGCAACCATGTATTCTTAGAATGTACTTCCACATCATCCGTGAAGTAAACTGAAATGGCATTTGCCGTCCTGTGTTTTGGCAGTGTCACAGTGCAGTCAATAGTGTCCACACAAAATACGGTATGTAAGAGGTATCAGCACAATAAATTTTATTGGTGACACTGAATTGCGTACTGAACAACACTGCAAGAGAATTTACTTCTAATAATCATAGCTATTAGGAGTAGTATGGTATATGGTAAGTTAGTGTCTCTATCGAAGCATTTGAGATTTGGTGCTACAGACGAATGTTGGAAATTAGGTGGACTAATAAAGTAAGAATTGAGGAATCGGAGAGGAAAGGAATATGTGAAAAACACTGACAAGGAGAAGGGACTGGATGACAGGACATAAAGACATCAGGGAATGACTTTCATGGTACTAGATGGAGCTTTAGAGGGCACAAACTGTAGAGGAAGACAGAGATTGGAACACATCGAGCAGGTAATTGAGGACGTAGATTGCAACTGGTACTCTGAGATGAATAGGTTGGCACAGGAGAGGAGTTCGTGGCAGGCCGCATCAAACCAGTCAGAAGACCGACGACTGAAAACAAAGTGAGTTAACGAGCATTTCGCTCTCATTTAGGTATGTGGCCGAAAGAGTCAGCCTTCAGGAATTATGAAACGAACCCTGTCGTCCAGGACTGGATGCCACAAAGGGCGCAAATTCACCTCGAGATGGGGAAACTAACAGACGTCTATTGTCTATTGAGGCCTAAGCAATGTAGTGTACTAGTGGGACAGGCGTGAACCTACATCATAGGGAAACCCAGCAGAATGCTTTTGTGGCCAAGGAGACGGTGTTAAATATGACGGACCTAAGACTGGCCATAAAGGGAAACATTTATGGAAACTATTTAATTCTGTAGTAGTGCAGGGAATCAAGCCACAGTAATTTTAATCTGCCATCCTACATAAATTTTCATGTTGATCCCAATAAAACTTGAATATTGATCACATCTGTAATAGTTTAGGATCTGCTGTTAAAGTGAAATTAACAAGTTTTGTAACAAAGACCTGAATGCTAAAATCTTAACGCTTTGGTCAATCATAACGATCGACATTTCATATAGAAGCGCATCATTAGAATGAAAAGCGTTGTAAATATCAACTCTGTAACTTTATTTGTTTAAAAGATATAGTAAATTTAAATTATCGGTATTTACAGTTAAGCATCAGATCATCATTTCCTCCACACAAAACACGATGAACGATGACAGCATGACACTTTAGTGAATCATTAGGTAATAGAATATTTGTTGTAAAGTTTAGTGCATAGTTATTACTTTTGTTGTTTATTTATTTATCAAAAGTACACTGGTTCAAGGCTGCTGGCCGTGACATTCAAAGTTATGGAGGAAACTGTGTTGGTTTTAGGTAAAAGAATTTAACGTTTATTAAAAATGGTTCAAATGGCTCTGAGCACGATGGGACGAACTTCTTAAACCTAACTAACCTAAGGACATCACACACATCCATGCCCGAGGCAGGATTCGAACCTGCGACCGCAGCAGCAGCGTGGTTCCGGACTGGAGTGCCTAGAACTGCTGGGCCACAGCGGCCGGCTAACGTTTATTATGTAACGGATATTATGGATACTTTATTTAGAACGTGAAAGTGGTCAAGCTTTGATTATTTAAATATGTTCAGATGTAAAGTAATGTAGACTAACGGGTAACCAATTAGATGGACGGCCTCAGGAAAGGGAACTGCGCTAGTCTGTTGGGCGATGAAGTTCGGCGCGCGGGAAACGTGGTCGGATTCGGGAAGAGGGGAGTTCTGGTCTAGACACCAAAGGGAGCAGCTCTGCTGGACGCATCCAAGGGTATAGTTCGGATGCAGATGCGAAAGCGGACGGTCGGTCTTTAGGCAGTTATAAAGTGAAACCACTTAGAAAATTGTGTGGTATGGTGGGACTTCGTCTCTTAGCGGTGAGCAACCGCGCGCTTGGTGTGACCTCTAACTTTTCGCGCAGATAACTTGTATTTCACGACGAGATTGTGAATGATCGAACTGTGTCAAATGGATATGTAACAGTAACTTTAAATACGACCGCTTTCGCTATCAGTTTGGTTTCTGAATAAACATTATTCTAACCAAATCGCAACTGTGTGGCCTACATCATTTATGGGTCGTTAATTTAGTTCCCGATATTATTATTAATGTTATTGTGTTTTATGTTGACTTCTTATTTTGCAGAGTTGCCATCAGCCATGCAAATTAACCAATGGGTCACATGTATCTAATTTAGGGCGTGTAATGCGACGCGTGCGGTTCAACACCTAGAGGAGTTTGAGCCAAGACATTTCGACGAAGAGGAACCGCATGTGAGCCCGAACACCTTTGCGATGTTAGCTCGCAGTACCTCTAGCTACATGTGGCAAAATCAAGCCACGTCACGTGGTGAAATGTCGACACATGGGCGCAAAACAGTTAGCCTTTACTGACAGGCGTAGTCCACATAGTGGAGCATTTATGATCGAGCAGAAAACATCAGGTAGTATGTTATGACGTGTTTGTGGGAAACATTTTCCATGTAGAGAAAAAACCAACGCAATGATGTGTGTTCACATTAAGGTACCAAATACACAATAATAAGTGCTCTTATTTTCGCTACACGCTGTCCGTGCACTTACATTGGCCATGCATAAGATTTCGATGTCAGTACATCCACACTTCACTATGCATCCTCTCACCATAACACCTGGCCAACCAAGACCATCATATTCGACAACGCTCTAGATGCCTTAGTCGTACCTACCTTTCACTACTCAGATTGAATCTACTTTTAACCGAGAAGAGCAGGCGACCCCACTCGCGGTTGGTCTGACCCCTATACTCTTGGCACCGTCGCAAACGTTGCTGCCGATATGCGGGAGACCACGAAACACAAAGTGCCGGTTGTCGGACAAAGAAGCGCCCCCAGGCAGTCGCTGCACCACTATTTAGCGTAGTCCTCCCCCGGTAGCTGAATGGTCACCGTGACGGATTGTCAGTTCTCTGGGCCCAAGTTCGATTCCCGCCTGGGTCGGGGACTTCTCTCCACCCAGGGATTGGGGGTTCTGTTATTATCATCATCATCCTTTCATCCTCATCGACTGCAGGTCGCCAAAGTGGCGTCAAATTGAAAAACAGGCACCTGGCGAACGGTCTGCCCGACGGGGGGCCCGAACAATACGATTAAATAAAATAAATATGGATCGTAAGGTTGCTTGTGGATCCTATTGCACCCGCTGTTCGGCGTGGCCTTCTTCTTGTCTGTCGCACAACGTATCGGTCGCCTTGTGTTTTAGTTCACCGTGGTCGGCCAGCTCCTCCCTTTCGGGCAGCGGTACCTGTGATTTCGAAAGCTACCATTGCGCGTGAAACAGTGCTGTGAGCAATACCGAACGCCCTGAGCTATGCTCATAACACTTCGTCTTTCTTCCTGTATCCAAATGATTCTTCCCGGCTGAGTCATCCAAATGTCTCCGGTTCACGATGTAATGTAGAACACCATCACAGTGTATCGCAACTTCTCGCTGATTCGCACGCAATATCTTTCCCAGTTTCTTCAGCTGCATCGTATTGTGATGTGAGCCGCATTTCGCGCTATAGTCACGCTGACCTTCCGCCATTTGACGTCCAGCTTTTTGTGCACGACTGCGATACCTCTGGTAACACGATCCCACACTTCCATTCATTTCCACCGAGTTTTTAATACGTGACGTTATTTTATCTAGCGCATCCTTAACTTTTGCAGCCTATTGTATTACATAAAAATCTCATCGCCGGCCGCTGGTGGCCGAGCGGTTTCTAGGCGCTTGAGTCTGGAACCGCGCGACCGCTACGGTCGCAGGTTCGAATCCTGCTTCGGGCATGGATCTGTGTGATGTCATTAGGTTGGTTAGGTTTAAGTAGTTCTAAGTTCTATGGGACTGATGACCTGAGATGTTAAGTCCCATAGTGCTCAGAGCCATTTGAACCATCTCATCTGACAAGAAGTCCGTGAAGAATTTCCGCAGATGAACGGTCGTTATACGGCAGAGCAGATTCAAACTCAGACTGTTGCAGTTCCGTGTCTCGCTAGTTAGCACACTGCACGTTAGGCAATACGTGCAACTGAAGCAGTAAATTGTGTCACTCACTTTTATTTTCTTCCACGACGCCCTTGTCTTCAGCTGGGTGATTTGCTTCGTCTAGAATTTTTTTCTGGATTTCATCAGCTGTTTGTGTTAACCATCATTTACGTAATGTTGCAGGAAATGGCCACTGAGGGTTGCTGTAAATTAATATTTTTGTTACCGTCAAAAGCAGAAACCAGAACAAAAGCAATCTGCAGATCTGACGGGAGCAGAAATTTCTACATTGTAGTATCTGTTTACTGTGTTTCATCTGCTGTTTAGTGATAAGAAACTCTATGACCAATTTCAGTGTTCTTTTGCTGGAACAACTTCAAAATGAAGAATAAACACCTGACTGCAAGTGGTTCAAAGGGCTCTGAGCACTATGGGACTTAACTTCTGAAGTCATCAGTCGCCTAGAACTTAGAACTACTTAATCCTAACTAACCTAAGGACATCACACACATCCATCCCCGAGGTAGGATTCGAACCTGCGACTGCAGCGGTCGCGCGGTTCCAGATGTAGCGCCTAGAACCGCTCGGCCACTCGGGCCGTCTACACCTGACTGCATCCAGAAAGAAATATAATATGATCCAACATGCGCAAATGGAGTTATAATCTAATAAACACGGTGAATTGGAATGTCATTGAGCGTGAACATAGGCTTGGTGGTAGAGGGGAACGATAAATTGAGTTATTTAGTAAATTGCAGTTTGTATACTACTAGCCATTAAAATTGCTACACCAAGATGAAATGCAGATGATAAACGGGTATACATTGGACAAATATATTATACTAGAACTGACATTTGATTACATTTTCACGCAATTTGGGTGAATAGATCCTGAGAAATCAGTACCTAGAGCAACCACATATGGCCGTAATTACGGCCTTGTTACACCTGTGCATTGAGTCAAACAGAGCGTGGAAGGCATGCACAGGTACAGATGCCCATGTAGCTTCAACACGATACCACAGTTCATCAAGAGTAGTGTCTGGCATGTGGTGACGAGCCAGTTGCTCGGCCACCATTGAGCAGACGTTTTCAATTGGTGAGAGATCTGGAGAATGTGCTGGTAGCAGTAGAAAATTTTCTGTATCCAGAAAGGCTCGTACAGGACCATGCGGTCGTGCATTATCCTGCAGAAATGTAGGGTTTCGCAGGGATCGAATGAAGGGCAGAGCCACGGGTCGTAACGCATTTGAAATGTAACGTTCACTGTTCAAAGTGCCGTCAATGCGAACAAGAGGTGGCCGAGACGTGTAGCCAATGGCACCCCATACCATCACGCCGGGTGATAGCCAGTATGGCGATGACGAATACTCGCTTCCAATGTGCGTTCACAGCGATGTCGCCAAATATGGATGCGACCATCATGATGCTGTAAACAGAATCTGGAATCATCCGAAAATATGACGTTTGGCGATTCGTGCACCCAGGTTCGTCGTTGAGTACACCATCGCAGGCGCTCCCGTCCGTGATGTAGCGTCAAGGGTAACCGCAGCCATGGTTTCTGAGCTGATAGTCCATGCTGCTGCAAACGTCGTCGAACTGTTCGTGAAGATGGTTGTTGTCTTGCTAACGTCCCCATCAGTTGACTCAGGGATCGAGACGTGGCTGCACGATCCGTTACAGCCATGCGGATAAGATGCCTCTCATCTCGACTGCTAGTCATACGTTGCCGTTGGGATCCAGTACGGCGTTCAGTATTACCCTCCTGAACCCACCGATTCCATATTCTGCTAACAGATCTCGACCAACGCGAGCAGCAATGTCGGGATACGATTAACCGCAATCGCGATACGCTACAATCCGACCTTTATCAATGTCGGATACGTGATGATACGCATTTCTCCTCCTTACACGAGGCATCAGAACACCGTTTCACCAGGCAAAGCCGGTCAACTGCTGTTTATGTATGAGAAATCGGTTGGAAACTTTCCTCACGTCATCACGTTGTAGGTGTCGCCACCGGCGCCAACCTTTTGTGAATGCTCTGAAAAGGTAATCATTTGCATATCACAGCATCTTCTTCCTGTCGGTTAAATTTCGCGTCTGTGACAAGTCATCTTCGTGGTGTAGCAATTTTAATGGCCAGTAGAGAAATAGGGAATAGGAAGAAGGTCTGTTACAGCTGTAGAGGAATACACGTTACTGAGATGGTTTTTTTGTGTACGGATGACCTCTGACCTTCACTGGTCCGCTTCAAGGTTGGCGCTTTTGCTGGTAAAGCGCCTGCGGTTTATGACGAGATTTCACTCAGCCGTCTGTCGGAAGACTTCCGTAGTGCCGGGGGTCTTCTAGCCGCAGCCGGGCAGCCCCTGTCAAGAGAGGCGGCCCTGTCTCCCTCACACGCCCGCCTCCCACCTATCTATGCGCAGTTCGCCCCACGAGCGCCATAAGGCTTTTTACAGTCGCAACCCAAAACCTTTTATGTGCTTCCCCGCGCTGCGTCCGCTCGCCTGTAGTGTTTCACAGGACGATAGCAGCGACACCATCGCGCCCCTGGAGTGAAAAGCTGCCGCCTACCTTAACTGACCTCGCTCTAACACTCTTCAAGGAACCTTCCTGGCATTTTCCTTAATTAATCTGCTGAAACCACGTAGAACCAAATCTCGAATGGCCGGACAGTGGCTTGTAACGGCGTCCTCCCAAAAACCACGCTATTGTTTTACCCATTCATCACCATATTTCGTAGAGTAACTTGGATCAGTCATAGAACGGTGCACAGATACAGTGTCATATTTAAAACGGCCACTTACTCTTTAGAGCGAGATCTCGATGTCCTAAGGAACTTATCTGTACATTTATAGTTTCTTCATCGCTGGACCCGGAACGCGTCTTTCTCATTAGTAGCAAAGTAACCAAGGTGATAATCCTTTAGGATCAGATGTGCTTTCCGATTGTGGGATTATCAGTTAGAATAGTTGAATTTTAATTATGTTACTTAATTTGGAGGTATAACGTTGTTTACTTGTACATGAGAGTCATCCTCATCGTCTTCTGTCTTTACCTCTACACAACCAACTGAATATCCCTCTCTTGTTGTTGTTCTCGATGTCATCGTCGCCGTCGTCGTCTTCGTCGTCCTTGTTGTTGTTGTTTTTGATGTTGTTGTTGCTATTGTTGTTGTTTATGTTCTCTCTTTCCTTCAATTTCTTACATAGTAATCGTCTTGTAGTGTTTTATATCCGCACATCGCTAAGTCAATATAACGTCCACCGCCCACGGCAAGGATGAATACCGTCTGGTGGCCATACGGACGCATAACACGATGAGGAAGGTATATAGGAAGAACAGAAACCGATAGGAGTCATTGTAGGGACGATGAGGCCATCAGACGTGGAAGTCCTGTGACAACGCGACTTCTAAAACGCGCAGATTATTGTTGCTTGGAGCATGGTAATTAACATCACGCAAATCGCTGATGACTTGCTATTGCCGCGAAGATCAATGGAAAGTTACTAAGGGACAGTTCAACCACCAGTAAGTGGCAAGGTGTCCACACACGCCTCTTCAAACAACGTGGTAGATCTGACAACAGAGTACTAAGCTGGTGTGTAGGCACAAGTATTCTGGAGCACACCGTTCAGCGTTCGTTGTTGAACTAGATGTGCAGGGAGACGATGTCCACGTGTTTCTCTGCTGATCCAGCGATAGTAACAGTTGCGTTTGTAGTGCGCTTGGGATGGTAGAAACTGGGCCTGAATGAACAGAAACGTGACGGTTGGTCGGATGAATCATATTTATTGTTACATCAAGTTGATGATCGTGTGTAGATATGGCGTCATCTAAGCCATCTGTTGCCAGAACGTACACCGCGTCACGGATGCAGGACGGTGGGGGCAGTATTACCCTATGGGAGACACACGCAATGGCTTCGATGGGACCTGTGTTAGTAAGTATCCTGACAGTTGTACACTACTAGAATATGACTGGACCATCTGCATTCTTTCGTGGTTGGTATCATCCCCAGCAGCGACGGCATCTTCCAGTGGGATAACTGTCTGCTTGTCAAACTGCCAGAATTGTGCTACAGTGATATGAGAACATGATAGCGAATTCTAAGTTGATGTCTTGGCTATAAAATTCGATTGATCCTAAGGCGATGAAACTCATCTGGGATTTTATCGGGCGCCAGCTTGCCGTCCGGAAACCAATTAAGCGAAGTTTACGGGAATTTCATGATCTCTCCGTACACATCTGGTGCCACATACCACCGGAAACTTTCCAACGATTTGTTGAATCAATGCCATGTAAAATCTTTGCTATACTGTGTTACAAAAATAGACCAGCACACTATTAAGGAGGTGGTCACAGTGTTTTGGCTCATCAGCATCTGTAAAGCATTTAATTACCTATAAATGTGTGTAGAAGTTAGCTTAATTTTCCGGTGTCCTATCCTCCCCCATTTACTCTATTTATAAAGACTTCAGATGATGACATAGTAACATGTCACAACGGCGATATCATTCGTTGCTGTCGGCGACATCTCCTCGCGAGTATATCTTGTACTAGTCTCTTCGTCTTTACGTAGCTACTGCAACCGTCATCCATTTCTTAACAATTCATAATACTCACATTTCTCTCCATTGTCAAACTACACTGACGAAAAAATATCGCAACGCGAACATGACATGAACACAAGTTGAAAGGTGTGTTTCTACACGAGAATGTACGCCCACAAGAATACCTGGGTTCCGGACGACCGCGTGGCACTACCGACAGGACTGCCTAACCGTACAGCAACTGTAGCGGCAGTGAGAGCAGATTTTGGCTCCACAGCGACACGACGCTCTGTTACAAATCGGATTCTTCAAGGACAGTT
The DNA here is from genome assembly GCF_021461385.2 of Schistocerca piceifrons. NCBI lineage: Eukaryota > Metazoa > Arthropoda > Insecta > Orthoptera > Acrididae > Schistocerca > Schistocerca piceifrons. Next base: position 182,255,581 of record NC_060143.1, on the reverse strand, counting down.
CCGACCCAGATATGTTGTAGCGTGCATTCCGTAGACCCCAAACTACCACCTTAAACGATTTCAGTGGTTGTCAAGCGTGAGCTCATTGGAGGGCAGGATGGAGGTTTGTTGTGTTTTAAGACGAAATCTTGTTCTACCTCGGTACAGTGATAGCCGTGGATTGGTCAGCAGGACGCCAGTTGGAGATCTGCCCCCAATCCGTCTGCTACACACACTAGACCTACTCCTGCAGTTTCGTATGACAGCAGGAGCACTCTTGTGGTTATCCTCAGTACCCCGACTACAAATTTATACGTCAGTGTGGTGATTCGACCTGTTGTGCTGCTATTAAAAAAAAATAGAAATGTGACTATGAGCACTATGGGACTATGGGACTTCTGAGGTCATCAGTCCCCTAGAGCTTATACCTACTTAAACCTAACCTAAGGATATCACACACATCCATGCCCCAGGCAGGAATCGAACCTGCGACCGGAACGGTCGCGCGGTTCCAGACTGTAGCGCCTAGAACCGCTTGTCCACTCCGGCTGGCTGCTGCCATTCATGAACAGTATTTCAGGGAGTATTTTACAACAGCACAACACTCGCCAACACAGCGCCGTGATAACCACACATACTCTACAGAGTACCGACACGTTGGTTTGGCCTGCTCGATCACCAGATCTGTCTCCAGACGGACGACGACTCCAGCGTCAACCACAAACAGTATTAACCGTCCCCCTATTGACAGACTAAGTACAACAGACATGGAACTCGGTCCCACAAACTGATACATGATATCTGTATCGCACAATGCATACAAGTCTGCTTGCTCGCATTCAACGTTCTGGAAGCTACACCGGTTATTAATGTACCAGTATTTCACATCTTTCTATTAACGTATGACCTTGCAATATTAACCACTTAAATATTTTACCTACACAAAACGTAACTCCAGAACTTCATTAATCTAACTTAATTATTTCTTGGTATGGTGATATTTTGGTCCTTCAGTGTATTTAAGCCTCAGGATATACCTCAACAACCGATTTCTTCTTTTAGTAAAATTCGTGCAACTTTTTTTGGCCCTTACTATTCAGCGCATCAATAATTATTCAATAAATTCCTGTAAACTTCATTTTCTGTAGAATACTTTTTAAAAGATACAGTTCTCTCAGTCTCTGTACCATTTACCTTCCTCTTTCCACTTTCGTATGAGACTACGAATCTAATAAATACGTCAAGTTAAACTTTCTCACAGTTAAATTTATATTTTGTCTTATGCTTCTCTGTTTCGGGATACTTTCCCTTCTAATGGCCAGATTACACATTTTATATTCTTCTGCTTAAACAGCTGTTCTCGTCTGTTATTTTAAGTGTCTCATTTCTTAATTTAATTTCCTGGGCTACTTAATTTCGTTATACTCAATTAAATTTTTTGTTGTTGATGTTCATCTCCTTCAGAACTCAGACTCATTTCTAAAACAATAATACAGGTAGACTGCTGTCGACTGTCGCGTACTGTGTTTTGTGTGTGTATGAATTGGACGTGCTCAATGAGGAGATTATCAGCGCCCACACGAAATTAGCTAGCTTGCGTATATTTTGTGTGCAAATATTTCAATCATTAACACAGCAGTAGTCTGGAAGCAAGTGACATGTGTGTCTTTTGTATCGTGTTTTTTCGCTCTTAGTCGTTGATCAGAGAAGTTGTATCGTTCAGCTAAAGTTGAAGGTAATCATATCTGGGAAAACTTTCTGAGTTGTAATGGTAAAGACAGAGAGAGGGACCGTGAAGTTAAGACGGGCTGTCACTTACGGCCTACTGGGAGCAGAAGGAAGCGTCCATAGGGCCACATGCTTCGTGTGTCAGGATCTGTTAGAAGCAGATGTGTCTCTTGCGGATATATCATGCTGTTGTCTAAAATTCTCTAACGAAATTTTCTTTCTATAATGTGATGCAAACTGTGTTTCGACAATTATTTTGACACAGATGACGATGTAATTGTACAATTTTGTGATTCTTTCTTTACGTTATGGACCATGTGGTTTCTAGGTCAGATGTGCCATACGCTGAATAGGTGATTTCATAATGTCTTCTTTTCCTTTCAAAATACGAAAGAAGTGTTTTGCTTGTTATACCAATACAGAATGATAGCATAACTTTCCAGTTTCGTGATGCTTTCACTGTGCAAGGATCCACGGGAACTGTGAGCAAGTGAGTGTCGATTATATATTTTAGTGGTGTCCTCTCTCTTCAGAATATTAGAGAGGCGGTTTTACTTGCTGTTCTAACATAGATCGCACGATGATTTTGTTAAATTTTGTGTGCCTGAGTACATGGGTTTTGGGTGAGTTTGATACATTACAAGTGGAATAACTGCTTCTATAGCATTGACATTTTCTCGTTAAAATCTCACAGGAAGGCTTGGTGTGTTAATTTTACGTGGTCTGCTAAACTAATACCTTGACTTCCGGTACTTTCTTTGTGTCATAGGTCAGGGGTGTGTAGAGCCAGTTAGGAACCTGAGACTGAATGAATATTTCCATGACGTTCCTTTCTCTTTTCTGGATGTCATAGAATGCCAATCTAGTACAGATTATTGGTTTAATTGATTAATATTAGGGACGTGCTTTCAAAACACAAGTTGACTATGCCACGTTAGACGGGCCAGGGGTAACGCCGTGATATGAAATAATTTTAAATTTGAATTGATCGATGGTCTACTTCGCTTTATGTTGGACGAGTATTGCTATTGTACATGCAATACGTTTGCTTTCGTACGCTTTCCTCCCTCGGTGTCATCATAACAGATAGCATCCGCGAACAATGCTGCGTTAGTGAAAAAGTCTTCAATTTCTTTTTTACGTCCTATTCTTGCGCGTTTGGAGCGCGTGTCTGTCCTTACTATTAATAAAAGAGTGCAATGACTGATGACGAGTTGTAAGGTACGACTCTGTACATTTGTGACTTGGATGTATGCATCATGTTTCGTGTAACCATCAGAAAAACACGGGATGTTGGATTTCTGTACAATGAAATTCAATACTATTTCCAATGTGTTACTAGTCACCCAGTCCATAGCGCACCATCACGGAAATAAACACCGGTACTGTTCTGTTATGCTCTGTTCCAAAAGCACAGCATTATTTAACGTATTTCATCTTTTCTGCTTATGAAAAAGGTAACATCTGAGTGCGGAAGTGTATATACGTGCTGTTACCTGCATACATTACTACTTTAACTCACAACCCGCATAATGGTTCCCTTTGTCGAGTTATTACGTAATTGAATTGCTAAGTAGCTTGCCAGGATTCCATCTCTCCTTTTGATTTATAAAATGGCACAGGCTACTAGCATAAATGGGTCCCTTGTGAGGATTTACTACGATTAAAATAACTACGCAGGCTGCTTACAAGCTCTGTACAAAAAGCAAAAGACTGAAGCTCCCTGCGGAGAAGTGATTTTTCTATTTACCCAGTGCGCTGCCGTGCCGCCGCACTGTGCAAATAATATTTTCTGTGACACGTAGGTGATAACAAAGAGTCTTATGAGCTAATGACTTTTCCTTTGTTCTCCGAATTTGTGCCAGATAAGCTCCCATTTCGACGTAAGCCATCGACAATATAAGTAGTAGTCCTAACATACTAGAGCTATTGTACCCTTTAAAAGTAACTTTGTTGTGATTTTAGTCTTTCTGGACTGCATCTGTGATGACTGCAACATATTTACAGCTGATCATGGGAGAGACTCTTCTGTAAATGTATTCCTCCTGTGTGTGCGCTGGTGTTGTTGCTAATGTAATCGGTAGAATTATCTGCACTGTCGGATAAAAAGCGCTTCTACCAACGCGGCGAATAGAGTATTAGGAAGTCGTCTAGCCGGCCGGAGTGGCCGAGCGGTTCTAGGTTCTACAGTCTGGAACCGCGCGACCGCTACGGTCGCAGGTTCGAATCCTGCCTCGGGCATGGATGTGTGTGATGTCCTTAAGTTAGTTAGGTTTAAGTAGTTCTAAGTTCTAGGGGACTGATGACCTTAGAAGTTAAGTCCCATATTGCTCAGAGCCATTTGAACCATTTTTTTTTTTTTAAGTCGTCTGACCTCGGACTAGCTGTCTACGTGGTAGTGGAGCGCCTTGGATAATGACCAGATCGATGGTTTACAAGAGACACTTCCTTGCCCAACTAATGAGGACAAGGTGCGTTTCATCTATGGCCATGTCAAGAGTGGATTCCATCATTCGGAGGAATCCGCCATCAGTCAGATGCTGTGAGCAACAAAATGTTGATGTAAATCGATGGCGACTGATGGATGTAAATTGAAGATGAGGGGAGGGGGGGGGGGGGAGAAAGAAAAGTAAAGTCAACGGACTATTGATGTACTCTGCATCGGGGCTTTATGCGGAAACAGCGGCAACGAGTAAAAATCTGTGCCGATAGGACGGACCATTCCATGATCACTAAATATTACATGGCACACAGACTAGCGTAGGCACAGGAAATACCTACCATATGAGCTGCTTGAAGCATGGGGAAATCGCCTGGAAGAGTCTCTATGCTGCTTCGCACATGCTAAATGCATTCATTATACGTGCAACCACTGAGCCATTGCATCCAGATCTTGCAGGTGTTGAATGCCAACCTTGTATAGGGCAGTAAAATGGGTGAAACATACAAAGTCTCAGAGCGAAGTTATCTAGATACATTACGGCAATATCGACACGAGGCGGCCGCAATTAAAACATTTCGCTACCGAGACTGGGTCAGGGCAAAACACACCATCGGCGTTTCTATCGAGCCAGGCAGCAGACTTCAGCAGAATGTAGTGGGTCAGAGCAGCCAAACAGGGTCGTGTCACCTCCGTTATGTGACGAATGACTGGCTAAAGCGAATACAAGAAACCGTACCAGGAGCTTTTACGAATCATTAATATTACCAACACTTTAAGCAAGCACGGCAGACCCAGCCGAAGTGGCCGAGCGGTTCTAGGCGCTTCAGTCTCGCACCGCGTGACCGCTACGGTCGCAGGTTCGAATCCTGCCTCGGGCATGGATGTGTGTGATGTCCTTAGGTTAATTAGGTTTAAGTAGTTCTAAGTTCTAAGGGACGGATGACCTCAGATGTTAAGTCCCACAGTGCTCAGAGCCATGGAGGGAACAGAGGAACTCCACCATCGACTTGTGTAAGTTCAGTACACGCGCCGCCGCCACTCACCTCCGCGGCGTCGCCGTACAGACGGTCCCTGGGCCACAGCAAGAGGCGATCCGCCAGTGCAGGATCCATCTGGAACGACGTGTACGGTGACAGCAGCCTTGAGCGGGCTGAAGACCACTTACGACGCTGTTCCTGAGTGGGCACTCACAGACCATGCCAACCGCGAGCGCAGACGCTATCTGTTTTCTGTTTTCCTTTTTTTTATGGAAATAAATAGCTAGTTCTCATTCTTCTTTCACTGAGCCTAACGGCGACCGCATTTCACTACCATCCTGTTGAGGAACACTGGCAAGGAACGAAATGGGAGAGAGCTTCCTGATACAGAACCAACTCTACTTTCGCCCTCCCAATTGTCCTCCCAATTGTCGCCTCTTACACAAGAGCGGTATCATTCAGTCTGGTCGTGTTGGCGTACTTGTACTGGATCCTGAGCTGCTGTTGCTCTGGCAGTTGCACCATATATACTACTTAGTTATTAAATATGTAGTAATACTGTAACTAAACTAATGTAAATCGAAACTGTTGAGCTACCATTTTTGTCCATTTCTACTTGCATGGTAATTTTTATGTTTGTATGGAGGCTGCTCAAGTGTCTTAGGAAATCAATGAGCTGTTCTTCACCATGACTGCACACAACGAAAGTATGATCGACGTATCTATATCACACCTTGGGTTTGTAAGCCGCCAAGTCCAGTGCCTGTGCTCCGATTTGTTCCATGAAGAAGCTGGCCACCACTGGACTAAGAGGACTACCCATGGCGACGCCTTCCAGAAGTTCGCAGAAATCGCCATTCCACGTGAAATAACTCGTGGTGAGACAGACATGGAAGAGCTTTGTGATGTCTTGCGGGAAAATGGGGCCGATGTGCTCCAGCGCGACACTGAGTGGCACTTTCGTAAACAAACAAACAACAACAAAGCTGACCAGAATGTCGTTTGTTGCAAGTTTCAGTTTCTTCAGCTTCTCAATGAAATGTCATGAGTCCTTTATGTATGTTTCGGTCTTCCCCACGTGTGTCTGGAGCAGAGAGTCCAAGTGTTTCGCCAGTTTATACGTCGGTGAGCCAGGAGCGCTAACAATCGGTCTTAGTGGAACGTTGTTCTTATGGATCTTGGGTAATCCATACAGCCGAGGTGGTAGGGCTTCTGTGTTGCGTAAGTTTCTCAGTATGTCCACCGGCAGAGAAGACGCCTTGATTAATCGATTCGTATTCCGTGTGATACGCTGCGTCGGATATGCGTTTAGTTTTCGGTATGTCGTCGGATCTAATAGGTCTCGGATCTTTTGCTCATAATCTTCGGTCTTCATTACGACGGTCGCATTCCACTTATCGGCCGGCAATCAACGCCAGGATCAAAGAACATAAGCGACATTGCAGGCTGGGGAAGGTGTAGAAATCGGCCGTGGCTGAGCACTCACTTAGTGAGACCGACCATGTAATAAAAGTCGCCGACACGGATATCGTAGCTGTAGGGAAGCACTACCAGACGCGCTTGTTCAGAGAAGCTGTTGAAATACAAAAACACACGAACAGCTTCAGCTAGAAAGAGGAAAGTCTTAAAGTCAAGGGATCCTGGGTTCCTGTACTGCAGCGAACGACCGTCGCAGGTAGAAAGGGGAGAACTGCACCGGAAATGACAGCGGAGAGGCCCATCGGACGTTGGCGGCCGCGAGCTCGACTCCAGTTCACCCCTGGCTATGGAGGGTGAAGCTTTGACAGTGCTAGCCACTCGTGCTGGCGAAACGTCAGTAAAATCATTAGATGAACGTCGGACGAAGAACCCGAGACAGAAGGCAATAGGCAGTGTGTCAACAAGTGGCCACGAAAGCCTTAACAACTTCACCGATTGTTCTTTAGACCTCCCTGCATACCGAATCAGTCCGTCGAGCGACCCTTCCTTCCTTTATCAAGTTCTTCACGTTTCTCCTTGACTCCCTTGTACATCCTATTTATTTCATGGCCGTGTGCAGTCTGTCTGTTATCTCTACCCAGCCGGGTCTGCAGACTCGCCGTAGGGTATGGAACTCGATGACAGCGGCTACACAACGCTGCTATACCTGCAGGCACCGGTGTGATCGCCGGAAGCACCATGGCGAGAACACGCCTACGGCGCCGGCCATCAGCGCCCGCCGCTCCCTTTAACCGCTTCAGTCATTCTTTTTCATTTATGGGACACAAATTTTTCAATTTTTTATCCAAGAAATACTTATTTTTAGAAAATTGTCCATATAGCAGAAACCAAAACTGAACTATCTAAGTTATTCAACATCCACTAGAGAAGACACTAACTTCACGATGCACGTCCTCATACACTGAAGAGCCAAGTAAACTGGAACACCTGCCTAAAATCGTGTAGAACCCCTGCGAGCAACCAGAAGTGCCGCATCACGACGAGGCATGGGCTCGACACCGTGAGTCCTGCAGGACTGTCCATAAATCCGTAGACTACGAGGGGGTGGAGATCTCTTCTAAAAGGCACTTCGTAAGGCATACCAGATACGCTCAATGATTTTCATGCCTGACGAATTTTGTGGCCAGCGAAAGTGTCTAAACTCAGACTTCATTTCCTGAAACCACTTTGTAGCCATTTTGGACGTGTGGGGTGTTGCATTGTCTTGCTGGAATTCCCCAAGTCCGTCGGAATGCACAACGGACATGAATGGAAGCACGTGATCAGACAGGACGCTTACGTACATGTCACCTGTAAGATTCGTATCTAGAGGTATCAGGGATCCCATATCACTACCACTGTACATACCCCACACCATTAGTGAGCTTCAACCAGCTTGAATAGTCCCCTGCTGACATGCAGGCGACTGTCTACCCGTATATGTCCATCCGCTCGATACAATTTTGAACCAGACTCGGCCAACCAGCAACATGTTTCCAGTCATCTACAGTCCAATTTCGGTGTTGAAGGGCCCAGGCGAGGCGTAAAGCTTTGTGTGGAGCAGTCATCAGGCGTACACGAGTGGGCCTTCGGCTCCGAAAGCCCATATCGATGATGTTTCGTTGAATGATTTACGCGCTGTCACTTGTTGATGTCCAGCATTGAAATCTGTGTGTGTGTAGAATGCACATTTAGTATATACCTGGGAAAGACACGTAAAACAACCGAAAATTACATATGACAATTGCCATTAAATCGCACACCGAGTACATGCAGTAAAATAGAGATATTTTTAGCTTATTTCTGACAAACGCGACTTTAGAATACCACTTCATCATATATGACTGAACTTGGTATTGACGATATTACACTCTTTGTTGCAAATCAGCAAATCAAAAGTCGAAATGAAAAACAAAATAGAAGTTGGATGGAGATTTCTAAAAAAAAAAAAAAACTGTACTTTTTCGATGAATCTGGGTTCACCGTTGTAACGTACAAAAAAACAAAGGAACTTTTATTCGAAGTGTTTTCATCTCTTTTACTGATTCAACGGTATTCATTCGAAAATATTTAACTCAATAGTTTTCAAGAGGCTGTCTCATCCAGCTAATGACCAAATGTGCATGTATAAAAATATACGGTATCTCATTTTGCTCTGCATTACATCTGCAAAGAAGATCAAGGGATCAAAGTGGATCCCTTGGGTAGATTTTGTTCCGTCACACTCAGTCCCAACTTTCGCGCGGCCTACACTTTGCACATGCCTTGGAAGTTCAAAAATCAGGCAAAAGGTGAAATTGGAATGCAGATTCGTAAAAAAGGATGTCCATCACAAAGTACGCTATGCCCAGTGGCTTACATATCGACTGAAAATGAAATCGTCTGCTAAGATGAACAGATCTGCAAGAAAGGTTTAAGCCAGTGGCACAGCAGCTCTACTGTCAGTCATAATTTCTCCACGCTGTTGTATTAACCTCGCTACAAGACGTTGTCTTGGTTCAGAGCTCACTACGTATTGGGTTTTTGAGCTTGTTTTACTTGCTGGACTTGGTGTTCTGCCGTGCCATCTCCATTGTTTGTCGTTTTGTTGTAGTAATTATCCAATTGTTATCTCTCAGACTACACGCTGTGAAGCCCTCAGCCCGTCAGCCTGTTCCTATTGGTCCTTTGTCCCCCCCCCCCTGATAGCTGAATGGTCAGCGTGACGGACTGCCGTCCTAAGGGGCCCGGGTTGGATTCCCGGCTGGGTCGGGGATTTTCTCCGCTCAGGGACTTAGTGTTGTGTTGTCTTCATCTTCATTTCATCCCCATCCAACGCGCAGGTAGCCCAGTGTGGCGTCGAATGTAATAAGACCTGCACCAACGTGGCCGGACCGGTCCCGTAAGGGGCCTCGCGGCCAATGACACCAAACGCTCATTTCATTTCCATTACTGGTTCTTTAGTCATTCCAGGTCTTGCCAGTGTCGGTCATCTGTCCTGTCTTCTCGTATTTTTCTGAACACCTTTGTACTTCCTTCTTTCGTCACTCAAGTGAAGGATTTGTTCTGTTGCCGAATTTTCCTTAGCCATTATCTTCCATGTACCAAAATTTTTAATGCCCTTATCAGAGTTGTCGATTCCTCTTCGTCTGAACGGCCTTCTGTGGTCCTCGGTATCAAAGTTTCGTTGAATCCAAAGCCTTAAAGAGCACCTGGGTACGCCTTAAAATCAGATATCTGATACTGCAATCTTTGTGTGACCATGATGTACACCAGCTGTCATCCTCCAGTCCTCAGGGACTTTCCGAAGTATACCTACTGTTATGTTTGTAGTATTTGTAGTCATACAGAAAGCTTTTGACAGTGCTGACTGGAATACGCTCTTTGAAATTCTGAAGGTAGCAATCGTAAAATACAGGAAGCGAAAGATTATTTACAAGATGTGCGGAAATTAGTAGGCAGTTACACGTGTCGAGAAGCATGAAAGGAAGCAGGTTGAGAAGGGGGTGAGGGTTGTTACTCATCCTCATTGTTATTCAATCTGTATACTGGGGAAACAGTAAAGGAAACCAAAAATAAATTTGGAGTAGGAATTAAAGTTCATAGAGAAGAAATAAACAGTTTGCAATTTCGTAAGAGGCTTAAAGGATCTGGAGGAGTAAATGAACTGAATGGACAATGTCTTCAAAGTAGGATATAAGATGAATATCAACATAAACAAAACAAAGATAATTGAATGTAGTCGAATGAAACCAGGTTATGAATCAGATCAGGAAACTAGACACTTAACTGGTAGATGCGTTTTGCTATGTGGCAGCAAACTACCTGATGATGGCCGAAGTAGTGCAAGTAGGCTATTTAGGTTTTTATGTTGGTAACGCCATGTAGCGCTCTATATGAAAATCACTGACTGCTGTGTGCAGTCTGTGGCATGACTGTTCATAAACTGATACAGAATATTTTTAGCGCAATGCAATCTGACTTTCAAAAATCCCTACAAAAAATGGCCCTGACTAACAATAACCTATACCTTTCATGAATAACTTACCTCACAAAAATCTTCGTTACTCAAACTACTGCGATACAGCGTGCGCCAATACTGCCAGCTGAATAAAAGATTCTAACTACTGAAGGCACTAACTACTGATAGGCATAGTCAGCCAATGAAAGAATTTGATAGAGAACAAACAATGTATTTACCTTAATAGTGTTCAAAAGACATTATATATATATATATATATATATATATATATATATATATATATATATATATATATATGTGTGTGTGTGTGTGTGTATGTGTGTGTGTGTGTGTGTGTGTGTTAATGACATCCTGACATCCAGCCTTACAAATTTACTGTCTCTGATGGACACACGTCCAGATCATCCGCTCTCAAAACTCCGCCATATCTCTCCCCACATCCACCACTGCTGGCGGCTCACCTCCAACTGCGCAACGCTACGCACTGTTAACAGCCAACTCCCCAACACTACAATAGCAAATTCCAACAAGGCAAACCAACCACAGACTGCACACATCACAGTCAGTGATTTTCATATAGAGAGCAACATGGCGTTACCAACATAAAAACCTAAACAGCCTACTTACATAGCCCCCATGCTCCCCATAAAAAATTTTACAAATTGTTTTTGGCAGTGGCCAATACAGATGTGAAAAAACTTTTATAATTACAATAACAAAGAAATCAAACACACACTTATTGATACAATGTTGGTCAAAAGCTAAAGTTTTCTCACAGTCCATAAAGACAGTCCTGATCATTCATCACAGTAAAATTGCAGCGCTTTTTTTCTTAAAGTCTCAGCAGTAAAAGATAATGCACACGGAAGTAGTGGATTTCCATGCAGTCTTGAAGAAGTAGTATTGCCCTTCCAACGGGAAGACAGTGCTGATTCCTGACATGCAGACAGGTAATGGGCTACAACAGAGCAAACCCACAACAGAGTCATTCAAAGTTTTGAAGACTATTGGTAGGTAGGTCATCACAGAGCAGACCCACTGTAGTCCTTGTAGAGAGTATGGTATTGGTGGGCCACCAGAAGTGCAGAACCACTGCAGTCCTTGTAGAAATAATGGTATTTGTGGGTCATCAAAGGTGCAGACCCACTGTAGTTCTTGTAGAGACGGTCTGCAGCCATCTGTTGTGACTGTACAGGTGCACAAACACCATACAACAAGTCCATGAACCACCACTTGTGCACTCATAAAGTTTTTGGAATTGTCCTTAGAACCAGCAATGCTGTTAACCAGTCCCTTGCTGAATTATTAACACACGTGCAAACACTATCAGTCCCAACTTCTCACATATTATGCATATACTATGGCCAAAAGAAACGTGTTCAGTCAAATGAAACTTAATTTGAAGATCTGGTGTCTATACAGTTATATATTTACAACATAAGAATACAATTACAAAGGTACAATATACATAATTAAAGAACATAAAAATACAGATAACATTTGTAGTAATATAGGCTTTACAAAAGAAGAGAAATAAACATATTCAACAGTGTTACAGGAATTATGACATAAGTAAATGCATAAAAGATCAGAATAGCTTTCGAAAATAATGTCTAAACATCTTTACAAAGTAAATAACATAGTATTAGAAAAATTCTACAACATAACTCTCATCAGATAATCACATAAAGACAGGAAGAACAAAAATGTACAACAGTACACAAACACATAGCGGAATAATAGAAAAGGAAAGGACATGGTTTGTTTTACTGCAGTATTTTGCAAACGAAACTTTCTTTACTTCTTGGATATCTCCCTTCGTTCTTCACCATTTCAAAAAAGTCGTATCTATACCTGCTTTCTGTACTTTTTTCGTGTAACTTCTCAATGCATTTCTTCCAAATCATCGCAACTCATTCTCTTATACACCCTACCCCTCTTAAGCGAACTTAAATCTGCTGAGCTTAGATAAATAAACTAAAGGACGAGGCAATGCAACAGCACAAAACAATTAACACAAACAGCATTGACAAAAAAATGCAAATTGGCAAAGCAAGCAGCAGCATATCCAAATTATCAAAGTAATTGCTATATTACAACTAATATAAGACACTGTGCAGCAAACAAGAAAAATAAATCAGTAGTAAAACCGGCTTAACAGAGTAATACAAAGTGAAATTCAGTAGCACTATGCCTGGCAAACAGCAGCAGCAAATGCAATAACTTATATCCAATCATGACAAACCAACAAGCAGAAAAAATAGTACACTAAAGACAACAGTGCAGATAAGCGAAATGTCCATTCACATCTTAATGTCTATGTCATTAAAGAGGTGCACCACAACTTATTCTACAAAAAAAAAAAAAAAATTACCAAATACTTGAAAAGAAAATTATGTATGAAGTTACTGTTTTTAGCCCCTTCTTATTGTTCTTTCCTTTCCAAGTGATCCTTTCTCGAAGAATGTGGATCATAAAATAATTATTTAATAGATTTGTTGACAGAAAGTGTTCACATTACCAAATGCATTTAATTATATTTTATAAAACCAATGCTGCAACACAGCTGGAAACCAGATATCAAATGAAATAAGCAACTATGTAAAGCAAAGCATAACAATATCATTCAATAGTCATGTGGCATTTCGTAAGTTAGTAGAAGTTCTCTCAATTCTCGTAGAAAGACACTTGTCATAATCAGGTGTGCAGATGTAAGAATATTTCCCATCAATTCATAAGCATTTCAGTAAGTAACACAAAGTACGTGCTCCGCAGTATAGTCATATGTTTCCAAGTAACAGCGTGTCATATTTGCTTATACAACATTACACATCGGTATCATATTTCTCTAACACAGAATTACCCAGCTATCTGATTATTTTACAGAGAAACAAACATTTTTTTACTACGTCAGTGACACATGTTTACGTAATTACACAGTTGGATAACTTCACACTATTAAATTGTATTTTGTCTCTACTGTGTGAACTGTTCATATTTTTTCGAAACCATTGTGATATTATGAGAGCTTTGAATGATGTGTTTGGTGTAGGATCATGATTTTAAAGTATGATTGAGGTAGATGACACTACTGAAAAGAGCAGAGAATTATTTTAGGTTTTGAAATTATTGCAGAAAGCTACGACGTTTTTGAGATTTGGCTGAGTTTATGTAAGTAGGCTGTTTAGGTTTTTATGTTGGTAACGCCATGTAGCGCTCTATATGAAAATCACTGACTGTGCTGTGTGAAGTCTGTTTTCATATAGAGCGCTACATGGCGTTACCAACATAAAAACCTAAACAGCCTACTTACAGTGGAGGATATAAAATGTAGACTGGCAAAGGCAAATAAAAGCGTTTGTGACGAAAAGAAACTTCGTAACACCGAATATACATTAAAGTTCTGGGAAGTCTTTTCTGATAGTATTTGGAGCGTAGCCATATATGGAAGTGGAACGATAAGCAGTTTAGACAAGAAGAGAATACAAGCTTTATAACTGTGGTGTCACAGAAGAATGACGACGATTGGATGGGTAGATCACGTAACTACTGTGGAGGTACTGAATACGATTGGGAAGAATATAAATTTGTGGCACAATCTGACTAAAAGAAGGGCTCATTCATAGGACAAATTCTGAGAAATCAGGGAATTGCCAGTTTAGTAGTGAAGGGAAGCGTGTACGATAAAAATTGTAGAGGGAACTCAAGAGATGAATAAAGTAAAGATGTAAGCTGCAGAAGCTATTCAGAGATGAAGAGGATTGCACAGGATAGAGTAACATAAAGAGCTGCATCAAACCAGTCTTCGGACTAAGGTGACAATTACAAACTCCCCCTGTTGTGGTTTTTTGAACAGTATATCCGCTATTAGTAACAGATTTACAGCATAACTCTATACTTCATTCCATCATACCGACCACCGAGCCCACATTTTCTAGTAACTCTGTCTTATATTGCTTCCCTACTAGTACATTCAAATCGACCATGATTATTAGCATCTCCCTATAAATACAGAATTACCCGTTCAATATCCTCACAATTATATCTTCAGTAGCTTTTTCGCTCATTCCCACTAACTATCCTACATTTTCCTGTAACTCTGTCTTATTTTCCTTCCCTACTATCATACTCAAACCTACCATGATTATTAACATCTCTCTATGCATAAAGAATTACCCGTTCAGTAAGCCCACAACAATAGCTTCTGTAGCTTTTCATCTTTTGCTAGTCACGTCGGCAAGAGTACCGGAAATATTATCATTGATGTTCATTTGCTGTTGTTTCTTATGACATCAACCCTGACAGTGAACTATTCACAGCAAATTTGTTCTGTGTCCCACCTTCCTACTTATTACAATTCCAACTACTGTTACACTATTTTCTGCTACTGTTGATACTAGCCTATAGTATATTCGTCTGACGAGAAATCCTTATCTTCTTTCCATTTAACCTCACTGACACTAATTTTATCTAGTTTGAGCTTTCCATTTCCCTTTTCAGATATCCTGGTTTTTGTGCGACATTCAAACCTTTAGACGTTCCACTCTCCTACTCGTAAAAGTTATCTTTTTGTTAGTTGTTCAATCTGTCTGTAATAGTCATGATACACTAAAAGAAGTACAAAGTTGACCATTTCGACCAAGGTTCAGCGAACTTCTCCAGGTTTCTGAAATGACGGTCGAAACGACGGCTTTATAGTTGATTTATTGTTTCCTAATGATGCGGTCTAAAACCTAACAAGATTTTTTTGAAAGTGACATTCAATGGAAACCTACGCTCTTGTACACGACGATACCAAAAGAATAAATAGATTTCAGTTGTCTATCACAGATAGCTATGAAAGACGGAACCACATTGCGCATGTTCAAAGTTAGTGTTCGTACAGACATTATACCATACATTCAAAGCGAGCACCATTCGTAGCTCGAGAAACATCGAAAAGGTATTCCACTCCATCACACATAGGAATCAACAGGTCTCTCTCTATTGAACCGACAGCTTCAACAATTCGATTTCTCAGCTGTTGAAGAGTAGCTACCATAGCTATGACAAAGATTCTGTTTTTTTATGAACTCCACTGAAGTAATGGCAAGATATGACGTTCGTTGACCCGGGAAGCCAAAAGTAATGAACAACCTCTTGCTTTTTACCTCCTCCATTCCAACATTGTGGGATTACATTATTCAGATAACGTCACACCTCACGGTGAAAGTGAGACGGGGCACCGACATGCGCAGAAATGATATCATTGGAATGTTTGTGAAGTTGGGGAAACGACCGATTTTGGAGCAAGCCCAGAAATGATATTCCTGTCATATTTCCCTCCACAAAAACGGAAGGTCCATTAACTTTATGAGCAGAAACGGTAGAAAACATATTCAGTTTCGGTGAGTCTCATGTTCGACGACAACGCCAGGATTTTGTGACTTCCAAATTCTCACATTACGGCGGTTTACTTTATGCGATAGACGAAACGTCGATTCGTCCGTCAAGATGAGTCGTTCAGAAAAAAATAAATAAAATCATCCGCCTTTTCCCGCAGAAGTGAAATACAAAATTTGTGCTTTCTCTTATGGTCCCCGATACGCAGCCGTAAGGCTTCCTATGCAGGCGTCGTTTCATAACAAGGTACACCTCTGTTTCAGGAAGTTGACGTTTCTGGCCTGCCCGTCTTGTAGACCTCCGGGGGCTCCGTGTGAACGTATCTCGAATATGCTCGACATTTTCGTCAGACGTGCGTGGCCGACAGGTGCACCTCGCATTGCATATGCTACCAACTACAAACAGTTTAGTATGCCAGTCATAAATCTGCTTGTGCAGAGGCGGCTTCTTGTTGAATTGACGGAGGAATGAACCTTGCCCTTGAATAATAGATTGGTTTCGCACAAATTGCAACATACGGAATGATTTCTCTTGTGGTGTAGTTGCTGAGTTGCCAGATTCAAACACTAGCGTAGCTGTGTCAAAACTTAGAACCTTCCTCTATCCAGTGACATGCTCACTGAGTTTATATGTTTTGAAGTTTGTCTACGATAGAGTATTGAAATCTGTTACTTATAATCTGTATAGATTGCAAAAAAAATTGTCATTCACATGACCGGTTTCGTTTCCTCTAGAACCATCTTCAGATCTGAAATGATAATGATACAAATTTACTATTTCACAAATGCAAGCCTATTTCGTCTTACCCGATCAACATCAAATGTACCAGATCAGATGTGACGACTGCTGTAAACAATACATAGGGCAGACTGCTAGGAACTTTGAAACTAGATTCAGGGAGCACACCTATTCTCAAAATAGCGTTTTGGGCGCAAAAAAATGGCTCTGAGCACTATGGGACTAAAGGTCTGAGGTCATCAGTCCCCTAGAACTTAGAACTACTTAAACCTAACTAACCTAAGGACATCACACACACACCCATGCCCGAGGCTGGATTCGAACCTGCGACCGTAGCAGTCGCGCGGTTCCAGACTGTAGCGGTTTGGGGCGCATTTGGCTGCTTTACGGCACTCAGTCACGAGCATTGAAAAAAACTTAGAAATCCTACATAGACCTCACAAGGGACGGTTTCATAACATTTTAGAAGAAGTTGAAATATACACCCACTAAAAGAAAGACGCGGATTTAATCATCGACTAGGAAAGCGAGTTTAATCATAATTCCTATTTTAGTATTTATGACGACTTACTGAAATGATCAGTTGCTTATAGAAGGCGAAGCCGAAGGATGGGAGATGGTGCACGGTGAAACAGTTGGAAGATGCGTGCAGCGCCTAGCGTCGTTGACGGGGCCCTCCTGCATGGCCCTCTTTCCCACGGCAATGGACATCAGACAACTGAACGGCTCGCGGCACAACACCCAAATAGCGGGAACCACGAAAGCACACCATGGAGGAAAACAAGTCTACACCAGCGCCATGGGTATAGAAATCACCCTTTGTTTTCGATCGTACAGAAACGATAATTTTATTGTGTCGTTTAAATTTGGCAAGTACAAATACTTACCTTGACAACTATAGATCTTAACTAAGTATTTTTAGATATAAAAACAAATTAGAAAAATCCATTTAATGCAGTATGTGCATACGTAATGTAACAAATGTACCAGACGCCACCTGTCGGTAAGAGTTTTATAATTAATATAAATGACGTGCATTCTGCCAACAAACTTAATGTGTCACAGCATGTGAAGGTTACGGAGTGTGGACGGATTACTCCTGTAACCGAAATTGCAGGTACGTTCTGGTACATTTGATGTTGATCGGGTAGGACGAAATAGACTTGCATTTGTGAAATAGTAAACTAGTATCATTGTCATTTCAGATCACAAGGTGGTTCTAGAGGAACCGAAACCGGTCATTTGAATAAAAATTTTTTTGCAGTGAAAACGGATTATAAGTAGTAGTGTATAAAAAGTGATTGCGGTATCCTAGCAGACATTATGTCTGTTTTTGGAAAGTATTGAAATCTGTTGTTTCTTTCTGAATCACCCGGCTCAGTCTTTTATACAGTTCAATAACAGACAGTTTTATTGTGAAATAAACACACACACACAAACACACACACACAAACACACACACACACACACTCGCGCGCGCACTCTATGCATTTACGACCTAGCAGCAGCGATGTTAAAAACGTTAGCTGTCTGACATGGGGCTGTTGATGGGTTTCTGATTTGCTAGGAGCGTGATAAGTCTTGGTAGGCGGGCAGCGGGGAGGTACGGCGTGGGTTGAAAGGAAGCAAGCATGCCTGCTGACGGCAGGCGGGAAGACGCATTAAAATATAGTCCGTAAGCTTTAATCGAATATCGATTCTGCGTGCGCACGACGGCTGGCGTGCTCCTGTTGAGACCCTCACTGGCGAACGAGAGGGGCAGGGCCCTTGCCCTGCGGTGGATGAAGGGCTCGGCTAGGCACTGTGCAGGGCCTATCGGCCGCCGCAGACCCGCAAGGCCGATATTCGGTACAAGTTGCCCCGCAGCCTCAATGGAACCACTCAGGGCCCGACGCCCGACCCGTGCCGGCGCTGTCCTTTCTTCGCTGCCGCACGTATGATTTTTTCAGGAGCGATTCCACGCCGGCGCTGTCGCCCGCCGCCTTCCGCGATCTGGATAGGCGTAATTGAATGGCAGATGTAGGCTCCGCCGGCGCACCTGCACGGCGGAGTTTGATAGCGTTTCCCAGAGGCGCTGTTACCGGCCGCATCCCCTGATCAGGTGCTCACACACACTCACTCACACACATACACACACACACACAGACACAGACACACACACACACACACAAACTAGTTTCCTTTGCTACACATGCGGGGGTCCCGGTGGATGCCAAACTTTGATCGCGTTCGCCAGTGTCTCCGTTCCCAACTTGCTTCCCAGATCAAAGATAATGCATTTACTGAGCAGCGAAGAGAGTTTAGAGGTAATGCGCATAGTACACTGGGATATATATCCAATAACGCATATTCCTCCGAAAGTTAGACGCTTTTTCTTTCTCAGGTTATTATACTTTTGTTCTGAAAATCGCTGCGCACTGGACTACGGACTACGGGTGTAGAACACGGTGGAAGTTAGAAACAAGGTAGGCAGCGCGAATTGGCAGAACTGGTTTTCCACAGAGAACAGACTCGTTTTTTCTTAATTCTTCCTGTGGTCGTGTTTGGTTCAGTTGATGAGAGTTGCTGAATATGGTATGTAGCATTTAGACGTTCAGTTTGGTTTTAGATTACGGTTGTTTCGGCAGAGGAAAGTATTTTTCTGGCTGTAAATGTGTTTTAACAAGACTATAGAGGGAAAGTATTTTTCTAGCTGTAAATGTGTTTTAACAAGACTATAGAAACATATATTTAGTGAAAGACAGATTTGCTGATGAATTCCCGGAAACAGCTATATCTCATCGTAGTGCAGTTCTTATAATTATTGAGAAATTTCGAGACACAGGCTTACTGTCAGATAACGAAAGAACTCGAAGACCTCACAAATCAAGCGAACAGAAATTGTTGGACATTTCTGATTCTATGCAGCAGAGTCAGCGGAATCATAGCCAACACTGGCCAAGGAAGAAACCGCACGTAAAGTGAACGGGAGAAAATTAAAACTTATTTCAATACAGAAAGTCGTGATCACATTTGTTTATTTTTCTTTTTAGATTGCTGGTTTTCATCTAAGACAGACTATCTTCGGATCTTACATTCGCTGATGCCGTGGGAACCGTTGGTGTGGAGCTGGTCCATCTGTGAAGGAGTAGAGAACACTGAACTTTGAAGGTGACAGCGCCATAAAAATGGAAAGGATTGGATCATGAAGAGCGAATCTGATACTGAAAATGTTTTGTGAGTAATACCACAGTCATTTTTATGTCACTTTCTGTACAGACGAGGCGTGGCTACATCTCTATGGTCATGTTAACACATTTTAAAGTAAACGGAGAATCCTGCTGATGTGCCTGAAACATATTTTTATGATCACAAAATTCTAATGTGGGTGGCAATATCCAGACGGCGCATCACTGAACATTTCTTTCTTGAAGAATTGTGAATTAATTCTTTAATGATCCATAATTTCATTGACCAGGTAAAGGAAGACGAAATCATCTACTTATGGTTTCAACAAGAGGACGCTATTGAGCACGCAGCTAACAACACTATGGAAAAGTTCTTGGAGAACGTATCATGTCAAAGAATTTACGCCCCCTCTCTCTCCTGACCTTATTCTACCAGTCTTTTCTCTTTCGGAGCAACAAAATACGTAGTGTAACGCAATCGTCCACGCACGTTTTGAGACTTAAAACTATAATAACTGCGTACGTGAGGAGCGTAGCACAATCTGAGCATCAGAATCTATTTTCCAATACAATTAAGGTCGGTTGAAAGTTCTGTAGCGGCCCGTGAAATTCATTTTCAACATGTGTGTAACATACGCGCAACAGCCAGCAAACTACCGAACAACCTGTGCGATAATACAGGCCCCATGAGGATTCTTAGAAAGAGAGGACATGAGTGCCGAGATGCTTCAATAACATATTCTATTTAATCTCTCAAAGAGGTTCATCTGATTGTACTGGATCACATTTTATATAAGAAATTAATGTAGAAACTTGGGTTGGATTTCAACTTTCGCATAGGACTACATAGATTTTAGTGTCACAATAACCACTCGATTTTAAAATGATATATGCTTCACATGCCACGTCAAACTAATTTTTAAACTTTTCATTTATAGACGTTCGATATGCCTTCCATCGGATAGAACGCCTAGACCAGGGGTAATCAATCCTCTAGAGGGCGTTGTTGCTTTCACGGTGGCCTGTAGGCAGTAGGTGTTTCAAAAACATCTCCATTATCTATTCATCTAACCTTGGAACAAAGTATTTTGTAATCAATTATTATTGTATGCCATAAGCTGTTGTAACTGTAATTTATAAATTTTATAAAGTAAAACTACTCCCCGTCGTCATAAATAACCACTACTGTGGAAACGGTGGCGGCTAGAAAAGTTTTTGTTACTAACAGCGATAAAAAAAAAGTTGGCGGTAGGTACACAAGGATGACTACCCCTGATCTAGACAGTAACCAAAATTCATCCCGTACTTTTCCGGGCACGCCTCAAGTTGAGTTTCCTCTTCACCTAATCTTTAATAGTCTGGCTATTGTATGGGTCCCTTTTCAAATACAGTATATCGTTAATATTTGTGCTCAAATTGCTTGACGTCTCTATGACAAAGTTTTGTAAAATTACAAATACAGAACACAAGACTGGGACAAAAACCTCAAAATATGATTAATATATTTTGCAGAAGTCTGAGATATTATTAAACATTTTACTTTTGTTTATTTCGAGTTATCGCACAAATGAAAGAATATGATACTCATATAGCTATTTCCAATTTCGTGACAGTGCCTCTTGCCTTACAGTTTTTCGTCTAACGGCAGAACTGAATTTTTTTCAAGTTGACGTCATGTAATGGCAGACAAACTCTTTCTGGTGTCGTTTGCATGATACTGGAAGAAGTGAACAATGCGTTCGTCGCCTTACTCTTCGTAAACAGAGAGACATTTGAACTGAGTACATGTGGCGTTAGTGCATTCTGTAGCAGTGCTTTCCAATCTTTGAATAATTACCTCATGAGTTGTGAAATGAAACTTTGTGAGGGGCTAAAACTAAAAGGGTTTGATGAACAATTTGTGATAACAATTTATTTTAGAATACTACTCACTATCGTCAGTATTACGGTAGACTCTAACGTATACAAGATCACCATCAGCCACTTCACAACTATTGCGAGATAAAAGTCTCCTCTAGATATTTCAATGAGTTGCGATATTCAGTATGCGAATTCATGTTGTTCCTGCGTATCTTCAGATGTCATCCACCTAAATTCCATTCTCCAGAACAGAACTTCCATTGGTCATTTACCGTCCATCTTCCTACTTATTGTCCAATTCAGCACCAGTTTTACTCTTCACTGTCATAGACCCATGTTGCATTCTGTCCGTAACTATTTATTTACATTCGTGTATCTACTGATAATTGCGTCTGAACCACCCACATATCTTGAAAGGCCCGTCTTGAGTAAAAGCTGGCCGTATGAACTGTTTGTAAAAGTTCAGTTTCGTACAGCTTTAAAACTTGGTTTTGAAAACTTATATAGTTTACCAAGAGCACTCAAGGCCTTTTGCTCTTGTATTTAAATCTTTTATTGTTAATCCAATGAGGTAGTTTTCACTAATCATAGGTAATAAATTATAATAGTAACTCTTTTTTTCCTGATTTCGATAACTGACTAGGTTTTGAGATCTATTTCTGTTATTGAAAGAACATTTTCAGACTGAGAAATTCGGGCAGATGTACATTACACAGTATCTCTAGAGGGTAACACTGTCCATACAGATTTTCAAGAAACTGAACTTGAACTATTTGACTGACTGTTCTGTACTTCTTTTACTATTACTATTATTATTATTACTGTTATTATTATTGGATGAACTCTTAAGAATAGAAATTCCTGTTGTCATAGGTGACAGGTTTAAAATTTGATCTTCGAATGTGGTACCAATAAAAATATAAGTAAGAAACTGAACGAGTTTGGCATGACTTACGACTTACTGTGGTGGACTCTAAACCAAATATAAAATAGGATTGTCATAAATAAGCGAAACCAGACGCCGCAGTGACTCGCTATTCCTTGGTTTAGTAAACCATGTACAAAAAATGAACGAGTTTCCGTTGTTTGAACGTTATCCCAGTATTAGAAATGATACTTCACTTTAAAATCAGGCTTGTTAGTTTTCTACAGCCTAATGTTAATTAGATATCGAACACTTGTCCAGAGTACTGGGTGATATCTGATCACTTTGAGAGATAGTGGCCTCAGACAGATAGCGAGCCACTGATCTATTGCACCTAACATCCAAATTACTCTTTAACGCTGATTTCATGTTTATAGAATATTGTCGACTTAACTTCCGTCGACGATGATACTTGAAGGGAAACATATTTAACTATTGCTTTAACACTATGTGGGGTCGCAGTTCGTTGAAAGTTGCTGGAAGGGGGACATAGTTAAGTCACATGTTGTAAAATCAGGTAACATTGGGAGCCTATAGAGAATGTGAGATTCGTATGGTTATTGTGACCAGTCAATCGTCATGGCAGCTAATCGTTCATAAATGCATGTAGATGCAGTCTAGGAGTAAATAAACCAGTAGTAAAATGAAGTTTTCGAAATTTTCACATAATTTTATATGCGCATTGGATAATAAAACAGAGAATGAACGCCCTGGCTCTAAAATGGAGCAAACGACTGGCAACCGCTTGAACCGCCAACATAAGTGGCGCCAGAGTAAACTTTCAGCTCCTGAACGTAATTTCAAATTCATGTATCTTCATTCACGTAAAAAATATAAGTCTTGTGAAATCGGATGAATATTTCTGTGTGTTCTAAATATTATGATCCTCCCGCGTAAATAAGTGATATTAGCTTGTTAGGAAGAACCATTCTCATCATATACAGTAGCGCTTCATATGCTGTTATCATTTTAATACCTCACTGGAGCATTTTTACTGGCGTGCATCAACATTGTTAATTTAGTCATTGTATGCAGATCTAAAATACCTACCCTTATTCCACTGGTGTGCAATATTTAATGACTAAAATAACTTTCGTATGATGTGCCATTGCAGAGAAACATAGCTTGATGGAATATATACTACACTGACAAAAACTGCTACAGTACAGTACAGAAGCTAACTGGAAGACATAGGCAATGCGACGTACAGAAATGATACTTTTAGTCTTGTACAATAATTATACTGAAGTTATTGCGATTCATGCGGGTTTCTTGGACATTAAGAAAGATGGGACATGATTTTTCAGACGGTGTACGATCACCATGGACAGAAATTCGTGGTCTGCAACGTGCCCCCATGCTGGCAACAGCGCTGGATCGGTGTTCTTGTGGTACGGCGTTCCATTCCTCCACGTGCACGGTTGATGACAGATCGATGGTCGTTTGTGCACATGGGCGCTGTGCAGTATGTCTCCCCATTGCATCCCACAATTGCTCGATAGTATTTAACTGGAACAATGGACAGGCCAGTCAGTTCGATGAACTTCCTCTCGTTCCAAGAGTTCCTCTACCTACGCCGTTCGATGCGGTCGCACATTGTCATCCATAAAAGTGAAATCTGTACCGAATGCATTACTGAAAAGACACACCTATAGAGGGAGTAGTGTCGTAATAAAACGTGTATCGGTGAATGTACCGCCATCAAAGATTTGGAGGTCAGTGCGCACATGAAACATTATGCCTCGCTGCACCTTAACACTTTCGCCTACAAAACGATCATGTTCGACAACATTTCTAGGTGCTTCACGTATTCTCATCTCTCGTACTGCACGTTGGTATACCGCTAGCTATGGCTTTATTTATCGATTGTCGTTTTTATTTGTAGTTCGCTGTTGCTATCTGAGTTTACTAACTGTCATTTTGTCGGTTGGAGATAATAAGTGGAACTGTGGATGCTAGAAAATGGAGGGCTAAGTAGAAGAATCGGAACATTTCCGACATATCCTTCTGCTTGAGTTCAGTACAGGGGGAACGTAGTGGGTGCAGCCAGAACCGTCTGCGCTGTCTATATTGAATTTAACTGATGAAAGGAGAAAATACAAAAATGCAGTAAATGAAGCAGGCAAAAAGGAATACAAAAGTCTCAAAAATGACCCCGACAGGGAGTGTAAAATGCCTAAGCAGGGATGGCTAGAGGGCAAATGTAAGGATGCCGAGGCATATATCACTAGGGGTAAGATACAAAATCACTTGTATGAATATCAAGAGCACATCTGGAAACCCAGTTCTAAGTAAAGAAGGGGAAGCAGAAAGGTGGAAGGAGTATATAGAGGGTCTATACAATGGCAGTGTACTTGAGGATAATATTATAGAAATGGAAGGGGATGTAGATAAAGATGAAATGGGAGATATGATACTGTGCGAAGTGTTTGACAGAGCACTGAAAAACCTAAGACGAAACAAGGCCCCGGGAGTAGACAACATTCCATTAGAACTACTGATAGCCCTGGAAGAGCCAGCATTGACAAAACTCTACCATCTGGTGAACAAGACGTAGGAGACAGGTGAAATACCTTCAGACTTCCAGAAGAATATAAGAATTGCAATCGCAAAGAAAGCCGGTGTTGGTAGATGTGAAAATTACCGAACTATCAGTTTAATAAGTCACAGTTGCAAAATACTAACACGAATACTTTACAGATGAATGGAAAAACGCAGAAGCCGACCTCGGGGATGATCATTTTGGATTCCATAGAAATGTTGGAACACGTGAGGCAATACTGCCCCTACGACTTATGTTAGAATGTAGACTAAGAAAAGGCAAACCTACGTTTCTAGCAGTTGTAGACTAACAGAAAGCTTTTGTCAGTTTTGACTGGAATACTCTCATTGAAATTCTGAATATGGCAGGGGTAAAATACAGGGAACGAAAGGCTGTTCACAATTTGTACGGACACCAGATAGCAGTTATAAGAGTCGAGGGGCATGAAAGGGAAGCATTGGTTGGGAAGGGAGTGAGACAGGGTTGTAGCCTATCCCCGATGTCATTCAATCTGAATATTGAACAAGCAGTAAAGGAAACAAAAGAGAAATTCGGAGTAGGAATTAAAATCCATTGAGACGAAATAAAAGCGTTGAGGTTTGACGATGACATTGTACTTTAAATTCAAACATTTTATTTTAGGATTTACCGTGACTGTTAATGACATGAAATGAAACAACAAATTTCCTGTTACCAGTCACCGTTTTATTTATTTCCACGACGCGTTTCAAAATTTTAAACCTCCAGCATTGGGTGGATTTTCATTAGTTAGTATGACATTTGCGTGTGAGTTGTGTTACGATTTTTTGGACAAACGTGTGGCACTGCCTGGTGGTGAATCAAGACACTATTTCAGAAAATGGTTTTGGATTTCTTCTGACAGAAAACTAAACTGATATCTAATGGTAAACATAAAAAAATAAACTAGAGTACCTCCAGTGGTCACAAGTTCATTTCGCTGTCGTAACACATCACATGTATACAGTCACATTTGTAAACATATTACGAAATGAGACACTTGAAGTAGTAAAGGAGTTTTGCTATTTGGGGAGCTAAATAACTGATGATGGTCGAAGTAGAGAGGATATAAAATGTAGAGTGGCCGTGGCAAGGAAAGCATTTCTGAAGAACAGAAACTTTTTAACGTCGAGTATAGATTTAAGTGTCAGGAAGTCGTTTCTGAAAGTATTTGTATGGAGCGTAGCCATGTGTGGAAGTAAAACGTGGATGAAAAATAGTTGAGACAAGGAGAGAATAGAAGCTTTCAAAATGTGTTGCTGCAGAAGAATGCTGAAAATTAGATGGGTAGATCTCATAACTAATAAGGAGGTACTGAACAGAATTGGGAAGATGAGAAGTTTCTGGCACAACTTGACTAGAAGGAGGAATCGGTTGGTAGGACATGTTCTGAGGCATCAAGGGATCACCAATTTAGTATTTGAGGGCAGCGTAGAGGGTAAAAATCGTAGAGTTAGACCAAGAGATGAATACACTAAGCAGATTCAGAATGATGTAGGTTGCAGTAGGTACTGGTAGATGAAGAAGCATGCATAGGAAAGAGTAGCATGGAGATCTGCATCAAACCAGTCTTTTGACTGAAGACTACCACAAGAACAATAATGGGATATAGCCACCGGACAGTATAGGACAAGAGAACGGTTTTCTCGTTTTAAGAAGCATCGTTTCGACATTACAGATTTTCCACGTTCAGGAACACCTTCGGAGATCACTTAAACGCATTAATCCACAAAGAACCACGTCAGTCCAGACGAGAACTGACGGATATGATGAACTGTGATCATTCTGACATCGTGCGACATTCGCTTGCATTTGTGAAGGTTAAAAAATCGGGTGTATGGGTACCGCATGCTCTAGGCCAAATTCATAGATACCAGCGGTTAGCCATATGCGCATCTCTTCTTGCCAGTTATCAGTTGGCTCTTGAACAGTACCGACAATTCCTATCCTGTATCGTTACTAGTGACGAGAAATTGATTGTGTCTTTATGTCAACATAAGGAAAAGTGAAAAACGCTGAAGCACAAACAAGAAGCAACTCACTGACGAAGGCCTGCGCGCATCCACAAAAGATAATGCTACACATCTGTTGGAACAACGTGGTGTACTGCGAATTGCTTCCCCGAGATGGATCACTCCTGACATTTGCTGCAAAAACTGAGAAGTGCTGCAGACGCAATCTAAGAACAACGACCAGGATGAATGCATGAAGTGATGCAACCTCACGATAACTCCGTTCGCATTCTGGTAGACTGGCAAAGAACACTATACAGGAGTTGGGTGGGGAGTCATCCCTCACCCAACTGATTTACCTGATCCTGCATCCCCAGATTTTCAGCTGTTCCGCTACCTATCGAACAGCCACCATGGATAAAGCTGCGCTCCCACCGTGGCTCTACATATTCTTCGCTTCAAAACCACGTGACCTCTACATTCGAGGAATCAAAAAGTTACACCAGCGTTGGCAGACTCTTGTAAATAGTGAAGGAGAATATATTATTGATGTATGAAGCCTGTGTTATGTGTACCTGTTATGTTTATTAAAGATGTGGAAAACGATAGGTTATTATTCACGAACTTCTTATTTGAACAAAGTCTCTTTGGGAATTTCCCTCAGTTACCTTCTCTACTACATTGTAGCAATTCTTTGTATAGATAGACAAGTGTTCGTCGTGCTGTGTTACTTGGTAGTGACGACACATGTAGGACTCACGTTGTCAGCCTCATACTGCACTACTTCAGACATTAGTCGAGTCCATCCCACGCAGTGCTGTTGCACTTCTGCGTGATAGCGGGTGCCCTTCACGATATTAGGCAGGTGTACCAGTATGTTTGGCTCTTCATTTTACCATCAAGAATGCAGCGCTACTGAGTCGCTGCTGGACTGCAGTTTAGTCTGTGTGATTTACTGTCTCTTTAAATACTGTGTCGACAAACAATGTAGCACCAAACCACTGTGGGTCCGTTGTATCCTATGGGCAAGTAAAATTCCGCTTCAAAAATCATTTTGTTTGAAATGGGAACAAGCCGACGCTTTCTCTTGACAGTGGGCGTCGCACGAAAGACGTGTCTGAGCTGATTCCAGCTGCACAATCCAAAACGAAATTGCAAACATCTGCCGAAACACCAGAAAAATGCGTCTGAGGCTCTTAGGTTAGAGAGCCGGTATATATATTGTGAAAAGTAATGACCTAATAACGCTCCTTAGGGGTAAGAACTCTTATTATTACATCTGAAAATCTCTACCTCTTAATACTTTGCCGTCCGCACGTCTCGTATAAATTTATTCCTTTGACGACGGCAGCGCTACTTCGGATTGCCTAGTTTGTCGCCGGCCGCTTGTCACCTTTCAATTGATGACAAGCTTCAAACAAAAATAAATATTCAAATGTGTGTGGAATCTTATCGGACCTAACTGCTAGGGTCACAGCTTCAAACATATTGACTTTTGGGCGCTTTAATTTTCCGGAAATCCTCTGTTTTGCCGTATTGCTACACAAACTCGCAATTTCTTTTAAAGTAACTTCTCTGCAAGTTTATACTGTTATAATAATTATCCATGCAAAGGGGATGCCACTATCCATCAGAAGGTGTGAATAGTTCCATCATTGTTTTTGCTAAAGGCTGCCCAGCCCCGGAATATATCTTGAAGGAGTAAATGTATCCCGTACTTGAAACACACAGCATCTGAATGAGTATGCCGTATTTCGTAATTTTCGACGGATTGTAAACTTTAAAATTTAACCGTTCACGCCACGGTTTCATTCCTTCATCAACTGAAATGTTTTGACTGAGATTAAACGTTTATTTAAACTTTTTAGGAAAACAATCAATTACGAATTGCACTTTGACAAGCCGGTCGACATTATCCGGTTTATTGTTGCCGTCGGAAAAATGTGAAAATGATAATATTTGTCTAGATCAGTTGCGGGACATCGTTTTGCGAAATATCATCGTATTCGTTGACCAATAATCATCGATCCTTACTTTTTTTACAGTTCCCATAAGGATAGCAAGCTCAAACCGTTTTCTAAGTTCGGGTCCCGTAACGTCCACAAATTTATCATTTTTTAAATCCAGTTTCCTTCTATTGCAATTTTGACTGTAGTACTTGTTGGTTTCGTTGTTCATATATTCAAATAGATCGTTCCCAATATATAATTCTACGATATCCTCAACGTTCTGTGTATCTTTGGGAAATATGTTTGGACCCGGGGGTCCTTCAAATTTATTATCGGTCCTCGGTAAATCAAAGTCTGACCACTGTGCACAGTCTTCTTCGTTTGATACAGCCAAATCAGTTGGCAACCACAGCGTTCGTCGAATTCTTCTTGCACGTATTTCACTATATTCCTACGATTCTGATTCACATTCATTTTTTTTTTAATATCCGATGTCTTCTTCCCAATCAGCAAAGTCGTCCGGAACGTCAGAGAAGGCATCCGCGCATTCATCGTAAATAATTCTATTGTCCCTCGTACACCATGATGAAAGGGCACAAGTACTGATAACAACAAAAGAACTTGTTGATGTGTGTAACTTATTGTTACCTAAACGAAACACCAACAGAACGCAAAAGAAAGTGCTGTCGCCGGCCACTGCGCGGTACTATGCTCACGACACCACTGTGGTGTCGCCGGCCACTGAGCGATACTATGCAGATACCACTGCGGTGTGGCCGGGCGTTGACCGCTGTTTAGGGCACGACACCACTGTGGTTTCGCCGGACGGCATAGAGTTAAGAATCTCATGCTGTTTTCTGTTTGCTAGGAACTCTTCGGTCACACACCTGGTGTCATATTTCAGTACACGTATTTTATTCGTTAGGAAGCAGTACGGAGCTGTGTCAAACACCTACTCGAAATAAAAGATAACAGCATCATTGGGAGCCGATGTGCCCTACTCCCGCGGCTCTTGGACAAACAGAGCAGGCCGAATGGCACACGATCATTGTTTTCGGAACCAATCTCGATTCCTACAGAGACAGTTTTCGGTCTGCAGAAGACTTATACATCATTACAAAACGCGTTCCATGTTTCTGCAACAGACTGATGTGAGACTTAAGGGTCTACAGTTTTGTACCTCTGTTCGATACCGTTTTTTAAAATTTAAATTACTTTCGCTTTTCCCAATTATTAGGAAAACTTCGCTCCACCAGCAAACTACGTACCGTACACTGCCTGGCGAAGAGGAGTTACTCGTAGGTCTTTCGAAATGGTATCCCATACTTTTTCCCTGTTCAGAGATTACATTTCTATTTCTATACCAAGATTTCTCGTTCGATTTCTTAGAAAGAACTGTGGTTTCGAATTTGTTGAAAGTTTCATACATGGCTCTCATTTTGCTAATTCGCTCTGCTAATTCGATTAGCTTATGTCTGTGGCTACGTTTAAATTTACAGTGAAGCACTGTTTTCTTTCAGACATTGATTTTAAGAGTGTTGGTGAACAATGGAGGGTCTTTCCCATTCCTCACAATTTTGTTCGCCGCACAGACTACCACTCCAAAGCGTATTGTACAGTATTCATGGACTTTATCCATTGGCAATCAACAGTTTGGTCCTGCAAACTACTGTTTCATGTTCACCTGTCAGTTTTTTTTTTTAAATTCATCTAACTAGTTCAACGCCAACCGTTACGAATTCCTCTCCTGTGCCAACCTTTTCTTCTCAGAGTAGTCCTTGCAAACTGCGTCCCCAGTTATTTACTTTTTACAGCTGCCTCAAATACCATGGAAGTTATTCCCTGCTTTCTTAACAGAAATGCCATCATCCTGTCGCTTCTTCTTGTCAGTGTTTTCCATACACTCCATTACTCGTCGATTCTGCGGAGAACTTACACATTTCTAACATTATCAGTCCACCTAATTTTAAACACTCTTCTGTACCACCAAATCTCAAATGATTCTATTCCCTTCAGTTTCGTTTTTCCCACAGTCCATGTTTCACTATCATACAATGCTGTGCTCCAAACGTACATTCTCAGAATTTTTTACTCAAATTAGGGCACGTATACGATACTAGTAGAATTCTGTAGGCCAGAAATTCCCTTTTTTCTCTTGCTAGTCAGTTTTTTATGTCCTTTCTCCGTCCACCATGAGTTAGTTTGCTGAGTAGGAAGCACATTTCCTTAACTTCGTCTACTTGGTAATCCACATTTTGTTGTTAATGTCCTCCTATTCTCGTTTCTGCTACTTCTCGTTACTTTCGGCTATCTTCAGTTTTTCTTTCGGTTCATGTTCTGTACTCATTCAACAGATCCTGCCGTTCTTCTTAAATTTCACCGAGGAAAGCAACGTCATTAGCTAAACTTATCATTGACAGCCTTTCACCTTGAATTTAAATCCCATTCCTGAACATTTGCTTTATTTCCGTCATTGTTTGTTCGATGTACAGATAGAACAGTAGGGGCGAAAGACCACATCCCTGCCTTACACCGTTTTGGTCCGATTACTTCGTTCTAGGTCTTCCAGTCTTATTGTTCCTTCTAGATTCTTATACGTATTATACGCTACCCGTTTTTCCCTATCCCTTACCCCCAATTTTCTCAGGATTTCGAACATTTTGCATGGTTTTGCAATGTAGATCGCTCATTCTAGATTGACAAATCCTATGAACATGTCTTCATTTTTCTTCAGTCTTGCTACCATTATGAACCGCAAAGAGCTGCCTCTCTGGGGTCTCAACATTTACTAAATTGAAAGCGATCGGCAGATAACAGACCTTCAGTCATGATTTCCTGTTTACAGTCATATTCAATGACCCTGAAACGACCTTATGACTGATTACTGATTTTGTGTTCTGAATCGAATTCGGTCCTGTTGGTGACCAGATTTAAGATTCTAATTTACCGAGTAGGTTCTCTGATTAATTGTTCTACGTAATGTCCTACTCTCCTACTACTCTAACAATCTGAATCCCTCAGTCGTTTGCCCGTACTTCAAAGTGTTCTTCTAACGTGACCAGGAGGTGTACGAAAAAAATTATCTAAGTCTCCCCTGAACTGTTCCGCCACCTATGTCCCTGAGGGAGGGGACTATAAAATTGTTGACTGAGCATTTTATTGCCATTCATGAGCATAGGAAAAGCAGGAGGTTTCCTTGCTTCTCAGTAAATACGTTAAAGGCTTTTTATGTGGATGCTGGATGAACTGGGGGTGACCGAAGCGATATTTAGTAAAATTCTTACCATCCAATATCATTACAATTACTACACTGGGGAGAAACACTGCAGCATAGCAGTTCACAGCATTCGTATCACACCGGCCATACGTTCGTTTATCATCCTCCGGCATAAATATCAAACTTGTTTTAAAACCAAATAAATGGAAAATCAGCCAATAGTGCTTCTGACGGGATGAAATTGTAATAACTTTTTTGGTGGTATCTCAGAGCTAACTACGAGGTTAAAATCAGATTAAATGTGGGAGAATATATGTAGTTTCATGGGAACACACTGTTGATGCCCTCAGATTGAAATATAAATAGGATTCAGCCTGCTACATAATGCGTTTTCTGCCACATAACATATTAGAAAATATGATACTGCAAATGTTGGTCCTGTTTGCTCCAGTTAACAACCTTGCTGTGCAGCAATTTTCGACAGTCGTGCAGCTGTTGGTGTTATCATAGTTGCTAACACATATGAATCATTTACGTTTTACTACTATGTTATATCTTTAAACACTTGTGCTAGGTAAAACAACACAATACAATGAATACACAGTGTATAGGTTCTCAGTGGTAATTATTTACTGTAATGTATTCCTGGTATTGAATCTGACTTTCATTCCTTCCTCTTAATTGCAGAGACTTTTTGTAAATAAATTTAAATAAATTAGTGTTATTGTTCTGATACTATTAATGAAATTTCTCTAATGGCAAGATAATGTTTTTGAAATACATTACACTGATTTGATTCGAAGCACACATTTCATAACATCACTAAGATGAAGTCAAGATTTCGCAGGCTGAGGGATCAGAGACGAAAATAAATGTAAGTACAACGGCGTTCTTAGAGAAATCACGCCACACAGCTACGTTAGCTGGCTTATTGTTCAGGTAGATCTAATTTAGAATCACTGGTCTGGAATCATGGCTGTGTGCTTTGACCAACTGTAAATTAATCAGTTTACTGGTTCATTCAGCCTCATTCATTGCTGTCCTCACGATGAGAAGCAATATATTGTTAGCATGAAATCCCGTCACTGCTTATTTGAGAACGTGACGTATGTTGATAGAACCTGCATTACAGCACACAGAAATGGAACAGCCCAGGTCGGCTGCAGTTTGCACGTACTGTTTAGCGCTCTCACAGCTGTCAAACGTAAACATAATCAACGACAGCTGTTACGATTTCGCAACAGTTCTCTGACGTGCCGCGAAATTCAATATCGTTGTTACATTTTCGTGAATCAAAGGGAAGTATTTATAGCTAAGCAATCGTAAGGATTCAGTTGTTCTCCTTTCTTTACAGTTTTAACTATCAATTACCTATCTGTAAATACATTCTTACTTCTTGTCACTAGCAGATTAAGGATGCTGTGTAAGAAGTAGTTAGTGTCATGCTTTTTCCAATGCTACTTCTTTTTGGAAACTATCCAAAATCTTAACAATGGTGTTCCTACAGTTCCTAGGTAAATTTCGGCGCTTTCCACCTAAGCAAATTATATTTAAGTTTAAATTTTATTTTACCGCAGCTCAATACTACATTTTTTCTTAAGAGGATTGAATTTTAAGGTAAGCCAGTAGGAGAATGGAACCTTAATAAAAATGACAGTTCAACTTAACCTTCCTTTTTCTCCATTAGTAAGGCAATTTTTTCTACTATTCTACATAATTTCACGTTGATTTTTACTTCAAGTAAATCTACTACAGTTATATTGCCTAATGTATTAGTCAATTTTTTTGGATTTTCTTACTGCAATACGCAGAGTGCATTCTGTCTGATTTTTCAACAAATATTTGCAGTTTCGTTTATGTGTTTAGCGGAAGTCAGCCCAGATAAATGCTGCCAATCTCTACTTTCCTGCAATGGTAAGTACCAACGGAAAACATCAGTTTCTTTCGCGTGATGAACATGGTTTTTTAAAGTGAAATTTACCATATCCGTTCGATAGAGCTGCTCGAAATGAGTCTCGCGTGATATTCAGTTTGTCGATTGATACTGAGAGGGGCGTAAACCACGAAGACAATCCAGTACTCCTGAAGCGTCTGAATAGCGCTGTCACACGGCGGTAACAGAGAGCGGGCTGCAGGGCAGCAAACGAGAAGGGGAAGTCGGGCAAGAAAGACGTAGCGAACAAATGTTTAACGATCCCAATCTAAAGTGATACAGACCGACTGAGAGCATACCCCGTAGCCACAGTAGCAATACAGCGCAATACAGTGTCACTTCCAAGACGAATTCATGGAAGCCAGAATAATATCTATTGAATTTCACGAAGGTTTGAGATTAATAACATAAAGTAAACGACACACCTTTAATTTAGCTTAACTACTGATCTTAATGCGAGGTATTATTTCTGAGAAACTAAACAGTCACTAAACTACTAAAGAAGCAATTTTCTGTAACTGACTTGCGTTCCATAATTAACAGTGAGCTAATTTTGATACTTTATTATAAAATCTTCGTTGTGGACATCTGACCCATTAACAGCCCACGTAATGTTTAAAAATCGTACCGGCTTTCGAAAAATAGCCAACAAATGCTTAGCATAAACAAAGGATAAAACAGGGAAACAGAAAAGGAAGATACCAAAAGTAATCGCTATTACACTGGGTCAATCCCTGACTGTATGTGTCCATAAAAACCGAAACCGCCGTTTTATTCTCAAGATCATTGCAATCTAGTGCTGATGCTAGCTGTAGCACGCAGTACGTCGTATGACCCATCAGTTGTGGAGAAGACTTGCTTGCTGCGATTTTTCATTTCGAACTGCTTTTTTAACCTTTTGCGTACATCATATCTTTTATTGTAGTCCACAAATAGAAGCCCAGGACAGACAGATGGGGTGACTTTGCTGTCCATTCAACATCCAAATGTCTGACTATTATTTTAGTGGTAAAAATATCGCATGAACTTGGCACCGAATTGCGATGTAGTGGCTGGGTGCACCATTCTGTTGCATCCACTTCACTTCCCTCGTTCTGAAATCATTATCATCGAGCAAAACAAGCAGTTCGCTCCTAAGGAAGTTGGCCTTGTTAACCCATACAAACCGCCTCCAAAATTATTTATACAACACCAGACTTACGGATGAAACCACCCCAACAATTGACAGTCCTTCGGTTTTTATGATCTGTCTCACCCAATCAAAGGGGTTCACGGAGACTCAGTAGCGTCTCCCAGTACGATATGGCACACCTGTGCTGCAGAACGTTAACTCGGCTTTGAATAGACTATCGTTAAGAAAAAGCGTTCGACCGTGTGAAATGGTGGAAGATGTTCGAAATTCTGAAAAAAATTTGTGTAAGTTACAGGGAGAAAAAAAATGGTTCAAATGGCTCTGAGCACTATGGGACTTAACATCTATGGTCATCAGTCCGCCATAACTTAGAACTACATAAACCTAACTAACCTAAGGACTTCAACACCCACTTATCACGAGGCAGAGAAAATCCCTGACCCCGCCGGGAATCGAACCCGGGAACCTGGGCGCGAGAAGCGAGAGCGCTACCGCACGACCACGAGTTGCGGACAGTTACAGGGAGAGACGGATCGTATACAACATGTAAGCATCCAAGAAGGAATAATAAGGGTGGACGACGAAGAATGAAATGCTGGTATTAAAAAGGGTGGAAGACAAGGATATAGCCTTTCGGTCCTACTGTGGAATCTGTACATCGAGGAAGCAATGATGGAAATGAAAAGAAGATTCAGGAGTGGAATTAAAATTCAAGGTGATAGGATATCATTGATACGACTCGCTCATGATATTGCTATCCTTAGTGAAAGTGAAGAACAGTTGCATGATATGCTGAACGGAAAGAACAGTCTAACGAGTACACAATATGAACTGAAAGTAAATCGAAGAAAGACGAAGGTAAGGAGAAGTAATAGAAACGAGAACAGAGAGAAACTTAACCTCGGGATTGATAGTCACAAAGTAGATGAAGTTAAGGAATACATGTACCTAGTCAGTAAACTAACCAATGACGGACAGAGCAAGGAGGACATCAAAAAACAGACTAGCTATGACAAAAGGGCATTCCTGGCCAAAAGAAGTCTGCTAATATCAAATATTAGCCTTAAATTGAGGAAAAAATTTCTGAGAATGTACGTCTGGAGTACGGCATGGTATGGTAGCGATACATGAGCTGTGCGAAAAGCCGGAAGAGAATCGAAACATTTAAGATGTGGTGCTACAGACGAAGTTTGAAAATGAGGTGGACTGATCACATATAATGAGGAGGTTCTTCGCAGAATCGAAGTCGAAAGAAATATGTGGCAAACACTGATAAGGAGAAGGGAAAGGATGATAGGACATCTGTTAAGACATGAGGAAATGACTTCTATGATACAAGAGAGGGATGTAGAGGGCAAAAACTGTAGTGGAAGACAAAGATTGAAATACGTCCAGCAAATAATTGAGGAAATTGGTTGCAAGTGCTACTCTGCGATGAAGAGGTCAGCACAGGAGAGGACTTCGTGGAGGGCCGCATCAAACCAGTCAGAAGACAGATGACCAAGCAAGAAAAAAACTCCATAGATTAGCTTTATACCCAATTACAGAAGATTAGATGATTGTTCTTGTTTTCCACTGAAAACTCTGGTTCACGTGTCACCGATGTGTTTGTGTGTGTGTGTGTGTGTGTGTGTGTGTGTGTGTGTGTGTGTGTGTGTGTGTTTGGGTGTGTGTGTGTGTGAGTGTGTGTGCGTGTGCGTGTGTGTGTTTAAGTCTTTGAAAATGCAATGCACCGTGAGATTTGTAACAAATGGCTCTGAGCACTATGGGACTTAGTTTCTGAGGTCATCAGTCCATTTGTAACATCCTATAGAGCATCCATGTATTGCAGTACGAATTCGTGTATACCATATCTTACGTAATGGCACTGTTTCGATTTCGCACAGGCCTACTTAGCTGATGTTTCGCCAGGAGCATGTCCCATCTATTTTCAGCTCGTTATGCTGCAGTACGAAATGTGTCCACACTATAGTGCCTACCATCTCGTGCGTCCTCCCGAGCTGCCTCTTTGCCAACCTCATTACAGATGCCTAAACAAGTACAACTCGTAGGACGGTGGCTCATCAGAAAGATCCACTACCTTAATAACAATTAAAATTGAAGCCTGTACAAGAAAATCTTAGCAGCAATTACTCATTATCCAAACCATGTCTGTTGCTTCTGAAGGCACGTACACGTATTCTGCAGCGCGGCGTGGCGGTTAGACCGAGAGTGTCTTACAGCGCTTACTCAGAACGATAACAATTTGTTCGCCACGTCTTCCTTACCCAATTGCCATGACTAGGATACCGCAATTTCACGCGTGTCTGCCACAGCCGCGCTCTTTGTGCTGGTCACTCGTTAGCGTATTACTGGTTATTCTTTGTGTTTTGCTGTCGCTCTCAACATACATCGATAAAACCAGTCTCACACTAGACTAACTTGAGACCGCTATGTACAACGGGCTCGTTAAATTATACTCCCCTCAACTCTTCTTGTTTGTAACCGGAAATAATCCGATGTTTTCCGTTGACAATAAATATTGCAGGAAAGTGGTGGTCGGCAGAATTTGTTTAAGCTGACTCGTACATATTGAAAAAACAGATTTACAAATATCTGTCGAAACAACCGAGAAATTGTGCCTGGTGACTATTATGAAACACATCCTGTATATGAAATATAAGTACCTAATGATTAGGTACATTAAAATGGAATTATCGTATGTTTCCTTTTTCTTTTGTCATTTTCTCAATAATGATTTGTTGCTGATAAACTACCTTTAAGATGCTCGGAAATGATTCCAATGAACAAGATTTTATCTCTAGCTGATGACTGAAAAGTCATCCAGTAACACTAGTTCTATATTATATTACGTACGAACACAACCAAGTTAACTGTCCCGTCTCGCATGATCTCGATGTTGATTGGACGTTAAGCCCTAAACATATTTTGTTCTAAGGACAATGTCAAAATAACCCAAATAATATTTAATATACGCTAATTTAAACACTCTTTTTGGTGTAAATCGCGTTTAGTTTACGGTGAACCTCTGGTCTTGTTGTCTTGGCGTGAGGGCCACCACGAAATTTTCACATTTCATAACGAAAAGATTTTTTAAGACCGGAAAGTGACAGCAAAATCTGTGGAAGCAGGTTGCCTAAAAGTAAGGCAATATTTATGGGATCTAGGCTCTTGAATGTCTGTAGAAAGTAAACAGATCCCTCCTTCGGTCCATTCAAAATGAGAAAATTCAAGAACATTCATACATTTTACTTTATCATTTCAGGATAACGAGCGAAGAACTTGACGCCTTATTTACATTGAAGCATCTCCCCCGTTAATTAAATTACCTGTGACCCTAATCTAGAGAATCTCGTTTATTGTATTGGCGTGAAAGTACAGAACCTGCACCATGAAGATGGTATCTTATCATTTAATTTCAGGCTCACAGGTGACGCAATGTTCGGCAACAGCTTACTTGAGGAAAGGAGGTGGGAATGCTGCTGAAAACTCGTGAAATAAAAATTACGTTGACTCAGCTTCAAACCCCTAAACAAGAAAAATATAAATATTCGCTAAAAAAGGTTGAAATATAAGTACAACGTACAACTGTCAACAAGGTTCCCAATAGAGGTTCGCAAAGGAGCCTTGTATCATAGCAGGACGTATCAATCGTGCTGTATTACCTGGCGACCCTGCTACCAGCCCCACAGTTGTGTAACGCGGGTTGCCGCTACTCCGGCGCCCTAAGGAAATCGTCTCCACCACTCACAAGAGGACCACCCGGCGATCAGATTTTTTGTAATATTTTATAATTATGGTAGATATAGTTTAGAATTCAAATACCATTTTAGCAAAATAAGTTCAAGTCTCTAGAAAATCGACTCTGAAGATTTCTGAGAAAGCGTAATTTACTACAATTAAGACGATTTTTACAATGTACCGCGTGGCTCACTGGGTAGCGTCTTAAGACTTATATCCTGGTAATGAACCTGTTGCTGGTTCAAGTCTAGCTCCTGCTCTTATACTCGTTATATTTTTTCCTTCACTTCAAATGCCTACGTCATTTAAAAATAAAATTCATCAAATATGCGCTAATTAACAGATAGCATTTTTTTAACCGTTGGTCGTGTTCTTGTTTCCAATTGCGATCGCTCAAAATTCCCGTTTTCTAATTTCAAACAATAGATATTTTACAAAAGATGTTAATTTTAACTGATCAATAATTAACAATCAATAATTGCAATGTGTGTTACATACACATAATTAGCAACAAGACTTATATTTTCCATAAAAAGTGATGATTAGATATGTCTGGATTAAAATATGTTTGACGAATTTAAGATTTAAATGATGTAAGCTTCAGAGCTCAACGAGAAAAACAGCTGAAAAGAAAATACCGTAGTGGGGTTTGAAACAGCTATCCATTCATTATCTGATAGCCATTGTGTAACACTATCAAGTGACCTAAGTAACTTGTTATGCAAACCGCCTTAACTTTGGTGAGTTAACGTTCCTCGGAAACCTTCAAAGTCGACTTCCACGAGAACTTTTTAGAGTAGCACTGCTTTGGTTTCGCTGACTGACATCTGAATTCTAAGCTTCACGTACCGTAAACACGAAAAACTGCAAAAATCCGATTGCCGAAAGGTCTCCTTGTCAGAAGAAAACAATCCGCAGCAGTAGTACAAATATGTTGAATTGTGCATAACCTAACTGCAGCAGGAGCCGTGGTACTGTGGGACGCTAGCCTCTCCGGCAGTGTCACAAGCATCGCAACAAACATAGCTGCCATAGCAGCACTAATTCCCTTCCACGAGTCACAAGCAGCATGCTTTTGCAGGACAGGCTGGCTCAGCAGTCATTTCGTACTGTGTGCCTCACGCCGGGTGCAGCTAGAGGTTTCCTAGACGGATTTACTTCGCTGAGCACGCTCTGCACTCCGGGCTCTACGCCTGTCCCACCTAGTGGTCCATCCGTCGGGGTTCTTCCACCGAGCACCCTCTACGCCGCATGCTCAACGCCAGCCGCACCTAACGATGCATCAGCCTACCCCACCACAGTTCACCTGCTTCGTCTCCGACTCGTCTCTGCTTCGCAGGCCACTATCACCATGGACTACGTCCACGCACTAACATCCTCGTGCAGTGACTAGGACATCCCAGTGCTTCACTGAATAGTTGTCGACTAAACTGGATAGTGCAGAGTTACGTCCCATGAAACTGTTATTGTATTTTGTTTATTACACTCAAGAAAGTTTCATTGTTCCAGGCTAACTGAGCATATGAATTATAGAGTGTTGTTCCGCTCGGTCATGTACACTGCATCTCGTATTTGTTTTTCTCATAACTATTTTCAATTTATTTAGCGCCCTTGATTTCATTCTGTCGTGACGGAAATCCAAGTAAGGGAAAACCTGAGATGTTTTTTGGGAAACCTACTGTCTACAGCTTTGCTCATTTCATTGCAATAATACAGCAACCAGCCAATTTCTTACGATCTTATGGCAAGACCATTTCTGGATTTCACCTATATTCCAAATGAGCTAGTAACATTAAGTCGCCATCAGTAACAGGTTTTTGTCCACAGTATTTTGATTGCTGGAGCTGTCTCTTGTTCTGTAAGTTTCAGATTTTTTTTCACGATGATGTTGTGAACACGAATATTTTTGGAGTCTCAGAGCTCAATCGCCGTCATCGTTGGTAAATTAATGCTTTGTCAAAGTTATCACAATCTATCTGTTCCTTATGAGAGTCCCCGTGGGCCCATTATAGCCTATTCTGGCTGCTATCTGCACGTTTAACTTTTTTTAAGCCATCAGTGTTATATCTGATTTCATGCAGCCCGCCATTAATTCTTCTCTGGTGTCAACCCCTCCAATTTCATTGTACAACTCGGACCCTGTGCCCTTAATTCTCTCTCTCTTTAGGGTTCAACCCTGAGTGTGATTTGCAGTGGCACATCATATCCCTCTTCCATCTATCTTCCTCTTCATTCCCACCTATGTAGGAAAGCCCACATCACTCATGATCTGTTGTAACTATGACATCCTTGGTCGTCACCAGTGATTATTTCCCTCAATAGTTCCTTTTGATATAGTTTCAATGATGTTATGGTGTCTCAAATTGTGTCCTACGAGTTTGTCTCTTCTTATCTGGATGTATCTCCACAGAAATCTGGTTTCCTGTACTCTTTTCAGCACTTCTTCATTGGTAACTGTCTTTCCAGCTGATCTTCATCATCCTTCTGTATCACCGAATCTCCTGGGGTTCTGACCATCTTCTCTCTTGTTTTCCTATTCTTGAAGTTTTGCACCCCTATAGACCCACACTCAAAACAAATGCTTTTCACGGCTCTTTTCCTTATTTCCAGCTTGATATTGTTGCAGGTGAGTAAGTTCTTCCTTCAATTAAATGCAGTTTTAGCCTTCTGTTTACAAATTATTTCGAGCTTCTACCATCTCCTGGGATATTGCTTTCCAAATAGAAACATTTTTCTACTGTTCCTATCTCCTCTCATCCAATCCCTATTGTTGTAGGTTCATACGCTCTTTTAGCACTACATACCATTACTTTAGACTTTTACTTATTTATTCTCATGCCATACTACTTGTATAAAATTCTTTTCATTGTCCTAAGGTAATTCTCGAGATCTTCTTTCGTTTCCGTGATCTCGGTACTATTATCTGGGTAACGTAGCAAATCTATCTTCTCTTCATTAATATTGATCTCCACCTCAGCAGTTTCACGAACTGCGTAGAAGCGTTAACTATAAGAAGAGAAAGGACGTCCTTGTATCACACCTTTTCTAATTTTGTTCACAGCTATTTTTTGGATACTTTTGAATTTGTCCTTGCCTACAGTGTTAACTTCCACATCTCCCTCTGGTACCATGGAAGTCATTCCAGATGTCTTAACAGAAGTCCTATCATTTTGTCCCTGCTTCTTGTCAGCGTTTTCCATATATTCCGTTCTTCGCTAGTTTCCGGAGAACCTCTTCTTTTCTTATGCAAGTTAATTTTCAACATCTTTGTACAGCGACATGTCTGCTGTTTATGTTTCGTTTCCGTCGTCCGTCATATGCTAGTCTGCTTCCTAAATAGCAGTCTTCCTTACCTACGTCTATTTCGGGGCCACTGGTTTTGGTATTATGCGTGTCGTTAATACCACGTCTGCTGCTCCTCTTTAGTTTAATCTTTTTTCAGTTTATTTTTAATCTCTAGTGTGTGTTCATTAGACTGATAGCTTTGTTCAGTAAGCCCCGCAATTCTTCATTTTCACTGAGGATAGCCTCGTTAACAGCGAATCTTATCACTGATAGCTCTCCAAATCGTATTTTAATTCCGCGCTTGAACCTTCCTGTTATATTCGTCCTTGCTTCTTTCATGCTGCCAGTAAGGGCGACCGACGGCATCCCAACCCAACGCTGTTTTTAATCTGAG
Source organism: Schistocerca piceifrons (assembly GCF_021461385.2). Taxonomy (NCBI): domain Eukaryota; kingdom Metazoa; phylum Arthropoda; class Insecta; order Orthoptera; family Acrididae; genus Schistocerca; species Schistocerca piceifrons. The sequence continues at coordinate 182,212,800 of NC_060143.1, read as the reverse complement.
CACTTCTTTCCTAGTCTCCCACTCTCATTGTTCACTTCTGATTCATATACATATTGTATATTATTCGACTCTCCCTACACATTACATTATTCGCAGGATTTCGAAAGATTTCCATCACTGTACAGTGTTGAACGCTTTTTCTAAGTTGCAAAACACTGTGTGTTACTTTTCCTTAACTATTACTTCCATCATCAATCTTCCTAAGACCAAACTGTAACAACTTCTCCATTCTGCTCAGTTCTGGTTGTGGAACAATGATTCCATATTCCAAATAAAAGATAGTCACTGTCACAATATTTACTGATTAATGAGGCGTTTCTCGCTCTTAGCGTATCTTCTCATAGGAAGACAGCGGAGGCGGTGTAAGTCAGAATTAAAAGCTGTGGAAGCAGTCACCTTAGTCAGTATTAAAACTATGGAAAAATACTGTTGAAGCGGAAAACTCAATCGACAATGGAAGATAAAATTCTGAGCACCAGCATCAAACGTTGTAGATATGTCAGCGTCCACAGGCATGTGCTCACTAACAAACAAATACTGTTAACATTCCATTTAATTTCGCCAAAGTTGGATATGATGTTCCTGTATTCCTGTATACGGAATCGGTTTGTCCGACGAACACTTCTTTTAGATTATTGCTCATTTTTCCCGCAACCATCTCTGACTGACCATAACGTAATCCAGCTGAAACATGACTGCGGCTCTGGGCAATCTCCAAGTACCTTTAATCCCAACACTCCCCTCCCCCTCTTGTGCTTCTTGAACAGAGTAGTCGCGATTTCTAGCTGAAATTTATTGCGCAACTTCATTTAGTCTTTGTCCTCTCTGATTCCTACTAACATGCCCTTATTCTTCCGAAACCCGAGTGACGTCTGCATGCTGATTCCTACTAACATGCCCATATTCTTCCGAAACCCGAGTGACGTCTGCATGTAGAATTGTTCACAGTACCTCAATTTCTGCCATAAGTTCCTGTCAATGGCGAATCCACTTCCATATACCATTTTCTGCTGCTGATGGTATTACGCTGTTGTTCCATTCTTTCCATCTCACTTCATTGCCCTCCTCCCCCCCCCTTTTTTTTTGTTGGCTGTTCCATCTTTTTCTCATCTTCACCTTCCTTTTGGCACTCCCTTGGTGGAGATATAAATGGCGGAATGGCGGAATAATCGGGAAACTTTTGCCAAAGGAGATATGACAACGAAACTTCGTTCAGTTACAAGCCACATGTTCCTTGGATACACAATGAGTGTCTTGATCATCTTGACCTTCAAAGATGATACGTGTTAATGTTAATAAGAATTAATGTACATTTATAAAGTCACTACCATTTCCACTCATAAGTTGACAGTCTTCATAGCAAACTGTGAAATTAAAGTAGCTGCCTCACAAAATTCTTGAAATGGAGAATGGAGAGAAATGGAGGTTACTGGAAGCTGGAAGATGGAGATATTGAATATTCGGTGAAAAATACAAAAACGCGTTAGAGACTTCTTATGAGGAAAATGGTTACATCACATGAATCGTGGATATGAGACAAGCTCATTGGAAGCTTCACTACGGTTGTAAACACGTTATTTAAAAAGTTATTGATGGCTGTAATTATTACCGTTTATAAACCATTGCAGAAAATGAGTTAAAAAACTGATATTGGACATGACCGCTTTATTTATTATTTCTACACTGCCTTAAATGGTTCTCCCTTACACCTTTCTCAAACTCTCAAAATATCTGTATCACGTTCTTGGGTCGTGTGATTAGGGCCTCCCGTCTGGTAGACCGTTCGCCGGGTGCAAGTATTTCGATCTGATGCCACTTTGGCGACTTGCGCGGCGATACGTTCTTAGGTACAACTGTATTTTTAAAATATGGATATGATATACCTCTTATACATCACTTGATGACATCTAAGCTGTATGTTTGTCCCGTCAATGTTCTTTTGTAGAAAAATGTGACTTTGATATACAGGTATATAGAATCTTAACAAGGTTTGGATGCTGTCACGGCTTATATCATTCTGTATGTTTGGATGATACGAAAAGAGTTTCATGTTACCCAAAAGTAGTCATAAATTAAAAAAGAAAACCGAATGTTGCATCTTTGGCTGTTTGCTACATCAAACTGATAATATTAATAAACACAGTGGACAAGTTTAATATCAGCTTTGAGTGAATTAAAAAGTAGCTACAACACCTCATAAAGCAATTATGCATTTTGGTGCTGAAACAAATGCATACACTTCCGATACGTCTTACAAAATCTGACAATGCCCGTAGTTACGGCAGCATTTTATTTTTCCATTTAAACAAAATTATCAACATTTATAAACCAGGTACTTAGTTGTATGTAGATAGTGCCATAACTACGATCCACCAAATCCTTACAATTAACTGACCTTAATTCGACGTATTTGTAGTTAGTAGTTTGAAATGTAACACGTCAAACGGCCATATTTAGGGAGCTATTTCTAAATGTGTCCGTAGTTGGTATAATAATGTACAAATATTTTAATGTGAGGAGGCACACTGACTGTGAATATTCATTCTATAATTATCTGATATTGTCAAAAGGAGAGCGCTCTATATATCAATGTAAAAATCTTTCCAAAATAGAAGTTTCATTGCCCAGGCCGCAGTTGATACATATCCTGATTATTAGTTTCAGGAAAATAATATTACCATTTTCAGACCATCAGATACGTGAATTATAATTCACATATCCGATGATATGAAGATGACAAAATAACTTCACTGAAACTAGTAATCAAGATGTGTATCGACCGCGATTTGGGCAAGAAACGTTCTATTTTGTGAGATCGTTCACACTTGCCAGCTGTTGCACGGTTTTACAAATTTTTCACAACATGAGATCTAAAGCCAGTTAATATTGTCAATATCACACACTCATTAAACTTAGTGTGAATGTGATATCTCAATACAAGTTACATACTAGCCCTTCTAAAAGAAGGAAATTTTCGTAAAATGGCCCTATCTCTCAAAGAAATTCCAGTTCCTAATGAACGGGAACTAATAAACTGGAAAATCTTTTGGAAAATTTTGAAAAGAAAATATACAAAGTGGTACATCAACTTGGTACAAAGTTATACCCCGTACAATAGCGACCAACTCCAAGCCTTACTCGATCGTCGGCCTCATGTGGAAATTGTGAATAGAAGGACATAAATGAGCATGTTTTAGGTGCCCAAAATTTGTCGCGATATGGGACGCTGAAAGGGACATAATACAACTGATCGGTATAACGGGCATCTACAATGCATAATATAAATCATATTGAGGGAAAGGCTACGTAAAACTTGTACAGAAATCAGATGGCAGCTATATCACTCGAGAGGCGTGAAAGGTAAGCATTGGCTGAGAAGGGAGTGACATAAGCTTCTAGAATATCCCCAACGTTATTAAATCTGTACACTGAGCAAGCAGTATAGGAAATCTAAGATATTTTTGGAGATGCAATTGACGTTAGGGCAGAAGAAATAAAAACTTTGTCGTTTGCAGATGATATCTTAATTCAGTGTGGGACAGCAGAGGACTTGGACGGATATGAGATGAACAGCGACAAAAGGAGAAGAAAGGTAATGGAATGTAATCGAACTAAAACAGAGGACGCTGAGGAAATTAGATTTGGGAACGAGATACAACACATAGCAGATGCGGTTTCCTGTTTGGACAATAAAATGACTGATGGCGGAATAAGATAAGATGTGAAATATAGACTGGAAATGACAAGAAAAGCTTTTCTGAAGAAGGGCGAAGAAGAGAATTCTGCTAATATCGAGTGTAGATTTAAGCGTTAAGAAGTCTTTTCTGGAAGTATTTGTCTGGAATGTAGCATTCTATGGAAGTGAAATGTGGACGATAAACTTTTAGACAAGAAAAGAATATAACATCTTGAGACGTGTTGCTATAGAAGAATTCTGAAGATTAGATGGACAGATCGAATAACCAATGTGCAGACACTGAACAGATCTGGGGGAGAAATGAAACCTGTGGTACAAATTGACTAAAAGAAGAGACTGGTTGATAAGAGACATTCAGAGACATCAATTGTTCATCAGTTTAGTACTGGAGAAAAGTGTGGGGAAGGCTGATGGTTGAGGGAGAGCAAGAGAAGTAAACAGTAGGTAGATTCAGAAGGTTGGAGATGAAGAGGCTTACACAGGATAGAGTATCATGGAGAGTTGCATCAAACCAGTCTTAGCGATGAAGGGTTCGACAGCAACAACGGAATATATTTTATTAAATAATTAAATAAAACCATAAAAGAATGAATTTAGATAATACCTTTTTCCTTTATGACTGGTTGCGTTGTTTAAGGAGTAGACAGAACTATAGGCATAAAATTCAAAATTGGTCACTAAATCACTCTTTGTAAACTTTTTTGGAGCTTCCAGTGCTGATCTGTTGGAGTAAAAGACTTTTATAGTAGAGGTTGCCTCGGTGTCAATGTAAAGTGTGAAGCATCCGGCTAACCAAGCTTAGCTGTTATCTCTAGCAGGAGGAAACATTGACCAATCTGGTATATGAATATCGGCAACGCTGATCGCATGTACGGCGGTTCAGATATTCATTTTTTTCGATTCGTGCTCCATATATGTATTTGTTCGTTACGTGGACCTATAAAAACTGTAGACGTTCGATCAGGTGTGTGTGTGACAGTGTGAAAAATAGAGCATGGAAAATACTGAAGCCATTTGTATAACTGTTGTAGACTTCATTGTTGCTGGCAAGCAAAGGAACTATTTTAAAGCAGTAGGTAACATGCTGCGACAAGATTGAGACTGGATGGGAAAATGTTGGAAATGGGAGGCATCGACAAATGGAAACAGAACAGAAGTATGTCCTCAGTCTTAACATTTGAGGTCATCAGTCCCCTAGACTTAGAACTACTTAAACCTAACTAACCTAAGGACATCACAGACATCCATGCCCGAGGCAGGATTCGAACCTGCGACCGTAGCAACAGCGCGGTTCCAGACTGAAGCGCCTAAAACCGTTCGGCCACAGTGGCAGACCTGCATCAAGCGTTTACATTTTAGACGAGATGAGAAGTAGAGTAAATATGTATGGCTTGTAATTCAGCTATTTGAAATGACACTGTAAATTTTCAATAAAATCGAATATAAACGCAAAAGGCTCTACTGCACTTCATTTCTGAAATGTAACGGCGTCCAGGATCTGTAAGTTCGTCACAGAAATAAGAACCAGTATCTCCGCTTCCTCGGTCTGTTTTCTACTTGCACCAGAGCAGTTTCGGATGAAGATTGATTAACACCCCCGCCTTTTATTTTTTTGTTCTTTCTCTGCTGCCAGGTTATCCTGCTGGCTTCTTTCCTTCGTATTTCCTTCTGCCTGTGCTCGCAAGCGCGCAGTCCTCGGTCGGAGGCCGTTCTGAGAAGAGTTATTATTTTCTCGTAATCGCAGTGCTCGTGTTACTTCGAGAAATTGCCTTAGAGCGAGAAGCGAATGCTTGTGGCATGTTCTGTAATGTAAGAGATGAGAGGGTGACACAGATAATAACAAAACGGCAATAAGAGATTCTATGCCGCAGCCCGTTGCTCGTAGAAGCTGACAGCTTATCTCAACCAGCTGAGCCCCGTTTTTTCTGTTACCTCTTTCATTTATCTGACATTTATCATCCTCGATTCTACTAATATCGCCATGCGAACGTATTTTGTTTCGGTTTCTCAGTAGTTTTTCGCCGACTGATGAACTATTAGTATTGTGTGTGTTAAGGGCAATCATATGCTAAAAAGCCAAAAGTGATCACTTCGAGTCTTCTCCAGTAAACGCTTCTACAGTTGGTTTTCACGACGACGACGATGATGATGATGATGGTGATGTGATACAAGAATTCAGGGGTAATGCAGGACACAAGTATTATCAGAAAATGACTGTGTTGAAAGAATAAAGGATGATGAGGCGATTTCAGATTCACTGTTTGTTTACTTGCAGAGGAAATATACAAACTGAAACGTATAATAATACTAAATGTTTTTTGCTGCATGGCTTACACAACGACTGTTCAAGGCATCCATCTGCCGAAGTCAATTCGCAGTTCCCTTCTGTGTCTACTGTGTTACCAAAAGACACGCCTATGAGCTAAAACTTTTTATATTATTTCGGAATAAAACTTCGCCATATAAAAATATTGCATTTTTCGTCAGTAAATTTTCTGTGTTTCCTGCAGGCGACGTTTCCATACCCATCTAAAAACTACCCAATATAATTTTATTTTCAAGTGCTCTCTGTCGTATATTTACCATTTCCAAACAAAAATTATATCGAAAAGCCAGCAATAAATCACCTCCGTTTTGTACAGAATGCCAATATCAGGATCTACAATAAACCAGGTTCAGCAACCGAGGCTATAGAACGCTATGGCCAAACCCGAGATAAGAGAAAAATGTTGTGGTCTTCAGTCCAGAGACTGGTTTGATGCAGCTCTCCATCCTACTTTATCCTGTGCAAGCTTCCATATTCCCAAGTAACTACGATTTTTGCCCTCCACGCTGAACTCCAGTACTAAAATTGATGATCTGTTTATGCCTCTGAACATCTCCTCCCAACCGATCCCTTCTAAACAAGTAGAGCCACAAATTCCTCATCTCACTAGTTCTGTTCAGTACATTTCCATTAGTTACATGATCCACCCATCTAATCTTCAGCATTCTTCTGTTGCACCACACTTCGAAAGCTTCTATTCTCTTCTTGTCTAAACTACTGATCGTCCACGTTTCACATCCGTACATGGCTACACACAATACAAATACTTTGAGAAAAGACTTCCTGACACTTAAATCTATACTCGATATTAACAAATTTCTCTTCTTCAGAAACGCTTTCCTTGCCACTGCCAGTCTACATTTTATATCCTGTCTACTTCGACAATCATCAGTTATTTTGCTCCCCAAAGAGAATGACTCATCTACTACTTTAAATGTCTCATATCCTAATCTAATTCCCTCAGCATCACCTGATTTAAATCGACTACATTCCATTACCATCGTTTTGCCTTTGTTGATGTTCATCTAATATACTCCTTTCAAGAAAATGTCTATTCCGTTTAACTGCTCTTCCAGGTCCTTTCCTGTCTTTGACAGAGTTACAGTGTCATCGGCACCCTCAAAGTTTTTATTTCATTGCTCTGGATTTTAATTCCCACTCCTAATTTCTCTTTTGTTTCGTTTACTGCTTGCTCAACGTATAGATTGAATAACATGGTCGTGCGGTAGCGTTCCCGCTTCCCACGCCCGGGTTCCCGTGTTCGATTCCCGGCGGGGTCAGGGATTTTCTCTGCCTCGTGATGGCTGGGTGTTGTGTGCTGACCTTAGGTTAGTTAGGTTTAAGTAGTTCTAAGTTCTAGGGGACTGATGACCATAGCTGTTAAGTCCCATAGTGCTCAGAGACATTTGAACCATTTGAACCATTTGAATAACATTGGGGATAGGCTACAACCTTGTCTCACCCCCTTCCCAACGAATGCTTCCCTTTCATGCCACTCGACTTTTATAACTGTTATCTGGTTTCGGTACAAATTCTAAATAGCCTTTCGCTCCCTGTATTTGACTCCTGCCACCTTCAGAATTTGAAAGATAGTAACCAGTCAACATTGTCAAAAGCGGTATCTATGTCTACAAATGCTAGGAACGAAGGTTGGCCTTTCCTTAATCTAAGATAAGTCGTTGGGACAGTACAGCATCACGTGTTCCTACATTTCTATGGAATCCAAACTGATCGGCTTCTATCAGTTATCACATTTGTCTATAAAGAATTAGTGTCAATATTTTGCAGCCCTGAGTTATTAAACTGATAGTTCGCTAATTTTCACATCTGTCAATATCTGCTTTCTTTGGGATTGGAATTATTATATTCTTCTTGAAGTCTGCGGGTATTTCGTCTGCTTCATACATCTCACTCACCAGATGGTAGAGATTTGTCAGGGCTGGCTGTCCCAAGGCTATCATTAGTTATAATAGAATGTTGTCTACTCCCGAGGCCCTGTTTCGAGTTGGGTCTTCCTATGCTCTGTCAAATTCTTTACACAGTAACATAACTCGCATTTCATCTTCACCTGCGTCCTCTTCCATTTTCATAATATTGCCCTCAAGTACATTACCATTGAATAGACCCTCTATTTACTCCTTCCACTTTTCTGGTTTCCCTTCTTTGCTTAGAACTGCATTTCCATGTGTGATCTTGATGTTCATACAAGTGATTCTCTTTTCTCTAATGATGTCTTTAATTTTCGTGTTGGCAGTATCTATCTTACGCCTAGTGATATATGCTTCTACATTCTTACATTTGTCCTCCTGGCATTCTGCCTAGCCATTTTGCACTTTCTCTTGACCTCATTTCTGAGACGCTTGTATTCCTTTTTCCCAGCTTCATTTACTGAATTTTTGTATTTTCTCCTTTCATCAGTTAAATTCAACATGTCTTCTGTTACCCAAGGATTTCTACTACCCCTCGTCCTTTTACCCACTTGATACTCTGCTGCCTTCACTATTTCGTCTTTCAAAGCTATCAATTCTTCCTCTACTGTATTTCTTTTACCTGTTCTTATCCATCGTTCCTTAATGGTCTATGTGAAACTCTCTGCAACCTCTGGTTCTTTCAAATTATCCTGTTCCCATCTCCTATACTTCTCACCTTATTGCACGTTCTTCAGTTTTAATGTACAGTTAATAACCAACAGATTGTGGTCAGAATCCATATCTGCCCCTGAAACGTATTACTATTGAAAACCTAGTTCCTAAATCTCTGTCTTACCATTATATAATGTATCTGAAACCTTCCAGTGTACCAGGCCTCTTGCACATATATAACCTTCTTTCATGATTCTTAAACCATGCGTTAGCTTTGATTAACTTATGCTCTGTGCCACATTATAAGAGGCGGCTTTCTCTTTCATTCCTTAGCTCCATTCCATATTCACTTACTATTTGTCCTTCTCTTCCTTTTCCTACTGTCGAATTCCAGCTTCCCATGACTATTAAATATTCGTCTCCCTTCACCATCTAAATAATTTCTTTTATCTCATCATGCATTTCATCAATCTCTTCGTCTGCGGAGTTAGTTAGCATATAAACTTGTACTATTGTGGTAGGCGTGGGCTTCGTGTCCATCTTGGCTCCAATAATGCGTTCACTATGCTGTTCGTAATAGCTTACCCGCGCTCCAATTTTTTTCATTAATTATTAAACCAACTCCTGCATTACGCTTATTTGGGTTTGTATTTACAACCCGGTATTCACCTAACCAGAAGTCTTGCTCCTACTGCCACAGAACTTCACTAATTCCCACTATATCTAACTTTAAGCTACCCATTTCCCTTCTTAAATTTTCTAACCTACATGCCCGATTAAGAGATCTGACGTTGGACGCTCCGATCCGTAGAACGCCAGTTTTGTTTCTCCTGATAACGACTCCTCCAGAATAGTAGCCGCCCAGAGATCCTAATGGTGGACTATTTTACCTCCGGAATATTGTACCCAGAGGCCGTCATCTTCATTCAACCATATAGTAAAGCCTCATGGCTTCGAGAAAAATTACGGCTGTACTTATCCCTTGCTTTCAGCCGCTCCCAGTACCAGCACAGCTAGGACGTTTTGGTTAGTGTTATAAGGCCAGATCAGTCAATCATTCAGATTGTGGACCTTGCAACTGCTGAAAAGGCTGCTGCCTCTCTTCAGGAACCACACGTTTGTCTGGTCTCCCAACAGACACCCCTCCGTTGAGGGACGGCTATCTGTATCGCTGAGGGACGCAAGCCTCTCCACCAACGGTACGGTCCATGGTTCATGGAGGTGTAGAGGAAAAAAAACGAGGAAATAATTTATTTCGTAAGGAACTACGTGTTACAGAAATTACGTTGGGAAAATTATTAAATTACTTCCGCTTACTTGTAGTGATTAATCATGCAGGTGAGATCATTCACAAAACATACTATGGTGTGAACTTGAAAATGAAATGATGTAGTTAGGTGATGTGAAAGAAGAAATGAATTTCATCATATTAAAAATAATATGTGATTTATTAAATGAATAAGGATTCATCAAAAAAATGCCGTTTCATAGCGCTGCTGCGACGTGTATGCGATGTACCGTGACTCTGACGTGGGTATGTAAGCACATACACGTAGGTAAGGGTTTAGTGTGGGTTTCGTATCTTTACGACGTGCCTGCGGTAAATTAGGAAACGTGAACTGTGACGTCATTATTACCAAACGCGTCCAAACAGTGCGAACGCGCTATTATTTCTTTCTTGCAGAGAATGAAGAATGCGTGTGGGGCATCATGCCTGCCGAAAACCACAGATGTGAAATGGTGCGCCAAGTTCCATGCTGGTCGCGATTCGACACAAGACGCCCCCTTCTCAGAAATGACGTAAGGCACAAGTTGCGCCAACTGAAGTGGGAAGTACTGGAGCACCAGCCAATAGTCCTGATCTCTCCGCATGCGTTTATCACGACTTAGGTCCCTCAAAAAAGACCTTGAAGGATCGATGATTCATGTCGAAGTAGAATTTGCAACAGGCAGTTGCGGACCTATCCACGCAGGAAGACACAGTGTTTTATCAAACGAGTATCTTCAACATGGTGCGCCGGTGTGCCTCAGTGCTTACGATGATGTTACCGGGTTTGCTTTTGGATTTTGGACTGTACGGCCTTCAAACGGAGAATTTTTGATCGCTCCTTGCAATACATGACATCACTCATTACTGTGTTATTAGCTTTTACAACTGATCGTCGAATCTGCTGGTACATGTCTGTTACAAGAGGTAACACTTGTGAAGTAGCAGCAAAAGGAGGCGGCTTCACGTGTTTGATAAAAAAAAATCTAACTGTTTTGCTGCAATTTTTTCAGTCATTGGTGGAATATGCACTATATTATGATTACCAGTGGCGTACGTGGAGTACCAGATACTACGGAGGACGCCTAGTACTTGTATGTGTGCGATAACATAAATAAGTGAATACCATCTGTCAGTATCACTTACTTACTATGACATGTACATTCTGTCCAGTGAAAATTGCGACAGGATGATTTTGTATCGAGTAGTGGAGTGAATTTGTATATTAGCGCGTCATATCTACAGATTCCCTACATATGTGTAGTTTTTTTGATGTCTATTCTACTGCAATACTTAATTGCAGTTTTTGTTTTATACCCGTTGCATCAGATCTCAGATATTAATATAGCTGCAACAGAGAACGATAATTTTAGTAGAATGCATATGCAATGAAAAAATTATTGTAGTAAAAGTACCATCATGATCGCGAGATCGCAATGTCATTTTTTTTTAGCTGGTGGGAGGGGGAGGGGTGATGGTTCTGAGGGTTCTGTACAAACTTGATTATATATACATAGTTTTTCTACAAGTTTTGATGAGTGTCTGCATCAACACATGCGACATAAATGGCCGGATCTTTTCATTGATTTGACTTTGGAGGGGAGGCCACGGCGATCGGAACAGGGAATTACTACACACTTTATACGCTTTTAATATTCCGTTAAAACACCGTGATGCGCAGGTAGTAAGGCGTACTAAATCGGCAGTTTCGAGAAAATCGCATGCCAGTTTTTGCACACCAGTCTCGTAGTACCGCTGCATCACTGAGCGTGAGCTGCCGGCGATCGAGTAATTGTTCAAGCTCTATAGTCGGTGGATATCTGGATCGACTAACACTCGTGTTTTTCTTAATTAGTAGTTTTTTCGACACTTTTCTTATTATTTCGTACACATCGCACTTGAAACGTAATATGGTGGAAAGACAGGTTTATTTGCATGAAAGTTTATTGAATTCCCAACATTAGTTCGCTGTTTACTAATTTTTATTATTACAACAAATATTAGGCGACTTTTTTTCTGTAGGCAAGCTGAAAACTCTACGCAGCCCCTCCCAAGTTGTTCATATTCGATTGACAATGAACAAGAAGATGCTACTCATATACATTCAACCATACATCGCCAATTTTCGGTACCGATACTTGTAAAAATTTTCAATGGTTTGCATCGAAATTGTCGAAAGAAAGAGAAATTTCTCGAAACGCCAGAAATCTTTGTCTTTGCTAGCAACTCTAAAGATGCCTTGTGCATTCGAGAAAATTGCATTCATTTAATGCAGTAGGCGCCGTTTTATGTTTTCCGTATCAGTATGAGAAATATCATCCTGCAACTTTTAATGTCCAAAGCACATTCATGATAAACCGTATCTTATCCTTACATTCTGGCATATTGTAACTCATTCATTAGTGAATATTGTTAGCGTCACCTTTATTTACCAATATTTTCTCGGCCTTTCCACTCCTGTTCTTGAAACCTGTGTATGGAGATCGAAGCGTCCAGGTGCGAAGCAGTTGTGGGTGCGTTACCTGACTGTAAGTAAAAGCGACTTCGGAAATCATGACAGGCATATATTTTCAGGAGAACTTTATGCAGTTTTCTGTCTACATGTCGATAGTTATACATGTACATTATTGACACGTAAAACTTGACTTGCGTGTTTCTCTAAATCCCGTAAGTGATACGCCTAATAGTACGCCTTACTTGCACATTATGTTGTCCTAATGGACTACTAAAAGTGCACAAAGTTTGAAGTAAATTTATGATACGAAAGTCGCGACTTTCCACCTGTTAGATCTTAAAATTTATGCTCTTTTGGGGACCGTAGACAGTATTTGACATAAATTTCAACTTGATACGTGTACCCGTTTATAAGACAAAGCGGTCTTATGATACGGGCAGAAGGACGGATAACAATATGATCCTGGTAGGACCTCGTTTTTACCTATTGAGGTACAGAATACTAAGAATAAGACTGTATCGTTTCATTGCATAGTATGCATTGCTTCTGCTGTCGAAGTCCTAGTGACATAAGACATAAAGCTCCTTATTTTTTGTATTACATCGTGAAAGTGAGTAGGATACTTACTGAACATATTTTTCTAATAATGCTCATACGTCACTCAGGGAAGAATTCCGTTGGAAATCCGTTGGAATTCGATTACTCGATAAATACTACATTTCTCAAGGCTGTCAATTCAACTAAGTAGCTGGGTGTTAAAATTACGAACAACTTCAGTTGGAAAGACCACATAGATAATATTGAGGGGAAAGCGAGCCAAATGTTGCGTTTCATTGGCAGGACACTTAGAAGATGCAACAAGTCCACTAAAGAGACAGCTTACACTACACTCGTTCGTCCTCTGTTAGAATATTGCTGCGCGGTGTGGGATCCTTACCAGGTGGGATTGACGGAGGACATCGAAAGGGTGCAAAGAAAGGGCAGCTCGTTTTGTATTAACACGTAATAGGGGAGAGAGTGTGGCAGATATGATACGCGAGTTGGGATGGAAGTCATTAGAGCAAAGACGTTGTTCGTCGCGGCGAGATTTATTTACGAAATTTCAGTCACCAACTTTCTCTTCCGAATGCGAAAATATTTTGATGAGCCCAACCTACATAGGTAGGAATGATCATCAAAATACAATAAGAGAAATCAGAGCTCGAACAGAAAGGTTTAGGTGTTGGTTTTTCTCGCGCGCTGTTCGGGAGTGGAATGGTAGAGAGATAGTGTGTGATTGTGGTTCGACGAACCCTCTGCCAAGCACTTAAATGTGAATTACAGAGTAATCATGTAGAAGTAGATGTAGATGTAGGTGATTCTCTTGCACTAATTTGCTGCAGGACAAATTAACAAAAGAATGAAGCAGACGCAGAGCCTCGGTCAGAGTAGATTACATTCACGCGTCGCTGCTAGTGCTCAACTTAATTTGCAGCTGGACTGAATGAACAGAAGAATGAAACGGTCGCGCATGCGCTACGCGCCATACGAAGCAGAATGAGATGCACGTGTCGTAGACGGACAAACGGCGTGCGGTCACCCGTGTTCGGTGTCTGTGTTGCCGGCAGGGGACCCACTGCTGCTCGGCTGACGTGTTTTCCGTGTTGTTGGTCTCGTGACCCCCGTTCCGAGTCGGTCGCCCGGTATTGTGCTTTGGCAGGGCAGCGCACGAGCACTAGGGCAAATACGACTGGCGGTGGACGTAGCTTTTTTCGCCATTTTTGTTCCTCGCCATGGTACGCCCGGCCTGAGAAACAAGGAACGCGATGGAAACGACACACTGGGGCCTAATTACCGGTGTCCGTCTGAAAGCGGGACGCGCCAGTACTTCACGGGCACACAAAAAGTTGCGCAGCGGTGGTCTGCGAGTGGGCGGGACGACAGAGTCATGTTCCACTGTCCTAGTGGCGCATGTCACATGGCTGAGCGAACAATTAGGCGGCTGGATGTGTGCGCCAGGCATTGAAAATGGAGTGACTGGTTTTGTTCAGAGTTTCAGTTTGTCCGAGACAAGTATTCTACCGCCTTGCGTCCCGCTCTGAATGTGTCACGCGCCACAGCACGTAACCCGTTCCTCGGCTGCCACCGGATGTGAGCCTGGAAGCTGTCTCGGTGGATGTAACAGTCGACGCTAAGATAAAATAAAGTATCGGTTTTTCTACTGCGTTTGAAATGCCGTCACCGCCGACCTATTAGCCATATCCGTTACGCTTAAAGAAAATCTGAGTAGGAGATGCAAGACAGCTTGCAGGTAGTTTTCGAAAATTTTCCACCATTTGTGGTCAAAAATTTTTATTATTAATTTAGGTTAAGTAGTGTGGAAACTTAGGGACTGATGACCTTAGTAGTTAAGCTACCTATCTGCACTATGAATAAATGCTGTGCTGCTGCTATCTCCAAGCTACGAGGCTGTTTCTGCTACGCAAAAAAAAGAAGTACTAGCAACGCAATGTGCAATATGTACTCTTCCGCGCTAATAACTCTCATTACTGCAATGATCACTGTCAATTTCAGTTCTGTCACTGAGAGGCCTGGGAGTGCAAAATTATGATTGTGAAACTTGAGTAAAGAGAGAAATGCTGATTGATGGAGAAACCGTAAACTAACTATATTGAAAACAACTTTACAATCCTAAGACAAAAATATTTTAACACTTTAAATAATAAAAATTCAACTTACATTAATAGTAGAGAAACCAGAACTAATTTTCTACGCTTTCTTATCAACGTATATGCTATCCATCCTTGAAGAAGAATCAGTAATTCACACCTTGTCATATTATGATAAAAAATCTCAAATTCTATATCCATGACCAAATTAGTTACTATGCTTGGATATGTCGGCCAATGCGCTATTACAGTACTTTCTGAAGTCTTCTGAATGAATTTACGGAATGTATCTCCATAAATGAAATGTGAAAAATAATATAAGGAAATTACTGCCAGCACACAGCATGGCCTGAACACATCTTACTCCATCAGGATGTACAACTCGACTCCTCCTCTCTCTCTCTCTCTATCTCTCTCTCTATCTCTCACACTCACAAACAAAGGTTCTACTAACAGTCTCTCATAGTGTAACCTCTTTTCTGAAGATGTTGCCTGCTATTTCTCACATGCTATTGAAGCTATATTTTTCTGTGCGACACCCAAAATATTACGAAAACTATAATTTTCTGTATAAGCCAAAACCCTTAGAAGTTTAGCCTGCATCTCGTGGTCGTGCGGTAGCGTTCTCGCTTCCTACGCCCGGGTTCCTGGGTTCGATTCCCGGCGGGGTCAGGGATTTTCTCTGCCTCGTGATGGCTGGGTGTTGTGTGCTGTCCTTAGGTTAGTTAGGTTTAAGTAGTTCTAAGTTCTAGGGGACTGATGACCATAGATGTTGAGTCCCGTAGTGCTCAAAGCCAGCCTTAGAAGTTTAATTCGAAGAAATAACCACAGAATGTGTGGTCAGTGCCTCCTAGGCAATTTTGACTCGATACTATGAAAAGACCTGCCTATATCAGCAATACAGAGGGTATCTGTAGACGGGATCAACTTTTTATTTTCATAGGCGGGATCAACTTTTTATTTTCACATGGGGACCGCTCCCCACCCCAGTTTTATTTCATATTTTGATTCTAAGTTAAAATACATGGTAACGTTCGATTTACTCAAACCATTGCTTTCCCGTCGTGGTAGATGGGGCCGTAATCGACAACTTTCGAATGTGACTGTTTTTGCAATTAAGAATCGACGAAACTGATTACGCATTTCATTTCCGATGTAAATGTTAACGTTTGTGTTCTAACGGCTCATTCTTGAGTGTAGCACATGTGATCATACAGTAAAAATAATATGGCTAGGTTTTGACATTTCTGGCAAACGAGCTACTTGTATGGCAACAGCACAGTTCCCGTCAGACCCAGATTCTCAACTTATCCACACACTACAAACGTTGTGCCGCTTGCCCACAAGTATAAAAGACCAGCAGACCAGACTCTCTCTCTCTCTCTCTCTCTCTCTCTCTTTCTATATATATATATATATATATATATATATATATATATATATATATATATATATATATATATAAACCAGTGGAATAAAGTAAAATATTCATGAAGTGTTAGTGACAGGCGCAGCTGCCATGAATACTTACATACCGTGTAAACACACGCTTGCTCCATCACTAAGCACCCCACCCACCTGGCATGAATATGGCACCCTTCGGATCTTTATAAGCATGAACACCAAAAGCTCAAATGGCTCTAAGCACTACGCGACTTAACATCTGAGAACATCAGTTCCCTAGACTTAGAACTACTTAAACCTGACTAACCTAAGAACATCACACACATCCACGCCAGAGGCAGGATTCGAAGGTGTGACGGTAGCAGCCCCATGGTTCCGGACTGAAGCGCCCAGAACCGCTCGGTCACAACGGCCGTTGAACACCAAAAGAGTCAGCCTGTTCTGGCACGGTTGGTGTAATGGGTGTTGTATCTGACGCATTGAAGTACGAAAGTAGTTCAATTCATGGTGCACTTGCAAGAAGCACCCCAACGGTGAAAGGCAAGGGGACTCAGCAAAATCACCTCAATGGCGAAAGGCAAGGGGACTCGCCGAAATCAAGCACCCCAGTAATGAGAGGCAAGAGTACTTGCCGAAATCAAACATCCCAGTGGTGATAGGCAGGGGAATTCACCAACAACAATCATCCCAATGGTGAGAGGTAAGGTGACTCGTTGAATCAAACACCCAGTAGCGAGAGGCAAAGGAACTAACTAAGGCCGGCCGGAGTGGCCGTGCGGTTCTAGGCTCTACAGTCTGAAGCCGAGCGACCGCTACGGTCGCAGGTTCGAATCCTATCCCGGGCAAGGATGTGTGTGATGTCCTTAGGTTAGTTAGGTTTACGTAGTTCTATGTTCTAGGCGACTGATGACCTCAGAAGTTAAGTCGTATAGTGCTCAGAGGCATTTGAACCATTTGAACTAACCAAGATCATGCAACCCAAAGATTAGAGGCAAGAGGACTTGCCGAAATCAAACACCCCAGTAGCGAGAGGCAAGGGGTTTCACCAAGATCAAGCACCCCAATCGTAACGGGCAAGGGAATTCAGCAAGATCAAGCAACCCAATGGTAAGAGGCAAGTGGCCTAACAGATATCAAACAACCCGATGGGAACAGCAAATTATTACATCCACATCCTTGTTTCAGGATCGTGCTAAAAGTAGACAAGGAATAGGCTAACTGTATGTACTGTACAGTCAAAGTTGCAACACTAAAGTAAATTTCAAACGAAAATATCAACCGTTAAAACACAAAGTTTTACATTTACATCGCAAATGAAATGTGGAATGAGATGCGTTGGTTCTTAATAGCAAGATCAGGTACACTTGATATTTGCTGATTTCAGCACCGTCTTGTAGAAATGAAAAACGGTGGTTTGACTAAACCGTACGTACTTTTCGACATACTCTCGAATATGGAAAAAGTATGAAAGTACAAGTTGACCCCGCCTACACAGATGGGGCAGGTAGGATGTGACCAGTTACAGCATGGACAGAGGTCCCCTTCACTAACACAAATTTTTCATTTTCATTGGTTTGCTCTACCCACAATATTATCTATATATTAGTTGCAATGTAGGTTATTTGTAATTGTAATCCCTAAGTGTTTAGTTAAATTTACATCCTTGATATTTGTGTGTCTTCTCGCGTAATCGAAATTTAGCGCATTTCGTTTAGTACTCACATGAATAACTTCTTTATTCAAGTTAAATTGCCACTTTTCGTACCATAAAAATTCTTATATAAATCATTTTGCAATTATTTTTGGTCGTATGATGACTTTACAAGACGGTAAATGACAGAATTATCTGCAAACAATCTAAGTGGATTACTCAGATAGTCTCCTATGTCGTTAATATAGATCAGGAACAATAGAGAGCCTCTAACACTTTCTTGGGGAACGTTGGATATTACTTTTGTTTTACTCGATGATATCCCGTCTATTACTACGAACTATGACCATTCTGACAGGAAATCACGAATCCAGTCGCACAACTGAGGCGATTTTCCATAGGCACGCAGTTTGGTTACAAGAGGCTTGTGAGGAACAGTGTCGAGAGCATTCTGGAAATCGAAAAATATGGAATCGGTTTGACATTTCCTGACGATAGCACTTATTACTTTGTGAGTATAAAGAGCTAGTTGTGTTTCACAATAACGATGTTTTCTGAATCCGTGCTGACTATGGTTCAGTAAATCGTTTTTTAGAGGTACTTCGCAATGTTCGAACACAGTATATGTCCCGAAACACTACTGAAAATCGACGTTAGTGATATGGGCCTGTAGTTCATCGGATTACTCCCATTTCCCTTTTTGAATATTAGTGTGACTTGACCAACTTTTCAGTCTTTAAGTACTGAACTTTCTGTGAGCAAGCGGTTGTATATAACTGCGAAATATGGAGTTATTGTATCAGCATCTCTGAAAGGAACCTGACTCGTATACAATCTGGACCGGAGGCCTTGCCTTTATTAAGTGATATAAAGCTGCTTTGCTACGTCGAGGATTTCTACTTCTATGTCTCTCGTCTTGGCAATTGTTCTTGATTGGAATTCAGGAATATTAATTCGTCTTGAGCTGAATGTGATTATTGCTTGCTTGCTATATGAATTGTTATTATTTTGACCTTTAAAATTACCTCCAGGCGGGCATCGGAAAATTTCGTGAGCTGTTGTTTCGGAGTACTATTTGGTGCTATTTGGTATTTAGAGATTTTGTTGTGGATTTATAACAGCGTTTTCTTACGTTTTCTGGTACTAATTGGCGAATTCTGAGTGTTACATCATCATATGAACTTAAGACTGTACATTTAGGTTTCCAGTTAGCTACTGACATTCGCCTGTGTCATTTATTTACTGTTTTATTTTAGACTGGCTGCCGATAAATTTGAATATGATCCGTTATGTTTTCACTGGATGCGTGTGTTTGTGTATGTGATTGTGAGCGTGTAGGTGGGTGGATGGGTGGGTGTGTGCAACTTGTCGTCTGTTGTCTGATAGTTTGCTTAGAGTGTTTACTAACAATATAATGTCAGTACTAACACTTCTACCAAGCAGTTTACGTCAGCAGCATTGCGGTAACAATGTTCTACTTTGTACTAGTTTTTCATATATTTTCTTTCCAAGATGATTAACTAAGATAAAGACTCGTAACTAACTTATAGATGTTCATCCTCTAACATGTCCAAGTGGTGGGGAGTAGTCGTAATGATCCGACTCCTCAGGGTGTTTTCTCTAAGAAGACAAGATAATTATCCATATCACTAGTCATAGATAAGGAATTATTCATATGGCAACTTTTGATAGTATGACATAACTTCTGAGTAATTCGAGAGCTCTGGGGTGCTGCCTAATTGAAATACATAAAAGTCGTTACGCAAAGTTAAGGAATTTATAAACAAAAAAAGTTATTCACTCGACAAAACACCACCCTTCCACACAGACAGCGTATCCATATCTTGACTGTGAAGGATGTTATGGGGTGTTAATTAATAAGTGGGAAACGTCGGACGAATGTCTACTGTCTACAGCCCTTAAAAATAAATAAGAAAGAAAGGCAGAAACGGAGCAAAGTTATAGACAAAGTGTGTGTAAAAAATTAAGTATATATATATATATATATATATATATATATATATATATAGGATGATTCAAAAAGAATACCACAACTTTAGGAATTTAAAACACTGCAACGACAAAAGGCAGCGCTAAGCACTATCTGTCGGCGAATTAAGGGAGCTATAAAGTTTCATTTAGTTGTACATTTGTTCGCCATTTCAGCAAATAAAGTTTTTGGTCCCTTTTTCTTCGAAGGTGCTACTGTAACTGGACTGCAGTATCTGGAGATGTTAGAGAATTGGCTGTTCCCTCAGCTCGAACAAGAAGCACAACAATTCATATTTCAGCAGGATGGAGCGCCACCACATTGGCACTTATCTGTCCGTAACTACCTGAACGTCAACTACCCGAGGCGATGGATCGGCCGCCAGGCAGCCCGTGACAGAGCACTTCATCACTTGCCTCCAAGAAGCCCTGATCTTACCACCTGAGATTTTTTCTTATGGGGGTATGTTAAGGATATGGTGTTTCGGCCACCTCTCCCAGCCACCATTGATGATTTGAAACGAGAAATAACAGCAGCTATCCAAACTGTTACGCCTGATATGCTACAGAGAGTGTGGAACGAGTTGGAGTATCGGGTTGATATTGCTCGTGTGTCTGGAGGGGGCCATATTGAACATCTCTGAACTTGTTTTTGAGTGAAAAAAAACCTTTTTAAATACTCTTTGTAATGATGTATAACAGAAGGTTATATTATGTTTCTTTCATTAAATACACATTTTTAAAGTTGTGGTATTCTTTTTGAATCACCCTGTATATATATATATATATATATATATATATATATATATATATATATATATATGTGTGTGTGTGTGTGTGGTAAGCTATTTCAAAGAATACATTAATGTCTTGTGGAGAGACAGGCTGTCTTGGATAAGGGTCGTTTGAGAGTGGAAGATGAACAACTTGTAGAACACCTGATTTTTTAAAATAAAGTGCTTTGTGATGAAGATGACAATAATGGCTGTAGTACTGGAGAAAGGGAAACTGAGAATGTGAGTCAGGTGACAGCGATGAAAATATTGCGATAGCAGGTGCTTTTTCCGCACTACGCACAGAGAAGCCCAAATCTTGCTAAAACAGATTTTCTATCCAGAAAAGCTCCCTGTACTTGGTTGCTGGTGTCGTGTGCTCTCTCACGAAACAAAGCTTACGACTAATGGAAGGCAGAACTTTCATAGGACTCATGTATGGGTGAATGGCAATCGTTCTGCAGTTTTGGAATCAGAACTTCAACAGCTGATTTGCATTAATCTATGGGATGGAATAATCTGAGACACAATACTTGGAACCGTCATTTTCCGTGGAGCACTGACTGTAGCATATTTTTTTAATGGAAGGGTTAAATGTTTTACTGGAAGAGGTTCACGCATACCTGGGCACCAACTCCATTTCCTCTACAACAGCGTTTCCAGTATGAATGGATAGGTTGTGGGGCAGAAACATCGAGGCCTGCTCGATCTCATGATCTCAGTCCACTGGATTTTTATTTTTGGCGTCATTAGAAGGATGTAATGTATTCCAGAACTATTGCGAGTTTTGACATTCATTGCCGGCGCGTTTGAGGAGTTCAGTACATGCAGCAGTCACGTGGCTTATGAGAACGAGTTAGACAGTCTATGATGCGGCGTTTAGAGTCTTGTGTTAGACACAAGAATAAACATATTGAGTATTTCATTTAATCATAGACGACTACTTTTAAAAAGGAAAAGTACGTGTAGAACCAAACTAGAAATATGAAAACAAAAGGATAGAAACGAAGCAAACATGTAACACCAAAATAGCATAATTAAGAAAATAAAGATTTTGATCATTTGTATGCGTTAATATTATTGTTTCTTATTAATTCCTCTACCCATTATCCAGAGGATTCACACGTATTAGTTAACTCGCTGTATATTATTGCAACGATAATTGCACTTCTTTGTCTGTCACGTTACGATACGGATCTGTCCATATGTCTGAAATTTCGAATGAAATAACGGATCTAGGGATTTCAGTTATGATGATGGGAACACGCGAAATGGGTACCGTCCCGCGAGAGAGGGCTCTATTCATACACCGGGACCGCGGTATCAGTGTGTTCCGGCGTTATCGGCACACTGCCGCATGTACGTGACGCCGATGCAAAGTAGTCGCCTGTAATGGCAGCGGCGCTGTGATTTGGATGCACGTCCGGCCTCCGACGGACGGTCCATCTCCTGAAAAATGAGCAGCGAACACTGCTGCTGTGCTTGCCGGAGCCTACACGTGTGCACGTGTGCTGGAATCGATGCACGTGCGCTCAGGTCAATACGCGATTCGTCACGAACAGCCAAAGCGAGCGGCGGGCATGTCCCACGCCCCTGGCGCAGGGCTAATCAGCCCCCACCGGCGAGAGAGCAGACATGACGTCACTGGCTTATCGGTCAGGTCTCTAGTTCTCGCGGATGCGTCGGTACCAGCGAGATAAACATGATTGGCGTTAGGGTACTTTTGCTGCCAGAAGAAATTCATTAAAAGATAAAGCTCTGGCAAGTTACCGCATTCAGCAAACGTTCTTCCAGTCGGTATGCATGTACACTACGCTTGTCTAATATGATCCTAAACGCAGTGCGTAATAACGGGATTTTTAGGTGCTCATAGTTATGGTTCTATCGGTAATAAAAAGGTGGGGTCCAGTGTTTTCGGTAGCCATTGGTCTACCCATCATACGGATCGTCGTGGTGTCGCTATCATACACTGCAGAGGGTCAAAATACGAAGGTTACCCACTTCTTCCTGCTTACAAAATGGTTCAGAAGGCTCTGAGCACAATGCGACTTAACTTCTGAGGTCATTAGTCCCCTAGAACTTAGAACGAATTAAACCTAACTAACCTAAGGACATCACACGCATCCAAGCCCGAGGCAGGACTCGAACCTGCGACCGTAGCGGTCGCTCGGCTCCAGACTGTAGCGCCTAGAACCGCACGGCCACTCCGGCCGGCTACAGCTTACACAAATGGAGCAAATCGGTTGGTTCAATTGAATTTGATGTGGTTTACGGTGGCCTTGATGGGACTTATAAAGGCACCGTTAGTACGTGGTTGGTTCCTAGGAAATCCTACAAGAGGTGGTTCTGTTATTTTTACTACATTCTCGGTTCCTCCCGTCGGCTAGACCGTTCGCTGGGAGCAAGTCTTTCGGTGTGACGCCACTTCGGCGACTTGCACGTCGATGTCGATGAATTGATGATGATTAGGACAACACAACACCCAGTCCCTGAGCGGAGAAACCCAGCCGGGCCCTTAGGATTGACATTCCGTTGCGCTGACCACTCAGAAACCAGTGGCGGACTATATTTTCGCCGTCAGCGACTGACAAAAGGCAAAGACGGCTATGCACAGCAAATAGCTCAAATTTGTAAGATATATTTCTAAGAACGCGATTTAGAACCAGCTTTAATTGTTTTTTTTTTATTTCGTTATCCGTTTCCAAGATACAAAGGTTCAGATTTATCCTACTTCTATATGCAAAATCCGGTACGACGCGCAATCCAATCAGTTAATAAACGTATCAAGTTGGTCAAATTTTTACAGTGTGTCCTCTAGGCATTTATCTAGAACATCCATCTCGTCGGTTGTTTCAAAAGTATTTGTCGGCTTTCGAGAAACACCCCAAAAATAGGGTTTTCAGGTACCAAAACCCAGTAGCAGATTCCTTGACGGGAATGCACTGGAAATGGCTGTAATTTATTCTATGTATTTTTGAGAACCCAGTTTCGAACAACCTTGAAAATATTCATCATATCTTTAATCATTTCCGCGATACAGAGACTCAAAGCTACCCTACTTGTACTAGGAAAACACGGACGTGGAATCTCGTGTCAGGCGAAAATGTAGTTTATAAAGTAACGTAGCACAGAGGAATATTCTGTAAAGTGTCTCCGATTTCATCTGGGATCCAGATGTTGTAGAACTGAAGCACACGAAAAGTTTTTTTGCACGTCAGATTCGGTCTGAGGTGTTAAATGAGTTTTACATTAATTCATTGTCAAATAAGTAAACGATCTAAATTTTATTGGCCGATACATTTATTTTCATATGAGCAACATGCCCTACCGCAGCAGGAAAAAAAGGGTACCATCGAAAAATAATTCGTATCGGAGCACAAAAAATGCCAATATGTTCTTGTTTAATTAAGAGATTCTGACTGAAAAGTGAGGTACCACCTGCCTAATTCTAACTTTCTCAGCATCTTTAAAAATTTCGCCAAAAATTGTGACATAAGAACGTACTCGCGCTTTTCTGTGCCGGGAGAGAACACAGTGGTGTTCGATAAGGGAGTGAAATTTCCTACGGTCGCAGGTTCGAATCCTGTCTCGGGCATGGATGTGTCTCATGTACTTAGGTTAGTTAGGTTTACGTAGTTGTAAGTTCTAGGGGACTGATGACCCCGGAAGTCAAGTCCCACAGTCCTCAGAGCCATTTGAACCATATTTTGAAATTTCCTATTTTCTTGCTTTTCTAAACATTACCATTTCAACATACTGCCAATTTTCTTTGCGTTCGCTAGTGGTTCTCTAACTTCCTTCTCGATGTTTCCACTGCTTAACAGTTCAATACCAAGATATTTAAATGTCATAACCTCTTCAATAATTTTTCCATCCTTTTCCAGTTTTTATCTAATAGTTTCCACAGATAAGGTAATAAATTTGGTTTTTTGAGTTGATATTACCGTACATTTTTTTAATATATGTAAATGTTCCTGCAGGTTATTTTCACTGTTTGTCATCAGAACTGCATCATCTGCGTAACAAATGGGTTTTATTTTCTCGTCTCCTATGACCACTATTAGACAATACCTTCTACATCACCTCGTCTAACACCACTGTTTAATGGTAAGCAGCTAGTTAACCTGGAAACAATTTTAGTCTGGAGTCAGTTTTTGGAATAAATGTTTTCCACTGTTTTTATTAAGCTGGAAGGAAACCGCCCATTGTAGAGCAGGTTTTAACATCTGTTAACTGAATGCTATCGAAAGTCTTCTAGAAAACAATAAAATAAAGGTAAGATACTATGTTGTATGCATTGCACCTCTTTACAACCTGTCTGAGAATGAACACTGTGTCTGTGCATGACCTACAGGATTTAAAATCAAACTGATCCTTTGGAAAGGTTGTAATGCTTTTTATTTCATTTCCTATTATTTATATTATGAGTTTATAAACGGAGCTCAATAGATTTATCCCTCTGTATTTATATGGGTCTTTCTTATCTCCTATTTTGTACCTGGGAACTGTAATACTAGTTCTTAATTCGATCGCAATTCAGTTAGCAGTTATGACATTGTTGACCAATTTGGTTATTTGTTCAGTCCTCTGGAGACTTTCTGTTTTTTAACAGACTCGCGGATTCTTCTGCCTCAGCATGTGAAAGTGTTACATTATCATTTACGACTATCCTGATCTCTGATCTCTCTTCACTGTCTGGTAATTTTTTAACTTTACATAGCTCTGTTAAACATTTAACCAATGACTCCTCATTTATCTTGTGGTGTCACCGCCAGACACCACACTTGCTAGGTGGTAGCTTAAATCGGCCGCGGTCCATGTAGTACATGTCGGACCCGCGTGTCGCCACTGTGATCGCAGACCTAGCGCCACCACCAAGGCAGGTCTCGTGATACGAGAGTGGATTCGTCCCAGTTGTACGAGAACCAAGCTACCGCCCAGTTGTACGCGAACCTAGCTATCGCCCAGTTGTACGAAGCCTTTCTCTCTCATTAGCCGAGAGACAGAATAGCCATCAGCTAAGTTAATGGCTACGAACTAGCAAGGAGCCATTTGTAGCAGTGCCCATAGCTTCGAGTATTCAAGAGAGATGTATTCCAAGGAATCAATAAAAGTTAAGTAAAAAGCATCTACATACTTTTCTTCTTATTCATTCATAAGTTCTCATGTTCCAGACTTCACGCCCGTCTGCGTTATGCCGAGCGTGCACTATCGGCCACAGCGTTAGTTTAGCATTCCTTTTCAGCAATCCACATCACGGTGTCGGTCCAGCTACCGACACTACATATCTCGTTCACTTTCAAAATTCCACTTAATACATTCCTCTGCTGTCGTATCACTCTCCAAATTAATTTCTACAACTTAGGGAAGTCATATTCTGAAGGTTTATTTCATGTCGCTTAACCGTTCAAGATAAGAGAATGATTTTTTGGTAAATGATAGCACACAAGCATGCAGTCATTTTTTATCAGCTGCTATTTATTAGTCACTATCCCTATTATAGTCATGTAATAATTTTAGGTGCCATCGATAGCAGGTGAAATGCGAATTTGTATGTGTTTGTAACAATATACATGATGCAATCAGGTGTTTATTTTTATATCGATCATAGGTTTCTGATAAGCTATTGACCTTTTTATATCGATCATATGTATCTGATAAGCTATTGGCCTTACTTGTTCTCAATTGTTTATCTTTCAATAACAGACTCTTTCACGAGTCTGTCGCAACTGCAACTGCATTAACATGTTAATGTTACTGTGGTTTGGCTAAAGAAGCTTAATTTTAACATGATAAGAAAAGAGAGAAAGATATGTGTACAGGATAGATATCATTCCTTCTTTGGCAATTTCAGTGTAATCCTCTGCCAACTATGTCTTTAATAATGAACGGTTATTTGTCGAATTATTGGTCGTACTGGCCTAACCCGTTAATACACTGGTTTACAGAATTCGTAGTTGCAGAGTACTACTTCTGCGTGATAGGCATTCGTGTGAAGTAGAAATGTAAAACTGCCGTAGGCTACCATATACTGTTGTAGACTACGGTAGTTCTTCCAGTAGCCTTGGTCAGTTGAGGTCGCTCCCGCATTACCTATGACAACAGCTGTGTTGCATACCTGTTGTGCATTACCTTATAACCATAGCTTTCTTTTCTTTTATGATCAGTGTCCTACTAGGTTGTCCTGTCTAGAAACAGAGGATGTGTAAAGGGCCAGGTAACCTATGGAATGTCTGTGTTCTACATAGTTATCCTCCTATCTGTTAGTTACGAGCAAGCAGTATTTATAGCAAAATTAAAAATGTCAATGTTTAATTTAGGCTTTATTCGAAAATTGTTGATTTGTAACATGTAACAAAGGGATGTTGTAGTAAAAATAATTAAAAGAATACAGATCTGTCATATAACGCTAGAAAATTCAATTACCTCAAGGAAGAGGGCCAAACAAAAAAATGCAAAACAAAGGTATATCAAACATTGCATCTATACTTCGTCAAACTTCTATAAAAGATGTTCCTGTTACCCATAAACAACGTTCACATTTATCAATAATAATAGGAAACTTCTGTCTTTGATCATGAAGGAGAACATTCTACAGAGTACAAAAATACGACCCTCTTCCTCCCTTCCTCCCTTCCTCCCTTCCTCCCTTCCCCCCTTCCCCCCTTCCCCCCTTCCCCCCTTCCCCCCTTCCCCCCTTCCCCCCTTCCCCCCTTCCCCCCTTCCCCCCTTCCCCCCTTCTCCCTTTCTCCCTTTCTCCCTTTCTCCCTTTCTCCCTTTCTCCCTTTCTCCCTCCCTCCCTCCCTCCCTCCCTTCCTCCCTTCCTCCCTTCCTCCCTTCCTCCCTTCCTCTCTTCCCCTCTTCCCCTCTTCCTCTTCCTCTTCCTCTTCCTCTTCCTCTCTCTCTCTCTTCCTCTTCCTCTTCCTCTTCCTCTTCCTCTTCCTCTACCCTTCTCTCTTCCTCTCTCTCTCTCTCTCTCTCTCTCTCTCTCTCTCTCTCTCTCTCTCTCTGTGTGTGTGTGTGTGTGTGTGTGTGTGTGTGTGTGTGTGTGAGAGAGAGTTCATGTAAACAGTACTTGGGTCAAAAGTAATCCCTTTTGTTACAATAAAAGTACTCTCAATTAATTTTTATCACCCAGAAAATTCCATTTATATTCTGCGGGGATGTAAAATACACAATGGGCTAAGACAAAATGATGTGCAGTTCTAATTATGCGCAAAAAAAGGACAGAACTCGTCGGATCCCAGTTTCTCTCTTACATATTTATTTATCAGATTGGAAACCATGTGATCTCGTTATGTCCAGTGATCGTTGAATATAGACAGTGGACGAAAGAACGGCAATCGATGGCAAAATCCATCGTTTGACTGCAGTAGATGTATTTTGTAATATCTAAAATTTAGAACTGCTGTTCTTTTCCCCATTTTCTCCATTGTCTATATTCATTTGTTTCTTACCCTGTCAAAGCTATCGATGCTACTGGTAAACCTACCATGCCCTACGTCATTTATGTAGTATACCAAAACTACCGAACAGTACTTTCGGCAGAGCGCAGCTGTAGTGTCAAGGGACTCCTGACCACTAACCGTTTCCCCTCCACTATCAATCAGACGGCCCGCCTATTCACCAGTTAGTATCGTACACACTCTTTCAGCCCCACTTTTAGAAACAGAACTATAGTAATTTCTGCTGCAAGTCGTCGTGAAAACAGAGAAGAGTACGATGGCCATTCACTCTGCAGCATCCTATAAATAGTTTAGGAGTAATTACAACAATTCTGTAACATGTTTCATTCGAGTTAATTTATAGTACCACCTCCTGAAACCCTTTTATTCTTCTTGAACCATATCATATAAGACACAACGTGCTAAATGCTGACGAGAACTCATTGTGGCTAGCGCAGTGCGATGCCTACAAAAGGACGCATGTGTAATATAGAAGAAGAGGTGAGAACTGTTGTGTCTAGGAATCCTGCGTACTCGGTTCGCTAAACAAACTATCAAACAACTCCTATTAATGAGTTTTATTACAAAAGATAGTAACAAAACTTTGACCTGTGTCTTAAGCAAAGGGCGGCGTAGAAAACCAACTGTCTTCTTCACATAGGCAAACACAACTCGGTGCTACATCGAGCTTGCTAACGAAGTGGCTAACATTGAAGCTGCTATCGAAATGGGCCACCAGTCGGGCGCGGCGCTTATATCCTCTGCACACAGAGGCCGCTGCTCCGGCATTGTCGTCCTGGAGGGAGGCAGTCAGAATGCAGTTTGTAGTGTCCTGCATTTCCGGCCATCCTGATTAAGGTTTTCCGTGATTTCCTTAAATCGTTTCAGGCAAATTCCGGGATGGTTCCTTCGAAAGGGCACGGCCGAATTCCTTCCCAATCCTTCCCTAACCCGAGCTTGGGCTCCGTCTCTAATGACCTCGTTGTCGACGGGACGTTAAACACTAACCACCATCTGTAGTGCCCTGCAGTCGGCAGGAAGGAATTAACGATCGAGTTTGAACACCCTTAATTTAACTAAAAACTCCTTCTTGGAGTGTACTAATTTCCATACTCAAGAACAACAAGAAACAATAACTCTTGAGGTGGAAAAAACCAAATAAAAGTTACATAGCAATGAAAAGAGATAATATCAAGAAATACTACGCTACACAATTCCAAAGTGGTGTTACGCCCAAAAAGATACACATTCCTACAGGAGGGCTATGGCGAGTGTCTACTGGGCTAGAGCTAGCGTAGATATTGGCCAGAGCTCTCCTTGCTGTAGGCACACACTATCAGTCTAACTCTGCTGACGCGCTTATAACACCGATTCTGAGGAGTGCTACACTTAGTCACATTAGTTCCAATTGGTGGGTCTCTGTCATACGGCTTTTCACGAAATACTGCCGTGTTTATGTGCAAAGTCTGTTGATGTTTACATTCACAGGCGATGATTTGATATGAGCTCTTGAAGGGAAGTCGGAAGCCCACCTTGTTTGTCTGTTGTATGGGTACTCTACCTTACAAGGGGCCGCTACGACACGGTTGGCTGACTGCTTCTCATCACCTTCCCATCCGTTAGTTCCCGACTGGTGTTCCGCCGCTAACTTTACACTGTAACAAGACTAATGTAAACGTTAGTACTACGAAAGTAATTTTAAAAAAGACAGTTGTCTTGTTAAACATGTAAACAAAACTAAACTTGTTGCTATTGATGCTTGTAAACAAACGAAATGTTTTTGTTCTAAATAAGAGGTTATACAGTCACAAAAGATTATGAGACTGACATATGATTTGTAAAAACCATGTGAGTTAGCGAGCATTTAGTTCTCATTTAAGTATATAGCCGAAAGAGTCAGTCTCCTGGAATTGTGAAACGAACCCCGTGTCCAGGACGTGTACCACAAAGGGTGCAGATTCATCATGAGATGGGGAAACTCAAAGATGTCTATTGTCTATTGAGGCCTAAACGCTGTAGTGTGCGAGTGAGACATTAGAACATACATCATAGGGAAACTTGTAGAAGCTGTTGGTGGCCAAGGAGACACAGCAGTGTTCAATACGGTGGATTTAAGATTGGCCATAAAGGGAAACATATATGAAAAATATTTAATTTTGTAGCAATTCATGAATGAATCCACAGTAATTTTTATCTACCATCCATCACAAGTTTTCATGGTAGTCGCAATAATACATCAATATCGTTCATATCTAAAATATTTCAGGATTTACTGTTAAAGTGAAATTAACAGGTTTTGAAACATGGTCCTGAATGCGAAAATCTGAACGCTTTGGTCGATCTTAACGACCGGTATTTCAGATAGAAGAGCATCGTTAAAATGATAACTGTTGTAAATTTCCCCTCTGTAACTTTATTTGTTTAGAAGGTATAGTAAATTTCAACAGCAGTTTTTACAGTTAAGCGTCAGATCATCATTTCCTCCACATAAAACATATTGAACAATGACACATGAATCATTAGGAAACAGAACATTAGTTTTAAAATTTAGTGCCTAATAGTTACTTTTGTTCTTTATTAATTTATCAGAAAGCACATTGGGGCAAGGTTACTGGCCGTGACATTCAAAGATAAGAAGGAAATTCTATTGGTTTTATTTAAAGAATTTAACGTTTACTATGTAATCGGTATTATGGTCACTTTATTTAGAACGTGAAAGTGGTCAAGCTTTGATTATATATGTAAAAATACAATATATATGTAAAAATATAAAATAATTTATAATAGGCTGTAGCAAATCAGATGGACGGCCTCAGAAAGGGAACTGCCCTAGTCAGTTGAGCGATGATGTTCGGCGCGCGGGAAAACGCTGCCGGGGACGGGCAGAGAGGAACAGTTCGGCTGGTGACACCAATGTGGGCAGTTCTGATCTAGACACCGAAGGGTACAGATCGGTTTGAGACGTGACGGCGGACAGTCGGTCTATAGGCAGCTAGGAACTGAAACAACTTAAAACATTTCGCATTGTATGGTATCGCGGGACTTAGTCTCTGAGCAGTGAGCAGTCGCGTGCCTGGTGTGAACCCTAACTTTTCGTGTATATGACGAGGTGGAGTATCGGACTTGCGTTTCGCGATGAGATTGTGAATGATCGACCTGTGTCAAATGAATATGCGTTTCAGTGTAACAGTTACTCCAAATACGACCTCTTTCACTATTAGTTTGCTTTCTGAATATACATTATTGTAACCAAATCGCAACTGTGTAGCCTACATCATCTATGGGTCGTTAATTTAGTCCCCAATATTACTATAACTGTTATTCCATGTTACATTAACTTCGTATTTTGCAAACTAACCACCAGCCAGACAATTTAACCAAAGTGTCACAAGTGTCTAAATTAGGGCATGTAATGTGACGCATTTAGTTCAATTCCTAGACGAGTTTGTACCAAGACATGTCGATGAAGGGGAACCACCGATGACCCGAACATCTTTGGGATGTTAGCTCACATTTGGGGGCTCGTCCGGGATAGGAATTTGTAAAGTGTTAGTTGAGGGATAAGAATGTTGCAAAGTGTTGGAATAGGATGGGAATATCGAAAGTGTTAGCTGCGGAAAGTTTCAGAATTGAACGTGAATTTTGCAAAGTGTTTCCAAAAGTATTATGTGAACTTCGATAGGGAGGACCTCTCGCAAAAGGTAAATGTGGGATGGGTTTAGGACTGAATATTAGGTTTCTTTAATAGTTGTGATATTACAATTTTAATTCTCACAGTTGACGACATTATGTGATCTATGTCCCAAGTCTGTGGCAGTTTAGGCAGTTTGTGTGGGGGCTTTGAGCTACGAATTCTGCAACAGTTGTGTGCACCGAGTTTTAGCACTGGTTAGGAGTGATTAAAAAAAAGTACGGCGGAAGAAGAGGAGACATCGAAAGCTCCTGGTTCCAGCCAGCAGCGGCATCTTCAACAGCTATTCATCCCACAGCGGCGTTTGCAGTACCACAGCATAGGCTACGGGAACTCTAGCGTCGGCTTCAACTGCAAAATCGGCAGCAATACCATGGCAGAAGGATCCAGCATGACAAAGCTACGCCGGCCGAAGTGGCCGTGCGGTTAAAGGCGCTGCAGTCTGGAACCGCAAGACCGCTACGGTCGCAGGTTCGGATCCAGCCTCGGGCATGGATGTTTGTGATGTCCTTAGGTTAGTTAGGTTTAACTAGTTCTAAGTTCTAGGGGACTAATGACCTCAGCAGTTGAGTCCCATAGTGCTCAGAGCCATTTGAACCATTTGACAAAGCTACGTGGCTACACTGATAGCGAGATCATGTATGATTCTGTAGTTCTATCGCCAATAACAGACGTCGCTAATATTAAGCGGTCGGCCATTTTGTGTGGGTCCGAAAATACTAACGAGCCGCTTAGCCCGAAGTCGGAGCGGGAGAGGGTGATCGGTGGTGAATTTAGTAGGGCAA
Source organism: Schistocerca piceifrons (assembly GCF_021461385.2). NCBI lineage: Eukaryota > Metazoa > Arthropoda > Insecta > Orthoptera > Acrididae > Schistocerca > Schistocerca piceifrons. The sequence goes on along the minus strand of NC_060143.1, from coordinate 182,180,087 downwards.
ATAGTCCGAAATCAGGCAAGGGAGATAAATTTGGTGGAGACAATGTCACAATTAATGCAAATGATAAGGGGTTTGGGACCCAAAATTGAGTCTGTTAAAACCGATACGGGTTACAAAACTGATTCTGTTCAAACTAATATGGGTGACGTAAATTTAAAAATTGATTCGGTTGAATCCCATAGAGTTTCGGCTGTGAAAGACGAAGTAGGTAAAATTGCTAGTGGAATGGAGGAATTGGTAGACGGAATACAAAGAAAACAAACCATTCGGGGCCAAATTAGCAAACTTTCTGATGAAGTTGAGATATTTGAGTCTAAGGTAGATCGAGCGGAGAAAAATTTCAGTGATAAGGTGGAGAATTGCAGGCAGATCTGGGAAGCAAGCAGATCTCGGAGGGAACGTAAGAAATTGTATGACTAGGCAAGATGTTATAATGATTGAGGCGACATAGGCTGTTAGTAACATATCTGTTCGAACAGGTAAAGGGGAGAAAGAAGTAGATAAAGTAAAGCAACAAGTAGTATCTGGCATTAAAATGGAAAATAGTGAAGTTAAAAAGGATATCAATGAAATAAAAAGTGAATTGAATTCTTTAGCCTCACATCAGAACTGAACAGAGATTAGAGTTCCGTGGATGAACTCGGGATCGGTCAAATGTTTTAGAGACGACGGGAGATAGCGCCCAGTAAATTTTCTAGCAGCATGCAGGGATGGATTTATAAGGGAAATGTCCGACGAGGCGAAGATAAAATTCGTGCAAAGACATTTGGATGGTGAGCCGCAATAGGGGGCATATATACACAGTGATGCGTTCACTACCTACGAAATACATGAAAGTACTTTCCTGGACAAGTTCTGGAGTGAAGCGAAGCAAACGCTAGACCTAAAGCAGTTTCTCAACGGACCAACATTTAGATACGGGAACGGGTCGATGCGAGAATTTTGTAAACGTGAACTTGAGAGATTAATCCATATGAAACGTCCATTGTGAGTACTTACTGAAATTACCACATTGAAAAGGCGGTTACCAGGAAATTTGCAGTGGGATCTAGTGCACAGTCCTAGCAGCTCAATAGACGAATTTTTGGACATTGTAGAAAAATTAGAACGGGTGTTGAAATTTAAACCGCAAAGTAAGCATACAAACAGTTTTCAGAGTGGAGATCATAACTAGAATCCGAGGAATTACTGTCAGTGACATTCGGGAAGTTATTATCGCAACGCCAACAGCAGTTTTGATAAGGGAAACGATAACAGGAACACATCCAATGATAAATTTCAAAGGGGTAATGGGAACGGAAACTTTCGTGACAGGGACCGACACAAAGAACGTAGATTCGAGAGACCGGCACATAGCGAAATGAACCAGTGTAATGGGAGATCGGGAAACTAAGCTTTGACGCATCTCAGGTCCGGAGATGGCAAAATAAACCGGCGATGAATAGGACTCGAGTAATCGGAAATGTGATAGGTGTCAACAAAAAGGCAGGAAGGCGCCAGAATTTTGTAATGAAATTAGTAAGAGATGAGAATCAAATAGGTAAATTTTCAAATCACATCTCATGAAAATGGCGTAATCCTAAGATAATGAAACATAACGATAAAGGCCATGGCGACGATTTAGGGCTGAATGATTTCTTTTATGAATGTCAGACGAAAGAGTGTATGAATGTTAATACGACTACAACGAAAGATTCTATGTGCCAGAAGGAGGTTGAGTAGGAGCTGAATTTGTTGGAGTTAGAGGGTATAGAAAATTCTAAAGAGATACTAACCAGCGGTAACGATTGTAGTGATGAAGGTGATTATGTTTCAGGTGTTATTGTATCGGTGAAAGTTGTTAAGAAGGTCAATAAGGGCGGCGTAGCATTAGTCTCGTCAGCTGATGATTAATTTGTGTATCGACGGATATTGCTGAATTATTTTTTATGGAAGGTAATTGTGATGTTTTAAGCGCTGAAATTACGAAAGTTGAAGCTGCTGGTATTGATACTTCAGAGGAAGAGATCTGTGCGTATCTTTCTACTAATGGAGGTGAACCCGAAATTATGGATGGATCTGCAGATCTTGAATGTTTGTTTGGGAATGAATGTGGGTCTGGATAAGAGGAAAGGTATTATGCTCAGGTTTAAATCAAAACACAGCGGACTTTAATGCTACTGTTGATTCTGAAATTGCACGACGCTGTAGCTATAATGTATGTGATATAACGCCAGAGGATGGTGAAACTATGAACGGTTCTTATATTGGTGATTTGTCGACGGAGGCAAATGAGGTTTTATGTAGTGAGATGTATGATGTATCAGCGGCTGTTGCAAGTGCTCTTGCTATTTGTGAAGGTCTTTGTACTGATGTGGAAGTCAGAGTCATTATTTCGTGATAATGATGTTGTAGCTACTGATGTCGACAATTTTAAGGGAGATTACAGTGGGTTTTATTCTGATATAGAAAGGGATATTTGGACAGAATGGTATCTTAAGGAGGAGTGTAATTTTACTGTAACTGATTGGTGACTGTACGGTAAAACATTACGATCGTTATTGCCTAATTTGTGGACTCGAGAGACGTTTAAGACAGCGAGAGATGTAGAAGGAAGAAAAAATTAAATTGGGGTGGAGGAAGAATTTAATGAATTATTTTGGGATGAGTACGAAATTCCGAGGTGGATCGAACAGGACATTCTAGAGATGGAAGAGAAGGGACGAGACATAGTGAAAGATTTATAGAGGGAACAGTGTTTAGAGCGAAAAGAAATTATTAATGTTCAACCTATCATTGAAATTAAAGCAAATAACGAGAAATCAGAGACACTGTTCGATTCTGGAAATAATGTGTCAGCAGTACTGGAAGGTTTTGTACACGGGATAAAGAATAAGAAATTAGTAGTACTACCTGTAAATAGCGTACAAATTAAAACGGCGGTTTATAGTTTAAGTAAGACGATAAGGCAAGAAATGCTCTTGGAATTCAAAAGCGAGGAAAATCATTTTAGTGTAGGATGATGTGTGGTGAATGGACTTGTAAAAGGTGTGGTGCTTCTAAGGTCCTAGGATTTTGAAATTGAGGGTGAAAAAAGGAAATTAAAATTTAAGAATCTTCTGACAAGGGACGACCAGATTGCGCACACGTTAATTACACATGATTGAGACGAAGAGAACAATGTGTGTCACGAGATACACAAATGGTAGAAGCAGTCGAGTGTATATTGGAGGTAGAGAAAAAGAGTTTTGTGTGTTGTTGTACCGATATGAGGACATATTTTCTGACCGTCCCGGTAAAGTAACAGGTTTCGAATACTCCATTAAAGTAAAGCCGCACGAGCAGATTAAGTGCAAGACTGTGGCGGGGCGGCGTCGGTCGTCCGCGTTTTTGTTAACGCTATCTTTCAGTCCACGTACCTCGACAGAATTCTTGCCGATGTCCCTTCACTCTGTGGTAGCAGATACGTGCTAGGCAGCGTAAAGCAGCGTTGATGAAACCACCATCTAATACCTATCACACAGCGGCCGCGTAACTCTGGATGAAAGTCGGTTCCTGAAAGTTCATGATTAAAAAATCGGGTGTTCGGGATCTTCAGTCTACTTGCAGAAAATCGCTTAAAATCGGATTAACTCTGCTTTTTATTCATATTGAAAAGCATGAAATGGCTTTCAAGTCTGTATTTAATAGTGGGCGTTATCAATGAAACTTCACTGTCTGTATAACAAATATTCACTCGAAAAGCAGCCAGAATTTTAGTAAGTCCGACCCGAATAATTTTCACGTTCTACCAGTAACAGACCCAAAACTTTTCGCGAGTTAAACACTCGGTCGTTTCAGTGGCCTTCTTCGTATGAAGTGCTCGCCAAAATATTCCGTGCAGAGCACACAGAGCACGAAACACGCCACGCGGAGTTGTTACTACGACCAGAAAGTTCACACGCTCATATCACTTAAACTATTTAATATGGAAACACCAAACTTCCATAGCAATAATCGTGACTCCAGTCGCTTTAGTCACGATATATTCGAACTGAAATTATCTCACTATTCCGTCATCTTACAGAGTATTTTTAAGAAGCCATCTAACATCGTGTTATCCGTAGACCGGCTAGCAAGCGACTACTCCCGCCGTATTCTCCTATCTACTCACACCTCTTTTCGCGCGGGAATAGCTTAATTGCGATTGGCTGTTGATCTAACTTTCTCACGGCAAGACTTGCCTTATCCAATCACTAATTTGATAGTCATTAATGTCAGCAAAACTTTAATTTCTTTAATTTTGTTTAATCAAAATAAACAAGGTACGAAATATTCTTCAAATTGGTAAATAAACTTAATCCACCTCTAACTTCTATTCTCGCTACTTTTATACAAAAGCAAGCACACACCGACATACGTCACCTGAATCGTGGTTGCAAAATAACTTTCCCACCGTTCGTTTGTGCAAGTTCTTAGGTAAAGTGAAATTTTAAATTTTAACGTCTCTCCCAATGCACTCTCTCAATCATTCTCTCGCACTCACATGGCAAAATATAATCAAATAATGATTTTGACCGATTTTTGTATTAGATAATGCACAGTGACTAAAGTTTTAAAAACAACATTCAAATTAATTGATTTTTATGCACTGATAACTTTGGAATGGCTTCAAATGATAAAGAAAGTGAAACTGTTATTGCTTCTAAATTGGTTTTAAAAAACCAGCGTAGGTTTTAGGACTTTTAGGTAATTATCTATATCTCCCTAACTATAATATATAATAATCTGAAATTTTGACAGCATCACTCCATTAACAACAAAAGGCTGTGTACCAAATTACAACAAAATCGTGTAATAACTAATGTGGATTACTTAGATGCAGTCCTCACGGCAGGCACTGTCAGCTGTGCTGTGAGCAGAACGGATACAAACATAGCCATCCTGCAGCCACCAAACTAGACGGCTGCGTGCATTACTCCAACGAATGTTATCTCGTAATAACATGCTGCTTTACAAGACATATATAATTCCTATTGCTGATCAGGAAGCCGTCAGGGCCAGGTTAAGGCAAATGCTAGAATGGGAGCAGTGTAGGAGCGATTATTGTAATCCCATTCTAATTGTGAAGAAAAAAGACAATTGGTTAGAATCGTGATAGACTCGCGTAAGATAAATAAGGTAATTGTGAGAGAACCCGATCAGCCTGGTAATATGGAGGAACTGCTGCAAAAGTTCTGGATCATAAAATTGATGTATAGTGTTAACTTGACCTCAGGATTTTGGTAAATCCCATTGTCAGAAGAAAGCAGACGTTACACAACTTTCTTATTATAAGGACAAAGTTACCGGCTTAAGGTTGTACCGTTTAGCCTCACGATTTCAGTGGCAGTATTTGTGAGAGCGCTAAGCCATGTCTTAGGAGAATGCTTAATGAACAATTTGGTGATCTATGTGGACGACATTTTAATTGTGACGGAATACTGGTACGAACACTGTAAATGGCTGGAGTAAGTGCTTCTGGCCTTAAGACGAGGAGAGATGACGCTAATGACTGCCAAATGCGAATCTGTCCGAACGGAAATTCGGTTTCTAGGACACACTCTTATGGAATTTTATCGGGTAGTGAAAACTGAAATTAATTTGTGATTGTAAAAGGCCAACCAACAGAAAGCAATTAAAATCATAGCCCGAATTATGTAGGTTTTATTGAAAATTCTTGGAGGATAAAGGAATGAATAACCCAAATTTATGGAAATTATTAATGAAAAACGTATCACGGAAATGGACCGAGGATTGTGAAAAGGAATTTCAGAACATAAATGATAAATTGTGTGCAAGCTAGATGCTCTGTTATCTCGACATGACACTTCCGTTCGGTTTGTCGTCGGACACTTCAGATTACGGGATACGCTGAGAAAACTTCCAAGAAAAACAAATCGACGGGAAGATAGAACATCGCAGTGTGGCTTTCGCCAGCCGCATGCTCAACAAACACGAACCCGGATACAGCATATCAGGGAAGGAGCTGCTCGCAATTGTGTATGGTTTCAAAAAGTTCCGTATGTATTTGGAAGGTTGAGAGGTAACAGTGCTATCCGACCATAAGGCCCTTAGATTTCTGCAAAATTGTAGAATAATAAACAATCGTTTGATGGGCTGGGCAATGTTCCTGCAGCAATTTAGTTACCAGATACGCTACATTAAAGGGACCGAGAAATGTGTTGCCGATGCTCTGTCGCGGCTGCCCGTTGGAGAAGAAGACAATGAAGGAGAGGAGACAAAGAACGAATTTCAGCTGCTGTACATGAAAGGAAAACCGGGGGAAAAGGAAATTCGTGCGGTCTGCAGGGTTATGCGGAGAGCGCGAAATGATGAACCTGAACTGAAGAACATCAAAATTAACTTTGACAACAAGGGCTACGAAATAATAACCCGCTAATTCAAGATACACAAGGGTGTGCTGTTTTTCAGAAGAGACGAGAAGACGGACAATGGAGACTGTGCTTCCCAGACACACATGTGGAATAGCTGATAGATTACGTCCATGTAAGTAACGGTCATTACGGGGCCCAGAAGTGCACGGAACTTATAGTGCAATACATCCACATTAATAACCCCGCCAAACGAGTACGCGCACAGCTGACTGCCTGTGATCGTGTCAGCAGGTAAAATGTTGCACTGCATCACAACAAGGGGAAATGCAAAGTATAATACCGACCAACGTAGGAGAGTTACCGGCGGTTGACAATTATGGCCCACTGCCCACAAGGACGAGGCGATATTAATTAGATATTTGTTGTTGTGGATCTCTTTTCAAAATTCATTCAGCTTGATCCGATACGCAGAGCTAACAGTAAGACGATGATAGCCAAATTAGAAAAGGACTTCTGTAAAAACGTAATCGAACCAGAAAGGCTGTTATCTGACAACGGATCACGGTTTACGTATGAATTACCGGGATATAAAAAACCGGCAAGTATCCCTTGCGAGTGGTATATGCGAGAAGTTGGACGACCGTGTCGCACTTACCCCAGTGATAGACACTCAACATGGGTGGAATACGTACGTTCACTTGAGGACGTTCTAAACAGCGTGAAATGTAACGCAGCTGGGTATTCGCCCTTGGAGGTGATAACCGCAGTCAAACCGAAATTTCTATTAACGGAAATTTTGGAGTTCCCGCAGCGCCTGGCTGAGTCGGCCGCTGAGAGGGAGCTGGAGGTAACACCCCGTATGGAGAAGTTGGCAGCGGAAAGGAAGAAACGGCATGGTGGGCGGTACAAATCATTTAAATATAAAATAGCAAACAGAGTCCTAGTACGTACGAAAAAAAAGTCGTGCGAAGTGGATGGAGATATGAAAAAGTGGTTTGAGCTGTACTATGGCCCGTTTTTAGTGGCGGAATATCAGCACCCTAATGCCTACCGACTTAAATACCTTGTTTCAGGAAAACGCCTAGGATTAAGAAACGTGACAGATTTGAGACTGTGCATTGAAAAGTGGAAAGTAGGTTAAGAAATAAGTGTATCTTTGTTTAAATTATAAGATTATTTGGAGGAGGGGTAATTTGCAGTGTTATATTTCAGGACTTATTGTACATTGTTTGTTGTTTCGTCGCATGAGGATTTTTGTTTTCAAAAGGTCTGTGCAATTATAAAGAGATAGTTTAGACGCACAATTGGGTGCAAGTAGGTCAGAGATTTCAATTATTTGGTGAACGGTACCAAATCAAAAATAAGGGTACAGTATGCGTATAAATTAGGTGTTTGTGGGTATATAAGGGATTTATTTATGTGTATGCATGTATGTGTTAGGCTTAAGTTTTTCGGTGGTCTTATGTTTGTTGTAATTTCCAAATTATAAGTTATGGTCACGCCAATTTGGGTGCATGGAGGTCGGAGAAATTTGGAAAATGAAAATTAATAATGCTTATCTACCTAGGCTGATGTATGTTCATCTACTTATCTGAAAATATTTGGAGGAATAATTTATTGTTGTAGCGTTGGCAGAAGAGCCAACACTGTTTCTCTAGAGGAGGCCGAAACGCACGCGTTTAATTACTCGCTGACTGGCGTGAGGTCTGGAACAGGACAATATCTTGAGAATTGCAAATAAAGTGCGTAGATGATGTAATACTTAACTTTAATCCACAATTGTAGAACATCTCTCTTGATGATACATGCTTTACATAATAAATATCAATTGAATACGGCGCCTTGCTAGGTCGTAGCAAATGTAGCTGAAGGCTATGCTAACTATCGTCTCGGCAAATGAGAGCGTATTAGTCAGTGAACCATTGCTATGAACGTCGGCTGTACAACTGGGGCCGAGTGCTAGTAAGTCTCACTAGACCTGCCGTGTGGTGGCGCTGGGTCTGCTATCACTGACAGTGGCGACACGCGGGTCCGACGTATACTTATGGACCGCGGCCGATTTAAAGGCTACCACCTAGCAAGTGTGGTGTCTGGCGGTGACACCACAATTGTTGTATGGAGTAAAGTTTTGTGTTCGCAGCTTCACTGCATGGAATTAGACGAGGGTTGAAATTAGTTCATTTTTGTTGTTAGTTTTGAGTCCAATGGAGTTAATTAAATTAAAAGAAAATATTAATTTACCGATTAAGTCGATTGGGAATCTGTGACGAGATGCATGTCTCTGTGGGGCTTTAATAACGTGTCAGAATCATTCAAGAATTTACGAGCATCTTGTAAACGCTGTCAATCAATTGTTTACTGTGTAGTTTAGACCTGTCTGTATCGATCCCACTGGGAGAAGTGTTCAGCGCAGATTCTGGACGGTTTGGGAAAGTGTTTGTTTTCTGGTATCTACACCCGATTCGAATTTCAACAGATCTGTTCCCGAAAAACGTGGGCGATGGAATGCAGAGCCATACAGAATATCGGCGGGCTACTCGGATCCGAAACTGTGTAGCGCCGCTGGAGACTTCGTTGTGACAAAAAGGTTCTGTGAAAGTGAGGGCAGTGGCGCTGATATTTCTGCAGCATTTAAATAGACAGTCGAGTTTGATAAGTGTATAGATTTATTTGGCATTTAATTAAAATGCCGCAAATCATAATTTATGTTGCATATAACTTCCTTTAAATTTAGAGCATGTTGCATCAATGCCACTACAAATATTTACACTATCAATCTGGCGCTTAGGATAGTTATGTTTTTGTGTTATGAATTTTTGTCTTGAAAAATTGGTGCTACTTCATAACATATATGGTACGCCAGCATGTTATGAAGTGGAGATGTGTCAGTTAACGGGCATTTCGCTCCCATTTAAGTATATGGCTGAAAGAGTCAGCCTGCAGGAATTGTGAAACAAACCTTGTCGTCCAGCACCATGTGCCACAAAGCGTGTAGATTAACCACGAAATGGGGAAACCCAAAGACGTCTATTGTGTACTGAGGTCGACGTTCTGTAGTGTGCCAGTGAGCCAGACCTACGTCATAGGGAAATGAGTAGAAGCTGTTTGTGGCCACGGTGACGTAGCAGTGTTAAATATGCGGAAATATTTATGAAATTTTATTAATTCTGTACCAGTTCACGAATGAAGCCACAGTAATTTTAATTTACCATACTTCACAAATTTTCATTATAATCCCAAAAAATGTCGATATTGTTCACATATATAATAGTTTAGGATTTACTGTTAGAGTGAAATTAACAAGTCTTGTAACAAAGTCCTGAATGGTAAAATCCGAACGCTTTGGTCGACCATAACGATCGATATTTCATACAGAAGAGTATCATTAAAATGACAAACGTTGTAAATATCAACTCTGCAACTTTATTAATTTAAAAATATAGTAAATTAAAATTACTATAATTTTAAGTTAAGCATAAGATCATCATTTCCTCCATACAAAACACATTGTACGATGACAGCATGACACCTTATCGAATCATTAGGTAATAGTATATTTATTGTAAAGTTTAGTTCATAATAGTTACTGTTGTGTCGGTAGCTGGACCGACACCGGGATGTTGATTGCTGAAAAGGAATGCTAAACTAAAGCTGTAGCCGATAGTGCACGCACGGCAATAAGCATACGGGCGTGAAGTCTGGAACATAAAAACTTATGAATGAATAAGAAGAAAAGTATGTAGATGCTTTTTACTTAACTTTTAATAATTCCTTGGAATACATCTCTCTTGAATACTCGTAAGCTATAGGCACTGATACAAATGGCGCCTTGCTAGTTCGTTGCCATTAACTTAGCTGATGGCTATTCTGTCTCTCGGCTAATGAGAGAGAAAGGCTTCGTACAACTGGGCGATAGCTAGGTTCGCGTACAACTGGGCGGTAGCTTGGTTCTCGTACAACTCGGCGGCAGCTTGGCTCTCGTACAACTGGGGGCGAGTCCACTCTCGTATCACGAGACCTGCCTTGGTGGTGGCGCTAGGTATGCGATCACAGTGGCGACACGCGGGTCCGACATGTACTACATGGACCGCGGCCGATTTAAACTACCACCTAGCAAGTGTGGTGTCTGGCGGTGACACCACAGTTACTTTGTTCTTTATTTATTTATCAGAAAGCAGAATGGTGCAAGGCTACTGGCCGTGACATTCAGAGATAAGAAGGAAATTATACTGGTTTTATGTAAAAGAATTTAACGTCTACTATGTAATGGATATTATTGTTACTTTCTTTAAAACGTGAAAGTGGTCAAGCTTTGATTATTTGAATATGTTAGAATGCAAAATAGTCTAGAATAGGCTGCAACCAATCACATGGACTGCCTCAGTAGAGGGAACTGCCCTAGTCAGTTGAGCGAAGATGTTCTGCGCGGCCGGGGACAGGCAGGGAGGACAGAAGTGCACAGTTCTGTTCCAGACACCAAAGGGTAGGGTTCGGATTGAGATGCGAAAACGGACAGTCGGTCTTTAGGCAGCTATGAAGGATAACGACTTGGAACATTTGGCGTTGTGTGGTATCGCGGGACTTAATGTCTTGAGCGGTGAGCAGACGCGCGCCTGGTGTGAACTCTAACTTTTCATGTAAATGACGAGGTGGAGTATCGAACTTGTAATTCGTGATGAAATTGTGAATGATCGAACTGAGTCACATGGACATGCACTCGTGTGTAACAATAACTCTAAATACGAAAGCTTTCGCTATTACTTTGCTTTCTGAATAAACATTATTCTGACCAAATCTCAACTGTGACGCCTACATCATTTATGGGTCCTTAATTTAGATCTAGATATTATTATTACTGTCATTATAAGTTATTTTAACTTTTTCTTTTGCAAACTTGCCATCAGCCAGACATTTTAACCAGAGGGTCACAAGTGTCTAATTTAGGGCGTGTAATGCGACACGTGCGGATCCACCCCTAGACGAGTTTGAGCCAAGACATTTCGATGAAGGGAAACCGCAAGTGCTCCCGAACATATTAGGGACGTTAGCTCACAACCGGCGACTGCGGGAGTCCTCAAAAACCACAAGACAACATCGAATACTAATCTTTGGATCGTTCTTTCTTTTTAAGCTACTTTCGGGACAGAGTTGCTAGATGACTACAGAAAATCCAACAACCAATTTTTAAACGTCACACTACGATTAATTATGGGGAAATGTAACATTGTGAGAAAACGAAATGCTCGCTACCACACTGTGTTGGCTTCACGGGAGTATTTAGTACGCACGCGCGTTGGCACGGAATCCTTACAACCGCGTCAGCACCACCGGCAGGATTATCGCCCGATGCCACGTGGAAGGCTCTCGTACTTCCTGTGAGTAAAGCGGTGCTTCCTGGGAAACGAAAACAGCGCTCGTCTCAGTGGTCAGATTTGGCACAGGCTGTAGCATTTTCATTAGTTGATGATATCGACAGGGTCAGCTTAAAATAAAGTACCTATTAGATATACAACAAGGTACGAGGCTAGACAGCAAATTCAGTAACAGTACAGAGACACAAGGTCTCCGTGAACGGAAAACCTTCAGCGGATGCGGGAATCTGGTGCACCACTGGGTGAGGGTAACATGAAAATTCTTATTCACGGCACATATTAATGATCTTGCGGATAGTATCGCGTGAAGCCTCGCACTTTTCGCTGATGGTTTAGTTACCTGTGAAAAAATTCTGTCCGATAAAAATGGGAGATTTATTCATTTAGAGGTTGAAGAACTGTCATTCTGCAGCAAAGGCTGCGTTTCCACACGTGGAGAGCTAATAGCCAAAGTTGTGTACTACACGGATCGTGGCTACGGCATTAATACGTCGCAAGTAGTGTCACGTATGCACGTGTGTAGAAGGATAAAGTGGGACGACAACTACTTAGGTTAATTTATAGATAAAGGAAACTCACTGGTAGCATTCTGTGAAACAGCATCTTGAACAAAAGTAGACGACATGGAAGTGAGCACTGTCTATGTAGCGGGCAATTTAAGAGTCTCAAAAAGTTATAATGAGATTATCTTGATCGTAAAATCAATGGTAAGGGTGGCCGGTGTCAGCTGCTAAACAGTCGTCGGAATTATAAACAGACATGAAAGTCAGGATACAAATATTATTATAAAATATCACGTTAAAAAGCGTGTACTTATTTACATCTAAATCTAGATCAGTACTCAGCAACTTACACGTAAGTGCCTGCCAGAGTGTTCGCAGAAACATTTGTATCTTTACCTTTTTCTGTCTTCATGTGCGGCCTAATCTCTTGAAGCACTATATCGAATTTGATAAGGTTTTAAAGGAGGAAGGTTAGCGTAGATAATTGATTACTGCTATACCAGACAAGCCGTCCGGCTGTAGATTCCGTAAGAAGACGAGATGGGTCGCTAGTTCACAAAATTTCTTGGAGTTTACTCTCTCGAACAACTCTTCCCGAAAGTTTACGCAGGGCCTTGCCGTGAGAGCTTTGGTTTCTTTTGCTTCATTATGATGGTCGTTTCTGCCTGTGTAGGTAGTAGTCAATGAAATATTTTCGCACTCGGAGGAAAAAGTTGCTGATTGAAGTTCCGTGAAAAGATCTCGCGGCAATTAAACACGGCTTCGCTGCCCGCCCGCCCCCCCCCCCCCCCCCAACGAGCGTATTATGCCCGTGACTCTCTCTTCCTTAACTCGCGATGGGACGAAACGAGATGCCCTTTTTTTGAATATTTTCATTGTCGTCCATCAGTACAACCTGGGAAAAATTCCATACCGCACAGAACTATTTCAGCAAACGCCGGACAGGCACTGAGTAGGCAATCCCTTTAGCTGAATTTTTTGTCCCCTCTAACGGCTCTGACAGTGAAACACAGTCTTTGTTTCGCCATCCAACAACATCTTTAAAAAATGTTCGTCGTTTCAAAATCTTAAACCCCTGAAATTTCTTCACCCGTTGCTTCAACATTTTGACACATAGTAGCATTGGAACAAGCGCGTATTTTAAAATAGCTATTTTGATGTATATATTAAATTTGTACCGTACAAAGGGAACACGTTATTACCAAACACCTCGAAAACTACTTCACCAATTAACTTCAAATTTCTACACAATTACCCTAATGAACATTCGGACTGACATACACTATATATTTTCACATAAATTGCTTAAGTACATGTGCTATATGTGAAGCGAAACATTGTTACCAAACATACCAAACAGTACTCGACTGATGCACCTCTATTTTTTACATATTAACTTTGGACACATGCAATTTATATATTTTTAACATTATTACTGCAGAATATAAACTTTCAATAACAATAAACAAAGACCAAGATAGGAGAGAAAAGTGAATGAGAAGACAGAGGGGTGGGAGGAAACGAATATAGAAAGCGGAAAGGGGAGATGGTCATAGAGAGAGGTCGGGAGGAGATTGAGGAGGGATGAGAAGATGGAGATAGAATGGAGGGAGAAGCTGATGAACAGAGAAATGGGGAGAGAGAGTGGGGGCAGAAGGAGATGGAGAGAGAAACGAGGAGAAATTGGACAGAAAAAGGGAGGGGGGGTGACAGTGGACAGAGATAAAGAACCGCAGAGGGGCTGGAAGAGATGGAGAGAGAAGGGGAGGAGAAGGTGGCTTGAGAGAGTGGTAGGGGGCAACAGAGACGGGGCAAAGTAGGTGTGGGGGAGGAGGGGACGGATCAGGTGAGGAGGAGACTTACAGAGACAAGAGAGAGGAGATTAGGCCATATATCCAGTTCACATACGTATTATAAATGCGTGCTTTCGCCGTTTTTCTCTCCCATTTTACGAGACCGATCCACAGCAACAAGCGTCCGGGAACAGTTTTCTTATACGAAGGCTCCTAATTAAGTTGTTTTTAATTGTAGGACAAATACATCCATTAAGCCTGTTACACAATAACGTGGCACAGCAATGAAAATAAAATAGAAATTACGATTGACCCTTCTTCGTTACTCTTATAACAGCGAGATATCATCAGAGAGGGCGGAAGAAAGCTTGGCTCACACAAGTTAGGAGAAAAAGATAAACGTAAAATAGACTTGCAGGTATATACTGACAATAACTCATTCCCTAAAAATCTCATGTGATTCATAAACTAAAAGGGAAAACATTTTCTTTCTAGTGGGAGAAATACATGGCAAATAAAAATTATGTCACATAAAAATGTCTACAACAAGTTATTCATAATACAATAGCGTTGGTGGCAGAACTCTTATTGACAGTTACACTGAAGTTTTTCGGCATCCAGAAAAGTCATCGAACTTTAAAACAGCGTAGAGCATGCTCTATAATTCTACTAGGTATGTACTTCAGTCATACACATCTATAGTTTAGAGCATCTGATCTTGTGAACTGAAATGAAATTTTCCATTCGCGTGACATGGCCCTTTGTTTCAAGAAGTTACTCAAAAGCTGGATGCATTCCAGTCTCTGTCTTCCTCAACAGGTTTTACCATCTTCAGCTTCCTCTAGTACCACGGAGGCTATTCCCTGATGTCTTAACAGACATCCTATCATCTTTTCCCTTCTCCTTGAGAGTGTTTTTCATTTATTCCTTTCCTCTCTGATTCTGCGGAGAACCTTATCATTCCACTTAGTTTCCAACATTTTTCTATACCACCACATCACAAATGCTTCGATTCTCTTCATTTCCGCTTTAATACAGTCCATGTCAAACTGCTATACAATGCTGAACTTCAGATGTACATTCTCAGAAGTTTCTTCCTCAAATTAAGACCTCTGTTTGATACAAGCAGACTTCTATTGGTCAAGGATGCCCTTTTTCCCAGTGCTGGTCTGCTTTTTATATCCTCCTTGGTCCATCGGTGATGAGTTATTTTGCTACTTAGGTAGCAGAATTCCTTAACTTCATCTACTTCGTGATCTCCAATCCTGATATTAAGTTCCTTTACTGAGGAGTTAAGTTCTCTTTACTGCTACTCCCAATTATTTTAGTCCTTTTGTGATTTGCTTTCAGTCCATATTCTATACCCTTTAGTCTGCTGTTTTCGTTAGACAAGTCCTGTTATTTTACTTCACTTTCACTGAGAATAGCAACGTCAACAGCGATCTGAATACTGATATCCTTCCACCTTGAACTTTATTCTCACTCTTGAACCTTTCTTCTATTTGCTCTTACATCTTTTTAATCTGTGCATTTCATTCTTCGTCTTCCACTCTTATTGCTCCGTCTTCGTTCTAGTACGTTTGTACGTACTGTATTTCCTTATGGTTCGCCCTTTTTTCGAAGGATTTCTAGCATTTTGCACCATTTTAGATTGTCGATCGCTTTTTGTAGGTCGGCAGATCCTGTGAACGTGTCTTGATTTTCCATCAATCTTGCTTCCATTATCAAACGTAACGTCAGATTTGTCTTTATGGTGCCTTTACATTTTCCTTAAGCCAAACTGATATGATCTAACAGATCCTCAATTTTCTTTTCTTCTCTTCTGTATATTATTGTTGTCAACAGCTTACATCCACACATATGATAATGGCATCCATTAGCCAAAGTGCAGGAACTGTCTTAATGATCCATTGACCATGCAGCTTAGATTGCTATTTTTTCCCTATTTCTGAGATTTCAAAATTGAGAGCCTGAATGGTACTCCAATCCTGGACCCGGAACTCTGTGGACATGCTCTTATCGACAGAGATATGCAGACACTCCTGACGATTCTCCATAACCGCTCTCTTACGACATCATTTACCTAACGGTCTATGACGCCACAAACTACAGCACTTCCATGACTCATCTCAGTTGTTGAAACTTCCTCACACGTTAAAACTTGGCTCAAGATTGGGACTCAAACCCGTAACATTAGCCTTCCCTGGCAGTGTAATGGCAACACCTTGTACGCTGATTTAAACTGTCAAGTAGTATCATAGTGGTGCGAGCTATTCTGTAGTGACAAAATCATTCCTGAATCATCACACTTGTTTGTACAATCACAATACTTAACTTGAAGGTAGCCTATTCGAAGCCTAGTTGTGAAGGATATGTTCACCGAGATGATGTGGATGGTGCAAATTGTAGAGGTAGTGACCTAGAGTTCCTGACTACCGTACGTTGCCCCAATGCCTCGGACACAATGTGCTCCTGAGGAAACTTCGTCGCAGATTACAACTGCCTGCCAGGCCGGGAGTCGAACCTGCGACCTTTGACTTTCGTGACTCTGTTGCTGGTGATCCGCCTATCGGGCACGTTAAGGTCGACACCTCTCCTGGTGATACTCGAGACGAGTAGACTATGCCCTGGTGCAGGTTTTCATATTTTCTCTACTCTCATAGTCACAATACACAAATGTGACACCACAATTCAAAAAGACCTATTATAGTCACGTATCTTCAACAGACACACTTGACATGAACTACCAAACCTTTTACGATTAGACGCCCGAATCTACCCATCACGTGTCAAGCCAGCTCTGTCATACAACTTCCTTTACTCACCTAGCATGGTGCTATAAGTGTTTCACGATGTCCTTGGAACCACTGAAGTTGGTTCAATGACCATGATATTATTCAAAAATTTAGTGGTTCATCATTTTCAGGAGGGTCATTGCCTATCCCGCGTCCGGATCATCTGCTTTCAGA
The DNA here is from genome assembly GCF_021461385.2 of Schistocerca piceifrons. Classification (NCBI taxonomy): domain Eukaryota; kingdom Metazoa; phylum Arthropoda; class Insecta; order Orthoptera; family Acrididae; genus Schistocerca; species Schistocerca piceifrons. Next base: position 182,163,115 of record NC_060143.1, on the reverse strand, counting down.
TGGTGTCAATAAAGATTTTAGGCGAATGAAAAGGTAATATTTTGAAGGATACGTAATCCTCTTTCCCTCTCCATACATGCCCAAGTGAATTAGTGTTCCATTGCCTACAATACTGACGAAAAATAAGAATAATGTCATTCACATTTCTTCTTTCAATCCTAAATATGACTGGGTTTACTTAAAAAATCTGTACTCCACTAGAAGAGAGTCCGCAGTCACATAGAGATTCCCTAAATCGGGAATTTCCACCCATATATCTTTTTTCTTTTCCATTTTGTGTTAGAGATTGAGCTAAAGTAACAAAGGGCTTCTTTACTTATGTAAAAGTTTACAGTTCAGTGACCATTCCTATCGCCATTATGTCTTTAAGAAAACTGTTTAGTGTATTTTTTTTTTATTTTCAGATTCTTATAGATGAGAAAAGCAGGAGGGAAACTCGAACAGTCCACGGGTGTATCGCCTGTCCATAGTGTCCAACAGGCACAATATTTCGGCGATCAGACATGTTGCCATCGTCCAGTGCGCTGACGAACTGAGCTGCTGAGGGCGGGCTGCCGTCTTAAATCCCCAACCCGCGCGTCAGTGGTCGGTTGAGACGCCAGCTGAGGCTAGCATCCCACCGACCGCTGACGTGTGGGTGCGGACCGCGGAGACAACACCTCGCAAGGGAAGCGGATTTAAGATGGCTGCCCGCCCTCACGAGCTCAGTTTGTCAGCGGACCTGACGATGGTGACATGTCTGATCGCCGAAATATTGTACCCGTCGGACACTACGGACCGGCACTACTCCCGTGGTCTATTCGGGCAAGAAATAAACTGAAGAATCACAGTAGGTAAACTGTTTATTATTTCGAAACTAATCGTCATAACTGCAAATATAGTCATCCAACTGTGAGACGAGGTGGTCAGTGTCCTCATGAAAAAAATTTTTCCGGTTGCCTAAAGAATCATGATTGGGCCCCAAAGTGAACCTGCTCGTGCGCAGGAAATAGACAGCCACAAATATCTCATCAGGGCTCCAAAGTTACCGAAGCCACTGTGCATGGATGGTTATAAGGGCTTCCTAGCGAAACTGCTGCAGCACACTCACAACAACCCTGGAAACAAGCAGCGGACACACGTGTCGGAAAGGTTGTTTAGCTGTGTTCTGTGATGACGAACCAACAAGTTTCCAAGGTTGTTTCGACTGCGCTGCAGCAGCCGGGCCCTTACTCACCTCTTATACGGTCTGGATCGCTCTCCGTGCGATTTCCTTAGTTCTGGAGTCTTGAAGTTCATGACCATTGATTTGTTTCGGACTAAGAGGAGGAGAACTAGGTGGAGGAGATAAGTGTTTAAACTCCCGTTTACAACGAAGTCACTAGAGACGGAGCACAAGTTCTGGAAAACACCCTTTGAAAGGAACCGTCCCGACATTTGCCTTATGCGATTTAGGGAAACCTCGGGAATAGTATTTAACCCCCGTTTACAAAGAAGTCATTAGAGACGGAGCACAAGCTCCAGAAAACGCCCTTTGAAAGGATTCATCCCGAATTTTGCGTAAAGCGATTTAGGGAAATCTCGATAATAGTGTTTAACCTCCTGTTTACAGCGAAGTCATCAGAGACTGATCAAAAGGTCCAGCAAACGCCCTTTGAAAGGAACCGTCTCAACATTTGCCTGAAGCAAATTTAGGGAAATCTGCGGAAACCTAAATCAGGATGGCCGGTGTAGGTTTGAATCTTCGTCCTCGAAAATGCGACTCTAGTGTGGTGATCGGAGGAAGAGGTGCTAGCCTAGGTGCATCATGGTTCCGAAGGTAACGCAAATATTTGCCGATGAAGGCATTGGCCAAATTACGTCAAAATAGGACACATGTATTAACATTTATGGCGATTACTTATGATGTATAAAACAGTTTACTGTCGTTTTTCCATCTACCGCGTTTTCATGTGAAAGCTCCTTGAAAGGAACCATCCCATTAGCCTGAAGAGATTTATCGAAGTCTCGGGAATAGTATTTAACCTCCCATTTACAACGAAGTCATTAGAGACGGAGCACAAGCTCTGGAAATGCCCTTTGAAAGGAAACGTCCCAACATTTGCCTGAAGCAGATTTAGGGAAATCTGCGGAAACCTAAATCAGGATGGCCAGTGTAGGTTTGAATCTTCGTCCTCGAAAGTGCGACTCTAGTGTGGTGATCGGAGGAAGAGGTGCTAGCCTAGGTAGATCATGGTTCTGCAGGTAATGCAAGTACTTTCCGATGAAGGCATTGGCCACATTACCTCAAAATAGGACACATGTATTAACATTAATTTCGATTACTTGTGAAGTAGTAAACAGTTTACTCTCGTTTCTCCATCTACCGCATTTTCATTTGACTGCTCCTTATACACTCCTGGAAATTGAAATAAGAACACCGTGAATTCATTGTCCCAGGAAGGGGAAACTTTATTGACACATTCCTGGGGTCAGATACATCACATGATCACACTGACAGAACCACAGGCACATAGACACAGGCAACAGAGCATGCACAATGTCGGCACTAGTACAGTGTATATCCACCTTTCGCAGCAATGCAGGCTGCTATTCTCCCATGGAGACGATCGTAGAGATGCTGGATGTAGTCCTGTGGAACGGCTTGCCATGCCATTTCCACCGGGCGCCTCAGTTGGACCAGCGTTCGTGCTGGACGTGCAGACCGCGTGAGACGACGCTTCATCCAGTCCCAAACATGCTCAATGGGGGACAGATCCGGAGATCTTGCTGGCCAGGGTAGTTGACTTACACCTTCTAGAGCACGTTGGGTGGCACGGGATACATGCGGACGTGCACTGTCCTGTTGGAACAGCAAGTTCCCTTGCCGGTCTAGGGATGGTAGAACGATGGGTTCGATGACGGTTTGGAAGTACCGTGCACTATTCACTGTCCCCTCGACGATCACCAGTGGTGTACGGCTAGTGTAGGAGATCGCTCCCCACACCATGATGCCGGGTGTTGGCACTGTGTGCCTCGGTCGTATGCAGTCCTGATTGTGGCGCTCACCTGCACGGCGCCAAACACGCATACGACCATCATTGGCACCAAGGCAGAAGCGACTCTCATCGCTGAAGACGACACGTCTCCATTCGTCCCTCCATTCACGCCTGTCGCGACACCACTGGAGGCGGGCTGCACGATGTTGGGGCGTGAGCGGAAGACGGCCTAACGGTGTGCGGGACCGTAGCCCAGCTTCATGGAGACGGTTGCGAATGGTCCTCGCCGATACCCGAGGAGCAACAGTGTACCTAATTTGCTGGGAAGTGGCGGTGCGGTCCCCTACGGCACTGCGTAGGATCCTACGGTCTTGGCGTGCATCCTTGCTTCGCTGCGGTCCGGTCCCAGGTCGACGGGCACGTGCACCTTCCGCCGACCACTGGCGACAACATCGATGTACTGTGGAGACCTCACGCCCCACGTGTTGAGCAATTCGGCGGTACGTCCACCCGGCCTCCCGCATGCCCACTATACGCCCTCACTCAAAGTCCGTCAACTGCACATACGGTTCACGTCCGCGCTGTCGCGGCATGCTACCAGTGTTAAAGACTGCGTTGGAGCTCCGTATGCCACGGCAAACTTGCTGACACTGACGGCGGCGGTGCACAAATGCTGCGCAGCTAGCGCCATTCGACGGCCAACACCGCGGTTCCTGGTGTGTCCGCTGTGCCGTGCGTGTGATCATTGCTTGTACAGCCCTCTCGCAGTGCCCGGAGCAAGTATGGAGGGTCTGACAGACCGGTGTCAATGTGTTCTTTTTTCCATTTCCAGGAGTGTAAATACTTTGCGGAACTTATCTCTCCTCGTACTCATAACTAATGGCTGCTTTTTCACAATTTTTTTTCCATTGTCTGAGAGACTTTATGTCTTCGGCTCCTTTTTCGTGTGAAGTGCAGACTGTGATACAAATATGTATTCGTAGCTAAGCCTGTACATATTTCTATAAATATTTCTTTACTACAATGACTGATTTAATATTTTTCTCCAGACCGTAGCCCATTATTTAAAAAAATTTCGTTTTCCTCTATCTTGTAGCCACACATCCACTAGGAACAATACGGTGAAAGCGGATAGGCATTTCGTTGAACATTATGAATACCGGCTGCTGTAAATCCCGACGCGGTATTTGTCCGGCTCATTACAGCTCACATACACACAAAGCAAACTGCTCAAATGCTGTTTGTAGCTTCAATTCCTCCTCCATATAACTATTAGCGTGCAATAAACTAGATAAAACGTGTTTTCCCACTGATGAGCAATATGTCGACAACGAGTAACGGGTGCATACATGATGACGATTGGTCGTGGAGCGAGAATGTACCGCAGATTAGTGTGGTTACGAAACTACTCATTAGCTGGACAGGAGTTCCGTACCTCCAGACATACAGTAAAACTCCCGGCTGTGCGTTCCTTTATTATCCAAACGAAGAAGGCGAAACTCTACGGCTGTAGTAAGATTCTTGCATTCCATCTTAAGGGGATGAAGAAGTTTGTCTTACCTACTGGTAGACGGGCCAGCAGTCTGCACAACGCAGTCTCAGTAATTCATTCATTCACAAATCGTATTCTGTAAACAACGAGGACCTTCAGGGATGTGAAAATAGTCAGATTATACATGCACTCCGTCTTCAGGCCACAAGTGGCGCATCGGGACCGTAAGACCGCCGTGTCAGCCTCAATTGTATATGTTGATAGGAGGAGCGTGTGGTCAACACACCGCTCTCCCGGCGGTCGTTATGATGGTTTTCTTTGACCGGAGCCGCTACTATTCAGTCAGGTAGCTCCTCAATTGGCATCACTAGGCTGAGTGCACTCCGAAAAATGGCGGCTTGGATGGTCACCCATCCAAGTGCCGGCCACGCCCGACAGCACTTAACTTCGGTGATCTCAAGGGAACCGGTGTATCCACTGCGGCAAGGCCGTTGCCAAAGTATACGTGGGGCGATAATTAATTTTTTTCTCCACCAGTTTCTGTTGAAAAAATGTGGAATTTGTTTCGGGACATCATGGAATATTCCTACTCCAGCCCCTACAGTTTCTTAAAGTTCCGATAGGTGGCAGCGCTATATGTAGCCCTCAAAATGTCGTCTATAAATTAGGTGCGTTCCACGCAGAGAGGTGTCACTGAGATTCTTTTGGCGAACAAACAGAGCATCGAACTTATACATAGAAGCTTCCAAAATGTACACGGAGTACTGGCAGTGGACGAATCGCTAGGTGAGGCGCCTGTCACCATCGCAAATTTGTCATATCTCCAACGCACTTGCCGTCAGCACACAGCTATGATTCTTGCCGTACGGACACTCTCATTCGATACAATAAATTCATTCGCAGTTGCGAATATGGACAACCATCAACTGTAAAAGGGAATGGCAATGAAAATTTGTGCCGACCAGGGATTCGAACCCGGATATCATGCTTACGCCTTATCTTTAGGTTACCCGTGCACGTCTCACGGCCACACACAAACTTCCATATGTCTTCAACCATTCGTCTACGACCTGTACTCGTACATCCATTGTGTATATTCCCGTACAAGCGAGACATTCTATTTGAAAGTCGCTTGCCCGGTGTCGGGGGGTCATTACGATATTGCACTGCCTGTGTCATTCTGAATTACGATGCCAAATTCCGTTGGACATGCACGCAGGTCCAAAGGAACTGGCACGGCGGCGACTACAGCCGTTATGAAATCCATTAAATGTATTTGGAATTGCAAATATGGGCCACCATCAAGTATAGAATGTGAATACGACAATAAAAATTTGTATTAAGGAGTATATGTGTTGGCGTTATAAATCCCCTAGTCCCTGCAGAGGCTTAAGCAAGATGTTCGGTTATCAGCTTTATACAATATTCTTATTGCAAGCTTCAATAGAATAAAGACTGTTTTCAGCTTAGCTTCAAAACTACAGAAGGTTATGCTATAAGGTAGCACTGAGTAAAAGTATGCAAGGTATGCTAGCAAAGTTGTCTGTAGATCATCACAATGAGAAAAAATTCTGAGAGCAAAGCAGAGGGAATACAGGTTTTTGACTGATTTGTTCGCATGTTGTTACCAACTCAGTGAAATTATCAGTGTGGTGTACGCCCGTTGATCTCTACTTCTGATGCCTGTAAGTAATTTATATTTTGGTAATATTTTTCCGTTTTCCATCGTTTCTTAGTTGCTTCAGAATTCATGCAGGTATGTTCCATCTTTGTAACTAGATGAAAGGCAGGTCGTTTTTGTCAAGCGCGTTCCTCTTCTTTTACTTATGAAACATCTTCAGCGGCCTGTAATACACAAATGCATTGTGTAGTAGCTATAAGTATTTTGCTGTCTTAAATTTTCTAACGTTTTTCTCTTGTTTTTCAGATTAGAAACCACTCTTGTTGCACAAGTTTTGTGAGGTTCAATTATCGTTTGGTGTTACTCACCTTTTCTACTGTTGCTAGTCCACGTGTGTGATCACTGCAAAACTTCACATACACATGTCATTATGTGTTGTACATGGTTGTGTTTCCAGTATGTAGGGTTACCAACTGTCACTGTTCGTTCATCTTTCTCCTTTTGTGTGCGTTGTGTGTGTAATTTAATATTTTTGTATGTGTTCCTTCTGTGTGCGTGTGGATGAGAGAGGGAGGGCGAATGGGATTAATTAATTAATCTTCGACCCCCCCCCCCTCACTCTCTCTCTCTCTCTCTCTCTCTCTCTCTCTCTCTCTCTCTCTCACACACACACACACACACACACACACACACAAAGATAAAGGGCAACTCACTGACACGTAAACACACACACACATCCACGTGAAGTCCCCTCACACAAAGAATATCACATTCACACATAACAAAGCATACATGCAAACAAAAACTCAAAAGATGACGATTATGAATAGACACACACAACACAAACAAAAAATGAAACATAAACAGTGATAGTTGACAACTCTATACATTATAAACATATACATTCAACACACAACGAAAACTGCAAACTGAATTGTTGAAATAAATTTGGTGAAAAAACGTCGGAAGTCGGCTATCTGGAACATGGGGACGAGTAAACACATCTGTAGGATCACGCGCATGGACTAGCAGCTCTGGAAATCATAACATCAATCGATAATTTAACGGTAAATTAACCACACAAAACTTGTACTACCGGCCACTGAAGATACTTCATAAATAAAAGAAGCGAAAAACGAATAGTAAATAAACTGTCTTTCGTTTAGTGGCAAAGACTGATCGTCCCCCCATCAACGCATTTTTATTTGTTTGTATTTGCAAGTGTTGTTAATTGCGGAAATGTTAAGCTGTTGGTTGTGAATCAGTTGTAAGCCTGATCCGTAATGTGCCTGCCTGTGTTGCGTATAAATGTTTTTGTTCTGACTTATATGCCACAGACAAGCAGTATTCTAAAACGTCGCTCCCTGCAAGGAGATCAACTCGCGGTACAATCCAAGGCTCGGGGGTACGTAACGCATGATGGAGCGAGGAAATGAACGTAAACTTCAGATTTCTGTACTCGGGCCATAACCCTGTAGATCTCATACCACGCGAAGTCCTGTATTTAGAGTATCCTTTTCTTGTTTCATTCTCCGCAGAAGAACTGCTTGAGCTAATCGAAGGATTTGACACCACTTGTAAGTGTGTTCAAAGAGAGTAAGTATAAAGGAGCTTGGTGGAGATGTCGTTTGAGTTACGGCCGATTTCAGTAGTATCCAAGAGCCTGGAAGAAACCGCTAAACAGACAGTATTCATCCCTGCAGTTGCCTGTGGCCTGCCCAATCATCCGAAAGAAGTTAACCCACGTGCTCTTGCAGCAAACGTCTGCAGAGGCTTCTATTTCTGTTGTATGCATGTTTCTACTCGGGTTATACCCGCAAGTTACTAAGCACAATACACTTTTATTGAGCCATCCGTCTTCAGGACACAAGTGGCCCATCGGGACCATCCGAACGCCGTGTCATCCTCCCATCAGGATACCAATAGGAGGGGCCTGTGGTCAGCACACCGCCCGCTCTCCCGGTCGTTACGATAGTGTTGTTGACCGAAGCCGCTACTATTCGGTCGAGTAGCTCTCAATTGGCTCCTCACGAGGCTGTGTGCACCCCGAAAAATGGCAACAGTGCATGGCGGCCAGGATGGTCACTCATCCAAGTGCCGGCCACGCCCGTCAGCGCTTAACTGTGGTGATCTCACGGGAACCGGTGTATCCACTGCGGCAAGGCCGTTGCCACTTCTGTTAAAGTGAAACATAAATTTCCATTTAATGTACTCACTGAGAACATTTGTTGACGAAGTCAATCATGTTACCAAAAAAAAAGGTTCAAATTATTTTTCAAACTAAAAACCACAGTTCGTCACGTAAGAGACAATACTCAACATTCACAAAGTATGCTACGTACTAAATTAAGTGTATATGTTGTTATTTCTACATCGGATGGACACAGAGATGTTTCCACATTAGGCTTAAAGATCATTATTACAATCAGTTATTGTTGTTGTTGTTGTTGTGGTCTTCAGTCCTGAGACTGGTTTGATGCAGCTCTCCATGCTACTCTAACCTGTGCAAGCTTCTTCATCTCCCAGTACCTACTGCAACCTACATCCTTCTGAATCTGCTTAGTGTATTCATCTCTAGGTCTCCCTCTACGATTTTTACCCTCCATGCTGCCCTCCAATGCTAAATTTGTGATCCCTTGAAGCCTCAAAACATGTCCTACCAACCGATCCCTTCTTCTAGTCAAGTTGTGCCACAAACTTCTCTTCTCCCCAATCCTATTCAATACCTCCTCATTAGTTACGTGATCTACCCACCTTATCTTCAGCATTCTTCTGTAGCACCACATTTCGATAGCTTCTATTCTCTTCTTGTCCAAACTAGTTATCGTCCATGTTTCACTTCCATACATGGCTACACTCCATACAAATACTTTCAGAAACGACTTCCTGATACTTAAATCTATACTCGATGTTAACAAATTTCTCTTCTTCAGAAACGATTTCCTTGCCATTGCCAGTCTACATCTTATATCCTCTCTACTTCGACCATCATCAGTTATTTTACTTCCTAAATAGCAAAACTCCTTTACTACTTTAAGTGTCTCATTTCTTAATCTAATTCCCTCAGCATCACCCGATTTAATTTGACTACATTCCATTATCCTCGTTTTGCTTTTGTTGATGTTCATCTTATATCCTCCTTTCAAGACACTGTCCATTCCATTCAACTGCTCTTCCAAGTCCTTTGCTGTCTCTGACAGAATTACAATGTCATCGGCGAACCTCAAAGTTTTTACTTCTTCTCCATGAATTTTAATACCTACTCCGAATTTTTCTTTTGTTTCCTTTACTGCTTGCTCAGTATACAGATTGAATAACATCGGGGAGAGGCTACAACCCTATCTCACTCCTTTCCCAACCACTGCTTCCCTTTCATGTCCCTCGACTCTTATAACTGCCATCTGATTTCTGTACAAATTGTAAATAGCATTTCGCTCCCTGTATTTTATACCTGCCACCTTCAGAATTTGAAAGAGAGTATTCCACATTGTCAAAAGCTTTCTCTAAGTCTACAAATGCTAGAAACGTAGGTTTGCCTTTTCTTAATCTTTCTTCTAAGATAAGTCGTAAGGTTAGTATTACCTCACGTGTTCCAACATTTCTACGGAATCCAAACTGATCTTCCCCGAGGTCCGCTTCTACCAGTTTTTCCATTCGTCTGTAAAGAATTCGCGTTAGTATTTTGCAGCTGTGACTTATTAAACTGATAGTTCGGTAATTTTCACATCTGTCAACACCTGCTTTCTTTGGGATTGAAATTATTATATTCTTCTTGAAGTCTGAGGGTATTTCGCCTGTCTCATACATCTTGCTCACCAGATGGTAGAGTTTTGTCATGACTGGCTCTCCCAAGGCCATCAGTAGTTCTAATGGAATGTTGTCTACTCCCGGGGCCTTGTTTCGACTCAGGTCTTTAAGTGCTCTGTCAAACTCTTCACGCAGTATCTTATCTCCCATTTCGTCTTCATCTACATCCTCTTCCATTTCCATAAAATTGTCCTCTAGTTCATCGCCCTTGTGTAAACCCTCTATATACTCCTTCCACCTTTCTGCCTTCCCTTCTTTGCTTAGAACTGGGTTGCCATCTGAGCTCTTGATATTCATACAAGTGGTTCTCTTCTCTCCAAAGGTCTCTTTAATTTTCCTGTAGGCAGTATCTATCTTACCCCTAGTGAGACAAGCCTCTACATCCTTACATTTGTCCTCTAGCCATCCCTGCTTAGCCATTTTTCACTTCCTGTCGATATCATTTTTGAGACGTTTGTATTCCTTTTTGCCTGCTTCATTTACTGCATTTTTATATTTTCTCCTTTCATCAATTAAATTCAATATTTCTTCTGTTACCCAAGGATTTCTATTAGCTCTCGCCTTTTTACCTACTTGATCGTCTGCTGCCTTCACTACTTCATCTCTCAGAGCTACCCATTCTTCTTCTACTGTATTTCTTTCCCCCATTCCTGTCAATTGTTCCCTTATGCTCTCCCTAAAACTCTCAACAACCTCTGGTTCTTTCAGTTTATCCAGGTCCCATCTCCTTAGATTCCCACTTTTCTGGAGTTTCTTCAGTTTCAATCTGCAGTTCATAACCAATAGATTGTGGTCAGAATCCACATCTGCCCCTGGAAATGTCTTACAATTTAAAACCAGGTCCCTAATTCTCTTTCTTACCATTATATAATCTATCTGATACCTTTTAGTATCTCCAGGATTCTTCCAGGTATACTACCTACTTTTATGATTCTTGAACCAAGTGTTAGCTATGATTAAGTTATGCTCTGTGCAAAATTCTACAAGGCGGCTTCCTCTTTCATTACTTCCCCCCAATCCATATTCACCTACTATGTTTCCTTCTCTCCCTTTTCCTACTGACGAATTCCAGTCACCCATGACTATTAAATTTTCGTCTCCCTCTACCGTATCTTCCTTCGCCGTCGGCGTTGTCGTGGTTACTGTGAGACACCGTTATACCAAGAGGAAAGGCGCGTCGATCTTAGAGCATGAGATATGATGACCTTAAGCCATAGACAACACACAACGGTCACGGTAGCACCTGATTCCAGAATAGCTGCAGTAGTTAAGATCTACGAACTATCCCCTGTTGACCAGGTCCCCAAAACTTAACTCGTAACGAGTTCCCTTCAAAGCAAATTGTCATACGATCGTCTATAAAGGCTTCGTACAACGAGAGTACATGTTACGGTTTATGGAATAATAACAGATACGACCAAACTGTCTTGTCTCTTCTGCTTTATTTAACATAACTTCGTTCACAGTTTCATTTCGCATTCACCACTCATTCACCGAAACCCTTTGATGAACAGTTTTGGTTGCATAACACCAACAGTCAATGATAATGATACAGCTTTTCTCCTTTTTATAAATTGAAGCCCGCTCTCCGTGATATAATAAAAAAAACCGGTCTCAATATCGCGTTCCTCGTGAGACGCGAATAGACTTATCCTGGAATTGACCGCTCTGTAGGTGTACTCAATTTAATGACCACACTTCACTGTCCGCTATTTCGCGTAACTGAATGTCCATTTGTTAGTCTGATTATACACTGTAGCTATTTAAAATTCGCCCCTTTATTTTTCACAACGCACAATTAGCACGTCGTTACTGGTTTTCTTTTTTTTTCTTCTAAGAGTAAACGAAAAAAAAAGACGCCGTGTCATCGGCTTAGTCGATATAAAGCAAAACACCTTAATATGCCCAATTTTACCTTTTCTTATAGGATCGGCTACCTTAATCATTAATTTATTACATATTATTTCCAATAACGCTAAACAGGTATCGCCGTTATATTTTAATTGTATTCAAAAGCATGTTACTACTATTTTGACCGACCAAATCGTAACAAATCGTGCGGCGTTCGTTTTTAACGATAACTTTACGCTATTCAAGTTCCGTTACAGCTGTCTTGACTCGTAATGTTACATCCCTACACTACCTGAATAATTTCTTTTATCTCGTCATACATTTAAACCATTTCTTCATCATCTGCAGAGCTAGTTGGCATATAAACTTGTACTACTGTAGTAGGCATGGGCTTTGTGTCTATCTTGGCCACAATAATGCGTTCACTATGCTGTTTGTAGTAGCTAACCCGCACTCCTATTTTTTTATTCATTATTAAACCTACTCCTGCATTACCCCTATTTGATTTTGTATTTGTAACCCTGTACTCACCTGACCAAAAGTCTTGTTCCTCCTGCCACCGAACTTCACTAATTCCCACTATATCCAACTTTAACCTATCCATTTCCCTTTTTAAATTTTCTAACCTACCTGCCAGATTAGGGGATCTGACATTCCACGCTCCGATCCGTAGAACGCCACTTGAGTAGTCCCCGCCCGGAGATCCGAATGGGGGACTATTTTACCTCCGCAATATTTTACCCAAGAGGACGCCATCATCATTTAATCATACAGTAAGGCTGCATGTCCTCGGGAAAAATTACGGCTGTATTTTCCCCTTGCTTTCAGCCGTTCGCAGTACCAGCACAGCAAGGCCGTTTTGGTTAATGTTACAAGGCCAGATCAGTCAATCATCCAGACTGTTGCCCCTGCAACTACTGAAAAGGCTGCTGCCCCTCTTCAGGAACCACATGTTTGTCTGGCCTCTCAACAGATACCCCTCCGTTGTGGTTGCACCTACGGTACGGCCATCTGTATCGCTGAGGCACGCAAGCCTCCCCACCAACGGCAAGATCCATGGTTCATGGGGGGACAATAAGTTGTAGGTATATAATATTAATTATTACCTGTTTTCCGAGATGCATAGCAGTAAATGTACAATAAAATGGCCAGAAATCTCATGACACGAACAGCATGACCCACTGTTTCATTTCGTAAGTTGTCATTTACAGCATCAAGCTGTCAACTCTAACCAGCAAAGTATTTGTTTAAAATTTTTAGGTCAGTCCTTCGTATCATTTCATTAAAGTCCTGGCATGATCTTTACATACCCACTAGTTTACGAGTTTTATGACCAACATCTTGTATTCCACAAGTTAATTCATGTCTGCTTTAATTAAAAATAGCGATGATTTGAGCGTATACAATTCAGTAGACGTAGCGAATACTCACAACTCCCTCTTGGCGATGTTTCTTCTTTCTTCTGCGTTCAGCAAAAGATTCTGCACATCGCGCCTTTTCTATTTGTTTAGTTTAGTTTTGATTTATATACGTGGGATTTACTTGAACTGTATTACGTAAGTAGTGAGTCACATGTTATTTTTCGTAGTAATGGTTTATGTGTACTGTATGTGCAATACTTTCGTAATGGAAAGTATTTTACTCCTCCACAACTTTCGATCCAGTACTGTAATATACTTTTAAGCAAATTGTTTGTCCGACTGTCTTATGTATGGTTAGCTGCAAGGTTTGCTTCTGGCAGTAACACTACTGTAAATTGTTATCTAATAAGACTCTTTGCATGCCATGTAATGCCTGACGAGTATGTACCCGCTGATGTAAAAAGGCTTAGTACGCATCAACATGAGAATAAGTGACCTGTCTTCTTTTGTTGACCTCTTATCCTCTTTGTTGCATAATTTTGAATATGTACAGAGAGCAAATGTAGATACTATTTCTACATAGACATGTCCACCAATGCACGGGTAAGGAAACTTCTGGAATAACGGTGCATGTAGTTTGCAACTGTCTAGTGTCTACATTTTCTTCACTTTGTTGGTGCGTAGGGGTAAATATTTTTGTTTGTATATGCGTACGCCATAACCAAAGCTTCATCAGTGCAGAAACGTTTTTGATACACCTCTATATGATGTTGTTGTTGTGGTCTTCAGTCCTGAGACTGGTTTGATGCAGCTCTCCATGCTACTCTCTCCTGTGCAAGCTTCTTCATCTCCCAGTACCAACTGCAGCCTACATCCTTCTGAATCTGCTTAATGTATTCATCTTTGGGTCTACCTCTACGATTTTTACCCTCCACGCTGCCCTCCAATACTAAACTGGTGATCCCTCGAAGAACATGTCCTACCAACGAATCACTTCTTCTAGTCAAGTTGTGTCATAAACTCCTATTCTCCCCAATTCTATTCAATACCTCCTCATTAGTTATGTGATCTACACATCTAATCTTCAGCATTCTTCTGTAGCACCACATTTCGAACGCTTCTATTCTATTCTTGTATAAACTATTTATCGTCCACGTTTCACTTCCATACATGGTTACACTCCACACAAATACTTTCAGAAAGGACTTCCTGACATTTAAATCTATACTCGATGTTAACAAAATTTTCTTCTTCATAATCGCTTTCCTTGCCATTGCCAGTCTATATTTTATATCCTCTCTACTTCGACCGTCATCAGTTTCTTGCTCACCAAATAGCAAAACTCCTTTACTACTTTAAGTTTCTCATTTCCTAAGTTCGACTATATTATATTATCCTATTTTTGGTTTTGTTGATGTTCGTCTTTTACCCTCCTTTCAAGACACTGTCCATTCCGTTCAAATGCTCTTCCAAGTCTTTTGCTGTCTCTGACAGAATTACAATGTCATCGGCAAATTTCAAAGTTTTTATTTCTTCTCCGTGGATTTTAATACCTACTCCGAACTTTTCATTTGTTTCCTTTATTGCTTTCTCAATAAACAGATAGCAAATGCTAATGAGATTGCCTGAAATTAATTTTTTTATGCCGTGAATTCTGGTGAGCAAGATGTATGAGACAGGCGAAATACCCCCAGACTTCAAGACGAATATAATAATTCCAATCCCAAAGAAAGCAGGTGTTGACAGATGTGAAAATTACCGAACTATCAGCTTAATAAGTCACTGCTGCAAAATACTGACACGAATTCTTTACAGACGAATGGAAAAACTGGTAGAAGCCGACATCGGCGAAGATCACTTTGGATTCCGCAGAAATGGTGGAACACGTGAGGTAATACTGACCCTATGACTTCTCTTAGAAGATAGATTAAGGAAAGGCAAACCTACATTTCTAGCATTTGTAGACTTAAAGAAAGCTTTTGTAATGTTGACTGGAATACTCTCTTTCAAATTATAAAAATGGCAGGGGTAAAATACAGGGAGCGAGTGGCTATTTTCAATTTGTACAGAAACCAGACGGCAGTTATAAGAGTCGAGTGGAATGAAAGGGAAGTAGCGGTTGGGAAGGGAGTGAGACCGTGTTGTTGCCTCTCCCCGATGTTATTCAATCAGTATATTGAGCATGCATTAAAGGAAACAAAAGAAAAATTCGGAGTAGGTATTAATAACCATAGAGAAGAAATAAAATCGTTGAGGTTCGCCGATGACATTGTAATTCTGTCAGAGACAGCAAAGGACTTGGAAGAGCAGTTGAACGGAATGGACAGTGTCCTGAAAGGAGGGTAAAAGATGAACATCAACAAAACCAAAACGAGGATAATGGAATGTAGTCGAATTAAGTCGGGTGATGCAGAGGGAATTAGATTAGGAAATGAGACACTTAAAGTAGTAAAAGAGTTAGGCTATATGGGGAGCAATATAACTGATGAAGGTCGAAGTAGAGAGGATATAAAATGTAGACTGGCAATGGCAAGGAAAGCGTTTCTGAAGAAGAGAAATTTGTTAACATCGAGTATATACACTCCTGGAAATGGAAAAAAGAACACATTGACACCGGTGTGTCAGACCCACCATACTTGCTCCGGACACTGCGAGAGGGCTGTACAAGCAATGATCACACGCACGGCACAGCGGACACACCAGGAACCGCGGTGTTGGCCGTCGAATGGTATTAGCTGCGCAGCATTTGTGCACCGCCGCCGTCAGTGTCAGCCAGTTTGCCGTGGCATACGGAGCTCCATCGCAGTCTTTAACACTGGTAGCATGCCGCGACAGCGTGGACGTGAACCGTATGTGCAGTTGACGGACTTTGAGCGAGGGCGTATAGTGGGCATGCGGGAGGCCGGGTGGACGTACCGCCGAATTACTCAACACGTGGGGCGTGAGGTCTCCACAGTACATCGATGTTGTCGCCAGTGGTCGGCGGAAGGTGCACGTGCCCGTCGACCTGGGACCGGACCGCAGCGACGCACGGATGCACGCCAAGACCGTAGGATCCTACGCAGTGCCGTAGGGGACCGCACCGCCACTTCCCAGCAAATTAGGGACACTGTTGCTCCTGGGGTATCGGCGAGGACCATTCGCAACCGTCTCCATGAAGCTGGGCTACGGTCCCGCACACCGTTAGGCCGTCTTCCGCTCACGCCCCAACATCGTGCAGCCCGCCCCCAGTGGTGTCACGACAGGCGTGAATGGAGGGACGAATGGAGACGTGTCGTCTTCAGCGATGAGAGTCGCTTCTGCCTTGGTGCCAATGATGGTCGTATGCGTGTTTGGCGCCGTGCAGGTGAGCGCCACAATCAGGACTGCATACGACCGAGGCACACAGGGCCAACACCCGGCATCATGGTGTGGGGAGCGATCTCCTACACTGGCCGTACACCACTGGTGATCGTCGAGGGGACACTGAATAGTGCACGGTACATTCAAACCGTCATCGAACCCATCGTTCTACCATTCCTAGACCAGCAAGGGAACTTGCTGTTCCAACAGGACAATGCACGTCCGCATGTATCCCGTGCCACCCAACGTGCTCTAGAAGGTGTAAGTCAACTACCCTGGCCAGCAAGATCTCCGGATCTGTCCCCCATTGAGCATGTTTGGGACTGGATGAAGCGTCGTCTCACGCGGTCTGCACGTCCAGCACGAACGCTGGTCCAACTGAGGCGCCAGGTGGAAATGACATGGCAAGCCGTTCCACAGGACTACATCCAGCATCTCTACGATCGTCTCCATGGGAGAATAGCAGCCTGCATTGCTGCGAAAGGTGGATATACACTGTACTAGTGCCGACATTGTGCATGCTCTGTTGCCTGTGTCTATGTGCCTGTGGTTCTGTCAGTGTGATCATGTGATGCATCTGACCCCAGGAATGTGTCAATAACGTTTCCCCTTCCTGGGACAATGAATTCACGGTGTTCTTATTTCAATTTCCAGGAGTGTATTTAAGTGTCAGGAAGTTATTTCTGAAAGTATTTGTATGGAGTGTAGCCAAGTATGGAAGTGAAACATGGACTATAAACAGTTTGGACAAGAAGAGAATAGAAGCTTTCGAGATGTGGTGCTACAGAAGAATGCTGAAGATTAGATGGGTAGATCACATAACTAATGAGGAGGTATAGAATAGAATTGGGGAGAAGAGGAGTTTGTGGCACAACTTGAGAAGAAGAAGGGATCGGTTGGTAGGACATGTTCTGAGGCATCAAGGGATCACAAATTTAACATTGGAGGGTAGCGTGGAGGCTAAAAATCGTAGAGGGAGCCCAAGAGATGAGTACACTAAGCAGATTCAGAAGGATGTAGGTTGCAGTAAGTACTGGGAGATGAAGAAGCTTGCACAGCATAGAGTAGCATGGAGAGCTGCATCAAACCAGTCTCAGGACCGAAGACAACAACAACAACAATCCCGTGAATAATTTCGTTTCTGACGGCAGACTCTTATTTCACGAGAATATACTCTCACATTTCCAATCCTTGTTGACTGACATTCTGCAGAAAGGAAGAAAAAATCCAGGAGCTCTTTTAAAAGTTCCTAGAAGGCGACAGAAGATGCCCCAGGAAAATAGAGTCGTTGCTCCTACCGAGCAAGCTTCTTTCTTTGCCACATTTGTAAACGACTTTTATTGGCTTTGAAAGCACCGTTTTATTCCGCTTTGCTGGCAGCGACAAAAGTAGCGAGAGAAGTGGAACAAAGCACACAGCAGCGCTAAAGCTAATTACGTTTACGTGTATCATTTGAAAACGTTTCCACGAGAAGCCTGGTTTTCTTACTTTGGCTGTTATCGTATGCATTAAAACTTCTGTTAGAGACCCGTCTCAGCTTCAATTGGTAGGAGTGCACTCATGCAATATTCTCCATTTTAGTGCATTCTTCACATTGAGGTGAAATCAGCAGCCTGATATTGTGAAACTACGCTGTCCTCCTGCACCTTTACGTAATCACAGCTCTTATTCTTTCCACAGCCTATATATGGCTCACATTCTTCACTCACCCATACACAGAGTCTTCCATGCAATGGGTAACCTACCGAAGGCAATGGAAAAACACAGAAAATCGGTCTAGATGGTTCGACCCAAATTTAAAACCCTCTGCTCATGAATGTGCTTAAGGCAAATGCTGGCATGTTTCCTTTGAAAAGCACACACACGGTCGCCATACTTCCTCAATACGTGTTTGTACTCCAATGAATTCCTTGCGGACGAAACGTTAAATCCTTTTGAATCTCCTCCCACTGTGTCCTGGACATAAGTACAACGTCTTAACTGTTCACAGCAAAACTATTCTCAATTTTGTTGACCAAACGACTGCCGAGCTTGGTATTTTTTCTTCCCACTGTCCAGCTGCGTGACTACGGCAAGATGACGAGTACCCCTCAGCAGTTTCGACAGACCATCTGGTTTTGAGTAAAATAATTTCGCTATCGATAAATAGTCCATAACACCATGCATTCGGTGCCTGCCATGTGTGCTTTTTTATCTCGCGAGACATAGCACGGTCTTACGATCAGCTGCAGCTCTTATTCAAGGAAAGATGTTTTAACAACCAGTAAGTGCTGCTGGCGAAATAAACATTTATCCACTCCAGTTTTCGATAAATCAATCATCATCAAGTAAGTTATATGTGGCTGAGTTGTTAATAACTTATTTTATAGTCCAAGGAAGGAATGATACCGTATAAGCTGTTGTAAATAATATCATGTTACGTGATGAATTTTTGTTGTTCAACACTAGGAGTGAATAAGAGATTATTTCATCAGAAGCTCTTGGTGGCTCGTAAATACACCTTTCTTCAAATTTACTTTTATTGAACGATATTTCACATGTTGGATATCATCAGTCTTTTAACAGAGTTCTGCGTAAAAAGTGACTTATTGAGCAAACTTTTACATCATCTGTCATTCTACTTAACCTACAAAGCCTAACGAAATCTAAGGCAGAGAGAAAGCTCTGTGGTATTTCCATTCTACGAAGATCGAGAGAGATCTTTAAGCGCCAGCATTCTTTATGCACGGAGCGCTGTTACTCTCTAAACGTTATTCTACAAATAAACATTCATCGATATTGTTACAAAAATATTCCTCACACCTTTGTGCTAACTGACAAATGGCAGCCCACTAAGGAAATTATACCATTGGGCAATGAGTCGCAATTGGCACTTCGTCTTCAACTCATAGATCCTGAGAAGCCTTTTGATAGATTGAAAGATGAGTCAGTCAAGATGATTCCACATCACTAAACAACAAACCTGTGCAATCACAGAGGAAGTTTTCAGAAGCTTAAAATCGGAAAACGATGAAGGATTATGTGTCAATGCAACACATCTGAACAAACATTCGTCCTGTTGAAGACGTTGTACTATTTGTATAATGCACACATACGTCAACAACGCAAGGAACAGCTAATCATAACAAGTTCAAAAGGAAATTGAACTAAAACCATAATAATGAATAATTAGACGAGCGAAAACGAAGTAGGTTAAATAAACAACGAAGGAAACAACTGACGAATTTTCGCGTTTATTGTCGTTGAAGTACGTGTGACTAAAAGGAAAAGAATTCACTGTAAACGTAAAAAAGTATAGAAGCACTTTCAGTTAGGGACACAGAATTTCCAAAGCTAAAGCCCTTGTGTGGTTGATATTCAAAGTTCTCTGTATTTATTGCTGGTAAGGTAATTATTACTTTTGACAATGATATCTTGAAGTACTCAGAAAGCATAACACATGTGTTGCGAATATAGAACAGACAGCAAAGTAAATAAGAATTGATCAGGGAACAGGGTGAAATTAAAAACGTAATTGTAACGAAAATTACATGTAGACCGCACGTCATGTTATCATGAAGATGGATCCCAGTGGATGAAGGAAATGCTTTGATAGATGCGAAGGGATAATACGAGTAAATTGAAACTACGACATACCATTTCAGGAATTTGAAGTAAGTTTCCTTCATGTTAACACATGCTCGCTATTTAAATTTACCAACTGTTAATGTGGAATACCAACGGGAGATTTTAGTATGTGTTTCCGTCCCTCACCGGCTCGTAAAATAGTGTCCGTAATTCAAATTTATGTCTTTCGTTAATGCAATGCCCCACTCTTCGCCGAGTCTTTTTGCTTAATTTACTCGCTATCATCATTAAACTATTCCCGAGCCTGACGATTCTCTTTTTGTGCTTTACCCGGCCAAGAGATATATGACGTTAAAAGCAAGCTACCGCACCTGCTGGTTAAGAATTTTTGTAATTACTGTCCAATCAGTCTCAGTTGACACTATCTTGAACTGCAACGATATTAGCTCCTGAAACGGTAGAGAGAAACTACCAAAATACTCCTACAAAGAGCAGGCGATTTGTTACACAATCAGCAGGTAGGTACTCAAACTACAAGCAAAACAGGCAGACCGTCAGGCTGCACTAATTGAGATCAAAGCTCACAACAGTCCATTACTCCAAAACAGAGAAAAGTGTTATTTAGCAATTTGTCGTAGCTCAGTGGCTTTGTAATTACAAGTTGAGTATTGATTATCGTTAATGGAGCAGCCTGCCATTTATTGCATAACAGGGTAGGGTAAGCTGGGCGTACATTTTGACAACAATTATCATAAAACAATTCACGACATGCGATGTACGCACTGGAGCGAGAGAGTAACGGCAGTGAGCACGTGAGTGTAAGTCCGTGTTTGTGTGGTTTGCAAATTGCGAATGGATGCGTATCAGGGGATGGGTGAGGAGTGCACGGTGGTGAGGGCCCAGTGAAAATTGGGAGGGCGGGGGGGTGCGTTGACGGTGGGGGAGGAGGGGAGGGGGAAGCTGATCCGGCAGGCAGGTGAATGGCGGCATCACATACCGCAGCGAACTTTGATCTTGCGCAGGCCTACACACCATGGAAGCGGTCCGGGAACGTTCACAAATTCGACAGATTAAGAGATTAACTGTATTCATAAAGTGCCTATCTGCGGGTGCAATTCAGCGTTATCGGCAGCCAGCCCCTGGCGTGGCAAATTCAGTTCCAGCTGCAGACTTACTGCTGATGAGAAGATTTTTTTATATTTTTTAGTGTTATTCTGCTTTACTAACCTTTTTGACTCAACGTGACTGATTTTATGCTGCTCTTCACGCTGTACCCTCTACCCACTTTTTGAGATCTCTTCATGTAAGAGTAACATTGGCATTATTTGTTGCATATAGTCTAATCTGTCACTCTCATAGCAATTTTTGCCCTTTGAGCCTCTCTATAACTATGGAAGCAATATCTTGACGTTGTAATACCTGTTCTAACATCCCACTTCATACGGTCGATGTTTTCCCCGTATTCCTTCCACTGAGGATTCTACAAGAATCTCATCTGTTAAGACAGCAGAGCATCTTTCTGTATCACCACATCACAAACGCTGAATTATCTGGTTTTTCTTTCGACACTTCTACCACATGGTACAGTGCTTTAGTGTGAATTTTATTGTCAGTCTCATTTCTACTGCTTCTGTTAAAGTCGTTTCCATTTAACTTCAGTCCATATACAGCGATCACTAAGCAGTTCATTCCATTCAGCAGCAGTGTCATCAGAAAATGTTATAATTGAAAATGTCTGATCTTGTCACTTGATCCAACATCTTAGTTTCGATTTGTTTCATTGCTTCTTCGATATACTAGCTGTATGTTAGAGGGGAATGACTGCATTCCTACCCTCTGCCAATCATAGTCCTAGCACTTTTATCTTGGTCTCCATTTCTTCTTGCCCCCTTTTTTATGGTTCATGGTTTCTGTTTTCCTCTACAGCTAAGGACTTAAAACGCCTTGTACCTCTTTACACTGTCGAGTACTTTTTCTAGGAGGATAAATCCTATGGAAGTGTCTCTTTATTTGCCACAAGGCTTGCTAAAGTTATCTAGTATGATGTCAAAATGTACTCTGTTCCTTGGCGTATTCCAAAAACATCGCATGTGTCCTAACAGATCATCAATTTTGTTGTTTATTCTTCTCTTTATTACTTTGTACATCAACCTCAATGTCTCAGCTTTCCTCTTGACTGTGCAGTACTATATGTTTCAGACAGTCGCGTGGCATGTTTTAGCACAGGAACTTCAGTTTGTTGGCAATTCCTAAATGATTTTCGAAATGCTGCAAGGGTGTTAACTATACCTTCAGCCTCGGTTATCGCAGTTCCTCAAAAGCTCTCTCAAATCGTAATACATGATCCCCAGCATCTTCTGAATCCATACTGTTCTCATTTTCTATCACGTTATAACGTTAAAAAAAATAAAGGAAAATAAAAACCTGAATGCGAAATTTCAACCAACCCGTTCTCTCCTTTGCACCTTACAGTGAAATTTCTTTTTCTCTATATATGTTCAACATTTGATTTTTTCGTTTAATGTGCAATGTTTTAGGTCTTTGTACAAAATCTCGCATTCCTCGCTCCCTCTTCCTTCTGGTTTGCTACAATCATTAATAATAATTTTGGAACACACTGGCTGGCTCTGAGCACTATGGGACTCAACTTCTCAGGTCATTAGTCCCCTAGAACTTAGAACTACTTAAACCTAACTAACCTAAGGACATCACTCACATCCATACCCGAGGCAGGATTCGAACCTGCGACCATAGCGGTCTCGCGGTTCCAGACTGCAGCGCCTAGAACAGCACGGCCACTTCGGCCGGCTTGGAACACACTGTTTGGATCGCTTACAAAGATGTGGGAACAAGTTGCGACCAGCAGACAGAGTACGATGGAGAACGGCAGCAGTGCAGGGAGAACAAACTCCAACAACCTCGAATGTCGGTGTTACTACGCGTTTACTGTCTCCGTCGTGTCGAGCGTCAGTACGAAAGCAGTAATGACATCCCGATATAACGAAGAACCAAATGCTTCGTGAGAGTGCCATCTTCATATTTCACCTCTAGATAACTGTACTTAATATTACAAATTTCACGTTGGTCCCCTGAAGTATAATAATTCCGTGATATTTTTTCGTGTTTAACGAATTTACTGTGAGGAACCACAGGCGGCTCCAACACTGGGCTCTGAATTGTTTCATCTCAAATTCTGACGTAAACAGGAGCTAATGTGCAACAGTACATTCATTACTTGCCTTAATCATAACTATTTTGCTACATACTGTATTGTTTCTGTTAGATCTGTAACGCTGACTATATCCACACACACTAAACCACCAACATAAAGTCTACTGTCCGATATCAACTTCTACCGATTCATGAAGAGAGAGCCCAGTGATCACGTAAAGATAGACAAATAGTACAGACCATAGAACGAGCCAGTTTTTAGTATATGCTGACATCTGTATCTACGAATTTACTCTGCGAACAAAATGGCTCTTAGTACTATGGGACTTAACATCTGTGGTCGTCAGTCCCCTAGAACGTAGAACTACTTCAACCTAACTAACCTAAGGATATCACACACATTCATGCCTGAGGCAGGATTCGAACCTGCGACCGTAGCAGTCGCTCGGTTCCGGACTGAACCGCCTAGAGCCGTTCGACCACCGACGCCGGCACTCCGCAAACCATTGTATAGAGACCATTTTCAGCCCTGAATTCGTGTTCTGACCAAAGGAAAAGTGAATCTACATGCTCTTGTTGCAGGTAACTGGGAAATAAAGGAATGCAATACTATTTCTTTTATTTTTTCTATTTTGATTTTTCAGAAAGTAAATTAGCGTTTAACTGGACAATTAAAAAAAAAATCATAAAAATTCAAGTGACCAAACTTCCGTTGCGAAAGTCGGTTGCATGAAAGTTTTGTTGATAGAGTCGTTCATACTCTAAAATAATTGCAACTATATGAATACAACAGACGTTTCGGCTACGGTTAAATGGTACTTCTTGTGGATGCGGAGGAATGCGTCAGCAACGGTGACTGAAACTACTGTTCTATTCATTTTACTGCTAGATAACTTTTTGCGGATGACTGAAGTATGTGAAAAGCTGTGAAATTATGAACGTTACGTTAAGCGCTAAATTCCTGCAGCTTATTAGTAGGAATGTACACCGTTTTTCTGTTAGAGAATCGTGCAGCGAGTGATTTACTGGTAGGATGGACTGTAGGCGCTGTAGTTTTAGTGCGACAAGGAGCAAACACATTATTCTAGAATTAATCTAAATACGAATTAATTTTGAATAATTGCTATCAATTCCAGAATGAGATTTTCACTCTGCAGCGGAGTGTGCGCTGATATGAAACTTCCTGGCCTATTAAGACTGTGTGCCCGACCGAGACTCGAACTTGCCATTCGCGGGGAAGTGCTCTACTAATTAGTTCATAAACATTTTGAAAAATAAATCTTTTTTGTTCACACATATAACGAACAGCAGCACTGCATGAGGTTAGGAATACTGTTTGCCAGCAGATTTTTTTTAATGGGTAACTAACGGATTGTACAGCTTCTTAGATTATCTGTATGTGGCAGGTGACTTTGACAAGTACATAAAAAAAGGGAGAGAACAACTTTACTGGATGACGCTGAAGTTGGAATCGTTGTTGCCTTCCGTAGAAAGCGATAACAGTACGTGAACGTTCCGGTTACCTCTCAATCCCGTACTCAGGATGCGTCCCAGACACTCAAACTGATTCCATTTCGTGGGAGTTCCGGCCCAAATCTATTTCATGCAGCAGTTCCCTGAACCAGTCTCATAGTAGCCTCCATCGTCATTAGTCCGTTTTATACGATAGCATGTCCGTGAGTATTTTGAGAGACTACATGACGTTCATATGCATCGTGAAAGGTTTCACTCTCAAATGATGTCAAGTTTACCATTAAATATGCACCGCCGTGGATGGAAGAGTACGATAATGACTTGCCATTTACAGCAACACGAACGTATCACAAATACCACATTTTGCGACCTCCTATCTATACCTGTTGTACGATCGAGATGCCGAATGACGCAGCTCTTACGCAACGTATAAATTCGGTTACGACAGAACATTTCCTTTTATTGAATTTAAACAACTAACTACTTATCATTTCCAGTCTGACACATACTACAAAATACGTTAATTTTTAATAATAACAGATTCAGTTTATGTTATACTCATGGAAGTCCATAGAAGTTTATCCAAGAGGGACTTTTGATATAAACGATAAAACATGTCGTGCCCAAGAACTAAATTTGACAATAAGCACTCGATACTCAGCGTATTTCAAAAGACTGATAGTTATCTACTTCGTATTTCTATTTATGTTGCTTTGGTACCTAAACTGTATGCATATTTCAGTGTTCAGCAAAGTATAGGGTGCAGTCGAATGAAAACGAGACAGGTGGAGAAAGGTAACTAAACTGTTTACCATTTCCAAAGTAACTGCAGTAACTAACTTTAATACATTTATCCCATTGTGTGATACACGATCAGTGTCTTCGTGGAAAAATCATTGCGGTTGCCTACGGAACCATGAATATACCCATATTAGCCCATCTTCGTACAAGGCAGTTCGACGCCTTTGAAAGTCTTCCTTCAGTCCTCCAGAATTATGAAAAACGCATTGAGAGATATCGGGAGTGTGTTGAGGATGTGTAAGTGATTCACAGTGAAATTTCTCCAACGTAGTTGAAACGACAGTCACGGCAGCACCGAGAAAGTCACGATGACATTGTTCCCTGAATGTAAAGTTCCGCTGTTCATGGACTTTCAGGAACACGGTGCCGAGATTAACGCATAGCACACTTAACGAGAAGTGAATTGCACCACAATGTCTAAACGCCCAGCAATGTTGATAGACGGTATCATTTTGTGGCACGATAATGCCCGCCCACAAGTTGACAAAGTGCGTAGCCATTACAAATCTTTCGTACAGTACTGATTTCGCCCCATCTGATTTAGAGATCTTGATCACCTTGCCCGACAGTGGAATAAATGTATTAACAGTTAACCGGATTACTTCTGAAATAATATCAGGTTACTTACTTTTTACCATGTGTCCATTTTTCCATTTGACTGCTCCTTTACATCTTTTTACGTTCGTAGTATGAATATGTACGCCACATTTTTGGTGCACCGATCTGCAATTACTTTCTAATATAATTTTATCTGTTGTATCCAACGAGTCATCAAATGAAGCTAGAAAGTACTTGAAAAATTAATTAATTCATAACCTTAGAGTAAAACTGAAAATTAAAATTCTGAAACAGGAAAAACCAGAATGACTGAGAAAATACTTCAAACGTAAACAAAAATGTCACATTAATACCGCTCGAAGTGGAAAAACAGGGAATAAAGTTGAAAAAACGCTTATTCATCTTCAATTAATTATATGAATACCCCTCAAAGGGGAGAAACGGGGGATGAACTTGAAAAAAGGCGGATTCATCTTTAATGCAACCTCTAGCACTTTTCGTATAAAAATTGACATCTGTCCACTTTTATGGACTGAATGTATCACTTTCCTGATTTCTACATTTTATTGTGATTCGACATAACGGAAGAGAATAAAATTTCTTTTCAAAGGAAATTGATTGAACGGGTTATTTGAAATGTAGCCCAGGGCCAATATATGCAAAAATTAATGTGCGGGACCTGCCAGTACCATTTCCAAATTGGCCGGAAGGGTAAAATATTTGTAGTCTAGGACTCCAACAACATAAACCATATCTACAGTTTGTCATATTATTGTGCAGCATGCCAAATGGAATGCCAAATTCTTAGTTCTGTCATGCATAAAGTGCTGTGTTTCACTTATAGTTTTCAAGGAAGTCTCATTCCCGGAAAGCACATTTTTTCGGCTTTAAAATTTACCCTTAATTCATATTTTCTAATGCAAAAATAGTATCTTCTACTTTCGTCTCGTGTATTGGGTATTAAGTATGGATGTACATACATGCAACATAACATGGCCTTATTGTTCCGATCCTGTCTCCCAAATGTTGAATGCACAATCAGCAAGCCTTTGCGGATATTCTTCTTCCAAAGGCAAATGGTAAAGTACTGTTCAGATTCTGCTCTGATTAACGGGAGGGGGCGTCCTTGTGGGAATTAGGGACGGATGACTGGCACGTATACTACTCCCATATTTTTGTGTTGAGAATGAACGAAGGAATTCATACGCCCGGTAGTTACACTAGCTCCTTTCTACAGCTCGGTAAAAGCTGAACGAGGAAGCGAAAAAATAGCTGAAGACAGTATTGTGGGACGGATCTGCAAAGGTTTGTTTAAATCTTGACTGTAGATTTGCACCGAAACAGCAGCACATCAAGAAATAATTTCTCGTGAACGGAACGAAAACTAAGGGAACCCAAAGTATACCTGGTTATTTCTAAGTTACCGTACACAATTTGTGGGTGTAATGTGTGGATCAAAATAAGAATAATATGTAAAATAAAGTTTTATATACAATTGCTTTATTACCGAGTTATACTGCATAATGTCATTTGTGGCAGACATAGCATCATAGACTAGTAAAGGCTTTTGGCGAGTCGTATTCACCTGCAAATGAACTGATGTTGCCACTCCACTGCTCTGTTGGTTGAGGCACGAGTTAAGTTAGTCTACTTGACTCCTGTGTGCCCCATTGTACTGTAAGGCGCTTTCGTTGTGCAGCAGCATCAGACGCGCTATGTACATTCATTCTACTATAGTTAATAGACTGCAGTCATTGTTTACAGTGTCCAGCCCCAGTAGCTGAATGATCAGCGTGACGGATTGTCAATCCTCTGGGCCCGGGTTCGATTCCCGGCTGGGTCGGGGACTTTCCCCCGCCCAGAGACTGGGTGTTGTGCTGTCCACCATCCTATCATCCCATCGACTGCAGGTCGCCGAAGTGGAGTCAAACTGAAAGCCGGCACCCTGCGAATGGCCTGCCCAACGGGGGGCTCTAACCATATGAATAAATAAAATTGTATACAGTACGATGGCGCACTCAACCGGTGAACCTCCTTTACGGGGCAGGAGAAGGAAATGCACGAGTAACAACGCAACGGTACACCGAAACGTTTCCAAACATAAGAGCACCAAGCCATCAGACTTTCATAGCTGTGGACAGGCGTTTAACTGGATATGGGATTCTTGGTACGCACGGTCAGGTCGGCCTCAACTGGACGGAATGCATGTCGAGAACATTCTGGAAATGGTAGATGAAGATCCAACCGCAACTACCCGCTGTATTAGTGACAATGTAGAGGTCCTTCAAACAACTTTACGGTAGTTCCTTCGGAGAGAGCAATTCCACCCATTTCACCAGCATAAGGTGACTACCCTAGACTCCTAATTTCTGTCAGTGGTTACTCGAGCAACATGCTGCTTATGCACCATTCGGTGGTCGGGTACCGTTTATGGGAAGTTTTACTTGATTTTTCTAAACCGTTCCCCGCAAATGCAGGGATGGTTCCTGTGAAAGGACATGGCCGATATCCGTACTCATCCCTGACACAATCCGAGCTTGTGCTCCGTCTCTAATCACCTCGATGCCGTTGGTACGTTAAACCCAATCCGCCCACCTTCCTTACTATTTATCGATGAGAATCTGTTTACCCGTGCGGGTGTCGTGAACACTCATAACATGCACATGTGGGCGTAAGAGAATCTACAGTACGCGGATGGAAACATCGTTCTGAAGCGGACATTTGGTGTGGTCTAGTGGATGTTACTCGGCCAGAATGTTATTCCACAGCACCTTGACCAACCTAGTGTATCGACAGATTTTGGAGTATGAATTGGTTGGTCTGCTTCATGAAGTTCCACGCGCTACTATACGAACCAAGTTAGGGTTCATGCACGACAGTGTCCCTGCAAATTTCTGTCAGTTATCTTAGTGTTGCTGACACGGATCAGTCGACGGGTCGTGCAGGACCAGTTGCTTGGTTCAAATGGTTCAAATAGCTCTAAGCACTAAGGGACCCAACATCTGAGGTCATCAGTCCCCTAGACTTCGAACTATTTAAACCTAACTAACCTAAGGACATCACACACATCCATGCCCGAGGCAGGATTCGAACCTGCGACCGTAACAACAGCGCAGTTCCAGACTGAAACGCCTAGAACCGCTCTGTCACAGCGGCCGGCTACCAGTTGCTTGGCCAGCATCGTCTCCGGTTCGTAACAACCTGGATATCTGCCTTTGGGGCCGTCTCAAGAAGTTCGTGTATGTTGTTGCAATTGAGAATGGAGCACACTACAGCATGATGTACCACAACTACAGCAGCGAACTGGAAATTGCTGAGCAATTATTCAGAATAACATGAACGGAGCCTGCAACATTGGTAGAGCGATAAGACGTCACTGACTTATTCTACATGGACATAATTTTGAACATGTTCTAGGCAAAATGTACAGAACATAGTTGTGTTGGATGTCGGGTCCCTTCGTCTGGTTGCTTACTGAGAAGATTAAATTTTCTTTCTTTTGTGGCGCGCTTGTGATACTCTACCGCATATCTCTGAAATAAAGCAATATGAGACGAAACGTTATTTAATATTTTACGCTTATGTTCTTGCAAACATTATACCCGTGAAGCGTATACAGTTGATTTTGACTCACACTCTAAAGTGACTGCTAATGCCGCAATATTTGTCACCGCAATTAGAATTGTTAAAGAAAGCAGGTGTTGACAGATGTAAAAATTACCGAACTATCAGTTTAATAAGTCACAGCTGCAAAATACTAACGCGAATTCTTTACAGACGAATGGAAAAACTGGTAGAAGCGGACCTCGGGGAAGATCACTTTGGATTCCGTAGAAATGTTGGAACACGTGAGGTAATACTAACCTTACGACTTATCTTAGAAGAAAGATTAAGAAAAGGCAAACCTACGTTTCTAGCGTTTGTAGACTTAGAGAAAGCTTTTGACAACGTTAACTGAATACTCTCTTTCAAATTCTGAAGGTGGCAGGGGTAAAATACAGGGAGCGAAAGGCTATTTACAATTTGTACAGAAACCAGATGGCAGTTATAAGAGTCGAGGGGCATGAAATGGAAGCAGTGGTTGGGAAAGGAGTGAGACAGGGTTGTAGCCTCTCCCCGATGTTATTCAATCTGTATATTGAGCAAGCAGTAAAGGAAACGAAAGAAAAATTCGGAGTAGTTATTAAAATCCATGGAGAAGAAATAGAAACTTTGAGGTTAGCCGATGACTATGTAATTCTGTCAGAGACAGCAAAGGACTTGGAAGAGCAGTTGAACGGAATGGACAGTGTCCTAAACAGGGGGATATAAGATGAACATCAACAAAAGCAAAACGAGGATAATGGAATGTAGTCAAATTAAATCGGGTGATGCTGAGGGGATTAGATTAGGAAATGAGACACTTAAAGTAGTAAAGGAGTTTTGCTATTTAGGGAGTAAAATAACTGATGATGGTCGAAGTAGAGAGGATATAAAATGTAGACTGGCAATGGCAAGGAAATCGTTTCTGAAGAAGAGAAATTTGTTAACATCGAGTATAGATTTAAGTGTCAGGAAGTCGTTTCTGAAAGTATTTGTATGGAGTGTAGCCATGTATGGAAGTGAAACATGGACGATAACCAGCTTGGACAGGAAGAGAATAGAAGCTTTCGAAATGTGGTGCTACAGAAGAATGCTGAAGATAAGGTGGGTAGATCACGTAACCAATGAGGAGGTATTGAATAGGCCTGGGGAGAAGAGAGGTTTGTGGCACAACTTGACTAGAAGAAGGGATCGGTTGGTAGGACATGTTTTGAGGCATCAAGGGATCACAAATTTAGCATTGGAGGGCAGCGTGGAGGGTAAAAATCGTAGAGGGAGACCAAGAGATCAATACACTAAGCAGATTCAGAAGGATGTAGGTTGCAGTAGGTACTGGGAGATGAAGAAGCTTGCACAGGATAGAGTAGCATGGAGAGCTGCATCAAACCAGTCTCAGGACTGAAGACCACAACAACAACAACAACAAATCGACAGTTTCGAAGAGTGTCAGACAAGAAAACTAGAAGTTCGAGGGAAATAATAAATAAGAAGCCTCTATTGAGACGCCCTTTTGCCCTCCCTTGCGGACATCTACGGATAAACTTACATATTGTTTCTGGTAAACCAAAATACTATCTCCCACAATCCTCACTCTTTTCCACTTAGATGGAACACGGTCAAGTTGCCTACAGAAGGTGTTCCAATGAGATGCTAAACCACTCATCTTCCTCCTGCTCCTCCCCCCCCCCCCTTTCTCTCTCTCTCTCTCTCTCAGTTGTCAGTGAAAGGTCAGTTCTTATCTCACTCACTTGGATTTTTTCCCGACGGTGAGAGCCTTATACTCTAAAATGACTAAGAGCATTTCTGCACATCTCTTACTACTGCGTTTGTTCATTTAGAATTAAGTTAGCACCTAATTTCAACGATTATAAATATTCTGTTATCGACCATTACTGTTCCGTGTCGATATACCTGCAACTGGAAATACGACGAACTGGGATACAGAAAACGAACTAATTAAGTTTGTCCAAAACATCGAAATATTCTGTTACTTCTTGACGAACTAAGAATGTAAGTCGGACCGGTACTCGAGCGCAGGGTATAACCATCGGCGAGAACGCACTTAACCTCTGAGCTATCAACACATGGCTCACAATCCTTCTCACAGTTCGATTTCCACCAGTACCTGTCTCCTGCTTTACAAACTCCACATAAGCTGTTCAGCATACCCTGCTGCATGAACACTTGAGAAGGAAAGGGCATAGCATAGCACAGCTTAGTTCAGCAACACACACAGGGCAGCTTAGCATGTATGATCTGGTTCTAAGATTTCTGAAGTCGTTATTGTAGATTCCAAGCTCTCTGGTATTTAAAATCAGCAACATATAATCTGAAATTCACACGTTTTGCTACAACTGGACTAAGACACAAAGAGTTGATGGACTTCAGTGAATTTACTACTAACAGCTGTAGTAGATGTTGAAGCTTTTTACAAGCGTATTGGTCATGCCATGGTGTTACAGTTTAAAATCAAAAAATGTCGTATATACAGCCGTTTACATATTTACAAATCTAATTACACAAAGCTGGAAGTAACAGTCGGCTGTGGCTTTATTGTCGCAATCAACTGGACATTTCCCGGACGTAATTTATTGACAGCAGTGGAAAGAATAATCAAGATGGCCGGCTTTAGATTGTTTATGTCCCCCGTCTCCCCATAAGTCAGGGGTGCTCTAAACAAAGGACGCAGAGTACTTGTGGAGTGCACTTGAGGTTTTTTTAGGCTACGCTATTGCTTGGGGTGTTCCGATGAACACTCGCCATTCGATTCACAGCAAGGAAAGCCAAACGGCTTTCAGAATAAAGGCACTGAGATTGTCAGTAAACTATCGAAGTATTCGTAATAAAGTTCCCGAATTGACTGCCCTCCAGGAAAGTTTTTGCGCTCAAATTATTCAAAAATGATTCAAATGGCTCTGAGCACTATGGGACTTAACATCTGCGGTCATCAGTCCCCTAGAACGTAGAACTATTTAAACCTAACTAAGGACATCACACACATCCACACCCGAGGCAGTATTCGAACCTGCGACCGTAGCAATCGCACGGTTCCAGACGGAAGCGCCTAGAACCGCTCGGCCACTCCGGCCGGCTTCAAATTATTCTCGGGACTGAGAGCTGGCTGAAACCCGAACGGGAATGCTTTTAGATATTTAGGAAGCCTTGGGACGTACATCGGAAAGACAGCTAAGAGTCCAAAGGAGGGAGAGCTTTCAATACAGTTGAGAAAAATGTTGTCTCCATATAGGTCAAAGTTCAGTGTGACAGTGAAGTCATCTGGTCACGCGTAATAGGTGTAGATGAAACCAAGTTAAGTGTTGTATGTTTTTAGCGGCCACCCGATACCGTTGTGGCAGTTCTAGAGTTATTCAAAGTAAGTCTACGATCAATGGCGCGTATATACTCAAATCACGGAGGCCACTTTAATATGCCGAGGATGGATTGGGATGTCTACGGATTCATTGCGAGGTGTACAGACAGACAGTCATGCTAAATATGTTTGAACACGTTTTCTGAAAATTGTCGAAAGTACCAATTTCGGCAGCCCACAAGCAGTGGAAATATCTTAAACGTTGTAGTTACAAATAGGCCGAACCATATCGACAAAGCTAGTATATAAACTGGGATTAGCGATCATGATGTCATTATATTAACTATGATTTAGAAAGTTATTAAATCAAAGAAGAAGGCTAGGAGAATGTTTCTGCTAGAGAGAGCAGGTAAGCAGTTGTTAACATCTTGCTTAGACAGTGAATTAGCACCACTCAGTACCATTAAGATGGATGTAGAGGAATTATGGGCAAAGTTTAAGCAGCTTGTAAATCGTGGTCTGGAGAGTTACGTGCCTAGCAACTGTATAAAGTATGGAAAAGACTCACCATGGTTAATAACGAAATTCCTCTGATGCTGAGGAAGCAAAGGCTGTTGCACTCTACGTTCAAGCGTACGACAACTACCACCGCCATATCTTAGCAAAAGATCTGGCAGAGAGCCCGAGAAAGATCTGGACGTATGTAAAATCGCTAAGCGGGTCCAAGGCTTCCATTCAGTCCCTTGTTGACCTATCTGGTGTGGCAGTTGAAGATAGCAAAACGAAAGACGAAGTTTTAAATTTCACGTTCAAGAAATCGTTCATGCAGGAGGACCGTACATGCACACCGTTGTTTGACCATAAGATAGACTCCCGAGTGGATGACATACAAATAAGAAAACCTGGCGTAGAGAAGTAACATAAAAAATTTAAAAACGAATAAATCACCAGGTCTGGATGGCATCCCAGATCGATTTTACAAAGAGTATTTCATTGGCCCCTTATCTAGCTTGCATTTATAGTGAATCTCTCATCCAGCAAAAAGGCCAAGCGAGTGGAAAAAAACACAGATGACTCCTGTATAAAATAGAGGTAAAGGAACGAACCCGCAAAATTACGGACCAAAATCCCTAACTTGTGTTTGCTGCAGAATCCTTGAACACATTCTCAGTTCGAATATAATAAACTTCCTTCAGAGTAAGCAGCTTCTGTCCACGAATCAGCATGGTTTTAGAAATCATCGCTATTGCGAAACTCAGCTCACCCCTTTCTCAAATGATATACTGAGAACTATGGATCAAGGTCAACAGGAACATTCCATACATACAGGATGAGTCACCTAACATTACCGCTGGATATATTTGGTAAACCACATCAAATACTGACGAATCGATTCCGCAGACCGAACGTGAGGAGAGGGGCTAGTGTAATTGGTTAATACAAACATAAAAAATGGAAGGAATTATGTTTTAACACAAACCTACGTTTTTTTAAATGGAACCCCGTTAGTTTTGTTAGCGCATCTGAACATATAAACAAATACGTAATCAGTGCCGTTTTTTGCATTGTAAAATGTTAATTACATCCGGAGATATTGTAACCTAAAGTTGACGCTTGGGTACCACTCCTCCGCTGTTCGATCGTATGTATCGGAAAGCACCGAATTACGTAGGGATCCAAAGAGAACGGTGATGGACCTTAGGTACAGAGAAGAGACTGGAACAGCACATTACGTCCACATGCTAACACCTTTTTATTGGTATTTCTCACTGACGCACATGTACATTACCATGAGGGGTGAGGTACACGTACACGCGTGGTTTCCGTTTTCAGTTACGGAGTGGAATAGAGTGTGTCCCAACGTGTCAGGCCAATAGATGTTCAATGTGGTGGCCATCATTTGCTGCACACAATTGCAATCTCTGGCGTAATGAATGTCTTACACGCCGCAGTACATCCGGTGTAATGTCGCCGCAGGCTGCCACAATACGTTGTTTCATATCCTCTGGGGATGTAGGCGCATCACGGTACACATTCTCCTTTAACGTACCCCACAGAAAGAAGTCCAGAGGTGTAAGATCAGGAGAACGGGCTGGCCAATTTATGCGTCCTCCACGTCCTATGGAACGCCCGTCAAACATCCTGTCAAGGGTCAGCCTAGCGTTAATTGCGGAATGTGCAGGTGCACCATCATGCTGATACCACATACGTCGACGCGTTTCCAGTCGAACATTTACGAGCAACGTTGGCATATCATTCTGTAGAAACGCGATGTATGTTGCAGCTGTTTGGGACCCTGCAATGAAGTGAGGACCAATGAGGTGGTCGCCAATGATTCCGCACCATATATTTACAGTCCACGGTCGCTGTCGCTCTACCTGTCTGATCCAGTGAGGATTGTCCACGGACCAGTAATGCATGTTCCGTAGATTCACTGCCCCGTGGTTTGTGAAACCCGCTTCATCGGTAAACAGGTAGAACTGCAACGCATTCTCTGTTAATGCCCCTTGACAGAATTGCACTCGATGATTAAAGTCATCACCATGTAATTGCTGATGCAGCGACACATGAAACGAGTGAAAGCTGTGACGATGCAGTATGCGCATGACACTACTTTGACTCAGTCCACCGGCTCTCGCAATGTCCCGTGTACTCATGTGTGGGTTCATGTCAACAGCAGCGAACACACCAACTGCGCCCGCTTCTCCTGTGACGGGCCTTTTACGGACCCGTTTGCGTGCTACGACCATACATGTTGAATACAGTTGGCGGTAGATGTTTTGCAATGTGCGGCACGTTGGATGCTCTCAGTCCGGGTACCGATCTGCATTCACCCTGCAGGCTTCAGCTGCATTTCGTCGACACTCGCCATAGATGAGTATCATCTCCGCCTTTTCAGAGTTCGAATACACCATGGTCACAGTTCCTACAACACTACACTATCACAGACGTCTGGTAACACGGTGTACTACAGTTGGTCTGCGTGCGGAGACGAATGCGGAATAACAATAGCAGCAAGCGCTGCATGCGGACAGTGCGACAGCTAGACCAAACCACAACAGTGCACTACAGCCACACTCGTAAACACGGTCGTCATCGTAAACATGTCCCTGCAGATGCTGCTCGCCGACCGTGGCCCGTTTTTGTTACAACACGCAACTGAACGTCGGAGGTTACAAGCGTCAACTTCAGGTTACAATATCTCCGGATGTAATTAACATTTTACAATGCAACAAACGGCACTGATTACGTATTTGTTTATATGTTCAGATGTGCTAAAGAATCTAACGTGGTTCTATTTAAAAAAAACTAGGTTTGTGTTAAAAAAACATACTTCCGTGCATTTTTGTATGGTTTGTATTAAACAATTACACTAGACCCTCTCCTCACGTTCGGTCTGAGGAATCGGTTCGTCAGTATTTAATGTGGTTAGGTGACGTTAGGTGACTCACCCTGTATAGATTTCCGGAAAGCGTTTGACCCGTTGCGCCATTGTAGCCTGTTAACGAAGATACGAACATATGGAATGTATGTGAGTGGCTAGAAGACTTCTTAAACAATAGAACCCAGTATGTTGTCCTCGGCGGAAAGTGTTAGAGACAAGGAAATGGTCAAGTGTGCTCCAAGGAAGAATGTTAGGAACGCTGTAGTTCTCTATATACATAAATGATTTGGCAGACAGGGTGGGCAGCAGTCTGTGGTTGTTTGTTGATGATGCCGTGGTGTACGGTAAGGTGTTGAAGTTCAGTGACTTTAGGAAGATACATCACGACTTAGGCAAAATTTCCATTTGGCGCAACGAATGACAGTTAGCCCTGAATGTGGAAAAATGTGAGTTAATGTGGATGTGTAGGAAGGAAAAAACCTCTAATCTACGGATACAGTATTACTAGTGTCCAGCTAGATGCAGTCAACTCGATTAAATATCTAGGGTAACGTTGCAAATCGATATGAGATGGAACATGTGAAAACTCAGGTCGGTAAGGCAAATTTCGGTTTATTGGGAGAATTTCAGGAAAGGGTGGTTCACCTGTAAAGGAGACGCTAGTGGTCCTACTCTTGAGTACTGCCCGAGTGTTTGGGATCCGTTCCAGGCCGGATTGAAGAAAGACATCGGAGTAATTCCGAGGAGGGCTGTTAGATTTGTTCCCGGTTCGTTCGAACAGAAGTGCTATCGAGATGCTTCGAGAACTCATACGGGAATCCCTGGAGGGACGGCGGCGTTCTTTTCGGGAAACACTATTGAGGAAATTTAGAGAACCGACATTTGAAGCTGACTGCCGAACGATTCTGCTCCCGGCGACATACATCGCGCGTAAGGACCACGAGGATTAAATACGAGAAATCTGGGCTCGTACAGAGGCCTACAGACAGTTGTTTTTCCTTCGCTCTGTTTGCGAGTGAAACAGCATGGGGAAACGATGATTAGTGGTACAGAATATCCTCCGCCATGCACCCTACTGTGGCTTGCGGAGTACCTATGTAGATGTGCATGTACATGTAGAATACTTGACCGGCCTGTTAGAAAACAGTGCTACCTCGTTAGGAATATCCCTTATGAACATTAATACTCTCTTTATTCCAAATTAGACTCAAGTTACTGCACGCTGCAAAAGGCTGATGCTGGACATCACTCAATGGACACAGTGTATAAACAGTATCAGCAAACATTAGGACAATGACAATGAGGTTTAAGTTTCCCATTAATATTTGTCAATCAGGTAGCAAGCTGCGGAGAAGATGAGGTTTGATATAGGTCTGCGTTATCTCTAATCTTAGTGCACAATTTGGTGCGTATCATCGGAAACACCCGTTAGATATATCTTTTACCCTTCATGATTATACCTTATCTTGTACTTAACCAGTAAATCCTCCTCCCCGCCAACACATAACCAACCCCCCCCCCCTGACCCAAGGTTCTTTACGTAATCTAATCTTCATATAAAACAGCTTCAAAGGTCTGATTGCTTCACAAATGAGTTGATGTGCTAAGTATCTGACGTTGAGCCAGTAAGCTAGAAGAACCTTAGGAATGATTTGAAATTAGGTTTAAAGTTTTTTGGATGTCGCTAAGAGCTCTCATTATCAAACACTGCCAGAATATAGTCGGAGAAATTTACACGCCATGATATATCCTGCGTCAAGACATATACATAGATTGTGACTGTAATACATGTCTTATTGCAGGTAACATACCATTATAACTCTTACTGACTATATTATGACAGCACCTTAAAATTTTGAAATCGGCCACTAATTACAAGAGATTCATAAAATAAAATTTTTGTTGATCTTGCAAACGTTTATAGAAGCAGCGTGGTACTGTGACAGTGCAGCATGAACTGGTTTACAAGTTTCGTAACGTACAGTGACAGTACTCATAAGAAAGGTAGTCATCCGAAGTTCGCCTATGTATCCAGTGATTTCTGTCAGACGTTCCACATGTCGTCGGAAAACTGTATTTGGCAGTGAGGTATCGATCTCCGGGAGACAGGTAGCACCTATTTTAACATGTGTAGTGGGCACAATTTTGCGACTAATATCCTAACGATCTTGTTAATGTCAGTCATCAAGACTACGAGAGTTCATATTGTAGCCTCTTGCTGCAGTTACCCTAACTTAAAAGTTGGGTGACACATTTTCGTGAGTCGCATTATGCAGCCGGAGCACCGCCTGGGGCACGTTGTCCCTACGTGCTGCGGGGTACACCTCGCCAGAGAGTAGGGAGTGGGAGCGTCGCTGCATAGCAAGTGGCCGCCGGGCCGTAATGCAAGCCAAAGAGCTTCAATGAACATCGAACGTGACCGGGGTGTGCACTGAATCTGAAGAGGTCCCCGTCCCA
Source organism: Schistocerca piceifrons (assembly GCF_021461385.2). NCBI lineage: Eukaryota > Metazoa > Arthropoda > Insecta > Orthoptera > Acrididae > Schistocerca > Schistocerca piceifrons. The sequence goes on along the minus strand of NC_060143.1, from coordinate 182,124,380 downwards.
GCTCATCAGCCTGGGCCGAAGATGGTGACGCGCTCTGGGCGTCACTCTCCGCCTTTCTTTTGTCTCCCTGAATAGACGGGAGTCAGTGTGGGAGTGAGCTGCAGTATGCGACTGTTTGCTGAAGACACTATCGTATACGTGAACGTTTTCTAGGGTGGGCGACTGTAGAACGTTACAGGATTACTTGGACACGATTTCTATTCGGTGTCATGTTTAGCACATTGCACCAGATGTACAAAAGTGTAAGTTAATGCAGATAAAAAGGATATGCTGTTGTTGTTGTTGTCTTGAGTCCTTGATGCAGCTCTCCATGTTACTCTATCCTGTGCAAGCTTCTTCATCTCCCAGTACCTACTGCAACCTACATCCTTCTGAATCTGCTTAGTGTATTCATCTCTTGGTCTCCCTCTGCGATTTTTACCCTCCACGCTGCCCTCCAGTTACAAATTTGTGATCCCTTGATGCCTCAGAACATGTCTTACCAACCGGTCCCTTCTCCTGGTCAAGTTGTGCCACAAACTCCTCTTCTCCCCAATTCTGTTCAATACCTCCTCATTAGTTGTGCGATCTACCCATCTAATCATCAGCATTCTTCTGTAGCTCTACATTTCGAAAGCTTCTATTCTCTTCTTGTCCAAACTATTTATCGTCCATGTTTCACTTCTATACATGGCCACACTCCAAACAAATATTTTCATAAACGACTTCCTGACATTTAAATCTATACTCGATGTTAACAAATATTTTTCTTCAGAAACTCTTTCCTTCCCATTGCCAGTCTACATTTTATATCCTCTCTACTTCGACCATCATCAGTTATTTTGCTCCCCAAATAGCAAAACTCCTTTACTACTTTAAGTGCCTCATTTCCTAATCTAATTCTCTCAGCCTTAATTCGACTACATTCCATTATCCTCGTTTTGCTTTTGTTGATGTTCATCTTATACCCTCCTTTCAAGACACTGTCCATTCCGTTCAACTGCTCTTCTAAGTCCTTTACTGTCTCTCACAGATTTACAATGTCATCGGCGAACCTCAAAGTTTTTATTTATTCTCCATGGATTTTAATACCTACTCCGAACTTTTGTTTCCTTTACTGCTTGCTCAATATACAGTTTGAATAACATCGGGGATAGGCTACAACCCTGTCTCACTCCCTTCCCAACTACTGATTCCCTTTCATACCCCTCGTCTCTTATAACTGCCATCTGGTAAAAATTGAAAATAGCCCTCCGCTCCCTGTATTTTATACCTGCCACCTTCAGAATTTGAAAGAGAGTATTCCAATCAACATTGTCGAAAGCTTTCTCTAAGTATACAAATGCTAAAAACGTAGGTTGGCCTTCCCTTAATCTTTCTTCTAGGATAAGTCGTAAGGTCAGTATTGCCTCACGTGTTCCTACGTTTCTACGGAATCCAAACTGATCTTCCCCGAAGTCGGCTTCTATCAGTTTTTCCATTCGTCTGTAAAGAATTCGCGTTAGTATTTTGCAGCTGTGACTTATTAAACTGATAGTTCGGTAATTTTCACATCTTTCAACACCTGCTTTCTTTGGGATTGGAATTATTATATTCTTCTTGAAGTCTGAGGGTATTTCGCCTGTCCCATACATCTTGCTCACCAGATGGTAGAGTTTTGTCAGGACTGGCTCTCCCAAGGCTGTCAGTAGTTCTCAAGGATATACAATTCTGTAATTTTCGAAAATGAAATATCTACGCGTAATGTTGCAAACCGATATGAAAGAGAATGAGCACCTGAGGCCGATAGTAGGAAAGACGAATGGTCGATTTCTATTTGTTGGTAAAATTTTAGGTAATTGCGGCTCATGTGTAAAGGATAATGCGTGTAGGCCACTGGTACGATCCCTTTTTGAATACTGCTCGAGTGCTTGGGATACCGACCACATCGAAGGAAGTCAGTGGTGTGATGCTAGATTTCTCATCTGTAGGTTCGATCGATAGATTGTGACGCAGATGATTCGTGAACGCAAATGGGAGTCCCTGTAGAGACGACGAAATTGTTTTCGGTAAACACTATTGGAAAAATCTTTAGAGGATCAGCATTGGAGGCCGAGTACAGAGCGATTCTACTTTTGCCAACGTTCTTTTCGCCTAAGGACCGCAAAGACAAGATAATTTAATTAGGGCCCATATGGAGGTAGATCGACAATCACTTTTTTCTCGCTCCATCTGCACATTTAACAGGAGAGGAAATGACTAATAATGGTAAAAGGTACCCTCCACCATACTCCATACACTGGGTTGCGCAGTATGCATGTACACATGCAGATGTATTGGTCACAAAGATTACTTTTTCAGGTTTTTCTTCATAAATTCATTCGGCGAAAGGAGACAGTGGGGCGTCATAATATCCTCTCCAACCTTAAGAGTTTATAGATGATGGTAAATTGGCAGATGATGTTTCCAGAAAATTATCTCGGTATGTCTACTATTATTTCCTAGATGAACGTCGTGAAGTCTGTGTAACTGTGCATCATGATGGTATTTCAGCGGAGGATGAACAAGAAAATGACGACCAACGTTATGGTGGAACGTAGGATTGGCAAATTAAATGTGTCAAATTTTATTCCGAGATCCGGTGTAGCGTACGTGGTCCATACGTGCTTGTGGTAGATCTGGTTGCAGTAGTATTAGAAGACAGTACATGTAGTATGGCGGAAGAAGATTTATACAGGGGAATCTAGACGGTAGATAGTGAAATGGGCATGATTCTGGGAGGATTTGGCGATGGAATTAATATAATATTAGTGTGATCTCTTAAGGGTTCAATAATTTTGTACGATAAGCTTGTAAAACAAGATTACAGCTTCAATGACCGGGGTGTAAGGAAAGGATTAGATGGATTGGCGCGTTGATTGTGGAGATAGGGACAGTTATTTCGCCATTTTGGGGGAGAAAGGGTTTCGTCTGGGGAAGGTAAGATAATATCATTGTATTCGAATAGGGACTGAAAGTTCAAAAGTCCAGGAAAATATTGCATTTACAATTTTGAACAGGTGAGTTCCTACATTATTGCCATTGGTAGTCATCGTTGATTAGGGCTAAGAGATTAACCAAGGTCTACGTTGTGTTTTCGGTGCTCAGTAGGGGCGATAGGTAAGTAGATATTGTAGTTGAAGGACATTCCGAAAATTGTGTTTACACATCTGATATTGGGGATTGGAACCGAGTCTTCAATGAATTTGGTTCGCTGCAATATGGCACCTTGAGAATAGTAGTGTGTGTTAGCGAGTAACATTGTGTTCAGGGTTTCTTGGGACGTGGGGGGCTACGAGGGAACAATGAGGCAGGGGGAACGATAGTAGTGGGTGATTTAGTACAGTACAATAGTGATGATTTAAGAAGCTAAAAGTGGGGAAAGAAAGTCACAAAAGTATATTTTTATTTATGAGCCAAGGTCTTAAATTTAACGGATTGGTATCCAGTAGTGATAGGGGTCAAGAAAAGGATGAGACCTAAAGTTGTATTCATTTGGTTCATTGTTTCAGACACGAATGAATTTATTTTGGTGTCTATGTTTGTTGAGATGTTAGAGTTCCTTTGGTTTTGGGGTGAAAACTGGAGAGGGCACCTTTGCTACGGTGTAAGAGGGAAAAAGGAGGTGAATGGGGTGCGTACAAAATAGTGCATGTGTGTGTGTGGAGGCACATGTCGCGGTATGATCACGGCAGAGGTGAGTGTGAATGATGTTGATGCTATGGTGCTCGGATGATACGTATTGATACCATCAACATCTTGATAAGTTCGGCAATATAGATGAAAGCAGAAATATAAGAAAGAGAGGACGGAATGGTCAGGATAAGGGGATGACAGTGCAGATGACTGCGATGACAGAAAGAATGACCCTGGAGATGGCAGACAGCGGGAAAACACATAGGTGACAGACGGTGAGAGTTGAGATACTGGGTTGACCATGAAAGGTGAGAACCTCTCAGGCCATGCGCGAAAAACGAGGCAGGAGCGAGTGAAGAAAATTTATTATTTCACGAAAGAGAACCTAGGAAATTGTCCTGATATCTGAATGTTGCCAGTTGTGATCGTGGATACTGATGTACTAGGACCACGTTTGTATCTCAAGAAAGTGTGAGACAACATCTACAGTGAACTACGCTGAATTGACAGGCTGTTTTACGTTGTATGCGCCTTAATGTTTCGAGGTTCTACCACTACAGTTCTTCACAGCATGGCTATCGTAGGTGGTCTATGCCCGGCACTTAAAAAATGGCGGTCGAATGCAACTAAGTCCTCGCTTTAGCACAATAGCAGCGCACCAGACACTACCTTGCTGTTGAGAAATGCAATTAGGAACGTATCGGCCATACTAGTGCTCGTCCATTATTTCGTTTAAACAATCAAAACTCCACAATGGGCCGGATGTCAAACAGCTCGCCCTTCTCCATGGAGCGTAAAAATAAAAAAAATAAAAATAAACATGAAAAAGTTGCATTATATGTGAGTTACGTTACCTGTAGTCAGCGATTCCTATTCACTTCGCTTGCGTGGCAAGGGGAGGCATGGAATATCGCGTTTGCAGGAAGAAATGGTTGATGATACCACTTACAAGGAACTAAATAAACTTATAAAAGAAGTAAACGAAAAATTCAGTCCCCAGAGCTTTTTGAACAGCTCTATTTTAACCCATTTTTCCATCTGAAATTGTGATGGGTTGGTCTTCTGCATTTTCTAGCAGCTTCCAAGCATTATACTATTCGCCAATATGCTGTTATGGCGCTTCCTGAAGTGCGCTGTCTAGAGTGGTGACGGGTTCGGTAAGTGCAACTCAAGTAGCAAAGTCCTTGTGGCACACATCGTCCTTATACACTGAAGCGCCAAAGAAACGTATAGGCAAGCCTATTCAAATACAGAGATGTGTAAACAGGCAGAGTACGGTGCAGCGGTCGGCAACGTCTATATAAGACAACAAGTGTCTGGTGCAGTTAGATCGATTACAAGTTTTAAGTGAGTTTGAACGTGGCGTTATAGTCGGCGCACGAGCTATAAGGCACAGCAACTCCAAGGTAGCGATGAAGTAGTGACCTTCCCGTACGACCATTTCACGAGTGTAGCGTGAATATCAGGAATCCGGCAATACATCAGATCTCCAACATCGCGCGGCCGAAAAAACATCCTGCAAGAGCAGGACTAACGTTGACTGAAGTGAATCGTTCAACGTGACAGAAGTGCAACTCTTCCGCAAATTGCTGCAGATTTCAATGCTGGACCATCAAAAAATGTCAGCATGCGAACCATTCAACGAAACTTCATCAATATGGGCTTTTGGATCCGAAGGCCCACTCACAAATCCTTGATGACTGCACGACACCAAGCTTTACACCTCGCCTGAACGCGTCATCAGCGACATTCGACTGTTGATGACTGGAAACATGTTGCCTGGTCGGTTTGAAATTGTACCAAGGACGTGTTCGGGTATTGTGACAACATCACGACTTACGGACCCCACGTGTCGGCAGGGGACTGTTCAAGTTGGTGGCGGCTCTGTAATGGCGTGGGGTGTGTGCAGTTGGAATGATATGGGAACCCTGATACCTCTAGATACGACTCTGAGAAGTGACACGTATGTAAGCATTCTGTCTGATCACCTACATCCATTCGTGTCCATTATGCCTTCCGACTGACTTCGGCAATTCCAGTGGGGCAGTGCGTCACCCCACATAGTGACCCCAAGAACATTCTCAGAGTGGCTCCAGGAACACTCTTCTGAGTTGAAACACTTCCGCTGGCAACCAGACTCCCCAGATATGAACATTATTGAGCATATCTGGGATGCCTTGCAACGTGCTGTTCAAAAGAGATCTCCACCCTCGCGTACTCTTGCGGATTTATGGACAGCTCTGAAGGATTCATGGTGTCAATTACCTCCATTGCTTTAGACATTAGTCGATTCCGTGCCATGTCGTGTTGCGGCACTTCTGCGTGCTCACGGGGGCCCTACACGATATTCGCCAGGTGTACCAGTTTCTTTGGCTCTTTAGTGTAGTTATAGCGTTGTAACTAAGCCAGCGTTGGTAGTTTATGCTTTATAGAGTCAGAGCCAATTGACATAAGCTTCGGCGGCTTCTCTTGGCGAGGTAACGGCATTTGTACTTATCGGTTTTCCTACAATGCATTCTATCAGATAAGGTTCGGACGCGCCTTTTCCGAAAAAAAGTCTGCACGCTAAATTTGAAGCATCTTATTTATGTAGATGAAGATCTTCAGGAATGTGGCGATGTGCATTGGCCGAAAATGTTTTAAGTAAATTTTACCTCAAAAGAAAAGGGAGAAAACATCCTTTCGTTGTCAGGCAAAGGAGTCATAAGATTCCCCATTAGCCTAGTATTTCCGTGTGTACCCTTAAGTAACGACGAGTGTTGTTCTCCTGTCTCTAAAGAAAAACAGCCCACAGTTGCACTAAATTCAGTTTATTTTAAACCTTGACCATGGTTTCTGCTGTAATAATATAGCCTTCTTCAGAAGTCATACACACTAATAGATGAAAAATGTCTTAGCCGATCGGCAACTGTGGGCTGTTTTTCATTCGAGACAACTTAGTAACGGTTTCTGTTGTCGGAGCTATGATCCAAATAATGTTGTTCTCTTCTTCTTTCTAGCCTCTTGTGGTGTCTCCAAAGAGACGGCGTGCTATTTCGGATTTGTCAGTGTTAGTGGTGGCGAGAGAGAAGACCTTCTTGACGCTACACTTCGCTCCTGGACGGAACTCGTGTACCCCATGTGTCTGCGTTTAGTATTATGTTGAAGTGTGTGAATTATTTTATAAATATTTGCGTAACGTGAAACTGATGCGTGACGTGGGTAGTAGCTAAGCATTTACGTAGTAGTGGGTGGGAAATCAGTTCCGAGCTCTTCTGCACATCCGGCCGCCGGGCAGATTCTATCCGATGCCAGCCGCCCCCCCCCCCCCCCCCCCCATTTATTTCCCGAATGAGTGGCTTTTACGTCGCTCGACTGCTCGGGAGGGTTGCTAATGTCTTTCTCATGATAATTACACATTTTTAGATCATGATTTCAAGGCATAACCACTTTGGTGCCTTGGACATAGCTCCAGCATAACTATCTGGTGTACAGAGGTCGTTTTGTGACATGCAGGACTTAAAACAGTTCCTATGCCCTATAATTATCCGTCATAGCTTCCAAGCGAAATACCTCAGAACAGCTATGCACATGAAAGCAACGGCAGGTGTGAACATTTAGGGCACGCTTCAAAGGCGTCCTTTATAATCGCTGACTGGATACTAAACTAAAGAACATCCTAATTAACTCACACTGGCCTAGTAACAATCAGTAGATCGATACAACACATTAATTTTGCGCACCCCTTTTAATCTACTCTGCTGTGGCACTGGGCACACAGGATTATTAGTCATTCCTTTGCATCAAAGCCTGTGTGCATTCTAGGGAAAGTTCAATATGCTACATAATTTTTACACCGATGAACGTAGCTGGGTTGATGCAAACGTCTCAATTAAAAACACGGACCACTTAAACTGTATTCTTGGAACCGCAACTCTTTTATTATAACAATCATTCTCCATCGAACCCCAAATATAACTGGTTTTTAACTCTAGTTACCGCACGAAAAGGTGACGGAGTTTTCGTCGTTCTCTTCGCATTTTGTAGTTATTCTTTGCAAACCATCGACTAATTTCTTATAGTATTAAATATATTTAAATCTGAGAAAAAATAACACGTTAATTCTCTTTTATTCAGTCGTCTTTTCAACCAAAGTAAATGTAAGAAACTGACAACATTTGTATTAAAACTTTTCTTTTAATTTTTCCTTTTCTTTGGCAAATACAGCAGCTTACAAAAACTGTCTGATTTTAGAATCGCTTTGTTTTCTTGTGTTCCACTGATGATAAATATGTAAATACGTACCAGATATCTTAGAGTGGTGCCTACACTAGTAATACTAGTGGTATCACTGCCCATTGCTCCAAGACATTGACTAAAACACCGCCATTCACTGTTAAGAAGTGAATAGGGAAGAACGGGCTGATGATATGGTGATTATAGATAGATAATGGAAAGTTTGGGAAGAACGTAGGCTATCAACTTTCCAAAGGAACCATCCTGACATTTTATTTCACCGATTTAGGAAAACCAGTCTCCCTGATAAGACAGTGATTTCAATCCATGTTCTCCTGTGTCTAACCACGGCGTCCCTCCGACGGTACGGTCGATAGTGATATCGCTAAGGGCTCTGTCAGGAATTCGGTTCGTCTCTAAGCGTAAGGAGCACTAATTCCATAACATCTCTGTCCTTAAATTTAACTCCCTCCTGACAATCAGATATTACAGTTTTCAGTAATAATATCAACACGTCCCATTGTCGGTGAAATTTATTACAGAATATGCATTTATGATGACGGAGAGACGAAGGTGACGGTTAGAAATAGTAACCAGAGTAGTGACTTGTTCACTTCCCAATTGAGGAGGACACAACGGAACCCAAAGCGCAAACGTAATGAGATATCCCCAACCGCATTCTTTGCTTGAATGACTTCCTCTTCAAGTAAGTAATGAATCAAAGCAGTCATCCAGATGCAGTACTTCTTGAATTCCGAAGAACATTTCATCCAGTACAAAACTAACGATTACTAACGAATCATCGATTCCATAGGATAAGAATCGGAGTAGTGGCTGGATTAATCATTTATTGGTAGGAATGCAAAATGTTATGTTGGACAGAGAGTTATGGACAGATGTAGAACTAACTTGAAGGGTACCCCTGCTGTTAATTTTTTACATTAACAACGTGACTAACAACGTCAGTCGCAACTTCAAAGTTTCATTGGGTAATCCAATTACCTTTAATGAAGTACTGTCTGAAAAAAGCTATAAAATATCCAGTCACATCTTGATAAGGCTTCAGACTACATTAAGACCGTATCTATTGGCCCCTAAACGACTGGAAAATGGTGGCCGGTTCAAATGAGTTTCGATTTAGGTTGGTAAGAGCTGATGGTAGGATTCGAGTGTGGCACAGAACCCACGAAGCTATGGACCCAAGTTGTCAACAAGGCAATGGTGTGAGCTGTGTTGACATGGATGAGACTGGGTCCTCTTGTCCAACTGAACCGATCATTGATTGGAAATTCTTATATTCGGCTACTTTGAGACCGTTTGAGTTATTCGTGGGCTTCATGTTCCCAAAAGAAAGTAAAATTTGTATGGCTGACATTGTGCCACATCAATTAGCCACAACAGCTCGCGATTCGGAAGAACGTTCTGGACAGTTCGAGCAAATGATTTGACCACAGAGATCGCCAGACATGAAGCCCATCGAACATTTATAGAACAAAATTGAGAGGTCACTTCGTGCACAGAATCCTGCAGCGGCCACATTTTCGCAATTATGAACACCTTTAGAAAAAGTATGGCACAATATTTCTGCTGGAGCCCTCGTACGACTTATAGAGTCCATGCCACGTCGAGCTGCAAAAGGAGGTCCGATTCGATATTAGAAAGTATCTCGTGACTTATGTCACCTCAGTGAACGACCAATGACTCTTCTGACCTCAAAAGACTTTCACTGAATGTGTGCCGTATGTCTGTGGTGCATTTGTAGGCGACTTGCCTGATTGATGCTGCTTCTCCGTGCGATTGCGCGGGAGCTAACGTGTGGTTCAACTGCAGCAGAAGCAAGAACATCAATCTTCCACCAATTCGGTCGTTACTTGTTTCCTTCCGTTATGTTGTCTAGGTGTTACACTACCACTTTCATTAAGCTGGTTGAAGAGGGTTATAAATAATTGCCGGGATGGTTGGCGTCTATTGGGACACGTTGCTGTATGCACCGTACAAGAACGACTGCTTTCTTCGTACACTGTCCATACACCGTGAGCATGTCGGATTTTTCTGCGTTGGTAAATCCTATCGTCCACTCACGAACTATTGCTTAGACTGTCACGTACTAACTGACTATCAAGTTGCACTGCACCCAAGGAACACACAAGCACACATAACAACATCGTACCACGCAACCACGTAGGCTGAATGGAACAAACCAGCGTCAGTGTGGGAACTTCTCAAAATAAGATATCTCGTAACTGGCTAGTACCAGAATCATGCAACCGACGTTCTAACTTACCCTGCTTTTAGTTTGTTAATATCAATAGGCTTTGTTTCATTTACAAAGTATATGTCCGCACAAAATACACTTTCTCAACATCATTACACTCCGTGTATTGGCTAACTATACCAGCCTCAGACTACCGTGTGAAAACTGCACACCAATAGCAGTTTCCTTTTGCTCAAAATATGCGGTGCAAGCTCTAGGTGGTTCACCTCGCATGCGTGATAATTTCTTAAGGTGTGTCAATTATTGGTGAGTCACTAGATCAAATGAACTGTAAAATAGATGATAAAATAGCCTGGAGAAGAACTCTTGGAACAGGAAGCGGTAAAGAAGGAGAGGAGGTAATAGCCGAGTTATATAATGAGAATTGGAGACAACAGTCATAACGGCACAGCACAGCACCACCCAGAGAAGCTGTAAAGATGACCCGAGATCGCACGCTCACAGAGCATACGTATGAGGGAAAACAGCATGAACGAAGTATTGGGCTAGTAGTAATGACGGACACTATGCCCGTCGTCAATATTAGCCATAGTAAGTTTTCCGTATCGCAACGCCATCATGGAATTCAGTAAATTTTAATTTAACGGTGGTCCTATAAATGGAAGTTAAAAATTCGGAGGGCGTACAATGTATGAAATCAAGCATACAGAATAGCCTCGGAAAGAAATTTATACAGGGTGTTACAAAAAGGTACGGACAAACTTACAAGAAACATTCCTCACACACAAATAAAGAAAAGATGTTATGTGGACATGTGTCCGGAAACGCTTAATTTCCATGTTAGAGCTCATTTTAGTTTCGTCAGTATGTGCTGTACTATCCTCGATTCACCGCCAGTTGGCCAATTTGAAGGAAGGTAATGTTGACTTCCTTGCTTGTGTTGACATGCGAGTCATTGGTCTACACAGCATCAAGCACATCAGTACGTAGCATCAACAGGTTAGTGTTCATCACGAACGTGGTTTTGCAGTCAGTGCAATGTTTACAAATCCGGAGTCGGCAGATGCCCGTTTGATGTATGGATTAGCACGGGGCAATAGCCGTGGCGCGGTACGTTTGTATCGAGACAGATTTCCAGAACGAAGGTGTCCCGACAGGAAGACGTTCGAAGCAATTGATCGGCGTCTTAGGGAGCACGGAACATTCCAGCCTATGACTCGCGATTGGGGATGACCTAGAACGACGAGGACACCTGCAATGGACGAAGCAATTCTTCGTGCAGTTGACGATAACCCTAATGTCAGCGTCAGAGAAGTTGCTGCTGCACAAGGTAACGTTGACCACGTCACTGTATGGAGAGTGCTACGGGAGAACCAGTTGTTTCCGTACCATGTACAGCGTGTGCAGGCACTATCAGCAGCTGATTGGCCTCCACGGGTACACTTCTGCGAATGGTTCATCCAACAACGTGTCAATCCTCATTTCTGTGCAAATGTTCTCTTTACGGATGAGGCTTCACTCCAACGTGATCAAATTGTAAATTTTCACAATCAACATGTGTGGGCTGACGAGAATCCGCACGCAATTGTGCAATCACGTCATCAACACAGATTTTCTGTGAACGTTTGGGGAGGCATTGTTGGTGATGTCTTGATTGGGCCCCATGTTCTTCCACCTACGCTCAGTGGAGCACGTTATCATGATTTCATACGGGATACTCTACCTGTGCTGCTAGAACATGTGCCTTTACAAGTACGACACAACATGTGGTTCATGCACGATGGAGCTCCTGCACATTTCAGTCGAAGTCTTCGTACGCTTCTCAACAACAGATTCGGTGACCGATGGATTGGTAGAGGCGGACCAATTCCATGGCCTCCACGCTCTCCTGACCTCAACCCTCTTGACTTTCATTTATGGGGGCATTTTAAAGCTCTTGTCTACCCAACGCCGGTACCAAATGTAGAGACTCTTCGTGTTCATATTGTGGACGGCTGTGATACAATACGCCATTCTCCAGGGCTGCATCAGCGCCTCAGGGATTCCATGCGACGGAGAGTGGATGCATCTATCCTCGCTAACGGAGGACATTTTGAACATTTCCTGTAACAAAGTGTTTGAAGTCACGCTGGTACGTTCTGTTACTGTGTGTTTCCATTCCATGATTAATGTGATTTGAAGAGAAGTAATAAAATGAGCTCTAACATGGAAAGTAAGCGTTTCCAGACACATGTCCACATAACATATTTTCTTTCTTTGTGTGTGAGGAATGTTTCCAGAAAGTTTGGCCGTACCTTTTTGTAACACCCTGTATAAAAACACAAAGTGGTCGCTTGGTGAGGCATGTGGTATGGCCTCCACACAAATAATTGACAACTCACGCAGGAAGAGGCAGTAGAATGTAAAAGCGTACCAGCTGACTATAACTGGAATGTGTGAAACGATCGTGAAAAATGTTAAAAACAACTCTTACGTACATATGGAAAGACTGGTACTGACTGGAGCAGGGGAAACATCAAAATAGTTTCTATAACGAAAAAATTGAGTGAGACTACTAGGAATCTTAAAGAAAAGCAATTCAAAACTCTACTCGAATGAATATTTTAAGACAAAATAACATTTCGGCGAGGCAAAATCTCGAATCTGGATCAGCCATTTCTACACACTCACTGAAACGATGAATGCGCAGTGATACTGTTACCATCTGATGTGTAACACAATGATAGCTCACCCTCTTCACATACAAAATAGCTTTCTACTGAATTCATCTGTGTGTTAATCTTTCATAATTTAATACAATAATGTTTTATCTGCAGAAAATTTGATTCGGTTTCCTCAAAATACGTTGTTTCGCAGCAGGAGAGTTCATTAAACTGTTGTAGGAAACTACATATTCAATACATTGCTGCAATGAAACAGCTTTAACTGCTGTTTTTCTCAGCTGTAAGTTAACCGCTGTTTTTAATAATGCTTTTGTTTCACATTATGTTCGTCGATTTCCATTGTTCAGATCAGACGTGTTATTCGTAGAACATTTTTGATTTTAATAAAGTAACGTGTTTTCCCAAAGATGCTTCTGCAAAGTCTGAATGAAGAGTGACAATGGTAAGACATTTCCATTCAGTATGGCTGTATTTCAAATCCTCATCAGGCATCGAGATGTCCCTAAATTGCTTCGAAGGATCCATAGAGAGGACACGGCCGCTTTGTTTCCACATTTCGTCTCCAATCACCTTGTCGAAGGGACATTAAACTTTAATCGTGTTCTCCTTTTCTTTCAGGCGAAACACGAAATTTTTCTCACACACACTGATAGTAACATAGCAGTGGGAAAGTCTAACATAGGACCTCTTGTATTACTTACGTTAATAATGGCGCCACTTGCCTAGCGTCCTTACACAAAAAAAACTGCTCACCTGTGCTCTTAACTTACGCATATGCATGACTAACTTTATAAACCCTAGTGTAAACAGACTGTCCACCAATCGTCTTGTCGGTTATTTAAGCCCCAGATGTTCATCCCGCTGATGTCTTTCAGTAGCCACTTTTACTCTAGGCTCCCACTCTCCTTTCCTTACTGACCGAAAAAGAAAATGGCGTTTAGTAACCTCTCAGATGGGAGTGACTCCTACCACAAGTCCCGCCACCCACAATGCACTATCACTATGAGATGGACTTGTCATTCGTACACTATACATCGACTGATCACCATGATCAGTACCGAAAGTATCCTTCTCCACACACCATTACGTGGCTTGCGTAGAATTATGTAGATGAAGCGTCAGCAGCAGCCGCGGCTACTGCACAGATCAGCCACAGCCCCCAGGCAGAAATCAAAACTGTCACATCCGTATGTAATTCCTAATCCATTGCACATTATTACATTTCATAGTGTGTGCATATTTCACGTATTGTTATTTCTCTCTCAGAGCTACGACTCACTTATGCAGTGGAGCAGAATACGCAGCAACTTTGTGTCTCTACCGCCGCAGCAGTACACTGACAGCTCGCCAGATATAAGGGATGAGAACATGCAGCCATTCGAATTTCCGCTACGGTAGCAGCACGCCACTGACCTACCTGATACACAGAGTATCCCATTTATCTTGACCACCCTAAGTAACTGCTTGCCCAGATGCAAATTACCAAATGTTCCAAGCAAATGTTCTTTAGCCGTCAGGGGGACATCAATCAGCATCATAGCTTTCGTTGTAGTTTTGTTTTTTTACAAAGATGTGAACAGCGGTATGACTTTTTTAATGGCACCCTATATATTTTTTATTCGCTAATTGATTTCCTCTCCTAAAGGCCAATTCAGAACTGTATCACGGAGTACCATTCACTGAAACACAACGTTATTAATTACATAACACAACATTGACTTGGAGCCCGGGATCACAAACTCGTCCTCTTGCTGGAGCTGTCAGAAAACAAATGAAAACCAAGTAAAAACAAAACACAAAATTGACTTTGACTCTCCTGTACAGTTGCCCTGGAGTAGAACATTCAAAGGTGCTCAAAGTTGTGACCCTGGACACCGATACACTGGTGCACTCGTTGTATAAAATAATTATGTACCGCTTCCAGTGTTGCCTGCTGAAGAGAAATTACAAGCAAGCACGATACGTTCTTGCATTTCCTCTGGAGTTGTTGGAATATCGCGATAAACAACGTCTTTTATGCATACACAAAGAAAACAGTCCTGAGGATTTAAATCAGGAGACCTAGCAGGCCAAGTAACTGTTCCTCCTCGACCAATCCATCTGGCAGGATACCTTAGGTTCAGAACACGACGTGCAAGCAAGGCATTATGTGCTGGACATCCATCGTGTTGATACCACATAAGCATTCTTGCTTTTAGCGGCACTTCATCCAGAAGAGGAGGACGAATTCGTCTGAGGACGTTGGCATACGCTGTGCCGTTTAAACTACCATTGATGCATCCCACACCAGACGTTAACTCTCCGTTGAAGCTGATGTTCCAACTGTCTAAGCCATTGTGTGTGGTCACTGGGCCAATACTGCATGTTCCGTGTATTTACCTGTACTTTTTTGAGAACGAACATTCATCGATATATAGAACATTGGATAAGAAGTTCAGGTTGGCGAGGATTTGCTGCTGTGTCGACTGACAGAACTGTACACGATTCTGGAAATCATTCCCATCCAATTCTTGATGTAGGTGTACATGGTAAGGATGGAACCGGTGACCTGTAAGAATACGATGCACACTGGTTTTAGGAATGGCAACCTCGAGTTCAGGCTGACGTGTGCTCACATGTGGATTCATAGCAACGGAAGCGAGAACAGTAACTTCGGCAGCTTCGTTTGTGCGAGTGCTACGACGATTGCGTTGTCGTGGGTTGATACTCCCCGTTTCCTGAAGCGTCGCAACAGGTCGAGAAAACATCGGGCGGGAAGGTGGGTTCTTGTCAGGATGTCACCCTCTGTACAGTTCCGCTGCCTGCGTAGCAGTTCGCCTATCTTCAAGGGCTACAACAACAACAACAACAACAATAAAAGAAACGTTATGTCGATGTAGTTTGTAGGAGGGACAGCCTTTACTGTATGCCTACTCTACACAACAGCATTTAAAAGGACTAAATTGTTGTACTAAATGTATCCGTACATAACAAAACAGTATTGCATCTTGGACTGTGCGGCTGGTCCCGGCGGAGGTTCGAGTCCTCCCTCGGGCTTGGGTGTGTGTGTGTTTGTCCTTAGGATAATTTAGGTTAAGTAGTGTGTAAGCTTAGGGACTGCTGACCTCAGCAGTTAAGTCCCTTAAAATTTCACACACAGTTGAACAGTATTGCAATTACTGTTCTGCTAACTTACATTTCCCCTAGATGACAGGCATTTCCACCTTATCTTCCTTGGTGTACATTCTACTCACACTACTCTTCAACTGACGATGGTTGACGGAATGACGGGTGTGCTTTCCACTTATGTTTACATGTGTCCTCTGTCAACGTCAGCACGTGGATGTGTTCCATTACCCCGAGTACTAGCACTAAGAGCTGGGAGCGTCAACGTCAGTGTTGTGTTATGTAATTAATCAATCACGTTGTGTTTCAGTGAATGGTACACTGTGATACGTTTTTGAATAGTTCCTTAGGAGAAGAAATTAATTGCCGAATAAAATATACCGGGTGCCAGTTAAAAAAGTCATAGCAGTGTTCATATCTTTGTAAAACACAAATCTACAACAAAGGTAATCATGCTGATTGATGTCCCCCTGACGGCTAAAGAACATTTGCATGAAATATTTTTTAATTAGCATCTGGGCAAACAGTTATTTAGGGTGGTCAAGATAATTGGGACATTCTGTATAGGAGCAACTGCTTCGATATTAAATCTCCGTAGAAGCCAATGAGGGACGCATTTCTGCGAAAGTAGTGGATATCGGTAGGAGTATGAGAGGAGTGAGTGGACACTTGAACATTTCCTCCGAAGTATTGGACAGGCCGACAGTGTACTGCTGCTGTGATGAAAACTCGGAAGCCTACGTGTTCTGATCCCATCTGGCAGGGAGGCTGTCGGTGTGGTGCTGCATGTCCTGCTCCGATGCATCAGGGACCTATTGAACTAGGGAGAAACTGTACTGATATATGAAATGCACACACATCGAACTATAATAAGGAGAAAGATAAATGGATCAATAATATTAATATCTGAATGTGATAGTCTTCGTTTAATTGTGATTGGGGATGGTGGCTGGTCTCTGTGGCTGGCCTCTGCAGCTGCTGTTGATGACACTTCATGGTGACAAACTGATCTACAGAGCACGAACGATGAATCCATTTCATGATGATGGGTACCATTTCCCAATGAGTGGTGTTCATAGTGGTGAGGGAGCTTGTGGTTGGGATCAAATCTTCCAGAGGTTTAACTTCTCATCATTTTTCAAAGAGTAGGGAATAGAAGCTATAGAGTTGACAGAAGGGTGATCGTAACATGAAAGGAGTCAGTCGGATAAACACCTGGGACTCAAGTAAATGACTGGTAAGATCTTTGGTGCACAGTTCGTTTACGTTAGGATCGTAAATTATGATTGCAAAAATATAAGTTAAGAACACAAGTGAGCCGGTTGTTTACATAAAGTCGCTATGTCAAGTGACATTGTTTATACAAGGAGAATATAGGGCCTTTTGTCCCAGCCTGCTCACTACCCTACGGTCACCTAAATGGGATACAATCAGAATTGGAATGCTTGCTTAATTGATTCACTTACGTTACTTTGCTACATCGAGGGTATCTACTTGTAAGCTATTAATGTTCGCCGCTGCACGTAATTCGAATTCAGAACTATTTACGTCTTCTTTGGCGAAGAAATTTCCGGAAAAGGTGTGTAGTAACTACGGTTTATTGGATTTGCCTCGATGACATTGCCACTACTATCGCACAGTAAAGGTATAGCTTGTATCTTGCCGCATACATTGGCGTGTAGTGCATTAATCTTGAGATAGAAGACAATATCAAATCCTTGCATGATTGGATAGACAGGACATTTAATGTCTTTATTAGGTGAGAACTAACACTCGTTAAGTACTTCAGAAGATGCATTTAACCATCAGCGTAACCTATAGCTCATCTTCAGATTTCAGTCATACACCTTCTTCATTGGATGTAAGGTATAATCGACAAATATCCCATTTTCCTTTTGGTGATACAACATGAAGGTTGTCATAGCAGAACCACCAAAACAATTATCGTACCCGATCTTGAAATACTGCCGATCGTATCTCACAATGCTTCCAGCCAATCTATTCAACACGAAGCATTGTGGAGTAAGTTCGGAAGTATTTCGGGGACGGATTACGATAGTTGTTTGGGTGGTTTCACGGTGACAATCTTTATGCCGAGGAAAATAAGATATGTATTTAACTGATCTTTTTTATCTTACTTCCAGAGACAATGGTCTATGACCGAAACCAGTAGATGATCTAAAGGTTAAATAAAACAGATGATGGTTAAAATGCAATTTCTAGGAAATAAAGTCCCTTGTGATTTCCAGTGTAGTATCCAGAACGTAATAAATAACTCTACAATCTTGGAGTAGCTGATTTTGATTCACGGTGCTGCCGTTATTGGCAACTGTCTCAATACAACCACACCGTAATACAAGCGACTTCAAAAAAAGTCATGCATTCAGATAAGTGAATAATTTAACTGCGTCCTATCTAGGCATTGTAGGTAAACAGGCCGCGTTTCAGCTGAAAAATTAAATGAGATGATGAAGTACCAGTGGGAGACTGTCGTCCATAATGGAATTCCGTTCTGGGTACAGCAGCTGCGTGGCTCCGGTAACCACAGCAGTGATATGAGGCAGATCGCATTAATATTGCTGCGAAATTGCATGGGTGCCCACCCAGTCAGTGCGGGGGTCGGAGGCAGGGGGCAAAAAAGTTTTCCGGGTACAGCGCAAAAATTACGGAGCATTTTATGAATGTTAATGCGACTGCAGGGAGGTGTTTACAGTACGTTACATTTTATTTCATTTAAAAAGCTGGAAGCAGAGGCAATTTTTTCCCCTGAGCCAGTATTGAAAGCGCTTTGTGCGTCCTAATTAACCTAAAAATACACGACGTGGGGGAACTAGGAAGGGGAATACAAGCATCGATGAAAATGTTGTGAAACCGTTCAGTGTTTTTTTTTTCTTTCTTTCTTGTTTTAAATTGACACAAAAATCGCTCTTGCCTTGTTAATCGCAGCTATATTCAAGGAATATAAATTTTCAAAATTCGGTTGCGTTAGATAAGTAACGCGACTTGTTGCTACCGTTGACACAGATCGGATGAAGGTACGGAGTCTGACAGGTGGGTAATTTCTACTCAGTTCGAAAGATCATAAGGCAATGTCACTACATAGCATCAATGGGATCGCCGTTACTTATTCTTAACCTTTTTCTATCCCATCTTCCTCCTCCTACTACTCCTCCTCCTACTCTTCCCCGTCCTCTTTTTCTTCTTTTTCTGTCTCTTGTCCTCCTCATAAAGGATATATGCACCAGTCGCAATTTCTGTACGTTCTACCACAAAAGGAAGAAAGAATCTATAAAAGTAGAGGAAAACTTTCTTTTATCCATTATACTGAATGCAAAATTGGCAAAACGAAATGTGAACGACAATAGTGAAAGAAATTGCGTATACTGGACAGACGGTTGAACGACGACAAATCATCTGTTGCGTAGCCAGCAGGCGAAATAGGCCATAGCCTTAAGGTAACAGAAGTTAATTAGAAATCCTGTACACAGAAAAATGGCTCTAAGCAGTATGGGACTTAACATCTGAGGTCATCAGTCCCCTAGAACTTAGAACTACTTAAACCTAACTGACCTAAGGACATCACACACATCCATGCCCGAGACAGGATTCGAACCTGCAACCGCAGCAGCAGCGCGGTTCAGGACTAAAGCGCCTAGAACCGCTCGGCCACGACGGCCGGCCTGCACATAGAATTGAAATAAATTTGACTTCTTGAACAACTGGAGATTGCCATTCATGAAAACCACATAACAATATTCTTAATGCGCAAGTATATTACAACGGAATGTGATTTTTTGACGTCTTCTTAGCATTAGTTTAAATCAGACGCATATTTATAAAATTGTGATACAATTTTTAGGAAATAGGTAAAGGCTGACGACAGGATATAACACGCGTCTTTGAAAGGAGTAAAGCTAGGAAACCAATAGAACAGAAATAAGATTGAGTGAACGGCTGCAGCGTTTACACAGTAATACCATGGAGAAATCAGTTCACTACCACACTTGCACATCCCTAGATGAGTCCTTTTGACACTCTAGGACCCCGCAGCAGATGGACTTCGCCTGGTGCGGTGTGAGATTGGACGACTACGAACAAACGCCGACGATTTTAATGTAAGACGAGGACCCGCATTCCAACTTGGTTTTCTTCTACTTTACTGAAGGAACGCCGCAAATGTGTTAGTAAATCTTTTAGTGTTACACAAACTGATGAGAGCATTGTTTCACGAAGAATGTTGTTGAGTCGTGTGTGGGATAGAAAACGACTGAATGCCAAACTATAACAACTGTTAACGTCACACCCTTAAACTATCGTGGCGAAACCCGAGTAGAGCTCGTGCACCGGCAGTCAGGCGCCCCAGTCTAGCTGATGCAGTTGTGTTAAAATTCGTAGCTACCACTACGCTTACCTTCCTTTTTCGGTAACGAAGGAGGGTCTCTGCATTGCGTTACCACGTAGTGTTCGAATTATGACCTATCTGTACTCGAAAACAGCGCCATGTGTTTTTCAGTTCTGTGTTTAGAGGGTATATCAGACCAAACGATTGCTTATTATGTTTGCAAGAAAAAAAATGTTCAAATTGTCCACAGAACTGTTCTTTTACTTATCTCGGAAGTGCATCACGAAAGCATTTGTGCTGTACAAAGAGAGAGGGAATATGGGTGAAAGACAGACTTGCGCCCTCCCCTAATCTCGCGTACGGCTAGAAAATTATTTTGCGGGAGTCAAGAGATACAGTTTTCTCCACTTCATGAATTGAACAAACATAGAGGGCGACATTTTGCTGAGAAATATTGTATCCATCGCTTGTCTGCAAAGTGGGGTCTAACGTCTCTAAAAAGAAAATAGAAATGCATGCCGAAAAGAAAAGTTTGCTGATATCCAAATAGTCATGTAGCTCTCTCTATGTCTGGGTTTTGCAAACCATACTAAAGTATGAGGCAATGTATGAGTACGAATATGCATGTACAAAGTTTTTCGCAACAAAAACATGGCGCCGTATAAGTTTTCCTGTATCTTCTAATTTTGTTATCTCATAATCAACTTTTTATGAATAGTTACAGTTGGTACGTCGTTTCAAATGAAAGACAACACGAATTCATTGCACTTGTAGTTACAGTACTGCGATAGTAGACTATTGAAAAGTAAAGTATATCACATTTTTCGATATGTGACTTTAGTTTTTATTTGAGGTCTGATTTGGTTAGAAAATTGTAGTAATGACTAGGAAAGGGCTTTCCGTGGCCTTCTTAGAAAGACTCTAGTGGCTGAAATGTTAAGGTAGCAAGCCGGCCGGCGTGGCCAAGCGGTTCTTGGGGCTTCAGTCTAGAATCGCGCGACCGCTACGATCGCAGGTTCGATTCCTGCCTCGGGCATGGATGTGTGTGATGTCCTTAGGTTAGTTAGGTTTAATTAGTTCTAAGTTCTAGGTGACCGATGACCTCAGATGTTAAGTCCCATAGTGCTCAGAGCCATCTGAACCATTTTTGTTAAGGTAGCAAACAGCATCCCTTTCCTTTTATGCCAGTCAGGCTTCGATTTTCCAGTTTTTGATGATTCATTGTACGCTACGACTCTCTGTTCTCAAGAAATAATGCCAAGTATTGGAATACAACAATGGAGAACCAGACCTTCGATACCTCTTCACGAATCGGTTAGTGGCAGCAGATCCCAAGAAAGTTATTGGATTTGCTTGTGAAAGTTCTCCGTTCTCAGTGGTGTATGGGATTATTCTCGTTTCTTCAAACTATTATCTGCTCAGCTATACATCTCACAGCAGGAGTGCCTTACGTTTGGTAAGCAAGCCCTAGTCAAGGGCATATAGTTAGTGCTTCAGAATGGGCAGAAGGAGACTAAGTGGAGGGAACACACAGCTCTCCAATTGGAAAGACAGTTCTGTTCCAAATATTCCATTACGCAACTAAACACACGTACATTTAGCAAGTGCTTTTCTGTGCTTTGTGTTATGCGTGAAGTAGCGCAAAGTTTATTAGTCGTGGTTTATGTACAGGCTACAGATATGAAGCGCTGTGTTTGTTGTCTCCAACGTATGTGCGTTAGCGTAAAACAAGGATGTTTTCTTTATCTGTGAACTGTTGGATTAGCCCAATATCCATTTAGATCGCTTTCAACGAATTCGTCCCAAACTTGAAATCAGACTGCGAACAACATGCTAAGAAGTTTTTGCTATCACAGGTCCAGGCGTTTGGAATTCTTTTTTTGCCTTTTCGTGTGGATACCAATATTTCAATTGTGTTCCTCCCATTTTTCGTTCTACATATAAATGATTCGTTTGATTCACGTAGGAACGCTCAACGAAACACGTATGTTGGCCAAATGATCGTTCTTCGCCCGTCTCCTGCCCTGGCGCACTTCAAAGCTCATGCTGTTGCAGTAAATCGTCTTTCTTTCACATAACGTACTGTCTTGTGAAAAGATGAGATCGTTCATTCAGAATTCAGAGACTTGCATACATAATATGAACTCTGAACTCTGTAATATATAACTAATACACATTGACATGTATTAATACTTGAACATGTGAGACGGCTGGATACGGACCATATCTTTTTCAGAGGTACAATTCTGACATTTACCTCAATGAATGTACAGAAACCACAAAAGACATTCGAATCATCAGACGAGGATTCAGAATTAAGAACTTTCTATAAACATCTGCCTCGTCACTGTATCATGCGTAAGCTAGTATCACATTAGAAATGTTTAATAATCATTATTCCTTGTACAAAGGTGACATTGCATTCTGAAGCAGTTAGACACTAGCTCGTACGCCACCACCGGTTATTGATAGGGAATTCCAAGACCCTAAGATTATTGTTTAATAAGTGTCACAGTGGTCTATTGCAGAACTCTAGTTAATTATTCCCTATACCATGAGATACTTGTCTCAGTCATGTACGTCTTTGTGTCCTGGCTAACTCTATACATTTAAAACCAAATAACATCACTATTATCCGAGAGCCCTTTTGCACAAACCACATAGAGAGCTATATCTAACGCACAATGCTAGCTTGAGTTCGTGTTACTATTCTTCCCTCTTTTAAATGATGCTATATCACTGTATGCATGTACATTTGAGCAAACACAATGCATACACGATGGAGTATGTCAGTCCTAATGTCAGTTACAACGTTACTTGTGAACATGAGACAGTTTACATTAATTATGTTTACAACAGAAAAATGTAAATACTGTATAAATAAGTTTCTAAATCAAGTTTCGTTGGTGTATTGGAGCAGTTAAATTAGAAGAAGAATACCTCTTAAAATGGTAGGATACATATAGTGTATCTAGCTTTCAGCAGTCCTCCGGCCGTACTTTGTGTGATACGTGAATTACTTTAAGTCATACAACGTGATTCACAGAACTGTTCATTCGACGTAACCTCTCTGGATCCTACCCCATTCTCAATGCTTAATCACTAGTGATACATATTTTGTAACAATAGTGCACTTAGCGAAGCAGCCCGCCAAGTATTAATGACCATAATGTTTAGCTGCTTTGTAGGACGTGGTACGTAACGACAGCATGGAGAACTGTCTAAGAACATTCTCTGTTTAATATTGCTAAAATTAGCAACAAATATTTCTTAGTTGTAACTTCAATAAGGCCTTGTCATACAAAAATGGAATATTGCGTATGTTTTTCAACTGGAGGTTCTATTTTTGTCTACCAAATACACTGATCAGATAAAACAGTATGACTACCGCCCACTGCAAAGTTGATGCCTCTTGTGGCGTTTCGGGTACATGACGCAGTACGAAAAGTATGTAACCCGAGCAGAGACCGATGGGGGAACACACTAGCGAAGATACGAGCTGCAAATGGAAAAATTCACTGAGATAAGCGACTTTGACAAAGGGCAGACTATTATTAAGCAGAGCCTATGAACGTGTATCTCGAAAACGGCTACCCTGAGCGAATGTTGACGTGCTGCTGTCGTGAGCATCTACGGAAAGTGGTAGATGGACATTGAAACTCCCACTGCACGCTGAGTGGTAGGACGTCCACCACTCTTCACAGAGCATGGAGTTTGGAGGCTCGTCAGCTCTGTAAAGTAGGGTAGGTGACGATGTGTGGCACCTCTGGCGAAAGAGCACAAAGGCGGTGGACGCCCGTATGTTTCCGAGCACACCAATTAGTGCACGCTGTTGAACAAGGGGCCTCGCAGCAGACGGTCTCTGTATTTTCACATGTTGACCCAACGACACAATCATCACTGAAAACGTGTCGGCTCGTCGGGTAAATGACGTTATTGCCTCACCAGGTCAGTGGTCGGCTCCGCAAACGAAGGCGAACAGCTGCTCGAAATGTGGCCCTCGCCACGGATGCAGGCTGGTGGAACAGTATTATGTTGTGACAGACATTCTCTTGCGCTTGGATGGGACGAGGGTTATTCGCAAAGTAAGGAACGATAGGTCGTGAAATGGAAACCACAATGAAATTCAAAACTGTTGTATTTGCAGCGGTTAGGTACACCTGCCAGCTACTTCTCTACACAGTCGCAGCTCACACTTAGACATCTGTCGTAGCGTTGTACAAACTTTTCAATTCCCTTGTTATATAAGACAGCCGCCAGTGCTTTTAGACAATTTTCTACTCTGGACTGCGGCTCGTTGTGTGTGTCAAAATATTGTCTTCATAGCCAGCGGTTCATTTGAGCAGAGATGAAGCTCTGGGGCAGCCAATTAGGAGCTGTATTGTGAATGATCAAACACTTCCCAATGAAAACGCTGCGGGAGCATCTTCATTGCCCTTGCAGAGTGCGGCCGAGGATTGTCGTGTAGGGCGAACTGCACGACAGTTATGTTATGTGGATTGCATAGGTTCAGGCGAAATCTCTCGCCAGGCCCTCATACTTGGCGGGAGACGATAATTTATAGCCATCTTTACGTTCTCAGAACTGAAAAGAGCGCCATTGCGATCGACGGGCGTACTGGACAAAGTGCCAAACGCATGTGTGCAAAGCTTCATCAGATTTTCACTGTAGTTTCCATTTCGCGACCGATCGATCTTCACTTTCCGAATAACCCTCGCAAATGTCCGTATCTCGAAGCTAGAATCGTAGTAAAGTGGTTCGAGGAGCATGATAGTAAAATTACGTTAAAGTCTTGGCCACCACATTCGCCTGATGTGACTCCGATGATTCCCATCTTGGTCACCATCGACCGCCATCAGCGTGTACATAAATCTACGACGAGTTATTCCTATTTACGAGAATTACAAATGGTTAAAATGGCTCTAAGCACTATGGGACGTAACATCTGAGGTCATCAGTCCCCTAGACTTAGAACTACTTAAACATAACTAACCTAAGGACATTGCACACATCCATGCCCGAGGCAGCATTCGATCCGGCGACTGTAGCAGCGCGGTTCCGGACTTAAGCGCCTAGAATTGCTCGACCACATCGGCCAACAAAGAATTACATGACTTGTACATATACACCTGCTGCCATATAGCTCCACAGATCTACCAACGAACAGTAGGATCTTGAGAACTTTTAACATTGCAACGCGTCAGCAATTGTAAACAATTTAATGATTATTAAGAATCTTCTGGTTGATGCTATTTTGTCTGTCCTGTATGCATGCGTTTTGACCATCCTTGGAATTTGCTATCCCACATATATAGTTTCAGCCTATCCACGCTCTATAGTTCTATAAAATTGTCCTCGAGCTAGGACATTATACATACACACGCATTAACTTCTTGCGCCTTTGACCCGGTTATCGAATCACTTTCGTATCACATTTTATGCCCATCAAATGGAAGAAGACGATTGCTAAATTTGTGCATGCGCGTTCCTTTCAGATATTCCCATTGCCTAGTTGACGGCGCCACCTCAATTTACCTAAGAGACCGCGGCCCACCGAACGTTGGCTGGGGTGAGGAAGCACGCTTCTGGCGTTTGAGCAAAGTACAGCTATTAACATGGTACACACGTACCGTCTACTTTACATTTTATGCAAGTCTTTTGCCCTTTTGGGTGTTCTGTATTAGTGCCGGACCATGCCCCTTTAGGCTGTTTGTAGTTTTAGTGTGACCCGAAGAAGGCGTGGTTATCTGTGGCGAGACCTAGGTGAACATCCGGTTTCTGTTTGCAATCGAGGCAGATTCTTTATATTCATGAAACTGTAGGATCGGTTGCAAAGATGGCCCAACAAGCTGTTAAGCAGATGGTCATAATGTTTTGATTCGTCGGTATAAGTTTCGCCTGTTCATACTAGGCATCATAAGTGATATCGATTTTAATGTCCTTTCCCAGCACGCAAGCTCTACTGCAGCACACTACACGTCTTGTTGCTCACATGCTATAGGGCGTTCAGGCATGTAAGAATGAGAACGTAGAGTACTGCAGGTTAGTTTATGTGCAGTAAAGTGTGACCCAACAACTGGAAACCTGTACTGTGTGCATACAGAAGAACAAATGGACAGATGAAAAGAATATAAAGATTAATGCCACTGATGACATCATGGATAGGCGAAACTTGTTTGGCGGACAAAAGTAAAAAGTTTGGTTGAAAAAGACCGATTTTCTTCTCATATACACTCCTGGAAATTGAAATAAGAACACCGTGATTTCATTGTCCCAGGAAGGGGAAACTTTATTGACACATTCCTGGGGTCAGATACATCACATGATCACACTGACAGAACCACAGGCACATAGACACAGGCAACAGAGCATGCACAATGTCGGCACTAGTACAGTGGATATCCACCTTTCGCAGCAATGCAGGCTGCTATTCTCCCATGGAGACGATCGTAGAGATGCTGGATGTAGTCCTGTGGAACGGCTTGCCATGCCATTTCCACCTGGCGCCTCAGTTGGACCAGCGTTCGTGCTGGACGTGCAAACCGCGTGAGACGACGCTTCATCCAGTCCCAAACATGCTCAATGGGGGACAGATCCGGAGATCTTGCTGGCCAGGGTAGTTGGCTTACACCTTCTAGAGCACGTTGGGTGGCACGGGATACATGCGGACGTGCATTGTCCTGTTGGAACAGCAAGTTCCCTTGCCGGTCTAGGAATGGTAGAACGATGGGTTCGATGACGGTTTGGATGTATCGTGCACTATTCAGTGTCCCCTCGACGATCACCAGTGGTGTACGGCCAGTGTAGGAGATCGCTCCCCACACCATGATGCCGGGTGTTGGCCCTGTGTGCCTCGGTCGTATGCAGTCCTGATCGTGGCGCTCACCTGCACGGCGCCAAACACGCATACGACCATCATTGGCAACAAGGCAGAAGCGACTCTCATCGCTGAAGACGACACGTCTCCATTCGTCCCTCCATTCACGCCTGTCGCGACACCACTGGAGGCGGGCTGCACGATGTTGGGGCGTGAGCGGAAGACGGCCTAACGGTGTGCGGAACCGTAGCCCAGCTTCATGGAGACGGTTGCGAATGGTCCTCGCCGATACCCCAGGAGCAACAGTGTCCCTAATTTGCTGGGAAGTGGCGGTGCGGTCCCCTACGGCACTGCGTAGGATCCTACGGTCTTGGCGTGCATCCGTGCGTCGCTGCGGTCCGGTCCCAGGTCGACGGGCACGTGCACCTTCCGCCGACCACTGGCGACCACATCGATGTACTGTGGAGACCTCACGCCCCACGTGTTGAGTAATTCGGCGGTACGTCCACCCGGCCTCCCGCATGCCCACTATACGCCCTCGCTCAAAGTCCGTCAACTGCACATACGGTTCACGTCCACGCTGTCGCGGCATGCTACCAGTGTTAAAGACTGCGATGGAGCTCCGTATGCCACGGCAAACTGGCTGACACTGACGGCGGCGGTGCACAAATGCTGCGCAGCTAGCGCCATTCGACGGCCAACACCGCGGTTCCTGGTGTGTCCGCTGTGCCGTGCGTGTGATCATTGCTTGTACAGCCCTCTTGCAGTGTCCGGAGCAAGTATGGTGGGTCTGACACACCGGTGTCAATGTGTTCTTTTTTCCATTTCCAGGAGTGTATATTATAAAACATGAACGAAATCTCTGCTAAACAAAGACACTAAGAGTAAAGTAATCCACATCGAACGCACGGAATTTGTGTTTTGAGGCTCCGAGCTGTCGTGCAGCCGTGGGCAGGCACAGTACCGATTCATTTTGTGCTGCCAGATAGTCTGATGTTTACTACCGCAGCGACTGTTCGATGATTGATGGAGACGGATCCTCCGTCAGCTAGCCACAGACTGCGTCCGTACGCAGAAGCACGTATGTACTGTAGGAAGCGCGAGTTTCCGGTAATCATCCAGAGGGACTGCCAAGCAATATTAGCATAAAAGCAATGTATGATCTGTTGCAGCTGTTGGTAGTAATCTCCAAGGTAACCCCCCCCCCCCCCCCTCTGAAATTAAAAAAACTAGAAACCTTATGGCAATACCAGTCTTCTCGCTTCTTCCCTTCCCACTTTCTACCTTTATTTATATAACTTAATAACTTCTAATTACGTTAGCTGCAACGCTGTAGATCTGGCGGACCTCACTGGAAGCGATCATTCTACATATTATTCCCTTCCCAACAATCCACACCTGCACGCACACTCCTAATTCCAGTTCAGATCTTATCCAAGACTATTTCCACATCAGTTAGCATGCTTACTGGGAATACACAGATAAATTAAATGCATCTTCACAAAACCGTGATGTTACGCATCATGCCATTTCCTTCCCACGAAACATAAAAAAAAGAAGACCACACAGAAATGTCTTCTCACCCACATCAGAAGTTCTGTTATGCCTCGTTCGGTCCATTATAATGAACTGTTCCTTTTTGGAGGCTTACGGCTTACCGAGACCTACTTACAGGTCACAACCAAACTATAATCTGCTTGTCCCAAAACAGTACTACCCGAAAATTGTTACAGATACTGGAAGGCCTTTCAGTGCCTCTTAGGAAACAATCCCACTCCCTTCAGTTTGTATTACACAATATTCAACATTTTCCTGCCAGCCATTTTCCATCAAGCGTTCCAGATAATTTTACAGTTCCTGATTATTACTGCTTACTCTCCAATGTCTAGGAACGAACCTACGAGTCTGCCCCACCTTGGTCTCAGAGCTTCCCGTGCCTATACCACATACCAATAACCGACCTTATTACACGAATCACAGTACAAGAGATGAAACAAGTATCCCACTAGTGACGAAGCACTTATCCGCTTCTCGGCTGTTTTTTTTAACTCCCGCAAGCAATGTCCTCATTCCTTCCTACACATTCTTCTCAACACCTCCGTGATCCTTCACAGAGCTACTATGCTGAGCTGTGGAAAATCTTCCGATCCTTCTCTTCCTTAAATCAAACCAGCTTGCCAGAGACGTCTCATCTAGATGTTCGGCACTGTCTTGCAATCCGTTCTCTCCCTTAGAAGTTAAAAAAAACTAAACCTGCACCCATCCCTCTCAGTCGACCATTGTGGATTCCGTCCTAATTTCTATCCCATCTAGCCTATCTCCAACTTAGGAAACACAAATTCCCCATATTCATGTCCCTTGATCTTGATAAAACATGTGACTCTCCATATACCCTCAGAAACTGAGTAAACAATGTGCCATTACTACTGATTTCCACACGGCTAATTTTTGAATACAGCTACTGATTCCGAACTGGTAATTGTGTCAAATTCTTATAGACTCTGCTGGTATGTCTAAAACTGTTTAAACCTAAGGGATAACGCATCAAACATTATTTATCAAGCAAACTAATGAGTCTCATAAAGGTAACATTTCTTTTGTAATCTGTAAGAAAGTATAACGTCCTATGATCGCTTAAAATGCCTTCTCGACTACCCTAAAATTAAAGATGCGACTCTTCTACCAACAAGTGTTGGCTGAAATAAAAGTAGTGGCATGTGAGCTTGTACTGGTACGTATAAGAAAATGTTACAGTTGCGTCCCTCATTAAACAATGTCACAATGTCTCAAAATGAATTTGTAATATCATTTACTGTTCAATAATTAAGGTATTTTAAAATGAAAATGTTTTAAAACGAAAAAATTATTTAGTTGAATAACCGACAGGCTTGTTAAGGGTCACTAATATAGGTGAGTTGAGTTCGAATAATGTCAATATATTCAACATAGCCGGCCGCGGTAGTCTCGCGGTTCTAGGCGCGCAGTCCGGAACCGCGCGACTGCTACGGTCGCAGGTTCGAATCCTGCCTCGGGCATGATTGTGTGTGATGTCCTTAGGTTAGTTAGGTTTAAGTAGTTCTAAGTTCTAGGGGACTGATGACCACAGCTGTTAAGTCCCATAGTGCTCAGAGTCATTTGAACCATTTTATTCAACAGATATTACAATGCACATATTATTCATAAGAAGTTTTTCTTTTGGACTGAATAGGAACTGCAGCGACATACCTTAACTATGCAAACATAACACCTATGTAGTGGTGGGAAGGGGTATTAGCAACTCATTATGGAACTTCAGTACCAACACTAGGTTCTAGCTTACATATGGTAAGACCACACAAGCAATGCTATACAGTGGATCTTTTAAGGAAAATCACGTTTGTAGGTTAATTATTGGAAAAAAATTTAAAACGTGGGATAATACTAAAGTAGATCGCCTTTCTACTTGTATTAGGCATAAACCTTGGTAGAAGTTGTTGATCGTTCCACGTTTTCTTCGGTCCTCATATATTGTGCCCCCGAGTAATAATTCATTTTTATGTTCCGTATTACATCGTCTTCCATTCTTGTGAAATGGTCCAGCCAATTTTCCTCTTTACCGTAACCTGTTCGTATACGCCTTTCAGCCTCAGTTCTTGCCTCACGTCAACATTCATGTTCCTGCGGGTGGTGCATGTCCAGATAATCTTGTTAGGAATTGTTTTATTCATGCCGATCGGAGTAGCTGAGGGGTTCTAGGCGCTACAGTCTGGAACCGTGCGACCGCTACGGTCGCAGGTTCGAATCCTGCCTCGGGCATGGATGTGTGTGATGTCCTTAGGTTAGTTAGGTTTAAGTAGTTCTAAGTTCTAGGGGACTGATGACCACAGCATTTAAGTCCCATAGTACTCAGAGCCATCTGAATCATTTTTTTATCCGTACTAGCAATCTTTGTTAATTTCTTTTTGTAACAATCCACGTCTTACTGCTGTATGTCATGGCTATTAGAGACATGGGTTTTGTAGAACTTAAATTTTGAGGATGATGTGGATTGTTCCGTTTCCGTATAATTAAATCTTTCTACTTTCTTTTATTGTTCCTTTCTCTCACGAATGAATATCCTAAGGAGTTACATAAGTTTACGCATTCTATTTCAAGAGAGTTTGCTATTGTTTTGCTCGGAATTGGCTCTAGGCCAGTCAAAGCAATAACTTGTGTTTCCTCTGAATATGTTGACAGATTGCATAAAATAGCTGCTATCAATGAAGTATGAGCAGAAGTTTGATCATCAGCAAAATGTAGTCTCATAGAATGCTACTTTTATTTGAAATCGGAGGTATGAAATCTCAATTTACTGATCCATTGCCTCAACACATGTCGAGATAAATATTAAAAAGAATCGGAGACCAACTGCATCCCTGTCTTACTCCAGAATTTCTTCCATTTCCTGCAGTGTCGATTTCTGATCCTTCGTATATGCTTTCTGCTACTTTGACGTGCCGCTGTGTCCATCTTTTGTTCATTATCTCACAAGCTTTTCTGTATTATCTTTATCAAAACTTTTCACTTAAGGAGGCGGACAGAAGTTTTCTAATATTTTGGAATAGTATTTAATCTAATGTATTGTTTGATTAAAGGTGGCCACGTAGAGATATTGTGTCAAAGCACTTAGAACGCAGTTTGTACCACGTATTACTTCAGCTGTAGTTTTGTCCTGCTACTTCCTCATGCCATGAAAATATTGTAGCCTGTGTATACTGGGTGTATATTTCTACTAGTGACTGAGAACGGTGTACTGAACAACATTACATCAGTATTTACGTCATTTGAAAACTGAGAATTATAATGATTACAAGTCATACATGTTTAGGTTTGTTAGTACATTCGAGTAAATGTGGCAAGAAGAAGTCATTACTGCTTCTTTTCCGCTGGGCGCCATGTGAAGTGTTGAAGTGTGGACACGGGGGCTCGAAACGGTAAGTCTATACTGACAGGCGTAGTTCACTTAGTGGTGCAGTCGTTCCTGTGAAGAAATCTTCAAATAGTAAATTATGTGATGTGTCCGCAGGACGATTGTGCCACGCAGAGGAAACACAAACATCTCATTGACATATTTGTAAGGACATCATACTCTCTGTTGAAATAAGACATTATATGTCTCACAATTGCAGTTTCAGCTTTTGGGCCATTTTCAAGTGATTCTGCAAAATATTTTGACTCAACATATGTCAAACATTAAAATCTTCCGACACGTATGCATGTCATCGTCGAAATATATGTGTGTACATGTTAACGAACAACATATAAAAAGTATTATCGCTTACAGTCGTTGCACCCTGAACGTGTATTTTCAAGAATATTAAATCTGTAACTGAACATTGTGTACTCAACCCACTCTGTACTCAACCCATTGTGTACTCAACCCATCTTTTGGGAGGGGTCGGGGGCGAGAGGGGGGGGGGTTGACGCCATTAGTTTAGGATTTACATTTATGTGCTTAATTTTGGTTAACGTGTGTTGTCTTGATTATTGTTAAATTGGCTCTTGAAGTGAGGTGTAAAGCTCCAGGTCTGGTTGTTATTAATAAATATTTTAAAAGATTTTTGTCCATACTAACTTCAGCACGTTCAACATCCCATTACCATGCTCACTACCATAATTCAATGAAAATATGCAGAATAAACTGAAGTGCCAAAGAAACTGGAATAGGCGTACGTATTCAAATACAGAGATATGTAAACAGTCAGAATACGGTACTGCGGTCGCCAGCGCCTATATAAGAAAGCAAGTGTCTGACGCAGTTGTTAGATTCGATACTGCTGCTACAATTGCAGATCGTCAAGATTCATGTGAGTGTGAATGTGGTGTTATAGTCGACGCACGAGGGATGGGACACAGCATCTCCGAGGCAGATATGAAGTGGGGATTCTCCCATACGATCATTTCATGTGTGTATCGTGAATACCAGGAATCCGGTAAAACATCAAATCTCCAACATAGCTGTGGTCGGAAAAAGATCCTGTAAGAGCGGTACCAAAGACGACTGAAGAGAATCGTTCATTGTGGTAGAAGCCTTTCCACATTGACGCAGATTTCAATGCTAGTCCATCAACAAGTGTCAGCATGTGAATTATTCAACGAAACATCATCGATATGGGCTTTCGGAGCCGAGGGCCCACTCGTGTACCCTTGATAACTGCTTTACGCCTCGCCTGGGCCCGCGAATAGATTGGACTGTTGATGACTGGAAACATGTTGCCAGGTCGGATGAGACTCTTTTCAAATTGTATCGGGCGGATGGACGTGTACGAGTATGGAGACAACCTCATGAATGCATGGACACTGCATGTCATCAGGGGACTGTTCAAGATGGTGGAGGCCTTGTAATGGTGTGGGACGTGTGCAGTTGGAGTGATATGGGACCCCCAGATACGTCTAGATACGACTCTGACAGGTGGCACGCATGTAAACATTCTGTCTGATCACATGCATACATTCACGTCCAGTCAGCATTCCTACGGACTTTAGCAATCCCATCAGGACAATTCGACACCCCATATGTCCAGAAATGCTACAAAGTAGCTCCAGGAACACTCTTCTGAATTTAAACACTTCTGCTGTCCATCTAACTTCGCAGACATGAACATTACTGAGCATATCTGGGATGCCTTGCAACTTGCTGTTCAAAAGAGATGTACAGCCCCTCGTACTCTTACAGATCAATGGACAGTCCCGCAGGATTCATAGTGTCAGTTCCCTACAGCACTATTGGTTAGCCCATCAGTGAGAGAGCACCGCGAGTTCCTGCTGCTAATAAGGTGAGTACACCGTTTTTTTATTACATATTTCTACGAGCTTCAAACAGGAGCGAGTTCAGAAATGGATAGGCACTGCTATTGCTGTGTGCAGATGCGAGCTGAGTTAGTGACCCTTCGCTCTTAGATCCAGGCAGTGCTAGCTTCTGTCACACAGCTTGAGGCTGCTGCCAAGGGGTATCACCATGAGCGATCGGACGCGGGAATGCGAGAGACGTCGAGCACGACCCACTTGTCACACGATCGATCCACTGCTGTGGCCACCCCGGGTACCGCCAGAACCGTGGTTGACCCCTCACCCGTGGCCGAGTGGGAGAGCATTCCAAAGTCTAGCGGGCAGCGAAAGACTTTCCGTGGGGCCGATTGTAGGGCCTCCCCAGTTCATTTGACGAACAAGTTTGGGACGTTATCTGTGGCTGACGAAGTCTCTGAGCCAGATGCTGTTGTCCACCCTGTTCCAGAGATAGCGTCTCGGCCCGCAAGGTCTGGGCATTCACAGAGGTTGGGTTTGCTGGTAGTCTGGAGCTCCGGCGTCAGGCGCCTAATGGGGCCCCTTAGAGACATGGCTGCCGAGGAGGGGTAGGAAGCCAGTGTGCTCTCCGTGAGCATACCAATGGGAGTCGTTCTGGGTGTGGAAAGCGTGCTTCTGGACGCCATGAAGAGTGCAGGGTGCAGCCAACTGAAGGTGGTAGACCCCGTCGCTACCAAAGACGTGTGTCGCTTTGGGTCGGAGGAGATTCTTCTTGGTTTCGGGCGGCTAGCGGAAATAGTAAACACTGCCAGCCTTGCTTCCGAGATTAAGGCGGATCTCACCATCTGCAGCATAGTCTACAGGACCGACTGTGGTCCTTTGGTACTGAGCCGAGTGGAGGGTCTGAATCAGAGGCTCAGGCGGTTCTGTGACCGTGTAGGCTGCAGATTCCATGACTTGAGACATCAGGTGGTGGGTCTCCGGGTTCCGCTTAATAGGTCAGAAGTCCACTACACACAGGAAGCGGCTGCAAGAGTTATGGGGGCTGTGTGGAAGGGACTGGGCAGTTTTGTATGTTAGAGGGTCTCAGGAAACCACAGAAAGGGCGTCCTTCTAAGAAGGTGAGGGTAGAGCACAGTAAGGTAGATGTAAAAACGGTCGGTATAGTAGTTGTAAATTGTCGTAGCTGTGTTGGGCTATAAAATATAGCTCTGAAGCTCAAATAGCTATAGGTACAGAAGCTGGCTAAAGCCGGAAATAAGTTCAGCCGAAATTTTTTCAAACGATCTATCAGTGTTCAGAAAGGCTAGATTAAATACAGTTGGTGGTGGAGCATTTATTGCTGTCAGAAGTAATTTGCTTTGTAGTGAACCTGAAGTAGACAGTTCCTGCGAAATTGTATAGGTAGAGGTTATATTTGACAATCGGACTAAACTATTAACAGGATCGTTTTACCGACACCCCGACTCAGAAGATATAGTTGCTGAAAAGTTCAAAGAAAACTTGAGTCTCATTTCAAATAAGTACCCCACTCATACGATTATAGTCTGCGGCGACTTCAATCTACCGTCGATATGCTGGAAAAATTGTATGTTTCAAGCCGGCGGCAGCCATAAAACGTCATCCGAAAATTTGTTGAATGCTTCATCAAAAAATTATTTTGAACCATTAGTTCATGAGCCTGCTCGAAGCGTAAATGTTTGCGAAAGCATACTTGACATCTTAGCAACAAATAATCCTCGACAAATAGAGAGTATCATGACCAATATAGGGATTAGTGACCACAAGGCAGTTGCTGCTAGGCTGTATACCGTAACACCAACAACCATCAAAAAGAAACGCAAAGAACACCTATTTAAAAAAGCAGATATAAATTCTCTTAATGCCTTTTTAAGAGAGAGTCTCCACTCCTTCTTATCTGATCACGTAAGCATAGAAAAGATGTGGAATTATTTCAAAGAGATAGTATCGACGGCAATTGAGAGATATATACCACGTGAACTAATAAGTGATGGTACTGATTGCCCATGGTACACAAAACGGCTCAGATCGCTGTTGCAGAAGCAACGAAAAAAGCATGCCAAATTTAATCGAAAAATAGCGCGTGCTGCAATGCGAGATGCTTTTAATAATTTCCACAATGAAATTCTGTCTCGGAATAATAGTAGAAAACACAGATTCTGGTCATATATAAAGCACACCAGAAGTAAGACGCAATCAATACCTTCACTGCACGATGACAACGGTAAAGTCACTGGTGACAGTGTCACCAAAGAAGAGTTATTAAACACGGTTTTCCGAAATTCCTTCACCAAAGAAGGAGAAGTAAATATTCCCGAATTACAATTAAGAACAACTGCGAAGATGAGAAACATAGAAGTAGATATCCTCGGTGTAGCAAAGCCGCTTAAATCACTTAATAAAGGCAAGGCTTCCAGTCCAGATGGTATACCATTCAGGTTCTTTTCACAGTAAGCAGATGCAATAGCTCCATATATAGCAATTATTTACAACCGCTCGCTCACAGAAAGTTCCGTACCTAAAGACTGGAGAGTTGCACAAGTCACACCAATACCCAGAAAGGGAAATAGGAGTAATCCGTTGGATTACAGGCCAATACCACTAACGTCGATTTGCAGTAGGGTATTGTAACATATACTGTATTCGTACATTATGAAGTACCTCGAAGAAAACGATTTATTGACACATAGAAAGTATCAGATAATATTGTTCTTTCGGAACACAACTAGCTCTTAATACTCGTGAAGTAATAAGTGCTATCGACAGGGGATGTCAAATTGATTCCATATTTTTAGATTTCCAGAAGGCTTTCGACACCGTTCCTCACAAGCGTCTTCTAACAAAATTGTGTGCCTGTGGAATATCGCCTCAGTTGTGCTTCTGAATCGTGATTTGCAGTCAGAATGGTCACAGTTCGTTGTAACAGACGGTAAGTCATCGAGTAAAACCGAAGAAATATCCGGCGTTCTCCAAGGAAGTGTTATAGGCCCTCTATTGTTCCTGATCTATATTAACGACATAGGAGACAATCAGAGTAGCCCTCTTAGATTATTTACAGATGATGCTGTCATTTACCGTCTGGTAAAGTCATCAGATGACCAGACTTAATTGCAAAATGATATAGATAAGATATCTGCTGAGGGAATTAGATTAGGAAATGAGACACTTAAAGTAGTAAAGGAGTTTTGCTATTTGGGGAGCAAAATAACTGATGATGGTCGAAGTAGAGAGGATATAAAATGCAGACTGGCAATGGCAAGGAAAGCGTTTCTGAAGAAGATAAATTTGTTAACATAGAGTATAGATTTAAGTGTCAGGAAGTCGTTTCTGAAAGTATTTGTATGGAGTGTAGCCATGTATGGAAGTGAAACATGGACGATAAATAGTTTGGACAAGAAGAGAATAGAAGCTTTTGAAATGTGGTGCTACAGAAGAATGCTGAAGATTAGATGGGTAGATCACATAACTAATGAGGAAGTAATGAATAGGATTGGGGAGAAGAGAAGTTTGTGGCACAACTTGACCAGAAGAAGGGATCGGATGGTAGGACATGTTCTGAGGCATCAAGGGATCACAAATTTAGTATTGGAGGGCAGCGTGGAGGGTAAAAATCGTAGAGGGAGACCAAGAGATGAACACACTAAGCAGATTCTGAAGGATGTAGGTTGCAGTAGGTACTGGGAGATGAAGAGGCTTGCACAGGATAGAGTAGCATGGAGAGCTGCATCAAACCAGTCTCAAGACTGAAGACCACAACAACAACAACAACATCTGTGTGGTGTGAAAAGTGGCAATTGATCCTGAATAAAGAAAAGTGTGAAGTTATTCACGTGAGCACTAAAAGAAATCAGCTAAATTTCGATTACGCGGTAAGTCACACAAATCCGAAGGCTGTAAATTCAATTGAATACTTAGGGATTACAATTACAAATAACCTAAGTTGAACGGATCACATAGATAATGTTGTAGGTAAAGCAAACAAAAGAGAGCGATGCATTGGCAGAAAACTTAGAAGGGGTAACAGAACTACTAAAAAGACTGCTTACAATACACATGTCCGCCCTATTCTGGGGTATTGCTGTGCGCTGTGGGATACGTGTGAGGTGGACTTACGGAAAATTTTGAAAAAGTTCAAAGGAGGGCGGCTCGTTTTGTACTTTCGCGATGTAAGGGCGATAGTGCCACAGACATGATACGTGAATTGTAGTGGCAATCATTAAAACAAAGGCGTTTCTCGTTGCGACGGGGTCTTCGCATGAAATTTCAATCACCAGTTTTCTCCGACGACTGCGAAAACATTGTTGGCACGCGCCTACGTAGGGAGAAATGATCATCACCGATAAAATAAGAGAAATCAGGGCTGGCACCGAAAAAATTGTGCTCGTTTTTCCCGTGCACCGTTCGAGAGTGGAACGGTAGAGAGCTTGAAGGTGGTTCATTGAACCCTCTGCTAGGCACTTAATTGTGAAGAGCAGAGTAACCTCGTAGACGTAGAAGTACTTCAGACATTAGTCGCGTCCATGCCACATCATGTTGCGGCACATCTTCGTGCTCGCGAGGACCCTACACGATATTAGGCAGTTCAGCCAGTTTCTTTGGCTCCTCAGTGTATGTGAACTTATTGATATGTTTGTTCGGTTTACCTTCTATCAGTTGTATCTCTGTAGACACTAAAAATAGGACCCATCTTGTAAAGATTGTTCAATTCCAAATAGTATGCGCTAAAACCTCATAAAATGTTTACTAGTCATCTTGGAACACACTGTGTGCATGGGGGTAAACATTCACGGAGTCCATGGAATATCTCGCCATCGGCTGACCCAGCAACTGCTCAACCCGTTGTGGTGGGCGAATTTGAGTTGCGGTACCGCACTGGCCCGTTCCCAGATAACAAGTAGAGTGCGGGCAGCGGCGGCCACTCCATAAGGAAGGGAAGGCGGCAGCTCGCAGGGAATCTCATTAAGCCCCCTGCACCGGCCCGTCCCGGCACGGCCCAGCCAGCAGACAGCTAATCCGGCCTTGGGCGGCGTTATTACTTACTGGAATTCAGTGTCGCGGTGGCCATTTGCGCGCCGCCCTTATTACACAAAGCTTCATTAACAAAGCAGACTTAGCCACCGGCTGGATCGCACACCGCCCCGCACTGCCTCTTCCCGGTCTCCACTCTGCTTGCTAACTCTGCGCATCTTTCTTCCAGCAGCCGGTTCGTCGTTACTTTTCGTATTACTTTCGTAACTACCATTAATGCCACGAGAAGAGGTGGCGGTTTCTTCACGGTGCCGTGTACGTATTACGCCCACGCCGTGCTTCTTTGATGTACTAAAGCCTTGTCCATAGATGACTCGGGAAACTTTTTTCTGGTTTCTCTTTAGAAGCTTACTAAGCTGCTTCCAAGATTGTGCTATTGCATTTTCTTACCCTCTCCTCCAACATGAAAAACAAGACATGTGTCAGAGTGAGAAAGAAGAGGTCAGCCGTTTCATTGTGTCCTCACAGTAGTTTGCGACACCATTCCCATTTCCGAGTCAATGTTAAAAAAATATATCGGGTCAACCACTTGTTTATAGTGTAAAACACTAAGATTGACGCGTTTCCGAAGTCACCCTTCCATCATCAGAATAATAAAAAAAAGTAGAAGAACCTGTTAAAACTCGCTAAAATGGAACATGCAACAGGCACTATACAACTGATAATAAAATTAAAACATCTTTTATTTTATTATTCTGATGATGGAAGCTTGACTTCCGAAACGTGTCAATCTTAGTGTTTTACACTATGAACATGTGGTTGAGCCGGTATATTTTTTAACATTGACATTCACAACCACGACCACTCATCCAGTATGGATAAAATCAAAGCCAATTTCCGAGACTCCAGTGGCTGTTCTTTATACTTCTCCCACGTGGGATTAGGGATGGATGGAATAGACCGGAGTCCACGCTCTCTGGTAGTAAAAGGCAACTAAAAGCAGTTCTTTATGTGATTTGACGCTGATGACTGCTGGTGTCAGGACTCACACCAAATGACCGCACTATTTCGGCTTAATTACTTACGCTTTCCATTCAGAGTTCATCTTAACTTCCAAAATTCTGTTGAAGTGTGGGCCGTTTCGGATAAGAACTCGGGAATAACCTGTCTGCTGTACATGACGATCTTAAGCTCCCCTCAAGGCGCGTACACACAAGCCCAAAAAAGGCAAACGAACAACGGCCAGTGGATTTGGGGGAACGTTGGTCGCCAACTCATCGGTTTTCGGCCTGTCACACTAACCAAACCAAGGAGTTCGGACCAACATGTTCGGCCTTGTGAAATCGCCCTCGGCACTGATAACTTGTCGAGGTTGCTCCCATTGTGGTATTGTTATAAAGCAGCGTTTTAATATCAGTTCCAGCAGCCGGTGTATTAAGGGGAGAAGACGATTTAGCAGTTGTAGCATGTTTTAGCAGTCGTGGCATGTACAGAATTTATTTTATTGCAAGAAGCTGATCTTTAAAAAAAGAATAAGAAGGAACGACGCTGGTGGACAACGTTTTTAATAAGTAGGCATGGTGGGACAAAATTAACGTCTGACTTAAAGCTGATTAGGAAAATGAGCTATTCCATATTTTTTTGCGAATGAGAGCTACAGTTTTCGGATTGTTATCGATTTGTGTAAGCCCTACAGTTTCCGAAGATGACACCTCTTCTAAGAGTGCTGTATCCACATTAAAATTTTATCTACAAAGATTGTGTTCTCTTTTCCACATCGTGCACATTATTTCTTAACACCTCACTTATTTCCCTCTAAGCGTCTAATCTTTTCGGGTCCATTAAACATTGCCGTTCAGGATATAAGTATGAATTTTAATTCTGTCTCCATATTCCATTCAATGCTCCAACAATTTTAGACACAATAAATACGCACTCGTTCAACAGCCACAGCAAATCGCCACTGAACCAACGAACATTCGACCCAGAGTGCACACTAGGAGGTGGAGCCCACCCCCAACTCATCGCCAATGCTTTGATGTTACAGCCGGCAGTCCGAATAACAACCAAGACCAACAGCTTCGTTGGTTTCGATTGCCGTCTATGTACTAAGCAAATATCGGGCAGCGAAGCGGTTGGTTGTACATCGCTGCCCTTCGTTG
The DNA here is from genome assembly GCF_021461385.2 of Schistocerca piceifrons. NCBI lineage: Eukaryota > Metazoa > Arthropoda > Insecta > Orthoptera > Acrididae > Schistocerca > Schistocerca piceifrons. The sequence goes on along the minus strand of NC_060143.1, from coordinate 182,083,477 downwards.
GTCTAGTGTATATCCGCCTTTATTCAAGCCGATTTATGTTCACACCCGAAATCCAGCGTGGTAACCACACTGCTGATGCCTGAGCTGCAAACTCATCAAGCATGCTGCGGAGTAAGTGACCAACCATTTAGGGGTATTGAGGCTGCGGGTAACGTCATCAATGCCGGGTGGTGGCCAACACCTGCCAACGTGTTTCCCTCCACCTCCAACTTAAGAAACAGATCAGCAGCTCACAACCAACCAGTGGACGAAGTAGCCACGGGCTACACATAGTTGAAACGATGTTCGCCACCTACATCACAAGTTAAGCCATGGGAATCCTAATAGGCACCTCACAAGAACAATGAGGAAAAATCAAGTGTGCAACCAAATTTAGCGGCTCGCCATTCCGTTGAGAATGAGCTTATGAATATTCACGTAGAACAACATAGATAGAACTCGAGCCACTAGTAAAGAAACTCGAACGCTCTTTGAATAAAAACATTGTACTTATAATTATGAAACACTAGAAAGAAATAAAGCACTGACGTTCCTACCGGTTTTGCGGTGGTACTCTTCAGTGTGTCGCCCTGAACGGATTCAATGTTATAAGGTCTAGGGGAAGTGTAGAAAGAGCTCCAGTTTCCAAGGGGGCAGGACAGACACACGAAGAGGATGGACGTAGTTACACTCAATATTGTAGCTGTAAACTGCCGTAGCTGTGTTGGGAAAGAACCGCAGCTCCAAGTGTTATTACAAAGCACTGAATATCAAATCGTTATAGGTTAAATGAAACCGGAAAGAAGTTCATTCGAAATTATTATGAAGGATACAGCCATGTTCAGAAAGGATACATTTAATACAGTTCATGGTGAAGTGTTTGTTCCTGTCAGAAGTAGTTTACCTCGTAGTGAAATTGAAGTAGAGGCCTCCTGTCGGTTAGTGTGGATAGAGGTTATATTTGACAACAGTAATAAATTAATAATTGGTTCCTTTTACCGACCACCTGGCTCAGATAATAAGGTTGCTGAAAAGCTCAAAGAAAACTTGTATCTAATTTCAAATAATTACCCCACTCATGCAATTATAGTTAGGTGTGGCTTAAATCAATCCACGATACGTTGGCGAAAATACGTGTTTAAAGGTGGTGGTAGGCATAAAACTTCGTTCGAAATTATTCTACATGCTTTCCCAGAAATTTGTTTTGAACAAGTAATTTAGGAGCCCTCCCGAAGTTTAAATGGTTGCGATAACGTACTTGACCTCTTAGAAACAAATAATCCAGACCAAACAATGAGCATTCTGACGGATACAGGGATTAGTGACCGTGAGAATGTTCTAGCAAGACTGAATACCGTAACATACAAATCCACCAAAAATAAACGCAAAGCAGGTGTACTTAGAAATGCATATAAGAACTTGCTGGATACCTTCCTAAGAGACAGTCTCCACTCCTTCCAGACTTATTGTGTAGGCATAGAACAGATGTGGTTCAAATTTTTTTAAAAATAGTCGACTACAATTGAGAGATGTGTACCAAATAAATTACTAAGAAATGGTAATAACCCCGTAGATCACAAAACAGGTCAGAACACAGTTGCAGAAACAATGAAAGAGGCATGCCAAATTTTAAAATACGCAGAATAACAAATTTGACACCTACTTCAATGTGAGATGGTTTTAATAGTTTCCACAGCAAAACCCTGTCTCAAGATCTGACAGAAAAACCAAAGAGATTCTGGTCCAATGTAAAGTACATCAGTAGCAAGACGCAATCAATATCTTCATTGCGCGGTAACGGTGAGACAGTACTACTAAAGCACAGTTACTAATCATGGTTTTCCGGAATTCCTTAACAAAATAATTCGAGGTAAATATTACAGGATTAGAACTGATTGCAATAACTTAGAATCAGATATCCTCGGTGTGGCGAAGCAGCTTAAAGCACTCCGACCAAGAGTATCTGGCGGTCAGGTTCCTTTCAGAGTATGCTGACACAATAGCTCCATACTATCACACGCAACAACATCTTATAGGGACTAAGTGACAGAGCAATTACTTTATGATCTGGAACTCGATCTACTTAAAGTAGAACCCAACTACGTTTCAGTGCGGGCCAGAGAGTAGGTTTTTATGTAACTACTTCTATCTGCAGCCCTAGAATCTCCCCCTTCTGATGGAACTTCTACGACATTCTCTGCTACGTCGCCTAGTTTTCTATCACTCTCTCCTTTAAGACCCAACTGATGATACGAGTACGCTATTAATTGCTCAGATAAGCTTTCACCTTCCACTGAACGGATTCTAAGAAGTTCTCTTCTTTGTTGTTGTCGCCAGTACGAATATGGGCAGATGCCTCACAATGTGTCTAGTCAACTGATAACGTGTTACAGTAAATTGTTCCATGATGTCCTTTTGTTCACAATCATATTTCGTATCACCTCGTTAGTTGTTCGATCTAGCAACCTAACTCTCGACTTTCTTTTGTAGCACCATATTTGAAAAGATAGTGTCTGTTCTTTGGTGAACTGCTTATCGTCAACGTTTCACTTCCGAACAAGGCCACTATATTTAAAGAAAATAACCACAATAAAGACTTCCTAGCACTTTATATTCGATGTTAAAATAATTTATTTTTCAGGATCACTTGATATACGTATTATATCCTCTTTATTTTTGCATACGTCAATTATTTTGCTGCCCAAGCTGCAAAACTCCCAGACTGGTTTCAGTGTCACATTTTCTGATCTGTTTCTCTTAGAATCGCGATTAGATTCGGCTAAAGTACATTACACTACTTTCATTGATGTTCATTTTGTACCCTCTTTTGAGGGCGTTCAGCTGCTCTTCCCTTTGCCGTCTCCGACAGATTTACTATGTCATCTGAATATAACCAAGATTTAATTTCTGCTTCCTGAATTTTAATGCCTTTTTCACATACCTCGTTAGCTTCCTTTACTGCTTACTCAATGTACATACTGAATAACCGTTGTGCTTTGTTTTCGTGTATGTTAGTGGATTCTGAACTTTCGAATGATATCTGTACTACTTGCAGATAACTTTACTTTCCATAGTATGTTACCCCTGATACCAGCAGAAATAAAATTGTGTTCTAATAACACTGACAAAACCTTACTCTAAATCCACAAATACTATAACAATAGGCTGGCTTTTTTTCACTTATCTTGTATGATAAGTCGTGGAGTCAGCACGGCCCGGATGTTTTGATCATCGCCGAGGTGGGCTCCTATCTGTATTATCTGTTTTTGTGTGAGTAATCCGTGTCAGCGTAATTGATGTTCGTAAAATTCACACTTGTCAGCACCTATCATCTTAAGTAAAATTATTACATTCTTCTTGAAGTTTGTGACTACTTTTCCGTCCGTCCGTCATGTACACAAAGTGGAATAGCCTGCTGGCCCTCACGAGGACGTCTATAGTTTTGAAGGAACGCTGTCTATTCTAGACACGTTTTCGCTTAGCTCTTTCACAATTCTGTCGCGTTCTTCTGGCTGTATCGTATCTCCTATCTCATTTTAATTTACTTCATCTTCTTCATCTACAATATTTCCTCCAAGTTCGTTTCCTTTACATATACCCTCTATTATTCCTCTCACTTTTCTGCCTCTTCTTCTTTCTTGAGCACGGGCTTGCCATCTGAGATCTTGCTATTCATTGTGTTGCTTCTCTGTTTTCCAAAGGTCTCCTTAATTTTCCTAAATGCTGCTTCTGTGCTCCCCATAATCATGCACACTTTTAAAGCCTTGCATTTCTCAGCCTTTTGTTGTCAGCCTCATTTTGAGACGTCTGTATTCCACTTCGCTCGTTTATTTTGCTGTGTTCCTGCTTCATCATTTCTTCAGTTACTTTCTGCACCTCATGTGCCGTTGGCAGGATTATATTCGCTGCGGAAGTAACGATCCTCCATTCCCTGCCACCCACACCCCACCCCCGTCGTAACTTCTGCCATGACGGTCAAATTAAATATCTGCAGATGAATGGGAGTGTGGAATGTAATTCAAGCTGTTACGTCATTCTACTGCGGAAAATTTAATAACATTCAGAGGTCGTTGGGTGAATTCACTGTTTCCAATGCAGAAAGATAACCAGTAGTGCTGACCATTTCGATTTATTTGTGCAAACTGAAACCCCATAGTATCAAGCGTCAAGTGTGGAGTAAAGTAAGCCACCCACAGTAGTTTCCAGCGTGTATCGCAGTAGCGGTATTTGAACCGACCACTTGTCATTGATGAACTTCTCGCGGCTCACTTCAGTGAAGTGTCCGCATGTAGCGGCTATCATCGCAAATCCCCGGCGCATGTTATTCTGATGTCTGTAATGACTGGAATCACGCAAATTTCATTACATGGATAGGACCTCAGAATTGCTTCAGCAAAATGTGGAAAGATCTCCTGGTTACCGAGCGTGGTGGCGCAGTGGTTAGACACTGGACTCGCATTCGGGAGGACGACGGTTCAATTCCGCGTCCGGCCATCCTAATTTAGGTTTTCCGTGATTTCCCTAAATCACTCCAGGCAAATGCCGGGATGGTTCCTTTCAAAGGGCACGGCCGACTTCCTTCCCCGTCCTTCCCTAATCCGATGAGACCGATGACCTCGTTGTCTGGTCTCCTTCCACAAAAACAACAAGATCTCCTGGTTACAATAATAATCCGTAACCAAAAGGTTAAATGCCCTAGCAATGACAGCAAAAAACACATTCTCGGGATCTTTAATCGTATTTGGTGGAAATGAGAATTTCCCTGAAAGTAACGAAAGACTGAAATCAGGTAAATACTCACGAATTTTGACTAATTACCGACCAGTCTCCTTAAGAATGGACACTGGAAGTTACTTGAATGAGGGGTCAATCGGCATGTGTGTTGAAGCCAATAAACCTCAGGATATCGATTCCAATTCCAAAGCAGTTTTCGAGCATTGTGGTCCACCAGAAACCATGTAATACGTGTGGAATCTGATGTAATAAATGTTGTCGTTCATCCCTGATACGAGATAGCCGTTGTATTTGATCTGAAAATGGAGTACGATACAACCTAGCTGTGTTCGTCCTAATTACAGGAGTGGGGTTTACGGCATTGTTTACCGATTTTCTACACAACTTACTTTCCGTCATTTCGAGGCCAGAAAGGTTTAATCCTTAGTAACCGATATGTACTGGAGAGTTGATTTCATCAATGTTTGGTTTTGAGTAGTACCTTAGTCGCTCTAAGAATCAAAGGAAAACGTCAGTACCGTTATCACGGTAGCATTGACTCCAAAATTTCCAGTTTTCACGTAATGTTATGTTCTTCCATCAGAACTAAAAGATTTACTTGCTACATTAAGCATTCCCCTAAAAGCATGCTAATATGTAACGGGACATGCAGATGCTCCACTGAACAATTTGAGGTAAGGACCCTGGGATGATGATGTTTGGTTTGTGGGGCGCTCAGCTGCACGGTTATCAGCGCCATTGTAATGAATGATGATGAAATTATGAGGACAACACAAACACGCAGTCATCTCGAGACAGGTGAAAATCCCTGACCCCGCCGGGAATCGAACTCGGGATCCCGTGCTCGGGAAGGGAGAACGCAACCGCGAGACCACGAGCTGCAGTCTAAGGAACCTGTGGTCAGAGAAGTCAGCTTAAGGAGGTATGGAAGTAAACTTGTCTATCGCTTTGTCTAGCATTACTGTTTACCAGAATAATTTTCAAAACAATCTTTCATTATTTTAACATAGCGAGAAGTTTCTCTTGGCTGATCGACTTTACTAAATGTTCTACTTTTCCTTCCCGTTTTATTTCTTTCTCATTATTTTTCCTTTTTTTTCTTTCCAGAAAAAGACCTTGTACTCATGCCCATTGTCCCGGTCGTTCAATCATAGTTACATCGCTGCTATTATCACTGGATCCTTTCCTTAATTCCGGAGTTGTTATTTTCTGTATATCCGTGTGGGTGTTGGAGAAAACAATTCCTTTATTCCCACATACATTTAGCAATAACTTAACCCTACACACATGAATGAATTGTGTAGACATGAGCAGCACGGAATAACTAACTAAAGCTAAGTCAAAGAATAACTATATCACTGCATGTAAATTAACACTTCACGGAATGCTTATGAAGCACTGTACACTTGTACGGATCGATTGTCAGAAATAGGTCACTTCATGACTCCCCCCTTTAATGCTAACGATACCGCAGATTAAATTTCACACGCCGTCCAGCTCTTGTAACTACTTCTTTCTTGAAACCGGGCGGTGCGCCAGTGGTTGTGTCAGGGAGTGGTGTAGTAGTCCTCGACGTCGGTCTTGGTGTTGCAGTGACTGTTGTTCGCTGAGCGTTGTGGTGTTCATGGGGTATAGGAACATATCTTGAAGCTTCTCCTGTCTTCTCTGTTTTGTGTTCAGTGGTAGCTGTGGTGTCTGTTGCGTCCAGAAATGCAGGCTTGATACGGTCCACTGGAACTGTGGTGGGTGTACTGTTAATCATTATGCGGAAAGTATTGGTATCCCTACTGACTACCAGATATGGTCCGTCATATGGTGGCTGCAGTGGTTTACGCACAGTATCATTGCGTAAGAATACATGCGTGCACTGGTCTAGCTCCGCAAAAACGAACGAGTGTCTTCCAAGCTGGTTTCTGGGCATTGTTGGTCTCAGTTGGCGTATATGCTCTCTTAATCTTGTGGCGAATTCTGAGGCTGTGATTGTATCATCTGCCATGCTGTGCAGAAATTCTCCAGGTAGGTATAATGTTTCTCCACACACTAGTTCTGCTACTGTTGCTTTCAGAACACTTTTGAATGACGTTCGTAGACCCAAAAGTACGATAGGTAGCGTCTCTGTCCAATTCGGTGTTGCGTGACATCTCAGTGCTGCCTTTAACTGTCGATGAAGACGCTTAACCATGCCATTTGATGCGGGGTGGTATGCCGTGGTGCGTATGCGTTTCATACCTAGTAACGTAGCCAATGCTTTGAAAACGTAGGCTTCAAATTGTCGTCCTTGATCAGTTGTAATTCTCAGTGGAACTCCAAACCGGGCAATCCAACCACGAAAAAATGTTTGAGCTATAGTTTCTGCAGTGATGTCCTTCATTGGAAATGCCTCAGGCCACCTAGTAAATCTGTCAATCACCGTGGGGCAATGACTGCAGCCTTCCGATATCGAGAGTGGGCCGATGATGTCAACATGCACATGGTGAAAACGCTGATTTGGTGGAAGAAATGTGCCTAATGGTGCCCTGACGTGCTGTGTGACTTTATTCCTCTGGCACGCCAAGCATTGCTTCACAAAAGGTTTACAGTCTGTGTGCATACATGGCCATACAAATCTTTGTTTGACCAATCTGAGTGTGGCTCTTACTCCTGGGTGTGAGAGATTGTGCATTGATGCAATTGCCTGTGTTCTGAATTGCTGTGGCACAAATGGACATATCTTTCCTCTTGCTACGTCACAGTACAACTCAATGTTTGCTTCATGAACTGTCACGAGCTGTAGCTTCAATCCTTTCTTTTGTTGCAATAGATCACGAAACTCACTATCACATTGTTGTGCACGCGCGAGGGCGTCGTAATCAATGGCCTTTGTCACTGCTTCTACCTGTGCGATGTCATCTGCTACTGTGGACACTGCTCCTATGCGAGAAAGTGCATCAGCTGGAACATTTAGCTTCCCTTCCACATACACAATGCTGGTCGTGAACTGGCTGATATAATCTAAGTGTCGCAGCTGCCTGGGCGATGCTTTCTCTGGCTTTACCTGAAAGGCATAGGTAAGCGGTTTATGATCTGTGTAAATCGCGAACTGTCGCCCTTCTAACGCGTGTCAGAATTTTTTTACTGCCGCATAAGCGGCGTACAGCTCACGGTCATATGTTGCCCAACGTTGCTGAGATGGTGACAACTTATGACTATAAAATGCAATGGGCTGCCATAACTGATCAATTTGTTGCTGAAGTACGGCACCAATTGCAGTGGACGAAGCATCAACCATGAGAGCGAGTGGAGCATGCGCGACCGGGTGTGCTAATTGCGCGGCCTCTGCTATAGCTTTTTTATAGCGTGAAACGCGGTGTCCGCCTCGATAGTCCAATGCACACTGTGGTTAGGCATTCGGGTGAATTCAAATAGACCGAATGGTGTTGTCACCGCTGCTTTAGGAATGTCTTCTGCAGCTATAGGGATCTGATAGTAAGCTCGAACTAGATCAATGGTAGAAAATATAGTCTTGCCGTGAACATTTGCAGAAAAGTCTTCTATACGTGGAACTGGGTACCGGTCTTGAATGGTCCTTGCATTGAGTTGGCGTCGGGGTCACCAAATGTGGGTGTTGGAGAAAACAATTCCTTTATTCCCACATACATTTAGCAATAACTTAACACTACACACATGAATGAATCGTGTAGACATGAGCAGCTCGGAATAACTAACTAAAGCTAAGTCAAAGAATGACTATATCACTGCACGTAAATTAACACTTCACGGAATGTTTATGAAGCACTGTACACTTGTAGGGATCGATAGTGACAAATAGGTCACTACATCCTCTTAGAAAAACAAAACATGGTGACGCAGTTCTCAACAATACAGATGTCTCTGCAACGGCCCACGCCGTTGCCTGGCATCAGTTTGAGACGATTCAACTGGCGTGCAACATGTATATCGCCGTCTACAGCTCGCAAAATCCTGAGAAAACTGTGAAGTGCAGTTTGAACATGGAGCAACAATAGCAGAAGGTAAGGCATCTCAGTCTCGCCAATCCATGGCACTCAAAACATAGGCATCAAATGGAGTGCATTTTTCTGCGGACGCACAAGATAAATTCCCTCCGGCACGTATATTTAATGAATATGGAGCACATGTATACAAGTTTACGCGTTTATTTATATGTACATTCTTTATTTCCTAGAAGGAAACAAGAGGACGAGCATGATTAGTAGGACGTATGTCTGCCCGTCTCAATAACCACCTGTACTTGTAGTTCGTGCACAGAGTTCTAGATGAGTTGTTGGAGATCGTATCCTTGGCTGTTCGTGAGAGGATGTGGATACAACTTGACGGTGCACCGCCTCACTTCAGTGTGGATTTCCGCAACAATCTCAGAGGAGTATTCCCTGGACTCTTGATTGGGAAGTGCACTCCTGACCCGAATCCCCTTGAGTATTTCCTATGGGGAAACTTGAAGTCACTTTCCATGAGGCCCTGGTGGAAATGAAGAGGGACTTAGTTGCCAGTTGTAGCCGCTTGTGATGTGATTCGAAACACACCACGGATATTTGTCAGGGTGAGTCAGAATCTTGTTCGCCGATGTCATGCTTGCAATGAGGTTGATGGTCGTCAGTGTCAACCAGTTTTGTAACATGCAGTACAAATGGTACGTTCATTGTGTCATTGATAGTATTTGCAGTTAACTATAACTAATGTAAATATAAAAGTACACCTAATGTGATTTTATTTCTATTATCTCCTTAAGCCGGCTTCTCCGACCCCAGGTTCTCCACCTCAAATTGTGGAGCAATTTCAGTAGAGCAACCTCTACGTCCCGTTAAATTTTAGCACGCTATTACGGAAACACTATGTTGGTGCTGTCCAGATGGAAAGTATTCTCGCAGATAATAATGTCTACTTCATTTTATTAATAGAATCCCAGTATCTAGATGCATGTAAGAGATTAGTGTTCAGCGTCCGGTTGACAACGAAGTCATTACAGACAGAGCACAAGTTCTTATTCCGGAAGGATGGAGAAGGAAACCTCCCGGATTCACCTTCAGAGATTTAGAGAAATTAGGTTAATCCAAATTCAGGATGGCCGGACGCGGGACTGAACAGTCGCCGCCAAAAATCGAGCCCATTGTGCCAAACACTGCACTGCACCGCTCGGTTCCAGTATGTAGAAGCGTGGGACAAAATTATAGGAACAGGAAAGGAGGGAGAAAAGAAGTGGTCGTGTTCTTTCGAAGGGAACTTCATGTGGTTTTTGCCTTAGGTAATACAGAGTTGTCACGGAAAGTGTGAGACAGGACTGTTAAATGGTCTGCACATCGGCCTCCAAAGGTTTGGAGAGACTGTCGTCTGAAGATATTTTAGTCTGCAGAAAGACTACCATGTCATGAATTTCAGCGACCGTGACAACGAGGGTGCTCTTTAACCCAGTGTTGCTAACCATAGCGGAATTTCGCTACGTTAAGCGGAGCTTTTTGAATCTCACGGCACAGCGGCAGAATTATAATATTAGTAGTCTGCAAATCGGCCTGTAGCGGTTTAGATAGACTGATGACTCAAGTTACTTCAACACGCAGAAAGAATAGAATTTCATAAATTCCAGTGATAGTAGCATTGAGAATGCTCTTAACGCAGTGTTGGCAACCGTAGTGGATTCCCCAATGCGTAGAGAAGATTTTTTACTTCCGCGGCGTAACAACAGATTTCTAAAATTTTTAACAATGTAGCACAATTTATCTTCCTTTGCTGAAAGTAAACACTCTTTTATTTGTATTCCAAAGTACAATAATTTTTAATTCACTACTACGCTATCCAGCGTTTCTTAAAACGTTAGTAATTCACAGGCTAATACAGACTGCACGTTGCATACAATTTAATCAGCACGATTTCACGTTCTTTCCGATATGAGTGATCTGCACTCGTCGGAGATGATAGCAATAAACTGAAGGATACACCGACAGTTAGCATTTGACTATAATAACCGGAACTTTAAATTAAAGCGCCAATTGACACACGAGGGATAACAGTACGTCACTAATTCAGTTCATTGCCAGCAAGTGTGAAATGGGCATGTGTGATTGGGACATAGTTACGTTAAAAGTATAACACCAATAAAAGATGACTGCTGACACTACCTCTTCAACACCTAAGAAGAAAGGGAACATACGGGTGAACTTACACGAGATGAGAAAAATTCCAGCATTCGAAAATAAGAATCCCGTAGGGAACATGTTCTTTTGTCAACTTCAAAATCACTACAAAAAGGCTTATCCTCATTTCTTGAAGCACGTACTGCCTCTAGTTAATCAGTACAATGCGATATTTTAGTCACTGAAACTCCTGTTTCAGTACCTGTGTGTAACACGGTAATGAAGAAGTTAATGTGGTTAACAGACAGTAGAAGTGCCGAAATACTGAAGTGAAAGTGACAAAGAACAGTTCAGGCTCATGTGTGCGTACAGGAGCTTCCTAGTTAACAACAGTTTATACAAGAGCATGTGATTTGTTATTCCAGAAGTCGTCCTCAGTCACGAGACAAAAAGGTATGTGATATAACACAACTTGCCTAGTATAATGAAAGGAAGGTGTACTTTTCTGACAAAGAAAAAGAAGCATTAAGCTCAAAGAATAGCGTCGAAATCTGGAGTGCAGTAGGTGACATAATAATTTTTTATCAACTGTGTGTGTTCTCGAATACTGCCAAATTTTCATCGCATTGAGATGCAGACGTCGAACGACCTTTCTACATTGTGACAGACATTAAAACTAAAAAAGGTAAAAGGCCAAAGCCATTAACACTAAGTGACTTAATTGGTAAGAGACTTGATAAACAAGCATCATTGTTGTATTTCTAATAAAATTTTGTAAAAGGCTCTCTGACAAACACGAACGAGTGCTGGACTCGTCTGATGCACAGTTATGATACGATTAATGAATGATCCACTATACTGGATTAGAATTTAAGGTTTTCATCCGCCTATATGTCGTTAACAATTTGTTTAGGCTGTATTATAAACTGCATTTGACATCGTAGTGGAATGTAGCTGAATGTGAGTACGCCCGTAGAGGAAATAATTTATTTTTGGCTGGCAACACTGCCTTAACCGGCAGCACTCTTTCCGTCGTTGTAGGGTGGTTGGTTGTTTTGGGGAAGGAGACCAGACAGCGTGGTCATCGGTCTCATCGGATTAGGGAAGGATGGGGAAGGAAGTCGGCCGTGCCCTTTCAGAGGAACCATCCTAGCATTGGCCTGGAGTGATTTAGGGAAATCACAGCAGAGGGTGCTTCAGATGGAATCGAAGAAGTGCTACAAACCGACCTCGAGGAATATCAACACTGACCCTGCGAATTGTCATAGAAGACACGTTAAGGAAAGGCTAACCTACGTTTATAGCATTTGTAGACTTGGAAAAGGATTTCGACGGTGTTGACCAGAATACTGTCTTTGATATTCTGAGGCTAGCAGGGGTACAGCGAGCGAAATGTTGTTTACAAATCGTACAAAAACCAGACGACAATTAAGGAGTCAAGGGGCGTGAAAAGGAAACAGTGGTTGGGAAGGTAGCGAGACAGAATTGTAGCTTATCCCCGATGTTGTTCAATCTGTACAATGAGGAAGCAGTTAAAGAAACCAAAGAAAAAAACGGAGCCGAAATTAAAGTCCAAGGACAAAAAGTAAAAACTCTGAGGTTTGTCGAAGACGTAATTCTCTAAGAGACAGTAAATGACTTGGAAGACCTGTTCAAAGGAATGGACTTGGCGTTGAAAGGAACAAAAGCGTTTCGAAAGAAGAGATGTCCGTTGACATCGAATATAGATATAGGTGTCAAGAAGTCTTTTCTGGAAGTACTTGTATGGATGTAACAATGTATGGATGAGAAACATGGACGATAGACAGTTGAAACAATTTGGACAAGAAGAGAATAGAGGCTTCAAAATGTGGTGCAACAATATATTGCTGAAGATTAGATGTGTAGAACACGTAACTAATCAGCAAGAAATCAAAACAACTGGGGAGAAAAGAAATTTGTGGTACGATTTTGGGATCGGTTGATAGGGGTTATTCTGAGAAGTGAAGGGATCACCAATTTAATAGTGGAGCGAAATGTGTGGGCGGTAAAAATTGTAGAGGGTGACAAAGAGATAAATACAGTAGCAGATTCGAAAGTTATTCAGATGTCGAGGCTCGCAAAGTATAGGTAGCACGGTGAGTTGCATCAAACCAGTCTTCCGGCTGAAGACCACAGCAACTACAGTTGTTACGTATCGATAGGCGTTGTGGAAGAAGTACAGAAAGGTAATCCGACGGCCGTGGGGTCGAATCCATCGTCGATACCTTCTTTTACTTGTTTCAGTTTTCTGCTTACTTACTTTACGAAAATTTTTACTAACGTCATGGAATGGAAAGCAAAGAGAAATTTTGGATTTCAATTACATTTCCGCGACAGAATTTTGCTTACAGCGTGCACAAGGAGTATTCATATATCTTGCCACGAAGGTGTTGTTAATAAAGCGCACTGTTTCGTTACTTCCATTTAGACCTTCTTGCAAGCCTAGGCGGATTCCCAGTGTATGTAAAATAGGCCCATCCGTAACGAAAAAAAAATCCCGTCCATAGAGGTCTGTACCAAAATACATTTCATTGTACATCATCACCACTCCTCGTTAATATTTGGCGAAATGATGGGTTACGATTGGTATCTGCCAAATTGTGCGATGAGAGGCCACCTTTTGTCAACGTAAATCAAGTTCGTTTTTTATAGAAACCTTCAAACAAATATTTAATTACAAAAATGGTACATTTCTGACGTGTGCGAGATTCCGGGATACTTACTGCTCCCCCTGTTTTTACGGGGTATATTGCCCCAACACGTGTAAATCATCAATTTAAAATACACTACTGGCCATTAAAATCGCTGCACCAGGAATAGTAGACGCGAAATTTAACCGACTGGAAGAAGATGCTGTGATATGCAAATGATTGGCTTTTCAGAGCATTCACGCAAGGTTGGCGCCGGTGGTGACACCTACATCGTGCTGACACGAGGGAAGTTTCCAACCGATTTCTCATACACAAACAGCAGCTGACCGGCGTTGCCTGGTGAAACGTTGTTGTGATGCCTCGTGTAAGGAGGAGAAATGCGTACCATCACGTTTCCGGCTTTGATGAAGGTCGGGTTGTAGCCTATCGTGATTGCGGTTTATCGTATCACGACATTGCTGTTCGCCGTGTCGAGATCCGATGACTGTTACCAGAATATGGAATCGGTGGGTTCAGGAGGGTAATACGGAACGCCATGCTGGATCCCAACGGCCTCTTATCACTAGCAGTCCAGGTGACAGGCATCTCATCCGCATGACTGTAACGGATCGTGCAGCCCCGTCTCGATCCCTGAGTCAACAGATGGGGCTGTTTGCAAGACAACAACCATATGCACGTACAGTTCGACGACGTTTGCAGTAGCATGGACCATCAGCTCGGAGACCATGGCTGCGGTTACCCTTGACGCTGCATCACAGACAGGAGCGCCTGCGATGGTGTACTCGACGACGAACCTGGGTGCACGAATGGCAAAACGTCATTTTTTCGGATGAATCCAGGTTCTGTTTACAGCATCGTGATGGTCGCATCCGTGTTTTGCGACATCGCAGTGAACGCACATTGGATGCGTTGACTGCACTTTGACCAGTGGATGTTACATTTCAGATGTGTTACGACCCGTGGCCCTACCCTTCATTCGATCCCTGCGAAACCCCGCAAAAAAAATTGTTCAAGTGGCTCTGAGCACTATCGGACTTAACATCTATGGTCATCAGTCCCCTAGAACTTAGAAGTACTTAAACCTAACTAACTAAGGACATCACACATATCCATGCCCGAGGCAGGATTCGAATCTGCGACCGTAGCAGTCGCGCAGCTCCGGACTGAGCGCCTAGAACCGCTAGACCACCGCGGCCGGCTAAACTCTGCATTTCAGCAGGACAATGCACGACCACATGTTGAAGGTCCAGTACGGGCCTTTCTGGATACAGAAATTGTTCGACTGCTGCCCTGGCCAGCACATTCTCCAGATCTCTCACCAATTGAAAATGTCTTGTAAACAGTGGCCGAGCAACTGGCTCGTCACAATACGCCAGTCACTACTCTTGATGAACTGTGGTATCGTGTTGAAGCTGCATGGGCAGCTGTACCTGTACACGCCATCCAATCTCTGTTTGACTCAATGCCCAGGCGTATCGAGGCCGTTATTACGGCCAGAGTTGGTTGTTCTGGGTACTGATTTCTCAGGATCTATGCACCCAAATTGCGTGAAAATGTAATCACATGTCAGTTCTAGTATAATAAATTTGTCCAATGAATACCCCTTTATCATCTGCATTTCTTCTTGGTGTAGCAATTTTAATGGCCAGTAGTGTAATAAATTATGTTCCTTTAAGTAGTCCACGTGTACGACTTACAATGCCTTCCTGGAAACTTATTTACAACCGATATTTTCCTTTACCATTCTCTTTCATGTCTTTTTTTTGTAATTTTAATAAGTAAAATATACAAAGCAATAGTTCGGTTTATTTGCAGTGTAAATAACGTAAAAACTGAAAATTAAAGGAAATAGACCGAATAGGAAACCCTCAGATTTCGGTTCTAATCTCTGCACTACGCCAGCCACTTTCCGGTAACTACCCTAACATAAGTGGCTGATGGCCTACCTGCTCAAAAACTACTACTTCTGCTAAACGGTTAGCTATCTGGACTTCGCACTTCTGTCACTTTCATTTCAGGGCAGGCCCTTCATATGCCATGAATTTAGTAGAAGTAAATGATGACAGGTGAACATTATCCCGTTGTTATTAGTACTTGGAAGTGAGATCTCGAAGCTGAGAAGACACAGGAAAGTGCACTGAAGTTAACGTTCCTGCGAGAGTGCTAGCGGCACCGCTACAGACAGGGACACCATCTCTGACAGCATGACATAGTAAAGGCAAATGCCGACTAATCACATGAGGCCAATGGGTAACAGCCACGGCAGCCACTATAGTCGGTTGTTCGTGACAGGGAACATGAGTAATGAAACACCAACACACAACAATTGAAAAATTAAAAAAAGTATTCCCATTGTATGCTCGGCCCCGAGAGAGCACTGGTCTAACCAGGGAAGAGCTCTTGGTCACTATCGGTATCACTATTCCAAATCAGCTTGAAAAAGTCACGAATGGTAAATACGGTAAAGTACATGGCGATGTTTCTGGTAATTTTAGGAGCCTTGGATTTGATGATAGCATAACCCGCCAGGGATAAAAATGCTTGACAAAATTACTGCCAAAAATATGTTTTTGACTACTTTGTTCAAAATACAAAAAAATCTTAAAGCATGAGCGAACATATTTCTCTTGATAAAATATTGCAACCATTTTATGGACGCTGTCCATGGATTCAGTATTTGCCATCGAAACTTGCCAAATACGGCTTCAAAATTTATGCAGTGGCAGATGCAATGACGTTTTACTAGGGGAAGTTGGAGGTCTATGTTGGCGAACAACCTGTTGGTCCACACTCTGTTTCAAACTAGCAAGGAGAAGTTGTAAAATGTCTTGTTGAGAAAGAAATTTAACTACCGATAATTAGAATACCACTGTGCCCTAGGTACAACCCTCACATAAAAAAAGTATCACAAGCATGAGAGAATATAAAAGCCTTACTTATCCAAAATTTTTGCCTAATGAGACGAGATCTGTCGGTTTTTCGATATTCGGTTGCCAAAAAGGCCGAAAATCGCGTTGCATGTAACCAAAATAAAACATCGTGAAAATTTTACCCAGACCAAGGAGAATAGTACGACATTCCATATCCCCAACTGATTTATTTTGGACACGTTTTGATCCAAACATGTTATTTGTGTCTACTATGCACGATACTGGAGACACATACCCCGTACAGTGGAACTCCAAAAATTATATCGGATTATAACAGAACAAAAAGAGGAGTGGACACGCAACATATAGCGCAGCCAAAACAGCAAGACTTTTACGCTTGTCGGTTTTCTTCGCCTTAACAAACATAGCTACCGTGAATATCCAGATGTTGTACATCATGGTAACAGCAAACGAAAGACAAATTTTAAATAGCCATGTTTAAAAAAAATGTTGTCAACTAATTTAGTAACATAATTATGTTTTCCAGGAGTAATAATTATCTGGCTCCCAAGTGACCTCGAAGCACGTCTACGGCTCTCATACCCACAATAGTCAACTTCAGATTCACAAAATCCTGAAGAAAAAAGGATACATGGGAGGTCGAAAAACAGCTCGGAAAAAGTGATGTATACGGTGTACGCTTGCTTTGTATGTAAAACACATTCTACAATAATTTTTTTTGCTACCATTGTCAATAACAATAACTTACAATTACGAATAATTAGTTTCAATTGTAGTAAACACAACAATATATATTTCTTGTTATAAAATTCTCTTTCTTCTTTTTTTGAGCATTAAAGTTTTAATAAAACAATATACGTAAAAACGCATTACACTTTGGACATATAATGGTTAAAAATATTTTTTGATACATTTAATCTAACATAAGACCAACAACTAAAGCAAAAGAACTTGTTGTACTTTGTGCAACGTGTGACAGCTTATGTGACAGATATTGGCGTGACCAGTGGAAGTATAAAATATGATAGATAAGATTCATGTGAGTCAAGCGACCAGCAGTGACATTTTAATTCTTTCTAGTCACGAATATCCGACCGTTGTTTCCGTACATGTCGCGATTCCCAGTGGTATGGTTAGGTAAGAACCTTAGGGCACAGCATAAATTGCTACGAGTGAAGAGAGTACCAATGAGATTGTCACAAATGCACTGACGGAAAAATACAATAAAATCAAGAAGGGGTGGTGCGCCAAAACGAAAATTGGTTTGCATGGTTCTTCTTAAGACCGGAGCTAGTAGCGCCTATATCAGGATGCATATCACATTTGCTTTAAATACACGCTGTGACGGTCGTGAGCGTTAGTTACGTCTCTGATTGGACGCTGCCACTTGATGTTAAGCAAGAATGGCCTTAAGGCGACAAAAATGACAATATCAATACCTCATTGAGATTGAACGACGTTGTATAATAGAGCTACGAGAAGCTGATTCCTTCTGCGATATTGCAGAAAGACTTGGCAAGAATGTAGTCACGAGACAGTCACTTGTCACTACCGAGAGGGAAGACCATCATGCTCGGCATGTGACTGTGGCGCATCGTACCACCCCTGCAGCAGTAGTTCGAGCACCAGTTGGCACCGCAGTGACACAACGAAGTGCTACAAATTAGTTACTTCAAGGGCAGCTCCGAGCCAGACACGCTATAGCGTTCGTTCCACTGGCCCCAAACCACAACCATTTGTGCTTTCAGTGATGTAAAGTAAGAGCACATTGGAGGGTAGTGAGGAGGTCTGTTGTGTTTCCTATGAAAAATGGTACTGCCTCGGTGGCAGTGATGGCCATGTGTTGGTTAGGAGGTCAGTTGAGTGCCTGAAACCAACCTGTATGCGTGCCAGACACACTGGAACTACTCCTGCGGTTATTGTCCGGGGTAAGATTTCGTATGAAAGCAGGAGCACCCTTGTGGTTATCCCATCTACCCTGACTATATACTTGTACGTCAGTCGTGTGATTCCTTTTAATGTGCTACCATTCTGAACAGCATTCCAGAAGGTTCTTCACAGAAAGATAGCGTTTGCCCACATAACACGCATGTAACCCAGCTTGCTCAAAAGAGTCTCGACATGTGGCCTTCGCCTGCTCGGCTAACAGGTCTGTCTCCATTCATGCACATATGCGACATCATCGGAGGACAACTCTAGTGTTATCCACGAGCAGGATCAACCGTCCGTGTACTGACTGCCCACGTGCAACAGGCATGGAACACCATCCCACAAACAGACACTGGGCACCTGTACAATACAATGGATATAAGTCTGCATGCTTGCATTCAACATTCTGGCGGCTACACGGGTTATTAAGGTACCAGCATTACACATTTTCAATGGCGTATGCTGCGCTTACATTAAACTGTGGCCTTACAATGTTAATCATTTAAATACGAGTTGCAACAGTAAAGTAATGAGAATAATGTGAAAAAATGCTGCTTACCAGTTCAGCCAAGTTTAGTGTTGTCTCCATAAAAAAGTTTCCTTCTGATTGCACACACTTTTCCCAGCGCTTCTGCCATTGATGGTAACATTTCTGGAACTCACCTTCTGTAATGTCTTCCAGGACCCTCGTCACAGCTTTTTGAACTTCTTGTGTTGTTTGAAAAGTTGTCCCTTGACCGCCGTTTTGACACTTGGAAGTAGAAAAAAGTCGCACGAAGCGATATGTAGTGAATAAGGTGGTTGTGGTAGTACTTAAATTTGTTTTGAGGTTAAAAACTGCTGTACTGATAGAGCAGTATGGGATGGCGCATTATCGTGATGCAGAATCCAATTATCAGCAATGCTGGCACGGACACGAAGAACACTATTATGAAGTATTTCTAAGATTTCTTTGTGGTAATATTGATTAACTGTTTGTCCAGGAGGCACCCACTCTTTATGAACAATTCCCTTGGAATAAAACAAAGCACACAAGCATGCATTTCACTTTTGACTTTGACATGCGAGCTTTTTTTGGTCTGGGTGATACATTGGAGCACCATTGCGAACTTCTGCGTTTTGTCTCTGAATCGTACTGAAAAAAACAACTTCCATCACCAGTGATAACGCGGCTCAACAATTCTGGTTTGATTTCCGTTTGCTCTAACAGATCGGCTGCCACATTTTTCCGTATTTCTCGCTGTTGTGGTGTGAGACTTTTTGGACCAATTTTGCAGAAATCTTTCTCATACCAAGATCTTCGGTTAGACGAATCGTTTCTCGATTGGTGTTCAGTTCTTCTGCAATCATTTTCACAGATAATCTTCGATCAGATCGTACGAGGTCATGCGACCTGGCCAAGTTAACATCCGTCCGTGAGGTTGATGGTTGTCCACTGCCGTCTTCATCTTCAACATTCGTTATGCCTTCACTAAACATTTTATGCCAAAGGAAAACTTGAGCTCTTGACAAAACCTCCTGTCCAAAAGCCTACTGAAGCTTACCATAAGCTGTCGTTGCGCTTTCACCAAGTTAAACGCAAAAAGAAATGGCATACTGTTGCGCAATATTATACAGTTCCATATCTGTGACGAGAGACACAAACACGTGTTAACTTATTACAGCACAACTCACGACTGAGCAGTTGCATCGATGTGCTGCTTGGACTAGAAGCAGCTTATAGACCAAGGTCAAAGATACTGTGCCTACGCAAGCCTGCCACATCTAGCAAAGAATATCAATCTCATTACTTTATTGTCGTACCTCGTATATAACCTAGACATCTAGATATAAAACTCCATGGAAACTCTACAAATCACACTTAGGTGCCTGGCAGAGGGTTCATCTAACCATCTTCAGAATAATTCTCTACTATCCCATTCTCGAACAGTGTGCGGGAATGAACACCTACATCTTTCGGTGCGAACTCAGATTTCCCTTATTTTATTATAATAATCGTTTCTGCCTATGAAGATGGGTGTCAACAAAATATTTTCACATTCAGATGGAAAGTTGAATATAGAAATTTCGTGAGAAGATCCCGCCGCAACGAAAAACGCGTTTGTTTTATTGATGTACACCGTAAATCCTGTATAATGTCAGTGACACTCTCTCCAATATTTCGTGATAATACAAAACGTGTTACTCTTCTTTGAACTTCCTTGATTTATTCCGTTAATCTTATTTGGTTAGGATCTAAGAGCATGTAGCAATACTCCAAAACAGTATGGACAAGTGTAGCGTAGGCATTGTCTTTAGCAGTTCTGTTATATATTCTGTGTGTTCTGTCAATAAAACGCAGTCTTTTGTTTGCCTTCCCAACAACATTTTCCATGTTTTCTTTCCAATTTAAGTTGTTCGAATTGAAATACCTTGGTAATTACTTGAATTTACGGCCTTCAGATTTGACTGATTTATCGTTTAACAGATTCCTTTTAACACTAATATGGATGATCTCACAGTTCCCATTATTAAGAGTGAACTGCCAATTTTCGCACTATACAGACGTCTTTTCTAAATCATTTTGCAATTTTGTTTGATCTTCTGATGACTGTCCTAGACAATAAACACCAGCAACATCAGCAAACAACCTAAGACGGGTGCTCAGATTGTCTCATAATCGTTTATGTAGATGACGAGACTGCCCACACTACGCTTGTCCGTTCCCTTTTAGAATACTGCTGCGCAATGTAAGATACTTACCAGATAGGATTGACGGAGAACATCGAAAAAATTCAGAGAAGGGCAGCGCGTTTCGTATTATCGCAAAATGGGGGAGAGAATGTCACTGAAATGATACAGGATTTGGGGTGGACATCATTAAAACAAAGGCGTTTTTCGTTGCGGCGGGATCTTCTCACGAAATTCCAGTCACCAACTTTCTCCTCCGAATGCGAAAATATTTTGTTGACACCGTCAGAATGACAAAATAAAGGAAATCAGAGCTCGTACTGAAAGATATAGGCGTTTATAAATTTTTTTTATCATACGTGTTCGTTCTTTCTGCGCGCAATACGAGATCGGAATAATAGAGAATTGTGAAGGTGTTTCGATGAACCCTCTGCCAGGTACTTAAATGTGATTTTCGGCGTATCCGTTTAGATGTAGATGTGAAAGGGACAACAGAGGTTCCATCGTTTCTGACATGAAATCACGAATCCAGCCACATAACTAAGACGATATTCGTAAGTACGCATTTTCACTACAAGCCACTTGTGCGGTACAATGTAAAAAGCCTTCCGGAAATGTAGAAATACTGTATCAATCAGAAATCCCTTGTCAGCAGCACTCAACACTTCGTGAGTAAGAGCTAGTTGTGTTTTTAAATCGATGTTGACTGTGTATCAGTAGACCGCCCTCTTCGAGGTAATTCATAATGTTCGGACACAATAAATGTTCCAAAATCCTGTTGCATATCGACGTTAATGGTATGTACTCTAATTTTCTGGATACTCCTACTACCTTTCTTAAAGATTGGCGTGACCAGTGCAACTTTCCAGTCTTTGGTAACGGATGTTTCATTGAGCGAGCGGTTGTATGTGATTAAATATGGAGCTACTGCATCAGCATACTCTGAAACGAACCTAAATGATATACAGTCAGGACCGAAAGACTGGCTTTTATTGATTTAATTAAGTTGCTTCATTACTCGGAGGATTGCTGCTTGTATTGTATTCCCGTAATTTCATACTCTATCACTTTTTTGTGATGGGACTTTTTCTGTTATTGTATTTAGTGCCAGCGAATCATTAACAACGCTTTTATTAATGCATTGGTCAAGAGTAAGCTGGCACCAAACACCGAGTGAGGGAAGCGACGTGAACAAAAGGCCAGGCGAACATCGAACACCAGCTGCTGCTTCGTCATTTTAGTGGCTCGTCCTTCTCTACTAGTCAAAGACATACGTTCAGTAGTCGATAAGCTCATACACAACGTCTTTCCAAAATGCTTTCGATTCACAACACTTGGTAGAAAGAATAATTTGGGATTGTGGCACTGGGACAGTTAAGTTACATAGAACACTGAGCATAATTTATACAAGGATGTCGTGGAGAGAAACTTCGATCAGATACAAGAAGCCATGTCCAACTGAAAATTTGCAAATAGCATCCAAGTTACGTGGGCAGCCTGCTCTTACAGGAGATACTCGATGGCTGGCACAACACGCTGGACCACGAGACGGCGACCAAGGCACCAGGAGAGGTTTCTGGCGTCACGGAAGGTTTTCTTCCGCCAGTCACGTGACAGGAATCAAGTCCGACTGCATCGTGGCACGGAAGGCCATATATGGCCGACGCACGCGCCATGGACAGCCAGTTCACTCCGTGTGATCTGCCTGGGCCATGCACTGACCGCTTATGCATTTCTTCAATCAAGAACTCAGTTTGGAGTCAGTGCCAATCAAACTGGTCATCAGTTGGTTACGCAGCAGCTCTTGCAGCCAGTGTGAGAATAGTTTCGGGTAACCAATACTACCGAGAAATTGCAGTCTGCCTTTGAAGCTAGAAATTAAACGTTTTTGTTTTCATTTTGCTCGTAGAGGTTAGCATTAATCGCCGTGATCACAGCGATAGTGATATGAGGTTTGAAGCAGGTTGTTGGCCGCCGTTTTCTCCGATACATTACATATCACAAGGCTGTGGTTAGGTTAGGACATGAGTTTATATTCAGAGCTGCCACATGCGTCTTGTGCCTTGGTTCAGTCATCGGTCACTTAAAATCGGCTGTCGAGAGAGCATCTCGCATTTCTGACATACCTCGCCCGGCCGATTCCTGCACTGCTTCGCGTTACACATTAACAGCAGTTCTTGTAACCCACTGTGTTTCTATGTCACCTATGACCGTGCGGTGGCCGGCAACCGATGCGGCAACAGTGTAGTGACAAGAGACAGACGTCAACTACCAAGTAACTTTAATCGACCTATAGAGTCACTGAGTAAAACGTTCTCGATTTTCCAACCGCGTCAATTCGAATAAAATAAAAGCTGTCCTGAACACGTTGGTTCATAGAGCCAAGATTATCTCTGACGACGACCGCCTACAGTCTGAATTGCAGAACTTAAAACGTGTTTTCAGGGAAAATGGATACAGCAAAAGAGAAATCGCAAACGCTTTCACGGGCCGCCGACGAAAGACACCTGGTGAATCAGTAGATCAGGCCAAACCGACTTTATTCCTGTCATACTGTGGAGCAACTAGTAGAAAGTTAGGGCGTCTGCTGCGTGGGCGAAGATCAGTGTTCAGGCCCGCCCTCAAGATACGAGATATTTTGCGCCCTGTTTAAAGACGACATTGCTCTTCGAGAGTCCGGTGTGTACGGTGTACCCTGTGAATGTGGCAGCATGTATATTGGAGAAACAATTGTCACGGTTGCTGAGCGTTGTACTGAGCACAAGAGCCATTTAAAGCAAAGGGAACTTGACAAGTCGGCCATAGCGGAACATTGCCTAAAAACCGGACATAAAATACAGTTCGAAAACACAAAAGTGTTGGCTCATGCGTCTACATATTGGGACTCCGTAATAAAGGAAGCGGCCGAGATACGTTTGAACAACTGCAATATCAACAGAGACCAGGGATACACACTCAGCACGGCATGGGGACGGGCGTTGGACATCGAAAGAAAGCAAAGACAGATGCACGACGCAGGAGCGGCAGTTTCAAACGTGGCGCCTGCCCCTGGCGCCACCTGACGTCACCAGTACTGCCACGGGCAATACCTCCGCTAGCTGCCCGGGCCGACTTACGCACGCGCGCCACATTGGATCTCTCTGATTGGCTGCTGATGATATCATGCCTATATAAGCGAGAAACCGTAGCAGCCCCGGCAGTCAGTGAACTTCTGCCGACGATGGCGGAGATGGCCATCGAAAGCTTTAGTATTTGTCGCGGCTGGAAAACCGAGAACGATTTATTCACGTATGCCGTCGCGAAAGACTCCGAGGACATACAGAGTCATTTTCTGGCAGTGTTTGTATTCTTCTTTAAGGCTTTCCATCTCACAATGAGACGGCACGACCGTGGGGTCGGGGATTTCTCCGTAATTTTGTGTGGTGAAAGAGGACCGCTAACACCTCACAGGCTTACGGTATTAGGACGTACTACTCGGAAAATCCCGAGAAAAATCAATCCAAAGTTTCTTAGGAGCCGTATGAGAATAAAATGTTAGTCCGCTGCTAAGCCGCCGTTTGGCCTGCATGGTCAGGGCTCGGACCCTTACGCCAGAGGTCTCGGGTTCAATTACTCCTCTGGCACTTTTTTTATTCTGTTACATGCAAAATTTCAGCGTATTGTTAAAGGAGAATCGTAAAATTAATTCCCAGGAAGATTGTATAAAAATTCATTCTATAATTCACCATCTATTATCGTCACCAATATACCGAGACATGATTCAATATTCCTGGTTTGCCTCAAAATTATCAGAAACTCAAAACATTTTCGTAAATGTTAATGGGGAATGTTTTTGTACAGATTTGTTGAAAACCCCCTGTGATTGTAAAACATCCGCTTTTATATGTCGCAAAAATTATTGCGTTGTTTGTTTATACGATAATTACCACTGCGGTTCTTGTTTCTAATTATTATATGTATAAAAGTTGAATGTTTCCCAATCGACTTTATTATTCTGATTAAAAACCCAATGTTTCTCCACATATACTTTACAATGAAAAATGGAAAACCCACCGCCATGAATTGTGTTGTTGGACAAAAAGAAAATAATTTTTATTCAATAATGTAACTAATTTGTTAAAGATAATGTAGGTTTGGGAAACTTTCTGAATAATTGGTGGAATAACAAAAGAAAATGAAACATAAGAAAAAAAAAAGTGCCGGAGGAGGAATCGAACCCGAGACCTCTGGCGTAACAGTCCGAGCCCTAAACATCTAGGACAGACGGCGGCTCGGCAATGCGCTAACATTTTATACCCATACGGTGCCTACAAAACTTTGGATCGATTTTTCCCGGGATTTTCCGGATAGTGCGTCCTAATATTTTAACCACGTGAGGTGTTAGAGGTCCTCTTTCACCACACAAAATTTCGGACAAATCCCCAACCCCACGGTCGAGCCGTCTCCTTGTCAGACCATGTTCATGTTTCTTCGTTCTTACTCAAGCAGTGACTGACTCGTACCGGGCTTCAGCCTCTCGGTAAATATTATTATTCTTTACCACTCGAGAAGAGACTTTCTTTTCAGTGCAGTTTCGCCCTTATTGGGTGGTTAGCACACTAGATTCGCATTCGGGAGGACAAAGGTTCAAACCCGTCTCCTGATTCAGGTTTTCCGTGATTTCCCTAAATCGTCTCAGACAATTGCCGATATGGTTCCTTTGAAAGGGCACTGCCGATTTCCCTCTCCATCCTTCCTTAATCCGAGCTTGTGCTCCATCTCTATTGGCCTTCTTATCTACGGAACTTAAAACACTATGTCCCAACCTCCATCTCCACCCATCTAGTCAAGTTGTACTAAACCACACGTCGGAGAGGACGCATTGTCTTTTGTTAAATAAACTTTGTTCTACCACATCTACGCGAACAGTTTTTGTCGGTCAAACCAGGCGTGTACAACGGTCCACGTATTTACTCAAGCGTTCTTATGCACTCGCAGCGCGCACGGAGGGAGTCGCTGGACCGTTAAGGACTGGTCCAGCTGAGGAAAGCGAGATGCGGCGCCGGCAGGATTAGACGCGACTCTGGGGGCGGCTGTAGCTGCAGCAACAGGGAGGCGCACCGACTGCCGGCCACCACCTCCCCAGCGTGATTAAAGCGGCGCCCTGTTAATTAGCGACGTCACGCGACCTCCCCTGCTAACTGGCCCTGCACCTCCACAGTGCTAACTGGCCGCGCCGTGCGGCAAAGGGCCCGCGCCGGGACCACCGCGTACGCGATAGTTTTCACAAATTCCGCGCGCGGCGCTTGTGTACCAGCAAACAGCCCCTGGGGCGCCCGTCGAGGCGACAGCCAACTTGTGTGCGCAGCTTTGTAACTTCGCTCAAATGTGTCACTAGCAGATTAATTTCGCTGACGTACTTTTTCCTTTAAGTGAATGAAATTGAAACAGCGCAACTCAACGAAATCAAGAAAAAGCTTGTGAAACAACAAGTGACTACGGGAACACGCAATTACAGGACACTTCAGTTGTGCGAGTATGAGTGACTGGGATCATCGATCGCAACAGCCTTAATGCGACTATCTGTAAGATCAAAACGTTCCAGAGAGCGAGCCCTGTTATTGCTGTGGATATGACTTCTTATTGCAACATTTCCCTACCGGACGAACTGCAGAATGCAAGCTGGTGAAAGAAAGTGTGGCGTATTCAGACACCAAACAAGAAGAGCCTACGACAGTTAGTACCAGAAATACCGTGGACGACCGTCCGCAACTGCGCTGAAACCAGCCACTCGGCCCGCAAGGGTCACACCCCTGGAGCGCTACCTGGAAGAGAGACATGCCCTTTAGTAACCGTGGAAGAGTCGCAAGTTGTAAATCGGTCCTAGTCTTACTAAGGTGTGTCTCCAGGACAAACGTCTGTCTTTTTAAGTCCTCAAGTTGTCGAGTGAGACAGAAAGAGTGGCCAGAATGAGATTTTCACTCGGCAGTGGAGTGTGCGCTGATTTGAAACTTCCTGGCAGATTAAAACTGTGTGCAGGGCCGAGACTCGAACTCGGGACCAGGAAGTTTCATATCAGCGGGCACTCCACTGCAGAGTGAAAATCTCATTCTGGAAACATCCCCCAAGCAGTGGCTAAGCCATGTCTCCGCAATATCCTTTCCTTCAGGAGTGCTAGTTCTGCAAGGTTCGCAGGAGAGCTTCTGTTAAGTTTGGAAAGTAGGAGACGAGGCACTGGCAGAAGTAAAGCTGCGACGAGTGGGGGCGAGTCGTGCTTGGGTAGCTCATTTGGTAGAGCACTTGCCCGCGAAAGGCAAAGGTCCCGAGTTCGAGTCTCAGTCCGGCACACAGTTTTAATCTGCCAGAAAGTTTCAGAATGAGTGGCCGATAGATAGACAGTGGTTAGCGTTCGTAGAAGCAGAAACGTGAATGGAATTATCATGTGTGAACATAGACCGTCTGCCTAAAGATTTAAATGATCTGTTAGTCCGGAACGGTTCTTAGAATAGTACATCAAGGCAGAAAATTGGCTTTCCTTCGATTTAGTTAAGAGAATACTATTTAGTCTGCGTTCATGAATCTTAAGTCAACGCAGGACAGATGGGCTGAACTTGCATTCTACAATTGCTGTAACCAAGTTACCGATATTAATATATTTTACTATTCATTACTCTGTGTTACTTTCATTGCGTGTGTGCTGTCCTAGAACCCACGCATCCATCCCACCAGGACACTTTCATTAGCCCTTCTCAGCGGCAGCGAGATTTTTGTCGAAATGGACGCTCACAATCCACGACAGTGGCAGCGTGAGTCCAATAATGTGCACAAGAAAATCTATTACAAAGTTCTATCAGCTTCGCGAGAATGTCGGTAAGAGCCTCCAGAGATTCGTTACTAGCGGTTGCATCCAATGACGTTTCGCTACAGTTGGACTGCAGTAGACACAAATATTGAAAAAATATCTCATTTCCGAGAGACGATCTTAGCACAGAACGTCCAGTTGGAAATTGAAGAGTATGCTCTGAAAACTTATCTAACGAGGCCATTTTATGTAAAGCAGCTTCGCCCATCAGAGACAATATTTATTAAGCTACTTCCAAAGGCACGGCAAGTCACTGTGTGTACGTGTGGTATCATGAGCAACATTTGCTGAGTGCTTCAAAGGTTGCCGTCAACCCTCGTTTCGCTCATACGATTCTTGAATGTGCGGCTGCTTCTTGCGTAACATTCATTGACAAAGAAGGTGAACGCTATGATGTTTTATTACAAGAGTAAGCACAAACTGAAAGCGGTTAATCTCTCAGACCAATTGCTTCCATAAAAGAAAATATAAACGTCATTAGAGACAAATTTTGTAGTGTAACACTCTGTGAGTGAGCTTTGTACTGCGTTTTCAATCTCTTAGTCAAAAATCTCCCTGAACTACTAAAATCACATCTGCATGACAGACATTCACTTCCTCTATGACTTTCGCCCACAGTTTTCGCAGAAAATAACGAGAATAGTTCCAACCGTCTTTCGTATTGCATACAATCTGCATCCATGACGTCTTAGGAGTGTATTAGCGACGAGGGACTAAAGGGAACTAATCCCATTGCACCTGTAGTCTCAACCAAGAGTCGTTTGTTATAGATGCTGTCCCATAACATTTCACATTGAGGACTTCGCTCATATTCACATGCTCACGTAGTTGCGGGTAGCCGATTTGAGTGTCCGAGAAGCAGTATCTGTCGGTTGTATTAATCTTCTTTCTTTCTTTTGCTTGTGTCTTTTACCCGCAATGACGCAGGCTTGGCATGGTTAATAGGATTTGGCAAGGTTAATTTAAGGGGTGGCCGATGCCTTTCCTGTCGCCACCCTGTACCCCCTGGGACGGAATTAGTGTACCCCAAGTGTCTGTGTCTAGTTATAAAGGCACATTTGCATGCCGTGCGTGAGTTACCTCGGAAACGCGAAATCTTAATTAAATAATTAATCTCTGACAAATAAATAAAGCCTATAGCACAGAACTGCAGCGCTATGTCGCTGATAAAACAAAATACAATTAGGACACTCTTATGTTTGATGGAGAAGGGAGAGGTCTTGCAGAACAACTGGTGCGGGAAGCATGTATATTTTATTAACTGGCACACCGCCATATTTGAAGTTATATAGGAACACTGCGAGTTGCGATCTTACTAGGCACTCGACTCTGTAAAGAATTTATATTTATGAAAGTAAGTAGAATTATTATTTAACTGTTGGCTTATTCGTTGAATATATCTGATTTAACTAACTGTGTAAACTTTTTTATGTTTAGTAGACAGTCACCTCTGCATGACGTATTGACATGGCTGGCAAATTATTCTAATATTGAGATTTAGAGTTTGAGTCCGCACCTACCGCAGCAGTCTTTGGAAATGATTTAAATACGAAGTCCGATTATTTGAATCACATTTCACGGTCAACTAAGAATAACATTGCATTTACGAAAAAGCCATTGTCAAGCGTCTGATACCAAATAATTAAACGTCCACGTTCCAGATAAGCAAATATTAATTACAACCAATCACTATCATTCATATACAATAATTAATATTTTATTCATTTATTTTATATTGGCGACTGCGTGTCGGACTTGTTATTTTGTCATTTGTTACATTGTTCTCTTTGTTTCAAGTGAAAAATCAACTTTCTGGACTTGGACGTGAATGTACGAGAAATAACAAAAATCTGAAGATACACTCCTGGAAATGGAAAAAAGAACACATTGACACCGGTGTGTCAGACCCACCATACTTGCTCCGGACACTGCGAGAGGGCTGTACAAGCAATGATCACACGCACGGCACAGCGGACACACCAGGAACCGCGGTGTTGGTTGTCGAATGGCGCTAGCTGCGCAGCATTTGTGCACCGCCGCCGTCAGTGTCAGCCAGTTTGCCGTGTCATACGGAGCTCCATCGCAGTCTTTAACACTGGTAGCATGCCGCGACAGCGTGGACGTGAACCGTATGTGCAGTTGACGGACTTTGAGCGAGGGCGTATAGTGGGCATGCGGGAGGCCGGGTGGACGTACCGCCGAATTGCTCAACACGTGGGGCGTGAGGCCTTCACAGTACATCGATGTTGTCGCCAGTGGTCGGCGGAAGGTGCACGTGCCCGTCGACCTGGGACCGGACCGCAGCGACGCACGGATGCACACCAAGACCGTAGGATCCTACGCAGTGCCGTAGGGGACCGCACCGCCACTTCCCAGCAAATTAGGGACACTGTTGCTCCTGGGGTATCGGCGAGGACCATTCGCAACCGTCTGCATGAAGCTGGGCTACGGTCCCGCGCACCGTTAGGCCGTCTTCCGCTCACGCCCCAACATCGTGCAGCCCGCCTCCAGTGGTGTCGCGACAGGCGTGAATGGAGGGACGAATGGAGACGTGTCGTCTTCAGCGATGAGAGGCGCTTCTGCCTTGGTGCCAATGATGGTCGTATGCGTGTTTGGCGCCGTGCAGGTGAGCACCACAATCAGGACTGCTTACGACCGAGGCACACAGGGCCAACACCCGGCTTCACCGTGTGGGGAGCGATCTCCTACACTGGCCGTACACCACTGGTGATCGTCGAGGGGACACTGAATAGTGCACGGTACATCCAAACCGTCATAGAACCCATCGTTCTACCATTCCTAGACCGGCAAGGGAACTTGCTGTTCCAACAGGACAATGCACGTCCGCATGTATCCCGTGCCACCCAACGTGCTCTAGAAGGTGTAAGTCAACTACCCTGGCCAGCAAGATCTCCGGATCTGTCCCCCATTGAGCATGTTTGGGACTGGATGAAGCGTCGTCTCACGCGGTCTGCACGTCCAGCACGAACGCTGGTCCAACTGAGGCGCCAGGTGGAAATGGCATGGCAAGCCGTTCCACAGGACTACATCCAGCATCTCTACGATCGTCTCCATGGGAGAATAGCAGCCTGCAATTCTGCGAAAGGTGGATATACACTGTACTAGTGCCGACATTGTGCATGCTCTGTTGCCTGTGTCTATGTGCCCGTGGTTCTGTCAGTGTGATCATGTAATGTATCTGACCCCAGGAATGTGTCAATAAAATTTCCCCTTCCTGGGACAATGAATTCACGGTGTTCTTATTTCAATTTCCAGGAGTGTATTTTCCAATTCTAAAATTTTGCTGGAAGGCTCAACGAAGCTTCCAGCAAAATAAGGCAAGACGCAGCATCTTTCCATTGGCAGGCTTGGCCAGACGCATAATTCAGTGTATTAGCTCATCAGTGATTCTGTAGTATTTCTTTCGCGCGTAGCAGTTTTCTGTGATAAATTTCATTCTCAGTGCTTTTCCTTAAACAATAACTTCTGCAACAATACCAATACACGAGTGTACAATATGGCCGACTTCTGTACGATACGTTGTAACATGGCCAGCAGCCATTAAGAATAATCCGATATCCAGTTTACATTTTTAAATTAACAAACAGCCATTGTTGCTACGAGCGATTCATGTTCAACTGCATTTTATTTTAAAACTAGAGTCAAATTTTATTTTCTTGAAGCATACCATACGTGTGGCATGGTCATAACTAGAAAACAATACGCAAAGATGGAACAGCAAAGACATACTATTCAGACGCAATCCGACTCGGACGAGAGACAAATGTTAGAAAATGACCTTAAGACAGCAACCGGTAGTGACGATTCATCAAATATTGACGCAAGTGTTAACGGAAATTTTGACAATAGGCCGTCCACCACAAAAATTTCAAAGTCTCAGTCAGAGCCCATGTCAATACATGACGTCACGTCTAATGACGCGGCGGGGGCAGAGACCTTGCAAACAGTAAACATTGCCAACATGTTACAAATGCTAATGAAACAAAACGCAGAAAATATGGCAACATTAAGGATGCAGAACGCGGAAAACCTGACAACCTTAAAGACACAAAACGAACAGTTAAAGACACAAAATGACGAAATTAAATCTGACCTCATAGCAATCAAGGCATGTAATGACACTTTATGTAAACGTGTGGAACTTATAGACGCCACACTGACCAAACAGATGACTGAACTCAGTATGAAATTTTCCAAGCTTAATACGAGACAAGAAAAGACTACAAATGACGTGGCACTTTTACAGACACAAGTAAAAAGCCTTAATGTCACGTGTGAAGCTCTTACTGAACAAATTCAAACATATCCTTCAGTACATGACAACCTTGAAAAACGAATTACTGACGTGCAGAATAAATTTGGCGATGTTGAACAACAACTGACTGACAGATTACAATCTGATGCCACAGCTCATTTTCAAAATATTAATGAAGAATTTCATGATTGGGTAGAGAGGAAAGACAAACATTTTGATAGACGCATACGTGAAAATTTACCGACGATTGTGCACGACTCCGTAGCGGAATACATCACTAATAACAAACAGCTGATTAGTGACGCAGTACAATCCGTCACTGCACCCATGAGACAATTCACCGATCAACCACAGTCTGAATGTTACGAAAATATCAGTCAAAATGTACAGTTCAGAAACCTATATACATTCGAGTATGACGCACACATACCGCACACGACAAACACACAAAAACAAAACACACCACGACTACAACACATACCACGACGTGCAAACACAAACACAAGCTATTATCATGGTAAACCACAGCAACATTATCGTAATTACTCGCTATCTGAACATTACAGTAATTACAGTGGAACAAATCCGTATCATAATGCAAAGGATGAAGAAAGCTTAATAAAACACAGGCAATTTCAGACTTTTATCCCAAAAAAACGAACCATTCATCCGGTGATTTTTCTTAAATCTTTTAGTAACGCATTTCCACGCACTTGGAGTGACCGGAAAAAGATTTCATATATTGTCGGTTACATCCAAGGCGATGCAGCTGTCTGGGCATACGGTCAAGCTGACGTATGTACCACGTGCAGTGAGTTTGAGCGTGCCTTTCTGAACAAATTCTGGTCGCGATCCGTCCAGGAGCGACTCAGAAGACAAATTTTAGAACCTGAAACTTTTAACAGTAAAAATGGTAACTTACGCAGATATTTTGAAGAATACTTGAACATGGGACATTTTTTGGACGAACCAGTCGCAACACGTGATATACTCCGTGCGTTGAAGGCCAAATTGCCTTTCAACATTAAAGAAAAACTCTTACATATTCCGGATGACGATCCAGATTATTTTTTAACGGCTTTACATTCGGTTGACATGTTACTAGAAGATCAGCACTTCGCGCGGCTAAACAGCAGCTACAGTGTTTATACTAGTGGTATGCAAAACATGCAGGCTTGCCAACTCAATTCTGGCGCGCCCACAGTTGGATACGCGGTACAGCAAAAACAGCAAACTCACATGCCGTCTCAATACGGAAATCAAAATCAACACGCGTATTCCAATACAAACAACAGTTACAACAGTAATAACAATTCATGCGGCGTGAAACTTCCTGGCAGATTAAAACTGTGTACCCGACCGAGACTCGAACTCGGGACCTTTGCCTTTCGCGGGCAAGTGCTCTACCAACTGAGGTACCGAAGCACGACTAACGCCCGGTACTCACAGCTTTACTTCTGCCAGTACCTCGTCTCCTACCTTCCAAACTTTACAGAAGCTCTCCTGCGAACCTTCCAGAACTAGCACTCCTGAAGGAATGGTTACTGCAGAGACATGGCTTAGCCACAGCCTGGGGGATGTTTCCAGAATGAGATTTTCACTATGCAGCGGAGTGTCACTTAGTTTGGGGTCATTATGGGACGACAAAGTGTTTGGCAAAGCTCTGCACATACAGTTATTTTAGCAATATGAGAAGAAAAATTTACAGGGAACTGAAAACATGTGTCATATGTCAAAAATCAAAACCTCAGAATTTATCCACAAAAACAGATTTACATTCTATTTTACCGAGTAAACCCCTGGAAATTCTGTGTACTGACATCAGTGGACCGCATCCAGCAAGCTCTGGAGGCGTCAAATATATCTTAGCTTTTTACGATATATTTTCTAAACATGTAAAACTTTATGCTTTAAAATACGCCACTGCAAATGGTATAATACGAAGATTCTCAAGTGATTACCTGACGCACGTGGGAAAACCTAAAGCAATTCTGTCAGATAATGCAGCATACTACTCTGGGTACAAATGGAGAAATTTCTTGAAGGACAATAACATTAAAAGTATATTTATTTCAAGGTTTAGTCCACAATGTAACGCGACTGAGAGACTTTTCCGGGAACTAAACCGATTCATGAGGACCTATATTTCATCAAAACATACTAATTGGGTGTCCTACCTAAGTCTTTTCGAAGACGTACACTTAAATATTTACAATACAAAATACACACCTAACGAGATCATGTTCAATTGCAAACAGAACGATCAATGGATAGAACCATTACCTAAGTTGTCAGACAAGGAAATCACACCTGAACAGAAAATAAAAGAAGTATTGACTACACTGACACATCACGCACAGATACGAAACAAACATCACACAAACATAATAAAATGAAAACAAAAATTCAAGGTAGGAATGCTTGTACTACTTCGTACTCATCATAAATCTGTAGCACTCAAACGACGCAAAGCTAAGTGGCGTCTGCTATATGAAGGACCTTATATAATTGCTAACATTCCGCATCCTGGTGCGTATCTGTTACAACATCCTAGAACTAACAAAATTATTGGGGTATACGCACACTGAGATCTTAGAGCATTTCATGCTAAATAATGTCAAAGTCATACCCATGAAAACATTGCTAAGCAACTCGCAAAACTCTGTCTGCTACAACACAGATAATAAGTAGTATAGAAATTTTCATTTCAGTTGTACCAGTGACGCAGTTGAAGACAGAAGAACTTTTCTTTCAGCGCCGCGGCACTACCAAGAAGACTGAATATTAAGGTAAAATTTATGATTACGTAGCAGTGAATGACATATTAATTTTTCACGGAACATATGTGACTGTAGGTATCACTGACTTGATATGACACCTGACGAACCGACAGACGTCATCTGTGAAGCGATCTTTTACTTCGAGAAATAGATTAGACGCACATCTCTCAGCAAGAAAAGCATCTACCAGTAGCCAAGGCCACACAGACACTATAAACACACTCACAAAACGCGAGGAATCTAACAGTTTTCCTTCTCTTATTATTTTGAATATTTATTGAGTAGTGAAAACGCCTGGTCTTGCCTACTGATGTAATGAATGTTGTGTCTAACCTATCTTAATTTCAGATGACATCACAAAAAACATCGATAAAATCCCAGCAAAACCGTTAAAGAGAACGTAAATATTTGCAATTCATGTAATCAAAAGTGACACAATGTAATAATTTATTGCTATGTAATGATGTTGTAAACATGTTTATGTGTAACTGTATTATGTTTATGCTAAGAAAATATGTGACGTGTATATGTATGATTACTTATGTTTTTTAAAAACATGATGTATTATGTAACTGTTACTATGTGAAAATTTGAACGATAACGAGTGCCAAAATGTGAAAAACTTAAAAAAAAATTGCGTAGTGAACCACTGTTCACGGACATTAACGTACATCACTAAGTCCGCAACTACGCAGAAACCTATGTGAAAGAAACTGTTAATGCCATTCATCATGCATCGTACCTTTGTAAACGCGATGAACGATTTCTTTGATAAGTAACTACGAACATTTAGGTGAGCTATATTCAGCAAAAAACTGAAAATGTGAAGTGCGTAATTGGTGCATCGTCTAGTGACATTACTACAGTACCTAACTTCAAAATGTTAACTGGATTAAATGGTCACAACGTGCCTGTCCAGAAAACAACACGACGAGTGGAAGAATTTTGGTTGGAACTTCAGGGAATGGTTTGTTCTCGAAATGTGACGGACACACTTACCTGGACTGTCCAAGGATCGACGCCAGCTATGTGCCGTCCGAGGTTCTGCAACCAAGCTTCCACGGAATATCGAAAACGAACTGCATATGGACCAATTACTCGACGGGTCACGTCTGATCTATAATAAATAATGCTTTTTGTCACAACGAACTGCATCACAACGACTATAATGGAAATAGGAAATGGACATGCTTATGTATCAATTACGTTATTATACAGCGATGTTACTGTGATCAAAACACTTTACCACGACGACACTAACCTGTGAAAAATTATTGTGCAGCAGATGAATATGAACTGTAATAACGACACGATGTGTATAGGTCAACGCACCTGAAACAAAAAAGACATTTTTCTTTGAAGCATTTCAATGCAATACTATGTAACTAAGAACATTCAACAATCTAAAGTTGTATTGTATTATAACAAATATTGTAATTTTAAAACTAAGTTACCTGCCATAGAGTGTACTCTTCATATGTAATCTTGGTGGAATATTTCCTTTATGCAACGACTAAGAAACGCGAGCGCACACGAACAATATGAACTGCAATACTGTGCCGCGTGATCTAAATTTACGATATAACGGCAGTGCCGGAGTCACACAGACGCTTCTGCGCATGCGCGCACTATATTTTGCCAGCATAAGAACTTTTACGGCGCACGTGCGTCATTCAAATTTTGTATATAATATACTGTATAATGTATGTCATGTAAATAGTTGTAGATAACTTAGATTTTCTTGTGCCTTTAGGTGAATTGCTCGCCTGCAGGTGTGTCCTTTCGCCTCGCAATTCAGGGGGCAATATAAAGGCACATTTGCATGCCGTGCGTGAGTTTCCTCGGAAACGCGAAATCTTAATTAAATAATTAATCTCTGACAAATAGATAAAGCCTATGGCACAGAACTGCAGCGCTATGTCGCTGATAAAACAAAATACAATTAGGACACTCTTTTGTTTGATGAAGAAGGGAGAGGTCTTGCAGAACAACTGGTGCGGGAAACACGTATATTTTATTAACTGGTACACCGCCATATTTGAAGTTATATAAGAACACTGCGAGTTGCAATCTTACTAGGCACTCGATTCTGTAAAGAATTTATATTAATAAAAGTAAGTAGAATTATTTAACTGTAGGC
Organism: Schistocerca piceifrons; assembly: GCF_021461385.2. Lineage (NCBI taxonomy): Eukaryota > Metazoa > Arthropoda > Insecta > Orthoptera > Acrididae > Schistocerca > Schistocerca piceifrons. Next base: position 182,046,479 of record NC_060143.1, on the reverse strand, counting down.
TTATTCGTTGAATATATCTGATTTAACTAACTGTGTAAACTGTTTTATGTTTAGTAGACAGTCACCTCTGTATGACGTATTAACATGGCTGACAAATTATTCTAATATTGAGATTTAGATTATGAGTCCGCACCTACCGCAGCAGTCTTTGGAAACGATTTAAATACGAAGTCCGATTATTTGAATCACATTTCACGGTCAACTACGAATAACATTGCATTTACGAAAAAGCCATTGTCAAGCAACTGATACCTAATAATTAAATGTCCACGTTCCAGATTAGCAAATATTGATTAAAACCAATCACAATCATACATATACAACAATAAATATTTTATTTATTTTATTTATTTTATATTGTAATCCATGGAATAGTGTGAGTCCGTTCAGATGTCTGAGAGCCGTGTAAATGAGGCGGGGCGTGGGGACCATCCCGGTATTCAACTAGTGGGACGTGGAAAACCGCCTAAAAACCACATCCAGGCTTGCTGGCACACTGGCCTCCATCGTTAAGCTGCTGGGCGGATTCCATTCGGGGCCGGCGCGCCTACCCAAGTCCAGGAAGCAGCGCGTTAGTGCTCTCGGCTAACCTGGCGGTTCTATTGAACAAAGGTGTCCCGTCTCGATTTAGTCGATATGTATTCCGTCTTAAAAAAGTGAAGCTGTTATCAACCCAGAGGATAATTTGAACGCCACAGTGTTGCACTTGTCGTTGTGCTGTTGGAGATGCTTGGCCACTGCCGTCCTACGACCTTCGAACTAATAAATCCAGCCAATTATAGTGGTCCTGAGAGTAAAAAATTGATTCTGAACTACAACGCAGGTCAGAGCTTTAGTATGAACAACTACTGTCAGAGAGAAAAAAAATTGGTGACAGATAAAAATCGTAGTGCCAACTCGAGATAGAAGTTTAGGCCGTAGGATCCTAATCTGCCACTTACCACAAAGCCTAGCCACACTCCCTGGATTTTACGACGCGATAACATCTCACAAAACTATCTTCTTCCTAGAACAGCGACAAATGATTGTCAATCGGATTTCATTTCGTTATGGTGTTGTTTTAGGTACAATGATAGTACCACTGTCGTTACTAATACGTTAATGATTAACGCAGGCGTTCCACCGTCTGCCTGTGTATTTGGTACCAACTAAAGTTGTTCGTAAAGCTGTAAACCACAAAAGAAGTATCCGCTACGATCAATGTAAGTATCGCACCTGCCGTCGGCTTCACACTTTCTAAACTCGCAATGATGACCATCTCCAACCCTCGCAGTCAACTGTGGCACGTAAAAGGGATTCACTAAAATGGTAAGATATGAAATATTTATTCTACTATTCCAGATATAATGAAGGACTCTGTACAACACCTCTGACCGAAATAGGACATCTCAGAAGCGATTAACCAAAAATGGCTATGAGCACTATGGAACTTAACACCTGAGGTCATCAGTCCCCTTGACTTAGAACTATTTAAACCTAACTAACCTAAGGACATCACACACATCCACGCCCGAGGCAGGATTCGAACCTGCGACCGTAGCAGCAGCGTGGTTTCGGACTGAAGCGCCTAGAACCGCTCGGCCATAGTGGACGGCAGTGATTAACCCCAAGTGGCATCAGAATAAGGGACATTAAGCAAAGCTACTTAAATTACTATCCAAAGTAGACTCCGAAAGCTGCAGTTAACCACACATGTCCCAGTAGTAATTAATAAAGTTAGTGAAGTAAGCTTAATGGACGAAAAATCAAAACATATTGAAGCACTGTTTCGGTAATGTCACTTGCTTTCCTGGTCACAGTGGCGTATTATTCATTTACTCTGCGACGTCTTCTTTGCGCTACCCTCGACAAGTCATCCACTAGCAAAATTCATTCCATTCCCCTAACTGTTCTCACAATGGGACCGCGCCTACTGGTCATAACTGATTTCCTCCACATGCAGGGCGTGGCCACAAACAAGTCAGAAGTGGGCGCTCCAGATGGTCAGGCGTTTAGAAAAATCAGCGTTTTTGGTGCGGGTCAGGCGAGCCATGAGTCATTTATGTTAGGCATGAAATGTGTTCGTAGTTGCGGATATGGACAACCATCACCTCTGGAATGGAATGACGAGAAAGCAAATTTCTGCCGAACCGGGACTGGAACCCGGATTTTCCCTTTATTGCGAGTGGTCGGCTTACAATGTGGCTATCCGAGCACACTTCACGGCCACATCCAGATTACCATTTGATGTCAACCGTGTGTCTACAACCAGAACTTATACCTCCATTATGTATATTCCCGTACGGGGTAAATGTTTAATTTAAGGTCACTTGCCCGGTGCTGGCGGATAAATACGGTATGGCATTTCTTTACTGTGGGCAAGTGCGATGCAATGTTCCTTGGGACATACTTGAATGTGGGGAAGAACGTCGCATCATACTTCAAAACAGCACAGGCACTTCAATTTTGCATTTATTTTGGGGTGGTTTTCGGGCAACGGTTGGCACAGCACTAGGTCTACAGAACAATAATCCAAGGGTCGTGTGCGCGAGTCCCTATATTTCAGTTTTAACGTCACTTACACAGGAAATAAACCGAAGGATTACCCAATTTATTTTATTTATCAATATTTTTGTAAAATGCATGAAGCCTAAGTGGTCCTCTAACAGACCACCACTTGGCTGTATTCAGTCTTCTGTATATCATTATGGTCTTTCAATGAAATAAAAAAAGAGAGAATATATTTATTTATATATTATGTAAAAAAAATGATGAAAATAAAATTAATCGAAAATGGATTTGCAAATGTGGGGATGGAAACGTTGCTTGAAATATTTTTGTTATTTTTTCTTTCAGTACGAACTTTGTTGTAGAACCCCTTATTTACGTGTGGTAATAAAAATTCATTTAGACAGAATTAAGCACATTTAAAATTACGTGAACCTTCTCATGCTGATAAATTCATCTTAACTGATTAAGAACATTTAGTTGAAAATTGTATAGGTTTGTTTATAAATAAATAAATAAATCTTCTGCTACCAGTCACGATTTTCTTTATTTTACTGTTCGCACGACGCGTTTCGAGAAATAATTCCCATTTTCAAGTGCGTTTTTATGATGTGTGTTAAGCCATTTCTTTTGATGTTGTCAGTGTGTGTGAGTCTGCTTCATTTTGTTGACTTTTACTGTAATACATAAGAAACGTAATTTTTTAGTTGGGTATCAATTCTTTCTGTGAGGTTAGTGGCTAAAGATTGAGAACAATTTGTACTTACAATTTTCTAATGGTCCATTTGTGTAGAGAGTCACACACACTTAACATCACACACAACTTGTACATTTTACACATCGAAAATATCTTATATAAACAAAACAGTTACAAAGATCTTCTTATAGGTAGTTCACAGAGATGACATTATAGGTCTTCCACAGATTATGATATGCTTTTGTACAGAGGTTAATTTATCTTTACAATTTGGCTCATGAATTACTTATACTGATTTTACAATTGTGCTTATTTCTATGTTTTACTATTCTTATTTAAGTATATTATCGAAACATCTGAAGATTTATTTATTTATAAACAAACCTATTGTATCTACAGTCGCAGGCTTTCAAAAACCATTTATAATGGATCAAATCAGAAAATTGTATAAATTAAATTTTTACGTATTTCGGCCTTGGCACACATTTTCTAAATGCAGTGGTTTTTTAAATATTTACTAAATTCTTTCCCAGCGTTAGCTATGTTGTACCCGTGGTCTAGAGGTAGCGTCTTTGATTCACAATCAAAAACGTCTTTGGTCCCGGGTTCGATCCCCGCCACTGCCTAAATTTTGATAAATAATCAGCATTGGCGGCCGAAGACTTCCGGCATAAGAAGTCAGCCTCATTCTGCCAACGGCCTTGTCAAAGAGGGCGGAGGAGCGGATAGAGGTTCAGGGCACTCTCTTGTCCTAGGGGTGGGAAATTGCCCCTAACGGCGGAAGAATCAGCAATGATCAACGACATGAGGATGCAGAAGGCAAAGGAAACCACTGCATTAAAGACACGTAACGTATATCCACAGGACATGTGGCCCGTAATTGAAGAAGTGTCACGATGATCTCACCATTGGCAAAAGATTCCGGAATAGTCCCCCATTCGGATCTCCGGGAGCGGACTGTAAAGGGGGAGGTTACCATGAGAAAATGATTGAATAATCGACGAAAGGATAACGTTCTACGAGTCGGGGCGTGGAATGTAAGAAGCTTGAACGTGGTAGGGAAACTCGAAAATCTGAAAAGAGAAATGCAAAGGCTCAATCTAGATATAGTAGGGGTCAGTGAAGTGAAGTGGAAGGAAGACAAGGATTTCTGGTCAGATGAGTATCGGGTAATATCAACAGCAAAAGAAAATGGTATAACAGGTGTAGGATTCGTTATGAATAGGAAGGTGGGGCAGAGGCTGTTTTACTGTGAACAGTTCAGTGACCGGGTTGTTCTAATTAGAATCGACAGCAGACCAACACCGACAACGATAGTTCAGGTATACATGCCGACGTCGCAAGCCGAAGATGAACAGATAGAGAAAGTGTATGAGGATATTGAAAAGGTAAGCAGTATGTAAAGGGGGACGAAAATCTAATAGTCATGGGCGACTGGAATGCAGTTGTAGGGGAAGGAGTAGAAGGAAAGGTTACAGGAGAATAAGGGCTTGGGACAAGGAATGAAAGAGGAGAAAGACTAATTGAGTTCTGTAACAAGTATCAGCTAGTAGTAGCGAAAACCCTGTTCAAGAATCACAAGAGGAGGAGGTAAACTTGGAAAACGCCGGGAGATACGGGAAGATTTCAATTAGATTACATCATGGTCAGACAGAGATTCCGAAATCAGATACTGGATTGTAAGGCGTACCCACGAGCTGATATAGACTCAGATCACAATATAGTAGTGAAGAAGAGTAGGCTAAAGTTCAAGACATTAGTCAGGAAGAATCAACGCGCAAACGAGTGGGATACGGAAGTACTAAGGAATGACGAGATATGTTTGACGTTCTCTAACGCTATAGATACAGCAATAAGGAATAGCGCAGTAGGCAATAGAGTTGAAGAGGAATGGACATCTCTAAAAAGGGCCATCACAGAAGTTGGGAAGGAAAACATACGTACAAAGAAGGTAGCTGCGAAGAAACCATGGGTAACAGAAGAAATACTTCAGTTGATTGAAGAAAGGAGGAAGTACAAACATGTTCCGGCAAAATCAGGAATACAGAAATACAAGTCGCTGAGGAATGATAGAAATAGGAAGTGCAGGGAAGCTAAGACGAAATGGCTGCAGGAAAATTGTGAAGACATCGAAAGAGATATGATTGTCGGAAGGACAGACTCAGCAAACAGGAAAGTCAAAACAACCTTTGGTGACATTAAAAGCAACGGTGGTAACATTAAGAGTGCAACGGGAATTCCACTGTTAAATGCAGAGGAGAGAGCAGATAGGTGGAAAGAATACATTGAAAGCCTCTATGAGGGTGAAGATTTGTCTGATGTGGTAGAAGAAGAAACAGGAGTCAATTTAGAAGAGATAGGGGATCCAGTATTAGAATCGGAATTTAAAAGAGCTTTAGAGGACTTACGATCAAATAAGGCAGAAGGGATAGATAACATTCCATCAGAATTTCTAAAATCATTGGGGGAAGTGGCAACAAAACGACTATTCACGTTGGTGTGTAGAATATATGACTCTGGAGATATACCATGTGACTTTCGGAAAAGCATCATCCACACAATTCCGAAGACGGCAAGTGCTGACAAGTGCGAGAATTATCGCACAATCAGCTTAACAGTTCATGCATCGAAGCTGCTTACAAGAATAATATACAGAAGAATGGAAAAGAAAATTGAGAATGCGCTAGGTGACGATCAGTTTGGCTCTAGGAAAAGTAAAGGGACGAGAGAGGCAATTCTGACGTTACGGCTAATAAACGAAGCAAGGCTAAAGAAAAATCAAGACACTTTCATAGGATTTGTCGACCTGGAAAAAGCGTTCGACAATATAAAATGGTGGAAGCTGTTCGAGATTCTGAAAAAAGTAGGAGTAAGCTATAGGGAGAGACGTGTCATATACAATATGTACAACAACCAAGAGGGAATAATAAGAGTGCACGATCAAGAACGAAGTGCTCGTATTAAGAAGGGTGTAAGACAAGGCTGTAGCCTTTCGCCCCTACTCCTCAATCCGTACATCGAGGAAGCAATAATGGAAATAAAAGAAAGATTCAGGAGTGGAATTAAAATAAACGGTGAAAGGATATCAATGATACGATTCGCTGATGACATTGCTATCCTGAGTGAAAGTGAAGAAGAATTAAATTATCTGCTGAACGGCATGAACAGGGTAATGTGTACACAGTATGGTTTAAGGGTAAATCGGAGAAAGACGAAGGTAATGAGAAGTAGTAGAAATGAGAACAGCGGGAAACTTAACATCAGGATTGATGGTCACGAAGTCAATGAAGTTAAGGAATTCTGCTACCTAGGCAGTAAAATAACTAATGACGGACGGAGCAAGGAGGACATCAAAAGCAGACTCGCCATGGCAAAAAAGGCATTTATGGCCATGAGAAGTCTACTAATATCAAATACCGGCCTTAATTTGAGGAATAAATTTCTGAGGATGTACGTCTGGAGTACAGCATTGTATGGTAGTGAAACATGGACTGTGGGAAAACCGGAACAGAAGAGAATCGAAGCATTTGAGATGTGGTGCTATAGACGAATGTTGAAAATTAGGTGGACTGATAAGGTAAGGAATGAGGAGGTTCTACGCAGAATCGGTGAGGAAAGGAACATGTGGAAAACACTTATAAGGAGAAGGGACAGTATGATAGGACATCTGCTAAGACATGAAGGAATGATCTCCATGGTACTAGAGGGAGCTGTAGAGGGCAAAAACTGTAGAGGAAGACAGAGATTGGAATATGTCAAGCAAATAATTGAGGACGTAGGTTGGAAGTGCTACTGTGAGATGAAGAGGTTAGCACAGGAAAGGAATTCGTGGCGGGCCGCATCAAACCAGTCAGTAGACTGATGACCAAAAAAAAAAAAAATAAAAAATAAAAAAAATAAAGCTATGAAACACAAGACTGTCTCTGTTAGCAGAAAATGGTTAAATATTGCCAAGCCGACCTGAACGTTTAATTATCATTGATAAAACACACTTCACTATACGTTTAAGTTATTTGCTTTAGAAATTGAAAGAACCAACAGATTGTTAAACTTCAACGTTAACTATCCGCCTATGAATGCACAAATGTGAAACTAGTAATAAGTTCCGTCAGTCTCAGGATTGCTGTAAAGGAAAAATATTTTCATAATTCACTGCTAATTTTATCTGCTCCCGATTTACGGGTTTGGTTAATTTTTCATAGCGGAACGATTTTCCAAATGTGCCGCCGCTGCAAATCGTTCGGTCGCGGCACAGCCCAGCAACACCAACGATAATCGCTAAAACTGCTAAAAATTGTTTAAAGAAATATTATAGATGACATGGGCAAGCTAATTTACATTAGTAATACACAATTTTGATAAATTATAATGTATTTAGACCTCAACAATAATTCAACTTACATTAGTTTGTAATTTCTCCTCCATTGGCGGCTAAAGATAGATACAGACAAAAGAAATCTACTCATTCATAAAATGTTACGTCACAGGTTCCTCTCTCTCTCTCAGCTCTCGAGGAAGACGACAAAGAATGCACACTATGTATTCCTATTTAGACCACTGCCGACCGTTAATGTCTCTTTGCAATCTTACAACATTATTCCCCTCTGTGGCTGTATTTTACATTTTTCTTATCGCAGATATTGACATATTTCGTAATTACATTATGAGTATAGAAATATTACAATCATAAATACATCGAGAATATTATTACAGAAAATATTACAATAATAACGAATGTCCTTTATACAAAATTAAATAATATTTTTTTGTTAAACAATTACAGCACATACGAATTACTTCATAGCGTACATAGTACAATTAAATGTCATTTCCTTTGATTAATAGTGTGTGTGCTGCCAGGGAACGTTACAGTCTGCAACGTAGGTGCTTATGCCTGTCAAGTTTATTGTAGCACACTTGTCGCACTTATTTTCCCTTGCTATCTTTATGAGTTTGTGGATCGTATCTTCGTCCGACGGCAGGCTTCCAGCCCAAAAATTCTCCACACTAACGTGAATAAACTTTTGATTGTCACTTCCATAATTACTTTACACGTTACGAAGAATGTTTCTTACCTCTTCTGCGTTTTTTATTTCTATAGTTCTTGAAATGTGTCCAGTGACTAGCATGTGATAAAATGAGACACAGGAATCAAAAAATTCAGTCAGAATGGTTAATCTAATTAGCACGAGTTAAGCTCTTTCACAAATTATAAGTACTACCTTAAAAACTTCTTCTTATTGCCTTCTGACAGAACTGGAAGAGAATGTCAGTATCAGTGTTTATTCACAATGTATTCTAAGACAGGATAGGGAGTTAGAAATTCAGTCCATTGGAGAACTTGATATTTTAATGCAAAATTCCACCATGATGGGGGTGGAGAAAAGTAGTTCTCAGTGAGAAATGGATGGGAGGGCGTTCCAGTTCAGACAGTGCCTAATAGTCAAGGCGAAACTCAGCAGTATGGGTAATAATAGTAACGTTAATAGGCTGCTTGGAATATGAGAGCGAGCGAGCGAGCGAGCGACAGAGAGAGAGAGAGAGAGAGAGAGAAAGAGAGAGAGAGGAGGGGGATGGATTGAAAGAGAGAGAGAGAGAGAGAGAGAGAGCCGAGCGAGAGAGTCACAGTTGAAGGAGTCGTGGAAAACAGAAATGCATTTTCAGCTGACGTTCTCCTTTGTTCCTCAGTTGCCCATATTACAAATATGTTGCGTTTCCTTGAAAAAAAAAAAATAACCCATGACGAACAAAGCAGGCCAGACACACATAAGAAAAGTAGCACAGGCAAAGAGGACACTCCTGGCCAAGAGAAACTACTGGTATGAAACAGAGGACTTAACTTGAAAAAATTCTACGACTCTACGTATGTAGCAGAGCATTGTATGACAGTGGGGAAACCGGAGCACAAAGTAATCGAAGCTCTAGAGATGGAGAGGTAAAGAAGAATGTTGAAAATTTGGTGGACTGATAAGGTAAGGAATGAGGCGGTCCTCCACAGAACCGAAGAAAGATAGGAACATATGGTAAGCACAGGATGAAGAGACAGGATGATAGGACATCCGTTAAGGCATTAGGGAATAACCTCCTTGATAATAGTTGGTGCTGTAGAGGGTAAGAAGTGTAGCGAGAGATAGATATTGGAACACATCCAGCAAATAACTGAGGATGTAGCATATGCTACTTTGAGATGAAAAGGTTAGTGGAGGAGAAAAATTCATGATGATCCCCATGAACCAGTTTCGCTCATATTATTAATTATGTTATTTTGCTTTACGTGTTGGACGTTGAATATAGATGCTGTAAACAGTTCTGCATTTTCTGCAGTTCTATGGCGCCGTAATAATTAAAATTTATATTTAAAAATTTCGTATTCCTTGTTCTTGTTTTGCACGTGTTCTTCGTCGCTTACCTTCATACGAAATTTGGCTTCACGACACTAGCAAATGATCACTCGTTTAGATGTCATTTTTCGATGATGTTGCCGACTGTTGAATGTTACTTCTACTGAATGTGTTTATGTGATATCAAATGATCTGTCTCTCTGTCTCTGTCACCATCTCTCTCTCTCTCTCTCTTTGTTGTGTGTGTGTGGTGTGTGTGTGTGAGAGAGAGAGAGAGAGAGAGAGAGAGCTCGTGCGTGTGCCCACGAATTGATATTTACTCTAGTATGGTTAGGTGTGGGTATTTCATATTTCAGTAAGCAGAAGCAGAAAATCTGAAAAACAAGAAAAAGGATACAGGTAGTTCAGTGCCTCAGAAATCTGTATGTAAAAATTTAAATTGTTATTTCATCATCGAAAAGCGGAGAGTGATGAGCTACTTATAAATTCAATATATAACTTCCAAAATGTAAAACAAAAAATTTGAGAAAGGTAGGTATATATTCCTCAACTCCAGGACATTGAAGATGTCTTGCAAATAATGGAGGCGGAACGCTTATGACACGAAAGTGTGCTTCAATTAGTTGTGATTGAACGGGCCCAAAGTAATAATTAAGTACAAATGCGTTTACTGCACCATACTCATACGAGAGCTGTTCATACACGTTAAGTTCTGGCAAAGGAGAGGTATAGTTTACCTACGTCATCATTCGTTTGATTCTGCTTGCAAGCTACAAAGGGTAAATAATTAGCACTGTCTGCAGGTACCACACATAATATCGCACGCAGTCTGTTGTTATTTTTTGAATGAAAAGAGACTTAGAAATTTATTTTTGCTGATGTCATTCCAAGGCTACAACAGTCCACCAACGTGACTGAGTGTTCATAATACAGAAATATCGATTTTCATTTGTGTTTCCTCCTGCGTCCATATGCACAAACAGAATGGAATGTTCTATTTTGGCACTATCTGTGCCATTCTGTATCATAAACACATGAAGACCAGTTTGTACCCATTACATGTAGGTAATGATTTATACGATATAGCGCTACTCAATAAATAATTACGCTCTGTGTTTGCTGTGATATTACTAATTATTTCATTAATTACCTGAGAGTACGATACGCGACACAACATGTTAATATCGTGGCTTCATGTTTGTGCTAGCTAAATATTAAAAGTGGGAAACCAACGTCAATCGGATGCATTGCTGGCAGCCTATCGGGGAAAATCTGGGTAATTATCTCTTTTGCTTCTAAATATGTCGTTCAGTTTATGAAGTTGTAGATCACTGATATGCAATACCTATTTCAGTACCAGGGCTCGACACCGTAAGTGAAGAAAATTTGAAGCTAGCTGCTAAAAGAATCCGAGGAATCAGACAGTCCTTCAAACACAAGTGAAAGATGAACGAAGACGCATTAGAAACTACTACAGAGCCTTTTACATACGTACAGTATTTCTAGAAGAATATAACTCTCGGTCCCCTCAATGTGTCATTATAACCAAATACCAAAGAAAGCACTTTCTCTTACTTCCAAAGCAAGAAATTTGTTAAATGAACAATGTATGTAGAGTTTAGTTGAAGAGAGCGTCATTGTAGTTAAATCCTCAAGTTATTATGTTAAGAGTGCTGTTAAACATCCCAGAACATGCAGAAGACAGCGAATTTACCATATCGCTGTATATCAACGTTAATTGATTCATTGCGCAAGAAAGAAGTTGTTACAGACGTGAAAATCTGGGGAGAAATCTCACTTGTCCCAGCAAAAAATTGTAGAAATACACCTGAAGAGTATACTCGGCAATATCAGGGAGCTTTCAGAGACAGTAAATTGTGTTTTTGAATACATTGTGGGATTGAACAGTGATCAATGTGCTACAAATATTTACTGTCAAAAAGAGTCTTGATCACAATTAATTTATTACGGTGACCCGTTTCGACCACTACTGTGGTCATCTTCAGACCTACAAGTCGTATACAAGGCTTTCATTAGAGGGCTACACATATTAAAGAAAATACATAAACTTTTAAAGCTATAAAACGATGAATTGTCAATGAGTAAGAACCTCCTTCTCGTGGTAAATCACTACTGGAAAAACCAGTGCACGTCTTTCTATACATAATGGAGGCTCCGCCCTGTTCTGAATAAATTACGTCAATTACTAACCAATGGGTTATAGGTCGCACAGCAATGTAAAATTTTTTAGTTAAAAGAACATTGTCAAGAAAGGAAAATAAACACACACTAAACTTAGCTTGTTAAATAGCTGTTGTCAAGTAAGAGGCGTTAAAAATATTTAAACATGTGGGATAAATTAACTTCGTTTTGACTGTACATGGGTTGCCCTCTCAAGGCCTGTTAGTGAACCATTTCTAGCCATTGGTTGCCATGGTGAAGTTGGATGCCGTTCCAAAGATGTGGCAGCAGGCTTCTTTCTACTGAAGTTGTTGTAATTTTTGATATAACGGATCAACCTGAGGGGAACAACAAACAAATTCTGCTGTTATAAATTCTAAGAAGATATTTACTCAAATGACATACTTGGCACCCATTTCAGATACAGTAAATAAATTATTTAAGAATATAAGCGTGGCAATAGCATTCGAAACCAATAACCCACTACAGATGAAACTGAAACACACAATTGGGGAATCAAATATATACAAAAAGTAAGGCGTTTACAAAATACGATGTAATGATTGCGAGAAACGGTATATTGGCCAAACTGGCCGTAAACCGTTTTAAGGAAGATAATACTGGTACTGAACGTACCAAATCAATATTTGGTGAACATCTTGATGGATACAATCATTCTGAGGGTTGCATTTCCAACAATTTGAAAATATTACATACTATGCCAAAAGGACCACTGCTAAATACATTAGAAGAAATTGAAATCTATTCAATTCACAAAAGTGAACCATTATCTGTTTTAAATGAGCAACTTGAATTCAAAGACAAACAGTTCTTTCAGCTTTTTGACGATCTGCTTTAGAATGTTCACTCGTCTGTCCGTTTTTAAAATTATTAAGACCTTCAGGAAATATTTTATTTTTACTTTGTAATTTTATTTCGCCAAACATTATTTTATGACTGCCTATCTGGTTTTAGAATGTTTGCTTATATGCTTTAAGACTGCATATTGCTAATTCACATCCCTTTATTTTTGACACTACGGCTCATAGCATTATTATTTTAAATTCCTTCAATTTCTGTTATTTTTATTTGTTTATAACACTGGCATGCAATTTAAGTCATAGCAATGCCTTTTAAAAATTGTCATATGTAAAAAAATGGAATCTACATATGAACTTCATAGACAATATTTCATAAATATGCACAATTACTGTGCCCTCTCGATTTTTTTCTTAGTATTGATCTGTAGGAATTATTACGTAATCTATGTAAATGGCGGTCTCTTATTACACCAGTAAATCGTATCTGAGCAGCATATACTATGCATGTCAGGTAATGATTATTGCAGCATACTCATTGAAAATCATTTCAATAAAGACATGTTGCTGCTCAGTAGTACATCGTCTGACGTGACAGTCTTTGCCATTCCACTTTCGCAACAACTTCGTTAGAAAGAAGCTTGCTGCCACATCTTTGGACTGGCGTTTATCCTAACCATGGCAACCACTGGTTTGCCTATCGACTTTACAACAACTTCAGTGGAAAGAAGCCTGCTGTCACATCTTTGGAACGGCGTCCAACATCACCATGGTCACCAATGGTTACAAATGGATCACTAACAGGCCTTGAGAGGGCAACCCATGTACTGTCAAAACGAAGGTAATTTATCCTACATGTTTAAATATTTTTAACGCTTCTTACTTGACAATAGCTGTTTAACAAGCTAAGTTTAGTGTGTGTTTATTTTCCTTTCTTGACAATGTTCTTTTAACTAAAAAGTTTCAAATTGTTATGCGAACTGTAACCCATTGGTTAGTAATTGACGTAATTCCATTAGAACAGGACGGAGCCTCCGTTATGTATAGTAAGGCGTGCACTGGTTTCTCCAGTAGTGATTTACCACCAGAAGGAGGTTCTTACTCATTGACAGTTCACGGTTGTATAGCTTTATAACTTTATGTATTTTCTTTAATATATGTAGCCCTCTAATTAAAGCTTTGTATACGACTTGTAGGCCTGAAGATGACCACAGTAGTGGTCGAAACCGGTCTCCGTAAAAAATAAATTGATCAAGACTGTCTTTGATAGAAATATTAATAAATTGTGTGCTGAAGAAATAATGCTTAAAAATACTGGCTCAGTCCGAGGTTAGAAACCTCCTTAGGAAGGATTTGAAAATTTATGCAACTATTACTATTTGAGTATTAGTATGCACTCTGTACAAAATTTGAAAGAGACTAAGTCTAAAGCTAGTTATAGGTGGTTGGTATCTGATGATATTTACACTGACACAGTCGTGGAATGGCTGGTGAGAAACAGAACATGGAACTAGACACTTGGAACGTCCTGAGCGGGGACCTTTTCGACAGTGGGATAAAAGGGCGACGCGCTAAGTGACCGCGCGATTAGAGGCACCATGTCACGGATTGTGCGGCTCCTCCCGCTGGAGTTTCGAGTCCTCCCTCGGGCATGGGTGTGTGTTGTTCTTAGCATAAGTTAGTTTAAGTAGTGTGTGATTGTGGGAATCGATGACCTCAGCAGTTTGGTCCTTTAGAAATTCACACACATTTGGACATTTGATAGAATAGCTAGTAGCATAATGACTATTACATAACGTTAACACTAACTAAGGACACTCTGCAAACAACTCCATTTCTCAGAGTATTTCTGAAACTAAGTATGCACTCTGAGCCAACCGAATTCAGTCTAGTTGACAAAAGATTATCAGTGGAATAGGCCAAAGCAAGAGAGTATATTAATTTAAAAACCTTGCTGAATGTAATGATCCTAACATGTTAGAGGAAGTATTCCACTCAGCAGTAGGTAACAAGTATATAGGGTGAAGCCTTTAAAACGTTCACCGCAGATATTGCGGAAATGCAAAGTGCTATTCGTGTGCGGTTTTCACAGAGTTGATAGGTAGTCAGGGGCATGTATCGTAAGTCAATCAAAAGATTGTAATAATGCTTGGACAAGTGTACTTTTTGTGCAGATATACACAGTTTTAAATGGAATATTCCCTATTGACATTTTCAAACTGAAAGTAGGTTATCTTAAAATGTCAGTGGTTTTTGTTGTTGAATTTTAGTGGGAGTCGTTTACGAGATGTCGTATTTTGACAAGTTCCCTCACCGACACTTGTACATTACCTGTGGTAGCACACACTAAAGAACAACACAAGACTATTCACTAGTAATGTGCATTCTCACCAGTAGCGAGACAACTGACCATCACCAGTTGTGTTCAAAATTACCACCGGCAGTGGTAATACGTGCCTCAAGTCTGGTATGGAATGCCTACTACTGACATTCCAGTACTTCAGCGAAGATATCCGAGCTGGATGCAGTAATATGTCGTTGCATGTCATCTGGACCGAGCGAGGTGGCGCAGTGGTAGTACACTGGACACGCATTCGGAATTACGACGGTTCAATACCGCGTCCGCCCATCCTGATTTAGGTTTTCCGTGATTTCCCTAAATCGCTCCAGGCAAATGCTGGGATGGTTCCTTTGAAAGGGCACGGCCGACTTCCTTCCCCATCCTTCCCTAATCCGATGAGCCCGATGACCTCGCTGTTTGGTCTCTTCCCCCAAACAAACCAACCAACCACATCATCGAGTATGCCCTTGTAGATAGTGCCTTTCAGCTTTGCCTATGGAAAAAAATCTACAGGGTTCAAATTCCGGGGAACGAGCCGGCCAAGGTATACATCCTCTGCGTACAGTCCAACGACTGGAAAACATTCCGTGAAGATATGCTGTAATACTTCGTGCACTATGGGCTGGACAGCCATCATGTTGGTATCACAGGCTCCTCCTACTCTCCAAAGAAACTTCCTTTGGAGTCCAAGGAAGTTGGTCTGTTAGCAGACTGCAATAGTTGTGGGCGATCATTGTTCGTCTATGAAAAGCGGCACCATGAGGTGATCGTTCACTATTCTACACCACACTTTTACACTCCATGGACGCTTCGTTCCACCTGACCTAGCCAACGAGTATTATCAACAGATCAATAGTGTCCGCCCCGATAGCTGAGTGGTCAGCCCAGGTTCGCATTCCGGCTGGGTCGGAGATTTTCTCTGCTCAGAGAGTGGGTGTTGTCTTCATCATCATTTCATCCCCATTCGGCGCGCAGATCGCCCAATGTGGCGTCGAATGAAATAAGAGCTGCACCAAGGCGGCCGGAGCTGCCCCTCAACGGATTTCGCGGCCAATGACGCCAAACGCTCATTTCCATTCCAACAGGTCAACAGTCCTTGTTTCGGGGGCTTACCTACCCATGATTAATAAATGTGGCATCGTCACTAAACAAGATACTTGATACACCTGGAGTAGCCTGTCTTAGTGCCTACGTGCAGAAGTTAACGGGACATATCGCGCCCATAAACTGCAACAGCAGGAAGAACATTAATTTTCACCCATTCTGTCATCACGTGTTTCCTTCCGTTACGTTGGCTAGGTATTACACTACCTCTTCCACATAAATGGTAGCTGAGTTTAACTTTTTCTTAGCCTCATAGACCGTACAAGGAACGAACTGCATACTTCCTATTCTCTCCATGTGCCATGAGCATGCCGGCTTTTTCTGCGTTGGTAAATCCCATCGTGCACTCCCGACCTCTTGCTTGGACTGTCACACATTGTCTGAGTAGCTAGTCGCAGTGTAGTATAGGAAAACACAAGAACAATGTAAGCAGACATAACAACGCCATAGGTAGCAACCACGCAGGTTGAAAGGCGTAACCAAGCGTCGGTGTGGAGAGTCTTCAAAATACGGTGCCTCCTAAACGACTCGCAGTAGGGTCCTGCAAAAGATACCACTGACATTCTAATCTAACCTACTTTCAGTTGTTAATTTCAATAGGCACTGCTCCATTTAAATAAGTATATTTTGCACAAAAAATAACTTTCTAGGTGTTATGAAAATACGTTTATTGGGTAACAACACGAGCCCCTCACTACCAATCCATTCAGAGAAGATCGCGCAACAGTACCATTTACACAATATTTGCAGTGCAGGTTCTAGGTGATTCACGGTGTATACCAGCCAATCTTCAATATAGCGTTTGGAAATTATGTAAATATGTTGAAGCCGATTTCCGCCAGTTTTTGACCACTTACTTTTTAATTTAAGAATAGCACAAATGGAAACAGAGATGGCTCTGCTTAGAGGTTGGAAGACATATACATTATCCTCGGAAAACGTGCAAAGATGAGAAGAAACTGAAAGCGAATTACTGTGTCGTGATTTTGGAAGTCGAAGTGCCGATAAAAAACTGCATACGTAAGACTACGTTCGTTTATTATACCATAGTTACGCATCAAAATGCCTGTGGGCATCTTCACTTTAGTTTTTGGAAATTATTTAAATACATTGAGAGAGAAATAGAGATGATTCAGCATAGAGGTTGAGAAACATCCACTATCTTCGTGAAATGTACAAAGACGAGAAGAAACTGGAAGCGTTTTAACGGGTCGTGGTACTTGAAGACCAAATGTCAGCAGTAAAATCTGCACACTTCAGAAAATATTTGCTTATGTTACAAAATTTACATATCAAGATGTCGGCGGACACTTTCAGTACCGTGTTTGAAAATTATGTTAATGCACTGAAACTGGTTTCCGTCAGTTTTCGATCAGTTCTTATTTTATCTCTGAATGTCATGTATGTCGTTTGCAGAGCGATTGTAGTGGTGGAAGACCATAGTTTTTGTTCGTTCTTCAAACGAGAGGGAAATGGAGGTGGCCCTGCTTAGAGATTGAGAGACACCGGGAAAGGTAGAAGGGTTAAAAGAAACTGACTGCGAAATACAGGGTAGTGATTTTGGAAGGCCAGGTGTCGACATTAAAAGAAGACCGCTCACTGATGGCAGTGTGAAGCGGTTACGGTCTCTTGCTCGGCCGCGTCCATGGCGCTCGGCCCCTTCGCGGGAGACACTCTGTGCGGATCACCACCAGCGCAATCACTGCTCCAGCAGCCTCGGAGGGGATCGATAGTGGGCCGCGCGGGTCGGCCGACCGGCCTGCGTTTCTATTACTGCCAGCAGAAAAGAACTTCATTAGCGTGATTGGGCTCGACGAATCGGCACGCATTTAGCTCGGTGGCGTCCAGTACGGCCCGGGGGGAGATAATCAGCCTTACCACCGAGCCGCTGGGGGTGGGCCAGCGTTGCACCGTATCTCCACATCCTGCAGCGTCCACCATCGCACTGAGCTTCCGCTGCTGTTGCAACCAGACCGTTGTAAAGGCAGCTAGCCTGGCCGCGATAATTAGGTTATTCACAGTCCTTTGTGCGGCTCATACAGGCTGCAGAGTGGTTTCTGTTTCATTGTCTGTCGTGACGGTCTGACGGCGCTTGTATCCACACCCAGCTCATGACAGAAAAGGAGTTCATCTTACATGAAGGTCACACGGCAATCCGATTTATTAAATTTTCTATATTCGTGCTACGTGACTTTCAGCACTCAAATATCAAACAGCAGCATTTCGACGCAACTCTCAATAATTCTCCAGAAAATCAATTTTTAAAATTGCCAAGCATGTCTGATATACGAAGATAAGGTTGACTTTTCGACAGGCAGTGTGTCTCCATGGCAGAATGTTCAACTGCTACGTAGCCGGCCCCGTTCGATTCTAGGTCATGGTAAACTTTTAAACAAAGATGCATTTTGCACGAGCACTTTCGCGAAGCATAAAATATGGAAATATGAAGAAAATGTTTAATTTGTGAAGCTTCTTTTTATGATTATAACAATCTTTAGCCGGAATCTTTTATAAAAGATCGGTAACTAAGAATTTATATCCACAAGGAAATTTGTATTTCTTAGTCCAGTATGTGATAAGGAATTAGGGAACATGAATTTTTGATAGAAATTACTGTTTCTATATATATATATATATACATATTTTAATTACCAAATATCTGATGGATTTTATACTTAAATGGTGTAGGTATTGTAACTGTACGGAAAAATTAAATGAATAATGATAGAAATAAGACTGAAATCAGCAATTAACAATCTATTGTGCTAATGACTTTTGTCCATTTTTATGTATCTTATGCTTCACGAAAATACCTGTAGAACATGAACCTTTGTTTAAAAAATTGCATCGATCGGGAATCGAACCCAGGTCCGCCAACTTTGCTGGTGAGTATTCTACCAGAGTGCCATGTTTCCTGCCAAACGACTTATTTACTTTACACCCTTCAACCTCTCGAGAACAATTCACAGTTGCATCGAACTCCTTTGCGAAACTGATATTTTAGTGCTGAACTGACGTCAGAGTGAGTGATAGTCTTAGCAATAAGTACGTATTTTAAGATATGTATTGTAATATCCAGAGGTTTATCACGCATACTCTCTCTCTTTCTCTCTCTCTCTCTGTCTCTCTCTCTCTCTCTCTCTCTCTCTCTCTCTCTTTTCTTTTTGTAAGTTTTAGACTGCGAAACAGAGTTTAGATATGAGTGGTATTTGAGGAGAATGCAGAAAAACATACGGTTCCAGAGGATGGGAGAGGAGCCTTTGAAGTAAATGCAGGGCAATAGTCTAGACGATTGATCGATTTCCTTACTACTTTTGTTACGCGAATGGCTGAAAGCAGGTGGAAATACAGCCATATTTTCCTTGGACATATCACTCTCCATTACTAACTTACTTACTACTTACTTATACTGGCCACATAAACCGCAGCCAGTCCTTGGCCTGACTCAGTCCAGCCTTCCACACTACCATGCCATCTGCATCTTCATTTCCCAGACCCAGTATCTGCATGTCTCCCATGCTATTTTCCTTCCATCTCACTCTCGGCCGTCCCAATGGCCTCTTCCCTTCAGCTTCTCCATCCATTACAGCCTTTATTACCGTGTTCATATGGCTCTGAGCACTATAGGACTCAACTGCTGAGGTCATCAGTCCCCTAGAACTTAGAACTACTTAAACCTAACTAACTTAAGGACATCACACACATCCATGCCCCAGGCAGCATTCGAACCTGCGACCGTAGCGGTCGCACGGTTCCAGACTGAAGTGCCTAGAACCGCTCGGCCACCACGGCCGGCTATTACCGTGTTCTCCCCTCTCCTCCTCACATATCCGTACCATCTTAGCCTCATAACTATGACACTCGCTACTATGTCAGGAAGTGTGTATAATTATCTGTTTTTCCTTATTCTCCGCTGTCCATTTTTTTTCACTGGTCCATATTTTTTTCTCAGTAAATTATTTTCAAAAGTAACGAGTTTCTTAAACGGGTCTCCCACATGGTTTAATTTGGATGGGATCCTCTTGGGTAAGATACACTCCTGGAAACTGAAATAAGAACACCGTGAATTCATTGTCCCAGGAAGGGGAAACTTTATTGACACATTCCTGGGGTCAGATACATCACATGATCACACTGACAGAACCACAGGCACATAGACACAGGCAACAGAGCATGCACAATGTCGGCACTAGTACAGTGTATATCCACCTTTCGCAACAATGCAGGCTGCTATTCTCCCATGGAGACGATCGTAGAGATGCTGGATGTAGTCCTGTGGAACGGCTTGCCATGCCATTTCCACCTGGCGCCTCAGTTGGACCAGCGTTCGTGCTGGACGTGCAGACCGCGTGAGACGACGCTTCATCCAGTCCCAAACATGCTCAATGGGGGACAGATCCGGAGATCTTGCTGGCCAGGGTAGTTGACTTACACCTTCTAGAGCACGTTGGGTGGCACGGGATACATGCGGACGTGCATTGTCCTGTTGGAACAGCAAGTTCCCTTGCCGGTCTAGGAATGGTAGAACGATGGGTTCGATGACGGTTTGGATGTACCGTGCACTATTCAGTGTCCCCTCGACGATCACCAGTGGTGTACGGCCAGTGTAGGAGATCGCTCCCCACACCATGATGCCGGGTGTTGGCCCTGTGTGCCTCGGTCGTATGGAGTCCTGATTGTGGCGCTCACCTGCACGGCGCCAAACACGCATACGACCATCATTGGCACCAAGGCAGAAGCGCCTCTCATCGCTGAAGACGACACGTCTCCATTCGTCCCTCCATTCACGCCTGTCGCGACACCACTGGAGGCGGGCTGCACGATGTTGGGGCGTGAGCGGAAGACGGCCTAACGGTGTGCGGGACCGTAGCCCAGCTTCATGGAGACGGTTGCGAATGGTCCTCGCCGATACCCCAGGAGCAACAGTGTCCCTAATTTGCTGGGAAGTGGCGGTGCGGTCCCCTACGGCACTGCGTAGGATCCTACGGTCTTGGCGTGCATCCGTGCGTCGCTGCGGTCCGGTCCCAGGTCGACGGGCACGTGCACCATCCGCCGACCACTGGCGACAACATCGATGTACTGTGGAGACCTCACGCCCCACGTGTTGAGCAATTCGGCGGTACGTCCACCCGGCCTCCCGCATGCCCACTATACGCACTCGCTCAAAGTACGTCAACTGCACATACGGTTCACGTCCACGCTGTCGCGGCATGCTACCAGTGTTAAAGACTGCGATGGAGCTCCGTATGCCACGGCAAACTGGCTGACACTGACGGCGGCGGTGGACATATGCTGCGCAGCTAGCGCCATTCGACGGCCAACACCACGGTTCCTGGTGTGTCCGCTGTGCCGTGCGTGTGATCATTGCTTGTACAGCCCTCTCGCAGTGTCCGGAGCAAGTATGGTGGGTCTGACACACCGGTGTCAATGTGTTCTTTTTTCCATTTCCAGGAGTGTATTTCAAAAGTAAAACACACCCATTCGGATCTTGGGACGGGTATAACCCAAAAGGGTGGCGCCGCCTAGAGAACGAGTGTAGAGTTGTTTCTGGCCAGAGGGCGGACTGAAGATCTCAACAGTATCTTGTGCAGTGTAAGCTCATAGGGCATTATATTAGTCCTCGCCTTTGAGCAGCACACTAACGGTGTCGGAGGTCAGTTAATGGCGTAGAGCTGACACCACAAATGTCACGGCAGTGACGCCAGTGGAGTAGTGTGTACGTGCCATTCGGTTGTGTGGAACTAGTGCAACCAGGTATGTCGACGTTGGGATACAGTTGCTGCATGGAGCTTCCGCGTTGGGACGTCCCGTTATAAAAAAAAATGGCTCTTAGCACTAAGCGACTTAACTTCTGAGGTCATCAGTCCCATAGAACTTAGAGCTTCTTAAACCTAACTAACCTAAGGACATCACACACATCCATGCCCGAGACAGGATTCGAACCTCCGACCGTAGCGGCCACTCGGTTCCAGACTATAGCGCCTAGAACCACACGGCCACTCCGGCCGGCCCGTCCCGTTATCAAACTGAATGAAGTTAGCCTAATGCTCTACTCTAAGGTGGACTATCCCGCGTGTCTATCATAAATGGTGTACCATTTGCAGCAATACAGCATAAGAACAGCGGTCGTAAAAAGCTGAAGTGTGACGCCTTGTCGATGAGAATTGGTTTCAAACAGGACAGAATTGCTGTGGCCAGTGAATGGATGTCTACCTCAATCGCTTCAAAGGGAATCGCATTCATTCGTTTTTTTTAAGTCAGGTACTTTGCAAAAGGCCATCTCCCAAAGATGAATCTGACAGTTTTTACTGCAGGGATGTAGTGTAGTCCAAGGGATAGAGAATTTGTCAAGTAATGCACAGCATAGAATATACTGTCGACCCAATAAAAACTTTAATCTGCGTTGCGCAAAATTCGTAATTCATGGCGAAGACCGTTCTGTCAGACTTTGGCGGTGTTCTTTGCACCAGGACTTGGGCTCAATCATGGTGTGGATACTTCCGTCTCCCAAGATGCCAACGGCCGTTTTACATACCGTATATTACCTCATAGCACAATTTATTTTGTTTTACAGCTTTATTATGTTACTAGTCAAATATTTACGCATACTTAATACAAAAAGTTATACAGTGTATACATAGTGTTTATTTAACCCGCAACAGCCTCCCCACTCTGGCCCATCACATCTTGGTCGATTTGCAGTTGGATGACTACCTTTCAGTGTCTTAAGGTGTAGTTATGCGCGTGGATGCTAATGATGGGGGACGGGGGATTGCGGAGTGGGTGCGTTAGGTAATATCGGGAGGCACTAAGTGGTAAGGGTCTCGCCAACGTTGGGAACCACTGATCTACTGGGTCCTATCAACAATGAATGGCTTAAACTGGATTTGGCAAACCTAAAGAAACTTTCTTACTGTCATCCTCGCCAAACAAAACCAGTTATTAGCGTTAGTATTGGTTGTCCACGGTAGGCATTGGTGCTATACGATAAGGACGCTAAGTGTATTTGCTGATCTTTCTACTACTTGTCTCGGAGGATTACGTCAGCATCTTCAATTCGATATATTTGAACCACAAACGGTTTCAGTACATTTTCAATACAATGTTGAAACGAACAAAGAAGAATTTTACCGAATATGTCTTTGTGTAGACCTCCAGCCAATTACGAATCATTTCGAGAAGACACTACTTGAACTGAATGTAAAATTTGTTTAGTTTCTTACTCTTACTTTTATCGTCAAGATCATGTGTCATCATTGATGGTGTTTCATATCAATAAGATTACAAAGTATTCGAAATGAGATGAAATTTCTATGCGGGATGGATACAATTTTCTTTCATCACTTCTGCACCGTTCGAAACGAACACTCAATATTTGTTTATTCCATTTACGAGTTCACAAAATGAGCATACATTACCCAAAAAATGAAAAAAGATAAATTTTTGCTCGTAAAAGCAAATTTGGCATCTTCAAGACATCCTGTGAAAAATTGGCTGTGTTCAGTTACTGATAATCTGTTGACAATGCAAGTTACACTTGAGCAACAGTGTGGTGACTGGCACAGATGCATAACATACCTACAGTAATAAAGATAAATATATGTCACATATTTAAAAAACTAGCTGCTGGACTTACTCGTTACCCATAAAAAATTCAAATATACGTTGAAGTAAAAAAATTGCTTAATTCAGTAATTATGATGTGGCCTAGGTTACATACATTCACGTCCTGTATTCATTATGCTTTTAATTGGGCTGAATAATTTACATTACAGAAAGAGGTCGAAATATTCTCCAATCTAGAATGTAACATGACTTCCATCCACTTGCTCGACTGAGAACTTGAATTCGGCAACAAGGAGTGAATTCTTTCGCGACCAAGCAACAAACTACGGGACTGAGTGGGCTTTTGAGAAAGCGTAGCAACTGTGAAAAGATACTGATACGACAACCGGTTTGGCCGAGCGGTTCTGGGTGCTTCAGTCTGGAACCGCTCGACCGCTACGGTCGCAGGTTCGAATCTTGCCTCGGGCATGGATGTGTGTAATGTCCTTAGGTTAGTTAGGTTTAAGTAGTTCTAAGTTTTAGGGGACTTATGACGTCAGATATTAAGTCCCATAGCGCTCAGAGCCATTTGAATTTGAACCAAGATACTGATACACAGAATGAGTAATCTGTGACGTTAAGTACTAGTTAATTTTAAGGCCTCAGTCGTTATGCCACGGTTTCTGATTACGAAAATGAGGTGTGATTTTCACACTACTCTTGTTTCATTGTCTTTCTGCACGATATAGCGCTGTCTACTTTAGAAACTGAATTGATGATTTACCGTTACACCATAAGTAGGGTGTGAGGCACCCTGTGACATGAATAAGATGTTAATATTTTGGTTTGTTATTGGGTGATTTTTTGTATTTCATGTATCTGGAGTTATATGTTCATGATAGTGTACGACCTTTACAGTTATGAAATTGTACCTACCAAATAGCTGCCAGATATCTGAACCATGTGCTATTCTATGAAGAGGAAATACAATGCAGTGTAACCCTAATACTGAGTTTATCTCTTTTGATTCCAACGTGCATCTGATATAATAGCGCGTTACCTTTATTGCAGATACCGTAGATGAGTATTTGAAAACAGAACTGGAATTAGACCAACGTATTTGACACTGGTCTTCCAGAGTAAGACTGTTCCATCTCCAATAATTTCCATACAATAATATATCGTTATGCTAGAATTCGTGATAACTTGAGCTTAGATGTCATTTATTCTGATGTTGCAGAGAAGGACACATTTGTGGATATCTTCTACACTACTGGCCATCAAAATTGCTACACCACGAAGATGACTTGCTGCAGACGCGAAATTTAACCGACAGGAAGAAGATGCTGTGACATGCAAATGATTAGCTTTTCAGAGAATTCACCCATGGTCGGCGCCTATGGCGACACCCTCAACGTGCTGACATGAGGAAAGTTTCCAACCGAATTCTCATACACAAACAGCAGTTGGCCGGCGTTGCCTGGTGAAACGTTGCTGTGATACCTCGTGTAAGGAGGAGAAATGCGTACCATCATGTTTTCGACTTTGATAAATGTCGGATTGTAGCCCATCGCGATTGCGGTTTATTGTATCGCGACATTGCTGCTCGCGTTGGTCGAGATCCAATGACCAGAATATGGAATCGGTGGGTTCAGGAGGGTAATACGGAACGCCGTGCTGGTTCCCAACGGCCTCGTGTCACTAGCAGTCCAGGTGACAGGCATCTCATCCACATGACTGTAACGGATCGTGCAGCCCCGTCTCGATCCCTGAGTCAAGAGATGGGGCTGTTTGTCCCTGAGTCAACAGATGGGGCTGTTTGCAAGACAACAACCATATGCACGTACAGTTCGACGACGTTTGCAGTAGCATGGACCATCAGCTCGGAGACCATGGCTGCGGTTACCCTTGACGCTGCATCACAGACTGGAGCGCCTGCGATGGTGTACTCGAAAACGAACCTATGTGCACGAATGGCAAAACGTCATTTTTTAAGATGAATCCCGGTTCTCTTTTCAGCATCGTGATGGTCGCATCCGTGTTTGGCGACATCGAGGTGAACGCACATTGGAAGCGTGTATTCGTCATCGCCACACTGGCGTATCACCCGGCGTGATGGTAGGGGTGTCATTGGTTACACGTCTCGGTCACCTCTTGTTCGCATTTACGGCACTTTGAACAGTGGACGTTACATTTCAGATGTGTTACGATCTGTGGCTCTACCCTTCATTCGATCCTCGCGAACCCGTACACTTCTGCAGGATAATGCACGACCGCATGTTTCAGGTCTTGTACGGGCCTTTCTGGATACAGAAAATGTTCGACTGCTGCCCTGACCAGCACATTCTCCAGATCTCTCACCAACTGAAACGTCTGGTCAATGGTGGCAGAGCAACTGGCTCGTCACAAAACGCACGCTCTTGATGAACTATTCTTCTTGGTGTAGCAATATTAATGGCCAGTAGTGTAGATAATCTCTAAATTCCAGGCGACGTACCATTAGAGATGTCCCGTTGGTTGTTGCGGAATATCTTTGGTTGCACAGTATACAGGACAGTGGACAACTGATCCCTGAGGTTCGCCTGCAATAATACAGCGAGGAGACGAAAGTCTGCGTGGTGCGACAACTCGACGAGGTATGGACTGTAGAAGTCGTTCGAAGTCTACTACAGAATTATTGAGCCATACTGTCACAATATCTGTCCGTAATTGTTTAAATCTTGTCGGTGCAGGCCTTTGTGCAGATACTGACGTCTCGATTATGTCCGCAATATGTTCGAAGGGATTCATGTCGGACGATCCGGGTTGACAAATCATTCGCTCCAATTGTCTGGACAAATAATTCGCTCCGTTTATCCAGAATGTTCTTCAAACCAGTTTAAACAATTGTGGCACAGGGACACTTTGCAACGTCATCCTTAAGAATTTCGTCGCTGTTTGGGAAGGCCAGGTACCCGAACATACCATTTCCTCGCAATGAGCGATTCACATGGACCACAGGATCCACTTCATTCCATAAACACAGTCCACACCATTATGGAGACACAACAAGCTGCCAGCTTCGGACGATAGCATCGTGGGGGGCTGCTCCACCACACGAGTTCTACCATCAGCTCTAACAAATTGAAACCGGAACTCATGTGACCAGACCAAAATTTTCCAGTCTTCTAGGATCCAACCGCGAGGTGCTGCAGGTGATTTAACACTTGTTAGCAATAGCGTTCCCGTCGGTAGTCAGCTGTCATAGCCCATTCACAGCAAATGTCGGCGCACTGTCTTAACGGATACGTTCGTCATATGTCCTACATTGATTTATGTAGTTATTTCACGCAGTCTTGCTTGTATGTTAGCACTGACAACTCTACGGAAACACAGTTGTTCTCAGTTGTTAGCCGCCGACCACTGCATTGTCCTTGGTGGCGGTGATGTTTGGGTTGTGGGGCGCTCAACCGCCCGTTTATCAGCGCCCGATCAAAGTACCAATTTATTCACAGTCCAATTATTTTCACAGTCCAATCTAGTCACTGTCACGAATGATGCTGATGATGATGATCATGATGATGATGATGATGATGATAGTGATGATGATGAAATAATAAGTAAAACACAAAAACCTAAACCCCAGGCAGAGAAAATCACCAACACGGTCGGGAATCCGACCAGGGACCCCGTGATTCAGAGGTAGCAACGCTAGCCACTAGACCACGAGCTGCGGACGTCCTTGGTGAGAGGTAATACCTGAAACGTAGTACTTTCGGCACGCTCTTGAAACTTCTTCTTGAGTCAGCAGTTCTCTCACTGGCTTGATTCGGCCCGCCACATATTCCTGTCCTGTGCTAACCTCTACATCTCAGAGAAGCACTCGCAACCTACGTCCTCAATTATTTGCTGCATGTATTCCAGTCTCTTCCTCCTCTGCTGTTTTTGCCCTCTAAAGCTCCCTCTGGATGTATGGAAGTCTTTTCCTGATGTCTTAACAGATGTCGTATCATCCTGTCCCTTCTACTTGTCAGTGTTTCACATATTTCTTTCCTCTCCGACTCTGCGCAGGACATCCTCATCCTTTGCTTTATCAGTCCACCTAATTTTCAACATTCGTCTGTAGCACCGGTTTTCCCACAGTCCATGTTTCGCTACCATACAATGCTGTGCTGCAAACGAACATTCTCAGAAGTTTAGGACTGTGTTCGATACTAGTAGACTTCTCTTGGTCAGGAATGCCCATTTTGCTTGTGCGAATCTGATTCTGATGTCCTCCTTGCTCTGCCCGTCATTGGTTATTTTGCTGCCTAGGTAGCAGAATTCCTTAACTTCATCTACTTCGTGACCATGAATCCTTATGTCAAGTTTTTCGCTGTTCTCATTTATGCTGCTTCTCATTATTTTCGTCTTTCTTCGATTTAGTCCCAGTCCTTATTCTCTACTCGTTACACTGTTCATTCCATTCAGCAGATCACGTAATTCTTCTTCACTTTCACTCAGGATAGCAATGTCATCATCGAATCGTATCATTGGTATCCTTCCACCTTGAATTTTAATCCTGCTGCTGAAGCTTTCTTTTATTTCCATCATTGCTTCTTTGCTGTTCAGATTGAGCAATAGGAGCGAATGACTACATCCCTGTCTTACAAGATTTCTAAAGCGAGCACTTCGTTCTTGGTCGTCCACTCTTATTATTCCCTCTTGGTTGTTGTACGTATTGGATATCACGCGTTTCTCCCTAGAGGTTAATCCTATTTTTCTGAGAATTACGATCATCTTGCGTAATTTTCCATTGTCGCACGTTTTTTCCAGGTCGATGTATCCTATGAAAGTGTTTTGAATTTTCTTTAGTCTTGCTTCCATTATCAACCGCAACGTCAGAATTGCATTTCTCACGCTTTTCCTCTTTCCTAAAGTCAAATTGATCGTAATGTGTCCTGATTAAAAAATGTAAAATCGTGATACGTAACTCTAAAAGGCACATTCGGTAACAGAACGAGCACAATGAACCACTTCGCCGAATGTCCATAACAGGCACGGCAGGAACATAAGAACATGGCGTGCTACTGTAAACGATGTCGCGCTAACCATCACTGCTATGGATGCGTACTGCACTATAGAGATAGCTCCAGCTAGCCACTGATATTCCCACTAACCGTTCTGGAAAAATAGACCGCAATTATCGGGTGGATTTATTTAAAACAACAAAACACACGAGAGGAGTGTGTGGAGCCTTGTTTTCGAGTTACGATGTGGTGGAAAGGTTACGGATGCGGGCAGTGAGGGTAGAAAACGATGGGGGAGTTAGGAGAAAGGGAGAAAAAGGCAGAAATAGGTAGAGAGGAACACACAGAGCGGCAGAGAGAGAGAGAGAGTTGTGTAAAATTGAATTGAAAGCTTATTATCCCTGTCACCCAAGCTAAGGGGCCTTATCTTTCATCCCTTCCAGGGATTTCCTGTAAAAAGTATCCGGATGCCCCAATGTCACGTGGAATTGACCAGCATATGTCGCGGGAGGCAATCTTACCCGCGTGAAAGATAAAAGGAGGTAGGTCAGCAGAACTCGCTGATGACGAACGTGATCTAATCATTTGTTGTCACCTGAGTAAGACGTACATCAGCTACATTTCAAAACTTGTAAAACTAGCCAAATCTTCCGCTCATGTTGTGACTGTAAAGCGGAATCGCAAATGAACAGCTAAATCAAAATCACCCAAATCTTATGGAGAGAAGGGCAGGGACCGTCGGGCACTGCGGAGCGTGGTTGTAACCAAAACAAGTGAACTGAGCGGAAGAAATCAATTGTGAGTTTCAAAGTGTTATCAGTTATCGAACTAGTACACACAATGTCTGTAGATAGGCAGTTACATAGGATGGTGTCAAATGGTCGAATGCCACATTTTTTGGTCGTCAGTTCTGGGTGACCCTTGTAAAGAGCGACGACGCTAGACAGTGGATGAATGTAAACTAGTGATTTGGTGTAACGATTCACGGTATTCCCAGCGACAATCCAGTGGTGGGGTCTGAATTCCGCGAGTGCCAGGAGAACGTTACCTGATGTCTGTACTGTTATCAATGAATTATGGATGAGGTAGTGTGGTGGTATGATGGTGTTTCTCGTAGTATAGTGTAGTCGCATTTTTGTGCTCCAGTAAGAGCTAAATGCGTAAGAAATGGAACACATTTAACGGCATTGTGCACCGAGTACAGTAGAGAAACAGTCCGAAGACGGTGATTGTATCAGAATGACGATGCACCCTGTCACAAAGCAGGATTTGTGAGGCAATGGTTCGTGGACCGTCACTATCCTGAAATGGACGGGCCTGCCTCGAGTCCTGACTTAAAATCGATGGAACGCAACTAGGTTGAGTTAGCACGTCGACTTCGCTACAGACCCTTGCGTCCTACCGCTCTACCTTCTTTGGTTCCCGCTGTTGAGGGAGAATGGATTGCCATTCCTAATCAGACATTCATACACCTCGCTGTATGTGTCGCCGGTAGAGTTCAAACCATCATAAAGGTGTAGGGTGGACGCATATACACTACACATACGGCCCAGTATACGGGAAAGCGGGCCCACCAGGTCACTTTGACGCTGAACATTCCACTGGGAGGCGAATACCCGGTCAAGGAGGTTTGTGTGATTACATTGACGCTTTCCATGCACAGGGTACTGGTGAGAGTTGCGACAGTGTTTGATCAGGGTCAGAGACCAAGTTACGTACAAGACCCAGAGTTTGAGAAACGTCTTCTTAGTAGTATTGCTCAAATTCGGTCAGTAATTACAAGGAGAATCGTGAAAAGGAAAGGAATTAGACACATGAAGATGTGTAACATTAGGCATGAATATTTTGTGTACCGGTATCACCTTCAACGGGTCAGTGTGAGCCAGTGCATGACTGGCGGTGTTTCGATTGTTCGGGTCCCAAATCAGTTGCTCAGTACTGTCGATCACAATAAATCGGCACCCCGCGTTCAAAAACACTAGCTTCCGACTCTTGGGTACCTCGAAGAGAATGCAACAGTGTTCTGCGCTGTCTTTTTGATGACAAGGGGGTGAGGGTGGTTCGCAACCATATCCACAAGATCAATAAGACCTCTACGGGACCGTTATGAAAAACAATAGAAACTGCGGAACACCGTACTGCTCGACGAATGGTGGCCAAGTAACACTGGAATGAAACCTGGAATAATAGCGTTGGAATCTTGTCGCCGACCAGCACCACATTTGTCTGACACGGATCATCGTCGTTGGCGAACGCAGATGTTGTCTGGTACGTGTTACCAAATCAAGCATGCGTTTTAACAGTTGAGCAGTGGAGGGAGTATCATGTACAGAGCGATCACCTCTTATCTCTCTCCACGGTAATATGCGGTACCAAATTGGAGCACTGCAACATAATGAACAGCCGTACAGGCAAGGTTCTTCCGTCAGCGATACAACGATTTGGGTGTACCTGGCTAAAAATCAGGACTCGTTGGCACGATTAGCGGCAGCCGAATGGGTTAAGGGACCATCTTCGACTCTCAGGTTGATCGCAACTCTGGTGGAATTACTTCAAATGGTTCAAATGATTCTAAGCACTCTGGGACTTAACATCTGAGGTCATCAGTCCCAGAGACTCAGAACTATTTAAACCTAACTAACCTAAGGACATCACACACATCCGTGCCCGAAGCAGGATTCGAACCTGCGACCGTAGCAGCAGCGCACGGCTGCTAGGTAGCGAGTATTTGTGACATGTATGTGTGGGCTTTTTAGGATAGATATCTTTCCACAGGCCGGGAAAGATACGTTCTGATTTCAAAGAGGGAAGAATACTGTCCACACTCGTCTTGAAAAACTATTATCACCATTAATTAACTGAAAGAGCATGAGTGGAATGGTCTTAGATCTAGTCTCACTTATAAACTGTAGAAATGGCCATACAATACTAGGGGTGGAATACTGGCTGAAAATAGATGTTAGATGTATTGAAATTACAAATTCAGATTGGAACAGGTGTCGCAACTGTGGGCTTAAACCGGTATTGGAAGTTTATATACGTAAAAAATATGGTCATGGTCTGAGTGAATATCAGTGTTTCAGATGGATTAGATATGGCCATCAAATCCTCTGCAACAGGAGCAGTAATAGCGAAACATTTGAGGGGAAACTGGGAGAATTTCGCATACATTTCCACGTCATGTTATATCAGGAAGTGGAAATTTCAACTTAACAACTACAGAGGGGGAGACTCAAGTGATAGTAGTAGGGAAAATGTTCTAAATGCCTTATCGGAACTTAACAGAGCAAGTATTTTCAAAACTGATTCATGAGATTAACATGTTAGATCACCTGGTCACCACGTCAAAACTTTTCGACTCATGGAGAGTAGAACATGGAATCAGTGATCATAAGCTCGTTAGCCGGCCGGAGTGGCCGTACGGTTCTAGGCGCTACAGTCTGGAGCCGAGCGACCGCTACGGTCGCTGGATCGAATCCTGCCTCGAGCACGGATGTGTGTGATGTCCTTAGGTTAGTTAGGTTTAATTAGTTCTAAGTTTTAGACGACTAATGACCTCAGAATTTAAGTCGCATAGTGCTCAGAGCCATTTGAACCATAAGATCGTTACAGCATCATCGAATACAGCTGTAGGTAGAAAAGCAAAGAAATGTAGGAAGAATTCCTGCTTAACAAGAGCGACAAGAAACAGATTTTATATGACCCTAGTGGCTAACATGAAAAATTCATTTTCACGACAGAAGTTGCTGAGCATCAATTATGGCTTGGACGGTTAAGCGTCGAGCAATGTTGTGAGGGACGGGAAAGAAAAGTTGCGGTGCCACAACCTTGTTAGAGAGCTGCTAAAGAAGCAGAGTTTCATTGCAAATTCAATCGCAGCCGAAGCCTTTCACAAAAAGAAAAATCAAACGTAGCCTAAACTAGCGTAAGGAGAGCCTTACATTGAGCTTTCAACGAATTTGAAAGTAAAATTCATTCAAAATAGTTTCAGTCCTACATTAAATAACCAAACGGGTCGAAGTCATCTATTCAGATAACCTGTGATTACAGGCGTACTTACAGGATGGCATAGAAAACGCCGGAATACTAAAAGTCTTTCTTCACCGTACTTCCTCTCTCAAGTCTTCGTACAAAACATAACGACTGATAGACAAGGGTTAGAAAAGCAACTCATATCGCTCGCCAGAGGAAAGGCCACTGGAATTGACGGGATACCAGTTCGATTCCACACAGAGGATATGAAAGACCTTGTCCATCTTCTAGCATCTGTGTAACGTAGGTCTCCAAAGGCGTGAAACGTTCCTAACGATTGGAATAAAATTCACACGTCCCTGTTTTAATAAAGTGATCGAACAGACGAACAAACTATAGACCCATATTTCTGACGCCAGTTTCTTGTAGAATTTGTGATATTCTTAATATTAACGTATTATAACATTTCTGGAGAACGACAGTATACTCCATGGGAATCAAAGCTGATTCCTAAATTAAAAGATCGAGTGAAACACAGTTGATACTGGTCACCATGATGATTCAGTGTTCCTTGGCTTGCTGAAGGTTTTCAGTACTGTTTCCCGCCGGTACCTAACGAACAAAATATTAGTGGCGTTTTTATTTAATTTATTTTTACTTTATATTTTAGTTTTTTTAGTCACCAATCTTCTTACTGGATTGACGCGGCCAGAAATGAATTCTTCGCTGTCCTGAACTTTCCATCTCAACGTAGCAATGTATTCTACTCTCTGTTTCTCCGCTACAGCTTCTTTCCTCCCCTACTGTCCGCAGACCCTCCTTTCTCCTTTGCTTATCACTTCACTTATTTTCAGCATTACTCCGTAGCACCACATCTCAAGCAAATTGTTTCTCTTCTTTTAGGGTTTTCCCGTAGTCTGACAATCATTTAGTGCTGTGGGCCAAACGTACATCCTTAGAAATTTCTTTCACAGATTAAGGACTACGTTTGATATTAGCAGTCTTTTCTTGG
Organism: Schistocerca piceifrons; assembly: GCF_021461385.2. Taxonomy (NCBI): domain Eukaryota; kingdom Metazoa; phylum Arthropoda; class Insecta; order Orthoptera; family Acrididae; genus Schistocerca; species Schistocerca piceifrons. The sequence continues at coordinate 182,012,993 of NC_060143.1, read as the reverse complement.
CCAAAATCCGTTATGTCTGCCAGTGCTGGTATATTACGGAAGAACTTAGGAGTGATAATATACGTCTAAAATTCTCTGAGGCAATAGTAATCGCGATAGTGAATAGCTCAGAAGGCAGTTCAGTTCAAGAGGAACGGACATCTCTGAAAAGAGCAATGGCGGAAGCTGGAAAGTAAAACATAGGTACCTGGAAAGTAACTGTGAAGATATCATTAATAAAAGAAATACGTCAGTTGATCGACGGAAGAAAGGAGAACATGAATGGTTGGAGAGTTTCCGGAATACGGAAGTACAAGACACTTCTGAATGAAATAAATACAAAGAACAGGGAAGCTCAGGCGATACGGCTGCATGAGAAATATGATGAAATCGTAAAATAAGTGACTGTCGGAAGGATGGACTCAGCATATAGAAAATTCCAAACTGCCTTCGGGGTAATTAAACATTAAGAACGTTATGGGAATTCCCCTGTTAAACGTGGAGGAGATAGTATAATTTTATTAAAAGATAGTACTGAGACTGAACCTACATCCCCCTATGGTGGTCGCTTAAACAATGAAAACAGTGAGACATGGTTCTTAATGGTGTGTACGATCACCAGTTATGGCAATACGTAGTCGACAACGGGCTCGTATGCTGTCATAAGACTGATGAAGCGTTATTGTGGTAGAGCGCTCCAATCCTCCACAAGCGTACTTGTCAAATGCCGGATGGTCATAGGTGCATGTGGGCTTGATACAGTAAAACTCGCAAACGCAGCTCACACGTACTGTGTGGGATTTAAGGCGCTCGAACTGGCAGGCCATCTGTTCGTCAAATGTCCTCTCGCTCCAAGATATCCTCTACAAGCGCTGTTCGATGTATTTGCGAGTTTTTATTCTTAAAAAAAACTCTGGGGCGAATGAACTCTACAAAAGACGCCGACAAGCAACACTGCGTGAAAGAACCGGAGAAATCAATGTGGGACGTACGACGAACGTATGCGCTAAGGCAGGGCGGTGAATTCGGCGTTAATGGGCTATGGCAGCAGACGACAGAGGCAAGTGCCTTTCTAGCTGCACGACATCGCCTGCAACGGCTGTCTTGGGCTCGTGATCGTAACAGTTGGACCCTAGAGGACTGGAAAACACTGGCCTGATCAGATGAGTGGCGGTTTCAGTTGCCAGGGGCTGACGGTAAGGTTCGAGTGTGGTGCAGACGCTTCAGGTCATGGAGCAAAGTCGTCAACAAGGCAGCGTGCAAGCTGGTGGTGACTCCGCGATGGTATGGGTTGTGTTTGCATGGAATGAACTGGGTGCTGTGGATGTTCGACTACTTGCAGACCAGTTTCAGCCATTCAAGAACGTCTTGTTCCCAAACGAGAAAGGAATTTTTATGAGTGACAATGCGCCGTGTTATTCGTGTTACTGGGCCACAGTCGTTGGCGATTGATTTACAGAATATTCTGAACAGTTCGAGCTTAGAATTTGGCCACCCAGATCTCGAGACACGACTCCCATCGAAGGTTTATTGCACGTATTAGAGAGGTCAGTTCGTGCACAAAACTCTGCAGTGGCAACACTTTTGCAATTATGGATGACTGTAGAGGCAGAATGGCTCATTATTTCTGCAACGACTTGTTGACCCCCTGCCACGTCGGTTTGCTGAAGAACAACGGGAAAAAGGAGGGCCGACACGATATTAGGAGGTTTCCCATTACTTCTGTCACCTCATTGTAGTAGTACCCTTACCTTCTGTACGACATCAAAATTACACGGTGAAAGGACGAAGAATATGGTAAATGCTGCAATTCTACTCAACACCGCTGTCACAGTTACAATCGTTCACAGTCTGCCTAATCTGGTCCTGCGTTGTCGTGCAGTATGATCGCACTGTCCACAAGGTCCGGACGTTCCAAACACCACCTGATTCCAGTCGTATCTGTCGCAGCAGGATGTTCCTGTAATACTCCAGTAGCTCTCAGTCTTCTGGCATGTGGAACGAAGTGACACATAATGACACCTTTGTTGTCATACGCAACGATGATCATCAGTTACATGGGGAAGGGTTCTGACGGAACTTCTGCTACGTTGGTGATCCGGGGTGTCACCACTCCGCGAAATGACTCTTGAGTTCCGGTTCTTATGCCCTGGCCATAAACGCATCGATGGTTCATCGGTAGCCATTAGTTGTGATATGAAGTATTGGCCGTCCTGTTGTTAGTATGCAGCACTCATGCTCATAAATTAAGGATAATTGCAGAATCTGGTGCCACACAGCGTAGCACTACACACAACTGGCACTAATAGCATAGTCACAAGGGGGGACACACACGACACAGATCTCCAAGTCCACGGTACTAGTGATAAGTTGAGAAAACACTCCCCAAATACATGTGCTACAAAACGCCACTGTTTCCTGCGCATGTACCCCGACATCAATATGGGATATGATCACCATGCACACGTACACAGGCCGCACAACGGGTTGACATACTCTGGACCAGGTGGTCGAGCAGCTGCTGGGGTATAGCCTCCCATTCTTGCACCAGTGCCTGTCGGAGGTCCTGAAGTGTCCTAGGGGTCTGAAGACGTGCAGCGATACGTCGACCGAGAGCATCCCAGACGTGCTCTATGGGGCTTAGGTGTGGAGAACAGGCAGGCCACTCCATTCGCCTGATATCTTCTGTTTCAAGGTACTCCTCCACGATGACAACTCGGTGGGGCCGTGCGTTATCATCCATCAGTCAGGAGGAAGGTGGGACCCACTGCACCCCTGAAAAGGCGGGCATACTAGTGCAAAATGACGACCCAATACACCTGTCTTGTTACAGTTCCTTTGTCAAAGACAAGCAGGGGTGTACGTGCACCAATCATAATCCCACCCCACACTATCAAACCAAGATCTCCATACAGGTCCCTTTCAAGGACATTAAGGAGTTGGTATCTGGTTCCTGGTTCACGCCAGATGAAAACCCGGCGAGAATCACTGTTCAGACTGTACCTGGACTCGTCCGTGAACTTAATCTGGGACCACTGTTCCGACGACCATGTACTGTGTTCTTATCACCAGGCTTTACGTACTCTCTTGTGACCAAGTGTCAGTGGAATGCCCCTTCTAGGTCTCCAGGCGAATAAACCATGTCTCTTCAGTCGTCTGTAGACTGTGTGTCTGGAGACAACTGTTCCACTGGCTGCGCTAAGGTTCCGAGCAAGGCTACTTGCAGTACTCTGTGACCGTCTGCGGGCACTGATGGCGAGATATCGATCTTCTTGTGGTGTTGTGCACTGTGGACATCCAGTACTGTAGCGCCTGGATACGACTCCTGTCTGCTAGAGTCGTTGCCATAATCATGAGATCACACTTTGTGGCACCGGGAAGGCCCGTGAACGACCTGCTGTGTTTGACCAGCCTCCAGTCGCCCACATAACGTCATCAGTATGTTTTCTTTGAGCCATTTTCAACACAGTCACCGTTAGCACGTCTGAAAACGTCTGCGCACTTACTCGCTGCACTGTACTCTGGCATGCACCAACACATCTCTGCGTATGTGGAACGCTGCCAGCGCCACCGTGCGACGACCGGATGCCCAATGCACCGCATCGTCATACCCCGAGGTGATTGAAACCCGCAAACTGCCCACCAGAGCGTTGTTTCACCATGTATCTGCATTATCCTTAATTTATGGCCATGAGTGATTATGATAAGAGCATATTGTCTATCGCGTCCAACTTTGAACCTACGTCAGTTATGGGGTACACAGCATTGTGAGATCTTGTGCAGTCGCAGCTCTGTCGTCAATACACTGAGAAAGGTGAGTTTCTCTATGCCACTTCCCCTCTCTAACTCCAGTAGCATCGATAGTCTCTCTTCATCCAGGAGCTGCTCGATGGTGCACGCGGCACGTCAGTCTGCAAACTGACAGTTCGTACCGAGTGTTGCGGATCGCCGGTTGCCATACATCATTGCTGAAACTTTCCTTCCCGCTATGCTGCTGTACAGCATTGTAGGGCATTATTCTCTAGGATTCCGCTAGTTCACTGTCACATTCTCGCGATGCACGGTGATTCTGATGTATGTGCACAGCTCAATAAGGTTACTTCCATCTCGGACGGACGCTCACCACACAATTGATTTCGCAGCAGACCCTGTGCCACTATCAGCAATTACAAAGCCATCTGTTGTAGTGAATAGACGGCGTGCTTACATAGCTTCCGCGAGCAAGAAATAGAGAATTGTGATCTGCTCGCATAAACCGGTTGTCAGAAACTATCTGAAATAACTGTTAAGAGTTAAAGTCGACACATTGTGCCATTTCAGAGATAACTGACATTGAAGTTAGCGGTTTAGGCTGTTGCGTGCGCAAATCCAAGCTGCCCGGTAGAGACGGTGCCACCGGACATGTAATTCGTTTGGTTTTCTAAAGCCGAACAAGGGAGTAATACAAAAATTTTACATGGGACAATATTAAGGAGCAATCGCAATCCGAAGCCTGAGCAGTCTTGTGCGCTACCATCTACGTTATGAAAACAACTGATACTAACCGTATCGGGCGAGCCGCCTGCATTTTCACTCACAACGGCTTCATTAGCTAAATTCAGTGCTAATTATCCGGGAGACGGCACTACGTATCGATCTTCTAATAACAATATTTCTCAGCACAGCCTACCCTGTAAAACCTTTACAAGCATTTCCAGTGTTTCTGACAACCCTGTATGCAAGAAAAAGTGATTGCAATGACTTTTGCATAATACTTATATATTTACTCTTACGCAGCTAATATCTCAATACACACTGCCACAACTGGAAAGTGTTCAACTTAATTCTTCGCCTGAAAGCCCAATTAAAAATAATTCTTTACATAATAAGAGACTTTAAAGATAAGCCTTTACACAGTACAAGAGAAAAATATCTTAAGAAATCTTGAAGTGTCTTGTCGAATGAAGTCCCAAACAATTACTCAAGAATAATTAAAGACAACCTTAAGATAAACATTTACAGAACACGGCTGAAGGACGTTTCAGGAATTCCAGATAATTAAAGAGAAACCTTACAGACAAGGATTTACATATTAAAGCCAAAGATTCTGAAACAAACATCGCTGAAAGCCCAAATGCAGAGCAACAAGAATTTTAAACGAAACACAGCTGAAGGCTTCATCTTAAAGTTGTTATTAAGTTCGGCTTCAGGCCATATACTAAACATAAAACGGGCAATATTAATACACGGCTGAAGGCTTGGCACAGTAGCTGCGACCAAATAAAATGAAATTCACAAACAACAAACTGTGGTGCTCAGACGTGTTCCAAGGATCGGCCTGGGGAGGAAACTCAAACCACAGTTTAGGTGAGACAGACAGCCAAGCGTAACACTAAACAATCGGGTTGCAGCACGACCTACGGACGGCTGACGAACCAACCAACCGCCTAATCAATTCCCTTCCATCCGACAAATAGCACGACCACCAAAAGTACCAGCAAAGACGAGGATCGAGGCAGGATTAGGTCTTAATAATTGATGACAGCTTCCACTCTCGCAGGGATACGTCCAATCAGGTGCTGGGAGGTTTCTTGGGGAAAGGCATTCCATTCTTCACGGAGTGCTGTGCTGAGGAGGGTTATCGATGTCGGTCGGTGAGGCCTGGCACGAATTCGGGGTTCCAAAGTATCCCAAAGGTGTTCTATAGGATTCAGGTCAGTACTCTGTGCAGGCCAGTCCATTACAGGGATGTTATTGTCGTGTAACCACTCCACCATAGGCCGTGCGTTGCGAACAGGTGCTCCATCATGTTGAAAGGTGCAATCGCCATCCTCGAATTGCTCTTCAACAGAGGGAAGCAAGAAGGTGCTCAAAACATCAATGTGGCCTGTGCTGTGATAGTGCCACGCAAAACAAAAATGGTTGCAAGCCCCCTCCATGAAAAACACAACACCATAACACCACCACCTCCGAATTTTACTGTTGGCACTACACACTCTGACAGATGACGTTCACTGGGCATTCGCCATACCCACACACTTTCATCGGATCGCCACACTGTATACCGTGATTCGTCACTCCACGCAACGTATTTCCACTGTTCAATTGTCCAATGTTTACGCTCCTTACACCAAGGGTGGCAGCGTTTGCCATTTACCGGCGTAATGTGTGGCTTATGAGCAGCCGCTCGACCATGAAACACAAGTTTCTCACCTCCCGTCTAACTGTCGTACTAGTTGCAGTGGATCCTGATGCAGTTTATAATTCCTGTGTGATGGTTTGGATATATGTCTGCCTATTACACATTATTAACCTCTTCAGCTATCGGCGGTCTCTGTCAACAGAGAGATCGGCCTGTACCCTATTTTACTTTTGGAAATCGCACGTACAGACGTATGACACAAGTGACACCCGATCATCTGACCACGATCAAAATCCATGAGTTCCGCGGAGCGTTCCATTCAGCTCCCTCACGATGTCTAATGACTACTGAGGTCGTTGACATGGAGCACCTGGAAGTAGGTGGCAGCACAACGCACCTACTATGAAAAACGTATGTTTATGAGGGTGTCCGGATACTTTCGATCACATAGTGGACACAAGGGGGGATGGCGTTTGCTGAGAGGATGTGAGCTTTGGTGCATTCCTAATGGTATTTGTGCACTCGCACGTATAGATAGGAGCAAGCCTGTTTTACCGCCATGTTTTGAAGCGGTTTGCGGCGAGAGGGATCGTTGGCTTTGGGCGTAGCGGTCGGAAACTTCTACTGGACATTTTTTGAGGAACCATGTTTGATTTAGATGTAGATGTTGGGGTACGGCTGTGGGACGGTGACTTCCCACCCGGATCGTGAACATCCTGTGGATCCTTCTTGATTTATCCGTTTGTTGCTGAGACTTTCTTTGATTAATTCTGAGCTCTGATAAAAATACTTGGGGAATTGTTAGTCTTATGGGGAAACATACAAGCCTTCTCGTACTATCGTTCTCTGCTACTGCAAGGTTTTAGGGCAAAAAGGGAGAGAGTCGCAGAATAATTTGTGTGTAGTTCTCAGCGCTGTGAAAAAATTTATCCTGATACTTGTGAATAAGTTGAAATGTGCATATCGTTGGAAATTTTGGCAACTGAAATTATCTCAATGGTTAAATAATTATCTGATTCTGTAAGACATTGGTCGAAGCCATTGATACATTTAAAGGTTTATCTTGAGTTGGTTCCTAAATCAGCACGGTAGCTGCTAAAGGCGTGGTTCAAGGTGATAATCTCTCCACTGTTCTGTCCAATAAAATCAACAACAGAGGCACCATATTTATGAAAATTAAGCAGATAGGTGCATACCTTGATGACATTGTTATAGAACGAAGAAATAACAGTACAATTCAAGAAACATGCCGGGCAATGGAAACAGAGTCATTAGAAATTGGCCTCCTAGTAAATGAAAACTAAGCAAAATATTTGCTAATGTCACAACCTGAGGCCAGAAGAACATTCTTAAGACCCAAACATGAATGGGAAATGCTTCAAAGGTTTGCCCTCTTTTGATTACTTGGGAGCCCTAATAACAAATTATAGCAATATTGGAAAGGCTATAAGGGAAATAAGGCAAGCAGGAAACATAGCTTACTTTACAAATATCCAACTTTTCAAAAATAGCCGTGTTACAAGAAAAACAAACTACATAACTCCCTAGTCCGCTCTTACACTCCTGGAAATTGAAATAAGAACACCGTGAATTCATTGTCCCAGGAAGGGGAAACTCTATTGACACATTCCTGGGGTCAGATACATCACATGATCACACTGACAGAACCACAGGCACATAGACACAGGCAACAGAGCATGCACAATGTCGGCACTAGTACAGTGTATATCCACCTTTCGCAGCAATGCAGGCTGCTTTTCTCCCATGGAGACGATCGTAGAGATGCTGGATGTAGTCCTGTGGAACGGCTTGCCATGCCATTTCCACCTGGCGCCTCAGTTGGACCAGCGTTCGTGCTGGACGTACAGACCGCGTGAGACGACGCTTCATCCAGTCCCAAACATGCTCAATGGGGGACAGATCCGGAGATCTTGCTGGCCAGGGTAGTTGACTTACACCTTCTAGAGCACGTTGGGTGGCACGGGATACATGCGGACGTGCATTGTCCTGTTGGAACAGCAAGTTTCCATGCTGGTCTGGGAATGGTAGAACGATGGGTTCGATGACGGTTTGGATGTACCGTGCACTATTCAGTGTCCCCTCGACGATCACCAGTGGTGTATGGCCAGTGTAGGAGATCGCTCCCCACACCATGATGCCGGGTGTTGGCCCTGTGTGCCTCGGTCGTATGCAGTCCTGACTGTGGCGCTCACCTGCACGGCGCCAAACACGCATACGACCATCATTGGCACCAAGGCAGAAGCGACTCTCATCGCTGAAGACGACACGTCTCCATTCGTCCCTCCATTCACGCCTGTCGCGACACCACTGGAGGCGGGCTGCACGATGTTGGGGCGTGAGCGGAAGACGGCCTGACGGTGTGCGGGACCGTAGCCCAGCTTCATGGAGACGGTTGCGAATGGTCCTCGCCGATACCCCAGGAGCAACAGTGTCCCTAATTTACTGGGAAGTGGCGGTGCGGTCCCCTACGGCACTGCGTAGGATCCTACGGTCTTGCCGTGCATCCATGCGTCACTGCAGTCCGGTCCCAGGTCGACGGGCACGTGCACCTTCCGCCGACCACTGGCGACAAGATCGATGTACTGTGGAGATCTCACGCCCCACGTGTTGAGCAATTCGGCGGTACGTCCACCCGGCCTCCCGCATGCCCACTATACGCCCTCGCTCAAAGTCCGTCAACTGCACATACGGTTCACGTCCACGCTGTCGCGGCATGCTACCAGTGTTAAAGACTGCGATGGAGCTCCGTATGCCACGGCAAACTGACTGACACTGACGGCGGCGGTGCACAAATGCTGCGCAGCTAGCGCCATTCGACGGCCAACACCGCGGTTCCTGGTGTGTCCGCTGTGCCGTGCGTGTGATCATTGCTTGTACAGCCCTCTCGCAGTGTCCGGAGCAAGTATGGTGGGTCTGACACACCGGTGTCAATGTGTTCTTTTTTCCATTTCCAGGAGTGTATATCACATACAGGTCAGAGGTATAGTTGATAACAGAACATGACAAAAATGCACTAAGAACGTTTGAGTGGAAAATACTACACAAAACATATGGTCCAATAAGGAAGGAAAAAGGCTGGAGAATACGCTACAACTACGAATTACAAATATTAGTACAAGGTAGGGACACAGTAAAACTTGTGAAATCGCAGTAAATACGATGGCTAGTATAGAAGTCCAAAGAAAATGATGAAATACGTTATTCATTCAGCTAGGCAAAAAGGAGGGCCTAGAAGGTGATGCATTGACGATGTAGTAACGGATCTCACCAGTATGGGAGACCAGAGGTGGAAAAGGGCAGAAAACAACAGAGAAATGTGGAGGAAAATTGTCGAAGAAGCCAAGGTTAACCAACGACTGTAGCGTAGCCAAAGAAGAAGAACTTGCTAAAATCATTTAAAATTTTGTTGATTTGTGTAAATCTAAACGGGTTCCCTTTAAACTGTTGAAACGTCCCCTTTAGACAATTATACATGACTGTGCTTAAACTGACACACAATATTTTGTTAGCGCAACGCAATCTGACTTTCAAAATTCCCTACAAAAGAATGGCCCTGACTAAACTATACCTTTCACAAATCACTTACCTCACAAAAATCTTCGCTACTCAAGCTACTGCAATACAGCGAGCGCCACTACTGCCAGCTAAATAAAAGATTCAAACTATGGAAGGCACTAACTACTGATAGGGATAGTTAGCAAATGAAAGATATTAATAGAGAACAAACAATGTATTTACCTTGATATCATCACATATAAGTATAGCAGTTCATGACAAATTTCAAAACTCCGCCATCTCTCTCCCTACATCCACCACTGCTGGCGGCTCACCTCCAACTGCGCAACGCTACGCGCTGTTCACAGCCAGCTGCCTAACACTATAATGGCGAGTATTACAACAATGCAAAGCAGCCACAGACTGCACACAGCACAGCCAGTGATTTTCATACAGAGGTGGCGTTACCAATAAAAAAGCCTAAACAGCCTACTTACATAGCCCAGCCCCCATGCTCCCCACAAAAAATTTTACAAATTGGATTGGGCAGTGGCCAATACAAATTTGAATAAAAATTTTCATAATTACAATAACAAAGAAATCAAATGCACACACTTATTGATACAATGTTGGTCAAAAGCTAAAAATTTCTCACAGTCCATAAAGACAGTCCAGATTGTTCATCACAGTAAAAATGCAGAGTTTTTCTCAAAGTCTGCGCAGTAAAAGAAAATGCACACGGAAGTAGTGGATTTCCATGCAGTCTTGAAGAAGTAGTGTTGTCCTTCCAACGGAAAGACAGTGCTGACTCTTGACATGCATACAGGTAATGGGCCACAACAGAGCAAACCCACAGCAGAGTCAGTCGAAATTTTGAAGAGTATTGGTAGGTAGGTCATCACAGAGCAGACCCACTGTAGTCCTGGTAGAGATTACGGTATTGGTGGGCCACCAGAGGTGTAGACCCACTGCAGTCCTTGTAGAGATAACGGTACTGATGGATCATCAAAGATGTAGACCCACTGTAGTCCTTGTAGAGATAGCCAGCAGCCATCTGTTGTGACTGTGCAGGTGCACAATCACCACTGAAGAGTCTTGCGGATAATATAGCAAGTCCATAAACCACCACTTGTGCACTCACCAAGTTTTCGGAACTGTCCTTAGAACCAACAATGCTGTTATCCAGTCCCTTGCTGAATTATTAACATACGTGCAAACACTAACAGTCCCTACTTCTCACATATTGTCCATATACTATGACCAACAGAAACATGTGCAGTGAAATGTAACTTACAAGTTAATAATAAGATGAACTGGTGTCAATTACAATTTTATAACATGAGAATACATTTACAAAGGTACAAAATACATCATTAAAGAACATAACAATACAGATAACATTTGTAGTACAGGCTTTACAAAAGAATCGAACTAACATATACATCAGTGGAATTATGACATGAGTACATACATAAAAGATCACAATAACTTTTGAAACATCAACTTCACACATGAGCATTAAACAGAACAGAATTAATAATGTCTAACATCTTTACAACGTAAATGACATAGTATTAGAAAAATTCTACAACATAAATCGTATTAGCTAAACACTTAAAGACAGGAAAAAGACAAATATACAATGGTACATACACACATAGCAAAATAATACAAAAGAAAAGGACAGGGTTTGTTTTCAGTGTAACATTTGGTACTGCAGTCCAACGCAAAACTTCATATATATATTTCCTCTTATTTCATCCTTTGTTTCCACCAAAAAAATTCTATCTAAGCATGCTTTCTGTATTTATATGTTGACACATTTCGTACCTCAAAATTTATTTCCAAAAAAATCCTACCTAAACCTGTTTTCTGTACTTTTTTCGTATAACTTCTCAATGCATTTCTTCCAATTCATCGCAACTCATTCTCTTAGAGGCTACCCCCTCTTAAGCTAACTTAAATCTACTGAGCTCAGATATATATACCAAGGGACGAGGCAATGCAGCATCACAAAAAACAATTAATATAAACAGCAATGAAAAAAACGCAGATTTGCAAAGCAAGCAGCATTAAGAGATTAGCAAAGCAATTGTAATATTACAACTAATCTAAGGCAATGTGCAGCAAACAATAAAAATAAATCATTAGTAAAACTGGCTTAACAGAATAATTCAAAGTCAAATTCAATAACACTATGCCTGGTAAACAGCAGCAACTTATACCTAAACATGACATAGCTCAAGCAGAAAAAATATTACACTAAAATGGCCATGTCTAATACCTATGTCACATCTTAACACTAGAGTGATGCATCACGTTAACTTACACTAGCAGATAAGTTACCAAATCGTAAAGAAATTATTTATGCAATTCCTGTGAAGGGAAATGTATATTTATGTGCCCTCGTTTTCTTGGAAGTAGATCATAAACTTCTTATTGACTGGATCTGTAGGCATAAAATAATTATATTAGTACATACATTAAATTTTATTTTAACCAATGCTGCAGTGCAGCTAGAAACTTAATATTGAACAAAATGTGTAAATAAATACATAAAGCAAGCCATATGGCATTTTTCTCAACTAGCAAGACAATAGCTGTGAAATGTTTCTCATCGTTTCATTAGGCATTTCAGTAAATACCATAAATTATGAGCTCCACAGTATGCTTTCAACAAGGAAATGTCAATAGCGAGGACAATGGCCTCCCCTTTCTTTTTTTCTACCTGTGCTTCTGACGAGGCACTCACACTAATGGCTTGTTCTCCAGGCGTCTAACGCAGCTGTGTGCCCACGACGCACGTGCAGGTGGTCACTTAACTTTCTTACGGAAATATTTATGACAGCAGCTTCCGCTACAGTGACAGTCTCATATAAAAATATTTCACAGGTCAAGAATTTGCGTTGCAAATGTGTAGAAACAATATCCTATGAATATAACAGTGTTCAAAACGTTTTCGTCGGCATTGTGATACATTCATGCAATTACACACATTTCATAACTCTTAAAGTACGCTTCTTGGTTTCCAACATACTTCTCATTCCTCATATACGGTAGCATCATCTTATTGATCATAAACATATCTCAACAGCATAGTACACATCGTCATCGTAATAATAACATCTCAGTCAATTCTCAAAATCGTCGTAGCTTCCTCCAATAATTTCAAAACCTAAAAAAAATTCTCTGCTCATTTCAATAGTGTCATCTACCTCAAACGTACTTTAAATTCATGCTCCCTTACCAAATATATCATTCAAAGTGTAAGTAGGCTGTTTATGTTTTCTCTATGTAAGTAGGCTGTTTAGGTTTTTTATTGGTAACGCCACCTCTGTATGACAATCACTGGCTGTGCTGTGGGCAGTCTGTGTCTGCTTTGCATTGTTGTAATACTCGCCATTGTAGTGTTAGGCAGCTGGCTATGAACAGCGCGTAGCGTTGCGCAGTTGGAGGTGAGGCGCCAGCAGTGGTGGATGTGGGGAGAGAGATGGCGGAGGTTTGTAATGTGTCATGAACTGATATATATATTATGACTTGTGATGATATCAAGGTAAATACATTGTTCGTTCTCTATTAATATCTTTCATTTGCTAACTATCCCTATCAGTAGTTAGTGCCTTCCATAGTTTGAATCTTTTATTTAGCTGGCAGTAGTGGCGCTCGCTGTATTGCAGTAGCTTGAGCAGCGAAGATTTTTGTGAGGTAAGTGATTTGTGAAAGGTATAGTTTAATGTTAGTCAGGGCCATTCTTTTGTAGGGAATTTTGAAAGTCAGATTGCGTTGCGCTAACAAAATATTGTGTGTCAGTTTAAGGACAGTCGTGTAAGAATTGTTCAAAGGGGAAGTTTCATATGTCGACCCTTAGCCGAGGATACCTCACTGGAATCTTCTGATTTTTTCTTGTAGTTTGTGTAATTGGTGTAGCTATTGTTTATTGGTAGCGCGTAATCATAGAGAGAATTTCCTTTGTAGTTGTAGTTTTTCATTGTTGTACAGTAAAACAGTTGTGGCATGCATGTAGATTTGCACCAAGTATTTCGCAGCTGCGCTTGCAATTAACTATATATTATTTTCAGTGCTATGTTAATGTGTTCTCTTATTTTTGATCTTCAAATTGTGTTTTTCTGTGTTGTCGTGTGAAATACTGTGACAATAATGGCGTGTGAAAAACGTAATACTAGGCTCCAAAGTAAACTGAGAAATGACAGTGAAAATGAAAGCAGTGTGTTAGCGCCACCGAGTAATGAATTAGCTGATGTTCAAAGTAGTAATCTGGTAACTGTTCATAGGGAAATGGAGCAGGCGGCAAACAATGTCGTGGACAGTGAAACAATTAGTGAAGAGGGACGCATTATCGATCGATCGGTCGGCAACAGCTTGCCTCAGGAATCGGGAATGTCAGGACACAATTTTGCAAATACTGTAGATTCAGGTTTTGCGTCCTCACCGTTTTCTCAAATGAGTCAAGACACATTTTCCGCTTGTCAAAATGTGAATGTTGCCGGTGCAAATTCACTGCCGAAAAGCACTGAGGAACATGTTTCAGACACCAGTGCATTGTTATTACAGTTAATGCAACAAATGGGACAAAAGCTTGAAAAGTTAGACACTACACTTGAACAAACACGTGTAGATTTAACCACTGAGTTACATAACATCGAATCGAAATGTCAAAAGGTCTGTAATGACGTAAAAACTCAAATTTGTGAGCATTTTCAACCTATTTTTTCGCGGCATGAAAATGCATTACGGAATCACGAAGCAGCCATAAAAGAACTGCAAACTATTGTTCATGAAAATCATGAGACCTTGCAAGCTAAATCTGACTCAGTTGCATCTACCGATTCGGTTACGCAACTTGCAAAAACTCAGGAAAACTTAAAGGACACAGTAGATACTCTGAAACTTGGTTCAGAAAAACACACTGAGGAAATAAGTACACTATCGGATAAAGTAGCCGAACTTTCAGATCAGTTCACTAACTTATCTACAAAGGTAGATGATGATCTGAATGACACAACACCTGTAGCCTTCACTGACACAGAAGAGTATGAACAAATTAGGAAATTCAAACGAAATCAGAATCAAATTAATACGCAACACCAAAGAGAAATCCGGGAAGTACAAGATCAGCTGACACAGGTAATACAAGAATTACGTATTTCAGAGGACACTCGCGCCCCAACACGGGAAGAGGGACTTAGAAATACGGAAAAGACGCAAAATAATAACACAGGGCATTTCGGAAGTTATGAAAGAAACTGGCAATGTGCACCGAATTTCGAGATGGAACGGCCGACACGACCTAACAATGACCGATATGCGACTCGCCGACATGATGATTTTGACTATAAGCTGTTCATTACTACACGTAAATTCAAAACATTTAAGAATTCTGGCAACGACATTCATCCACAAGCATGGCTCCATCAATTCTCTCATTGTTTTCCTCCCAACTGGTCATTGGAGCACAGATTAGAATTTATGTGTGGCTACTTAGAGAATGAACCAGCTGTAAGAATGCGATCGGTCATTCACGATTGCCACAGTGAAGGAGAATTTTACCATGCCTTCCTCTCAGCATATTGGTCTCAAGCCACACAAGACCGCGTAAAACATGGCATCATAATGATGAAACATTTCGAACAATCTGAATTTTCCAGTCTTGTGAAATATTTTGAAGACATGTTGCACAAGAATCAGTACCTGTCAAACCCATACAGCCCCTCAGAACTCATCCGCATTTGCTTAATCAAATTACCTGAACATTTACGACACATTATTTTGGCAGGGCGTTGCAAAGACGACATTGAAGCATTTCAGGGACTGTTACAAGAATTAGAAACTGACACTGACAATCGCGGAACGCGAAACCAGGAACACAACAATTACAGGTCAC
Source organism: Schistocerca piceifrons (assembly GCF_021461385.2). Classification (NCBI taxonomy): domain Eukaryota; kingdom Metazoa; phylum Arthropoda; class Insecta; order Orthoptera; family Acrididae; genus Schistocerca; species Schistocerca piceifrons. Next base: position 181,997,475 of record NC_060143.1, on the reverse strand, counting down.
ATCCGTCGCAATTCCGCGATGAAAGAAGTAATAACTTGACACGACAAGGCTATTCTCACAACACAAATCGTGACCAAACCAGACACCACCCGTATGACAACCGTTGGCAGAGTAGTAATAACTACAGGGAAAGATCACCTCTCCGTGGTAATGACTATCACAGAGACAATAAGAGAAACAGACAATATGGGAACCAAAATAAATACTATCAAGGGAGACAGAATAACTTTAGACGCAACGGACCAGCGCGCAGTTACGATTCTGGGAGAAATTCTCCACCATGTGACCGACAAGAAAGAAACTATGGAATCTACCGACATGACGACAGACGATATGATCGTAACGACAGACCTGAATTGCATCAGAACTGGCGGGATTCAAACAGAGCAGGGCCCTCTCGTCACGGTGAATTTGTAGAAGTTAGGTCTCCAAACCCCAATAACGACGCGCGCCAACAAAGAGACAATAGGCAATGACTCACACCGCTAGCAGCCACAAAACGTTCTTATGACACTAACGACGCAGCTGCCGTAGCTAGTAATTACGTAAAAATGGAAGATATTAGGGACATCTTACTCCAAGAACACGACGTAAAACATAACAACGTTGCATATCCTGTGATTTGCATTACAGTAAATGACGTAAAATTTACGGCAGTACTTGACTCTGGCAGTCCCATTTCAGTAATCAGTGAAACAGCCTTTAGCAAATGCAACAAATCGAACGATTGCCCCACACTTCCGTTACGTAAGATTAAATTACAAGGTGCAATCTTTGGAAAAAGTGTAGATGTACGCCAACAAACCAACCTAGAATTCTTTTGTCAAAGCCACAGCTTCTCTACGAACTTCCTTATTATTCCATTATTGTCGACGGAAATTACACTGGGAGTAGACTTTTTGAATGAATACAAAGCAATCTTAAACTTTCACGATGCTGAAATAACTTTAGAAAAAGAAGGTAAGTCAATAGCTTTGAAATTTGAAGATAGGCTCTCAAACCATGATGAGGAAATTAATCGGCTTTACGTTCTGTTAGACAACAGTTCGGAATTTTCTACGGAACTAGACACTAACAATCACTCTACAAGTACTGACAGGGATGATATCGACGGCGCATTTGACACTAATAAGTTAATTCAGAATAAAATTCAAACAATTGAGAATTGTAATGACACTGATAGGCAGGACCTTTTTGAGATTTTACAAGCACATTCCACAGTTTTTACTCATAAAACAGGAACAATCAAGGGATTTCAATACCAATTTCGTGTTCGTGAGCATACTAAATTTTGTGTTAGACCATATGTAATTCCATCACATTATAGGGACCGTGTTAGAACAGAAATACAATCTATGCTCGATGAGGGCATTATTGAGCCTGCAGTAAGCTCATACAACAATCCATTACATGTTGTTGAGAAGAAAAATGGATCGATCAGGCTTGTCTTAGATTC